>NC_064925.1:437289670-438489670 GCF_023897955.1 Schistocerca gregaria | reverse complement strand
AAAAGTTAAGGCCTCACAAAGGCGTTTTTCATTGCGACGGTATCTTCTCATGAAACTTCAATAATCAGTTTTCTCCTCCGATTGCGAAAACATTCTGTTGGCACCCACCTACATAGGGAGAAATGATCATCACGATAAAATAAGAGAAATAAGGGCTCACACAGAAAAAAATTTAAGTGCTTGTTTTTTCCGGTAACCGTTAGAGAGTCGAACGGTAGAGAGAGTTTGAAGGTGGTTTCTTTGAACCCCCTTCCACGCACTTTATTGTGAATAGTAGAGTAATCACGTAGATGTAGATGTAGATTTATAACTCTTTAAGCGGAGATACTCCCCTCAGTTACTCATAGTTCGCAAAAATAGTTGTGTAAAATCTAGTTCTCACCAGGAATAAGTTTGAAGATAAAACATGGAATGATAAAGAGATGACAGACAAAGCGTTGCATTTCCACGGAAGCCATAGTATTCAGAAAAACTGACTTGCAAACGTCGTTGACATTTCGTTACGAAACAACAATGATAAAAAATTGTCACAGCAGTTAATGATGAACAGTATGATTTTTGGTTACTCAATAACTTGTTGTGAAAATTCCATATCATTTAGGACTCGTTTATTAGTAATTAAAAACCCACGAAGTGTCTGACACAGCACTCAAGGAAAGAAAGACGGCTAAAGAAAACTTTTTTAAATAACTTCTGACGATAGAATTGTGGATATCTACAAAATACAGAGTCTGGTCTGGATAACTGATCGGCACTGCATAGCGGAAGTTTCTACAGACATATTTGACGTATTTAAAAAGTTTCTACATTTAGATCGACACCCATGTCTGTCAACCAAAGCGAAATTCGTGATAGACTGTATCTCTCACGGTACCAAATAATTTGGTATTCTTACCGTTCCATTTTTGTAGGAATGCAGGAAGTCAGATAGTTAACATGTCTCTGTGCGTGCTGTAATTAGGCTATCTTGTCATCTGGGTATCTGTTGGATTGATAAGCAGGGAGCTTTTGCGTACACGGCGTCTTAGGAGGAATGGTCAATATTCAGAGATACGACAGAAACGATCATTCGAGGGAAAAATGTCTAGTTGACATGGGATATAAAACGCATGCCTTAAGCTCTATGAGCACTTGTTCATCTTCGATATTGTGAAACAGAACTCTTCATTGCAACGACCAAACATGGGTTCTGAAATGCACAGATTTAGAATTATGAGAACTTGTTCTGTTAAAGCAATGTATGTCACAGTAGTGAAGATGAAGAAGTGGTTGTGTTTACCAGACATGTTTGCTTTGAATGATCACACATGTCATACATCTGAATATTGACCACCATTTCTGGGACACCCTTTGTAAATGGATTCCAACTGTGTAAGCAGACGTTCAGGGTATAGTTGAAGTGTTATCATGAAGCGTCTGTCAGTCCAAGTATGTCAGCATCCCTGTGGCTTTCCTCGGGGGGCCAAAAAAACCTGACCTTGCGAATTGCCCTTCTTCCTACATTTTCAGTTTTCTTTATTAATCCTATTCGAAATGAGGCCCAAACACTTGAGGAGTATTCCATGAATGGAGTTAGGAGTGTTTTGCAAAAAATTCCCCTTATAGACTGACTGCATTTCCTAGCGTCCTGCTGATGAACCAAAGTCTGCCATCTGCTTAACTTACCATTCAACATTAGAAATCAAACTTCTTCATTTTCCCACAAATTGTTACATCCATGTATTTGTATGAGTTTAGTGATTCCATTTACGACTCATTGGTATTTTAGTCGTATCGCACCATGTTTTCCATTCTGTGACATGGACAGTTCTACATTTCGAGTCATCAGTATTCTGACTGATTTGATGCTGCCAACTACGAATTCCCCTCCTGTGCCAACCTTCTCGTCTCAGAGCAGCACTTGTAGCCTACGTCTTCAATTACTTGCTTGATGTATTCCATTCTCTGTTTACCTCTATGGTTTTTATTCTGTACAACTCCCTCTAGTACCTTGGAAGTTATTCGGTGATGTCTTAATACACGTCCTACCATACTGTCCCTTCTTGTCAGTTTTTCCATATATTACTTTCCTCGCCGATTTTGCGAAGAACCTCCTTATTCCTTACCTTATCACTCCACCTAATATTCATCATTCTTCTGTGGCACAAAATCTCAAAATGCTTCGATTCCCTTCTGGTCCTGTTTTCCTATAGCCACGTTTCACTACAACGCAATGCTGCGCTCCAAAGAACATTCTCAGATATTTCTTCCCCATATAAGTCTATGCTTGATTTCTAGAAGACTTCTCTTGGGCAGTAATGCCATTTTTGCTAGTGCTAGTCTGTTTTTTTTATGTCGTCCTTGCTCCGTCCGTCATGTGTTATTTTGCAGCCTAGGTAGCAGAAATCCTTAACTTCGTGCTCACCAATCTTGATGTTAAGTTTCTCGCTGTTGTCATTTCTGCTGCTTCTCATTATATTCATCTCTCTTCGATTTGTGTTCAGTATACATTCTGTGCTCATTAGACTGTTCAATTGCATTGTTATAGCAATGACATCAGTGAATTTTGTCATTGACATGGTTTCACCTTGAATTTTAATTCCATTCTTCTTTCTTTTATTTCCCTTATCGCTTCTTCGATGTATAGAATTGTAGGTACGAAAGATTACCTCGCTGACTTACACCCTTTTTAATCCGAGCAATTCGTTCTCGATCTTCCACTCTTACTGTTCCTTCTTGTTTCTTGTACATATTGTATATTACCCGTCTTTTCCTAAAGTTTACCCCAATTTTTCTCAGAAGTTCAAACATCTTGCAACATTTGTCACAGTCGGACCCTTTCTCCAGGCTGACAAATCCTATGAACATGTCTTGATTTTTCTTCATTCGTGCTTCCATTGTCAACCGCAACGTCAGAATTGCATGTCTGGTGCCTCTAGTTTCCTGAAGTCAAACTGATCGTCATCTAATACATTCTCAATTTTCTTTTACATTACTGAACATTTAAAGCATGGTGCCAGTCTTAGCATCACTTTGGTATCTTATCAAGGTGTGACAGAACGTTTGAGCAAAAGTATTTGAGTTTAGTATTAACATTGTCTACCAGGTCAAAATACACAATGTGAAGAACTAAGTTTCCAACATGCTTCCCTGGGGCATAACTGAATTTACTTCTGCTAGTGTCGTGAGTCTGCATCAAAGACAACAATCTTTCCCGGATATCTTCAATCCAGTAACACATTTCGTTTGATTGACCATATGATCGTTCTTTAATAAACATTGGTATGGAGACAAATGCTTGCAGGATTCATGAAATATTGGAGCCAGCTACTCGCCTTGATCCTTGCCTCTCGGGATGACATGGGAGAGAAGCTCGAATGGCAGGATCTCTGCTTTCGGAAACCTTGCTGGTTGGTATGTAGATTTTTTTTCAATACTCCTCGTTACGTTTTAGTTCATAATATGTTGTAAGATTCTACAACAGATTGTAATTTCGTGGCTCACTTCTAAACGAGTGGGCTAGAGTTTTCTTCCAAGTAAAGTGCACATTTTTTGTTCGAAGGATCTACGGTATATTATTCTTAAATTATGAACTAACTTACATGCAAATTTTTATACAATATTTGAGTTATGGGTGCGCTGGATGCTTCTAGACGCATCTCGGTTGCCCACCGAAATGAATAGAAAAGCGCTGACGTTTGCCGGAAGAGGGTTGGAAGGTGGCAGACCAAAGCAGGAAATGAGTCTCTGACGCGTCGGTACCAAACTGTTCAAGTAAGTGATGAAAAGCAGGTACAAAGTAGCACTTCCAAAGTTTATGGGAATAATATTACGAATGCAGGAATTAGCTCTGCTTCAATGGAGAAAAAAAAAAAAACACCCTACCTTGAGTGGAAAACAGCTGAAATACACCTTTCGGAAAATAAGGTGAACACACATTTATAAAATATTTCCTAACGCTTAAATATGTATTTGGTGTTAACATTCCCTCTTTTTCAAAAATGCTTCTCTTGCTCTCGCCATTCCGCATTTTACATCCTCTACACTTCGGCCATCGTCATTTATCTTGCTAGTGAAATGGTAAAACTCCTCAAAACCTTCAAGGACTCATTCCCGAATCCAGTTTCTTCGCATTACGGAACTATGCTACCCTCCATTACCTTTGTTTCACTTTTGTTGATGTTCTCCGTATAATGTCTTATCAAGAATCTATCCACTCTTATCAAGAGTCTTCCAAGTTCTTTGTTGTCGCCTTCACAATTATAATGTCATCGGCAAACCCTAAAGTTTTCATTTTTTCCTGTGAACTTTAATTCTCGTTCCAAAACTCTCCTTTATCGCTGTTAGTGATTGCCCAGTGAACGTACAGCACGAGATGGGAGACAGGATTTTTTGTATCTACTGCCTCCCTTTCATGCACTTCGACTCTCATAACTGGACTCTGGTTTCTGTACAAGTTTTAGACTTTCAAATAATGCATTGCACTCAACCGTATCAAAAATATCAAAAACCTTCGTTTATAATAAACGTGATACACTGCAATCAAACTCACAATATAATCAACGTCAGATCAACAGAAGATGAATAATAGAATTTATATTGAAATTAAAGAATAAAAGATGTATTAGGTATGGTACATACTGCGTAGAGAACTTTAAATTGACAACTGTTTATTGTTATTTGGTTGGTGTTAGGCATTTAGAGGAACTAAATTTTTCCCTCAAGTAACGTGAGCACGATTTGAGAACTCAGAACAAAGTCCAGTTTTCTCAAAGTAGTTGGAAATTCATTGTCTTATACCTTGTACTGGATAAGAGGTTTATCTTGCCAGCATCCCCATACAGATGAGTTTTCTGTCGTCCAAGGGATAGCGGCCGGTCAAATATTTGCCAAAGAAAAGCGCCAAAACAGCCATATGTTTTGATAAGTAATATTATTTAGACAGCTAATTTTGGCATCTCAATAAGTCATCTTCAGGCTACTATGCATTCCATGTATAGACATGCCGAGTCGTCGAAACAAACACTGCAAAAACAAATTGGCGGAATCAAGGTATTGAGGGCTTCAGTTGCGCAAGTATCGATGTATCTGATTGCATCTACGCAGAGAGCATAGGGGCCTGAAGACGGCGTTATTGAGATACCGGAAGTGGTTGTCTAAATAAAATAACTTGTCGAAACATGCCTCTTCGTTGGTAAACACATATCGTTCTATGCTACTGACGGAGCGTTTTTGACTTATCTGTGTGATCCATAATAAACCTAATGGAGTTACACTTATCATTTGCATAAACTAGTAGGTAACAAACTCGTTTTCATTGGTTCCAACGGTTGATTCTCTGTCTGAATATCGTTGGTGTTGAATGCTGCAACCACAGGGCCCAATCCTCTGAAGCTATCGAAACACTTTATTTCGATTCATTGTATTGTACTCACATATTTCGATCCATTGTATTGTACTCACAGATTGACAGTATAGTAAAGCAAGTCGATGTCTGACGTCGCCGAATATGGAAAGAAATTCAGTCACTGTACGTTGGCGTAGTAGTGTGACAGGCTGGTCTTGGTGGCTTACCTGCAACAAAAGGAGACAAAAATTAGATATAGCACAAGGGGAAGAGGAATAACACTTTTTTCTGATAATACCCCAACCATCATTTCTCCTATAAGAGGCAGGTATGCCAGGATAAGATGTACATAATATCCTTACCACTCTGTACAAAATGATCGTGGTATTATATGAAAGTAGTATGCAGGGGCGAAGAAATGAAGAATTGCATGGTACTGATGTCATGGAAGCTATTGATAGGGAGGTGTTACCGCAAAGTATCGTATACGACAATGTGCTTGTACAACTAACACCACAGTTACATATCAGGTAGAATCCGCAGTACACAAACTCTCCAGCTCAACATACAGCTCATCAGACTTCCAGAGTTGTGATTCAGTCTGCCTGAGAGGCTATATCCACGGATTGCTACAGAGGCGTCCTAGTCTTCATAAAAGACAACAAGAGAGGCGCAATTATTGTAAGAACATCAAACAAAAAGCCAACCAGTGTACAGGTTGTAGTAGACGTTAAACCAGAGGCAGCTAAGATAGAAATACAGTGCTTATGTCACATTCTTATAGTGTAGGATAGTGTGCTTATACGAATCATCTGTGTAATGCACATGTGAGTACAGTCCAGTATAATGTGCAGACTTTTATTTGCTACTGATTGTAGATTACAAGGATGTCCACAATTAAAGTTCCATTTCAAAAAGCTGTAGAAAGAGAAACACAGCGCAGAATAAAACCAAATTTTAACATCATATTAGTGACGCAGGGGGAAACGCCTTGGAACAAAAAGAGTTAGAATATGCACACCAACAGACAAGTGACACACAGCTGCTTCTCAGGTTGCGTCCGAGACGCCCAGTATGACAGGATCCATGAAGGATCGCGAGCTACTGGTAAAGCTGTTTTACAAGAAAGGCAAATTGCGCCAGTGGCCCTGCAGAAGTTCCGGAGAAAAGGCATTGTTCCGATGTCTGCTAAGGGTCTGGAGAAAATTATTACAAAATTCGAAAAGACAAGTTCTTTTGAAGTGCAATGTGGCAAGGGAAGCAAAGCAGTTGATCCGACGTCTGTCGAAGATATGGCCACAGGAAGTATCGAGCGGTGATGTGCAAACATGCAGTGCACGAGGAATTGTCCGAACGTTGGATATGCTTGCGAGCGTGGCGCATATAATCCTACGAAACCTCCTGCACTGCTATCCATGCAAAATTTACATATTCAGGAGTTGCTTCCTGCTGTCCTACCAGCAAGACAAAGGCTCGCTCTGAAATTTCTTGCTCACATGGAACATTCTGTGAACAGACGAAGCCATTTCCATCTCCAAGGAATGTTAATACGCAGAAGTGCAGAATATGGGCAACGGGAAGTCCGCACGTACATCAACCAGTACGACATCATTCTGCAAAGGTGACTATGTGGTGGCGATTGAAGGCATCGTTTATCGTAGGGTCGTATTTTTTTCGAGGAAATAACACCTGTGGTTCCTATTAGCTGTACCATCACTGGTGAAGGCTATAAGAGTCTTTTGCCGCATCACCGACCTGCCAACCCTTCAACAGCTAGTTCGTAGGATCATTTGAATGCAAGATGACGCTCCTCCACACATTCCACAGCCAGTGAAGCAGCTGCTGCAGAGTAATGTCGGAAATTCTAGAATTATCAGCTCACATTTTCCCACAACCACGCCTTCCAGATCGCCTGGTCTTAATCCGTGTGACTTCTGGCTGCAGGGTTATCTGAAAAAATGTGTTCTGCGTTCTAATTACGAACAGCTGAACAGAAGGCACGCATTGAGCAACGTATTCTGAACGTGACTCTCGAGACGCTCCGATCTGTTGTGGAACATCCTGTTTCTCGACTTCAGCTTGTGGCAGAAAACGTTGGACAGCGTACTGAACATGTCTTGCGTTAATCTCACGATAATTAGGTACCGACGTCCTTTTTCCTTTTTAAGCTGTTTATGGTCCAGTGGCAATTAAAAACCGATGTCCTTTTGCTTGTTATGTGGTTTTAAAAACCGATATTCCCATCCGATGTGGTACGACATTGCCGTGATGGATGAGCTTACCAAACTAACAGTACCGCAACTGTTGGCTGCCGAACTTGGATAGTCATGTGCATGGTGCAATATGCTACTCGAACTATAGCCGCTGGATTGCGAATCATCTGTCATTTGTAGCTGACCCCATTTTCATCAAGACGCCTAGAGTCCCATCTACTGGTAAAATTCTCATTTTTTTGTTCCATAACGTTTCCCTTTGCATTAATAATATGTTGTGCAAATCTGACGTCATTCTGAGCAGTGGTTCTCTTTCTAAAGCGTTCTGAACTTGGACCTTTCATTATGGACACCCTGTGTATTAATTCATCATTTTAAGAGGGGCGACTTTATTTTGTCGCAAAGGAATGTACTGCATGTGGTAACTGAAAACACTGCTCGCTGACTTGTGCAGCTGACGATTACAGATAGTAAACTTACTATTACGAGTAACACAATTAATCTTGGGGAAAGTACAATTGAATAATATCGTATTCACAGCACCACATACGGTAGAATTATGAAAGCCTGGGATATCCAGCAAGTGAGAAAAACTCGAATAAACTGCATTGACAATAATTTATATCAGGTTGAGGACATCTGTTTTAGATTGTCTGTATTTAATCGGTAAATTTTTCAGAAGAGTCTGACATATATGGACGTGCAAGTCTTCAAAATACAAAACCCATTAAGAGAAGGCAGAAGGCCACTAGCAATGAAGATATTGAGGTAACATAATGCATTAGTCTTCGAACACTAGCGGAATTTGTAAGTTAATCATTGTGGCTACTATTGACGCACGTGGGATTTAGTTCTATAAAGGAAGATCCAGTACATATTTCCCATTACTAAAAAAATGTTCAACAGAAAGGTACTAAAACAAGTAATGAAAGTGTGGTGTCACCGCCAGACACCACACTTGCTAGGTGGTAGCCTTTAAATCGGCCGCGGTCCGGTAGTATACGTCGGACCCGCGAGTCGCCACTATCAGTGATTGCAGACCGAGCGCCGCCACACGGCAGGTCTAGAGAGACTTCCTTGCACTCGCCCCAGTTGTACAGCCGACTTTGCTAGCGATCATTCACTGACTTCTACGCTCTCATTTGCCGAGACGATAGTTAGCATAGCCTTCAGCTACGTTATTTGCTACGGCCTAGCAAGGCGCCATTATCTGTTGTTATTGATGCTGTGAATCATGTACCATAAAGAGCGACGTTCGTCATTAATGGATTAAAGTTAAGTATTCCACCAGCTACGTCCGTTTTTCTCAATTCTAATTACCTTGCCATGTTCCAGACCTCACGCCAGCCTGCGTGAGCTAAAAGCGTGCATTTCGGCCTCCTTTAACCATACGGTTGGCTCTCCTGCCAACCACAACAGAAAGATTGGGCGGGAATCGACATCCATGGGGCTACGAAGATCGAACCCATTCGAAACACACCGGCAAGTAAGCCTACTCAACGGATAGGCTTCGATTCTAATTGTCTCTAAATACGTTGTAGTTTAGAGCAAAATAAAGCCACAAATTCTTTTGTGCGCACCATTACGGCCGTTAAGGGAGTGAAAGACCGCCTTGAAAAAAAGTTGAGTTTAGTATTCCTGAATGACTAATGTTGAAACGGTAACATATATTTTCAACACACAGCACAGTAAATGCAGAATATGCATGTAGAATACATCTTTGAGAAAGACTTACGAGTGTTAAAGAACTCAACATGACAATTGGCACTGAAGCGGACACATATCGGGCACAGAGCAATATAAAGATATTTCTAGCTTATTTCTGACAAATGCGTGTTTGGAATACCACTTCATCATATATGACTGAATTTGATATTAACGATGCTATACGGTTTACTGTTCTTCAATAGTTCAAATGAGAAACAAAATCGTGGGCGGGGGGGGGGGGGGGGGGGGGAGGGAGGGAGAACGGGATTTCGAAAAAATGGCATTTTCGACAACTCTGGGTGCACCGTTGAGACGAGCACTAAAAACGATAGGATTTTTTTTATATCTGTTGGGGGGGGGGGGGGTTTCGTGGTATTCATTCTGAAACGTTAAACTCTTTTTTCTCAAGGGGGTGTTTCAGCCCCTTAACGGCCGTATGGTTACACATAAAAAAATATTATCTCTTATTTTTTTCTACACTACAACGTATCCAAAGCTGAACAAAATCTAAGTGCAACCCTAGCGTAGGTTTGTTTGTGAGTTCAGGTTCACGCGAGCCATCAATAACGCGAGTAAATTTACGATATGTGAAAGGAACATTGGAAGTAATGCGGAATTAACGGATAAAGTTTTGACAGCAATACGTTCCCTATGTGCGAGAGCGACATGTGATCTCGCCAATAAAAGCAGCATGCGGTCCTTTAAACGTGCATTCACTCAGCTCGGATATTCCATCAGAAATGCAGAAGCAAATACCCACACTTTAAAACATTCGCCGGCTAAGCTCTGATCAACCGCCGCTCCGAAGAACTGTGCGAAGTAAAGAAGGAAGGAAAATTAGCGTTTAACGTTCCGTCAACAATGAGGTCATGAGAGAAGTTCTCAAGCTCTCAGTATGAAAGGAGGAAAAGGAATTGGGCCCTGCCTTTCTCAAAGGAAACAACCGACATTTGCTGCTAGCAATTTATGGACATCACGAAAACGTAAATCTGGAAGTGTCGTCGATCCGAATGCGAGTCGAGTCTGCTAAACCACTGCGCCACCTCACTCAGTGATAACCCTTCGAAACAACACTGTCGCCCTGCCACGTGTCAGCTCATAGACAGTCATGCAAGATGTACCATCAATCGACGTAAGCTCTCTCCGCGTATACCGACTTAAGCTACGCAATAAAAAGAGGCGAAACAGCAGCCACTTTTCAGCATACAGCATTATAGGGATCGCTGTAAGGAGTCCCAACGTCTCTCCGCGACTGCGCGACTGCTTCCTAAGCGTCCCAAGATCACTTTTGTGAACAACAGGAACTCACGCCTGCCGATGTGACCGAGTGGTTCTAGGCACTTCAGTCTGGATCTGCGCGACCGCTACGGTAGCAGGTTCGAAACCTGCCTCGGGCGTGGATGTGTGTGATGTCCTTAGTTAGGTTTAACTAGTTCTAAGTTCTAGGGAATTGATGACCTCAGATGTTAAGTCCCATAGTGCTCAGATCTATTTGAACCAATAGGAACTCAAAGATGACATTCCAGAGGGTACAAACGAGCATACACACAATCAAGATGGCGGTCTCGGCATTCCTTCTTCTCTCTTCGAGGGCCAGTTGAGAAAATACTACGTATGTGAATCTGAAAACACTATTTTAAATTCAAATTTGATCTGTTTAGCATACTTTTCCTTTAGCGGTTACCTTTTTGTTTATACTCCGATTTTAGCACATTGATTTTTTCTTCTTTTATTGCATTCTATTTCTACATACAATGAAATTGTCAGACATAGACAATGTACGAGGTACTGCATACCTTGTGGCGATGGTCTTTTATATGCGTAGATCGATAGGAAGCAATAAATTACACAAAGTAAATTAAGCTACCAGTAGGTAGGGTGATGTTCCATGTATGACGCCCAAATGTCGTTTGTAGAAGCGGCTTATGGTGCGAGGGTAGAGACTGTATGTTAGCAGCCTATAATAAACAGGTGCATGGCGAACATAACGGCAAGTCGTGACTTAACAGAAAAATACGACATTAAATTGTACTATTTTCTTCAAGAGTGTCATCAACAGCTGGCCGATGTGGCCAAGCAGTTCTAGACGCTTCAGTCTGGAACATCGCGACCGCTACGGTCGCAGGTTCGAATCCTGCCTTGGGCATGGATGTGTGTGATGTCCTTAGGTTAGTTCGGTTTAAGTAGTTCTAAGTCTAGGGTACTGATGACCTCAGATGTTAAGTCCCAGAGAGCTCAGAGCCATTTGAACCAATTTCGCCATCAACAACAAACATGCTGATCGAATCAAAATGGTTCAAATGCCTCTGAGTACTATGGGACTTAACATCTGAGGACTTATAACTACTTAAACCTAACTAACCTAAGGACATCACACACATCCATGTCACAGACAGGACCTGCGACCGTAGCAATCGCGCGGTTCCGGACTGTAGAGCCTAGAACCGCTCGTCCACTCCGGCCGGAGCTGATCGAATCACTTTGGCTATTTATAATAGGACTTCTAAAATGTATTTATACAGAAAGTGGTCATTACATATAAGATAAAATATTACATTAAGGTAACGAACATTGGATGCTGGAACAGTGATCTTTATAAATAAGGCCATACGTAAAAGCTGTGTTGACTTTGGAACCTGTTTGGCAGAGAAAATCCTAGTTGGGAAATACGCCTCAGGTGTGTCGTGAGAAAAATGTAACTTCAATTTCGATGTTAACTGCGCTCATATTAAATCTGTAATGTATTTCGTACGTATGTGGAGCCAAAAGCAAGAATAAACCATAAATATTACTGAAACTGGCGACCTTTTCTTAATTTGCTTCAATTAATTTCACAAATTACGCGACGTAAAACTTCTGCAGAGCTGCTTCTTCGAACCTAGAGATATTAACTGCTGACATTTTCGACTTCCGTGAGACCATCGAGCAAAACTAAGTGCATTGTGGCCCCCAGTTTTCTTGGGTATAAACGAATCTATCAGACGTGCAGACAGGCAAATTCCACCGAGATTTCGAAAGGAGATCAAAAGTTTCATTTGATGTGGCACACATGTCTTTGTAGTAAGAATATCACCGCTTTTAATCAGAGGCTTTGTTGGCGAGCGCTGACAGCAGGCAGCTGCTGTGGCGACCCAGGGTGAAGGACCGCCTCGTGGCGAGTGAAACAGCTGAGGAGGCGCAGATGCGGCCGTGCGGCGTGTCGTGTCGTGTCGTGTTTTGGCACGCCGCCCCCGTCCGAGCCTGGGGCCACGTCAGCGCGCGCTAACGAGGCTTCCAGGGCGTGGCCAGCCGGCCTCTCGCTGCAGCACCACGCTCGCGCCTCCCTACCTGTCCTAACAGGACTCCTAAGTCTCTGCCATTGTCCTGTTTCCGTAATGGAAGGCAGAGCTGAGCATACCGGTAGCTGTGATATTATCGTTCACAAAAGGACTTTTTCGTCTAGCTACGTGAAAAATTTCTGGCTGTTCATGCTCTTACGGAACTTAGGGATATACAATGAAGAGCTAAAGAAACTGGTACACTTGCCAAAAATCGGGTAGGTCCACCGCGAGAACACAGAAGTGCCACAACAAGTTGTCGCATGGACTCCACTAATGTCTGAAGTAGGGCACAAGGGAAATGACACCTTCAATGCTACAGGGCTGTCCATAAATCCGTAAGAGTACGAGGGGTTGGAGATTTCTTCTGAAAAGCGCGTTGCAAGGCATCCCATATGTGTTTAATAATGATCATGTCTAGGGAGTTTGGTGGCCAGCGCAAGTGTTTAAACTTACAATAATATTTCTGGCCACTCTGTAGCAATTCTGGACGTGTGGGGTGATGCATTGTCCTGCTGGAATTGTCCAAATCCATCGTAATGCACAATGGATACGAATAGAAGCAGGTGATTAGACAGGGTGCTTACGTATGCATCACATGTCAGAGTCGTATCTCGATTTATCAGGGGTCCCATATCACTCCAATCACACACGCTCCACACCATTACAGAGCCTCCACCAGCTTGAAGATTCCTCTGCTGACCTGCAAGATCCATGAATTAATGAGGTTGTCTCCATATCTGTACACGTCCATCTGCTCGATAAATTTGAAGCGAGACTCGTCCCACCAAGCAACATGTTTCTGTCATCAACAGTCCAATGTCTGTGCTGATGGACCCAGGCGAAATGTAAGGCTTTGTATCGTGCAGTCATCAAGGGTAGACGAGTGGACCTTCAGTTCCAAAGGGCGATTTCTGTGACGTTCCGTTGAATGAATGGTTCGCATGCTGTCACGTTTTGATTGCCCAGCATTGGAATCTGCAGCAATATGCGGAAGGGTTGCACTTCTGTCGCGTTGAACGATTCTCTTCAGTCGTCGTTGGTCCCGGTCTTGAAGGATCTACTTCAGGCCGCAGCGATGTGGGAGGTTTGTTTTACCGAACTCCTGATATTCATTGTACATTCGTGAAATGGTCGTACGGTAAAATCGCCACTTCATCGCTACCTCGGCGATACTGTGTCTCATCACTCGTGCGCCGACCATAATACTACGTTCAAACTCACTTAAAGCCACTGCAGCAGCAGTAACCGATATAAAAACTGCGCAGACATTTATTGTTTTACACAGGCTTTGCGGGCCGCAGCGCTGTATTCTGCCTGTTTATACAGGGTGTTACAAAAAGGTACGGCCAAACTTTCAGGAAACATTCCTTACACACAAATAAAGAAAAGATGTTATGTGGACATATGTCCGGAAACGCTTAATTTCCATATTAGAGCTCATTTTAGTTTCGTCAATATGTACTGTACTTCCTTCTGTCGCGTTGAACGATTCTCTTCAGTCGTCGTTGGTCCCGGTCTTGAAGGATCTACTTCAGGCCGCAGCGATGTGGGAGGTTTGTTTTACCGAACTCCTGATATTCATTGTACATTCGTGAAATGGTCGTACGGTAAAATCGCCACTTCATCGCTACCTCGGCGATACTGTGTCTCATCACTCGTGCGCCGACCATAATACTACGTTCAAACTCACTTAAAGCCACTGCAGCAGCAGTAACCGATATAAAAACTGCGCAGACATTTATTGTTTTACACAGGCTTTGCGGGCCGCAGCGCTGTATTCTGCCTGTTTATACAGGGTGTTACAAAAAGGTACGGCCAAACTTTCAGGAAACATTCCTTACACACAAATAAAGAAAAGATGTTATGTGGACATATGTCCGGAAACGCTTAATTTCCATATTAGAGCTCATTTTAGTTTCGTCAATATGTACTGTACTTCCTCGATTCACCGCCAGTTGGCCCAATTGAAGGAAGGTAATGTTGACTTCGGTGCTTGTGTTGACATGCGACTCATTGCTCTACAGTACTAGCATCAAGCACATCAGTGCGTAGCATCAACAGGTTAGTGTTTATCACGAACGTGGTTTTGCAGACAGTGCAATGTTTACAAATGCGGAGTTGGCAGATGCCCATTTGATGTATGGATTGGCACGGGGCAATGGCCGTGGCGCGGTACGTTTTTATCGAGACAGATTTCCAGAACGAAGGTGTCCCGACAGGAAGACGTTCGAAGCAATTGATTGGCGTCTTAGGGAGCACGGAACATTCCAGCCTATGACTCGCGACTGGAGAAGACCTAGAACGACGAGGACACCTGCAATGGACGAGGCAATTCTTCGTGCAGTTGACGATAACCTTAATGTCAGCGTCAGAGAAGTTGCTGCTGTACAAGGTAACGTTGACCACGTGACTGTATGGAGAGTGCTACGGGAGAACCAGTTGTTTCCGTACCATGTACAGCGTGTGCAGACACTATCAGCAGCTGATTAGCCTCCACGGGTACACTTCTGCGAATGGTTCATCCAACAATGTGTCAATCCTCATTTCAGTGCAAATGTTCTCTTTGCGGATGAGGCTTCATTCCAATGTGATCAAATTGTAAATTTTCACAATCAACATGTGTGGGCTGACGAGAGTCCGCACGCAATTGTGCAATCACGTCACCAACACAGATTTTCTGTGAACGTATGGTATGGAATTGTTGGTGATGTCTTGATTGAGCCCCATGTTCTTCCACCTACGCTCAGTGGAGCACGTTATCATGATTTCGTACGGGATACTCTACCTGTGCTGCTAGAACATGTGCCTTTACAAGTACGACACAACATGTGGTTCATGCACGATGGAGCTCCTGCACATTTCAGTCGAAGTCTTCGTACGCTTCTCAACAACAGATTCGGTGACCGATGGATTGGTAGAGGCGGACCAATTCCATGGCCTCCACGCTCTCCTGATCTCAACTCTCTTGACTTTCATTTGTGGGGCATTTGAAAGCTCTTGTCTACACAACCCCTGTACCAAATGTAGAGACTTTTGTGCTCGTATTGTGGACGGCTGTGATACGATACGCTATTCTCCAGGGCTGCATCAGCGCATCAGGTATTCCATGCGACGGAGGGTGGATGCATGTATCCTCGCTAACGGAGGACATTTTGAACATTTCCTGTAACAAAGTGTTTGAAGTCAAGCTGGTACGTTCTGTTGCTGTGTGTTTCCATTCCATGATTAATGTGATTTGAAGAGAAGTAATAAAATGAGCTCTAACATGGAAAGTAAGCGTTTCCGGACACATGTGCAGATAACATATTTTCCTTCTTTGTGTGTGAGAAATGTTTCCTGAAAGTTTGGCCGTACCTTTTTGTAACACCTTGTATATCTCTGTGTTTGAATACGCATGCCTGTGTCAGTTTCCTTGGCGCTTCAGTGTAAATTTAAGTATGCTACAGGTCAAGCATCGATATCTCTGTATATAAAAGGCATGTCCCTACTGACTGACTCACTCACTGACTCATCATCGCCCAGCCCAAACCACTAAGGACATAAACTTGAAATTTTCAGAGGGTGTTTATGTTACACTGTAGGCGTCGTGCAAGAAGGGATTTTTCAATATGTCGCTTCTGAGGGTGTGAAATAGGGGATGAAATGATTTGTGAAAGTATGTCGCTATTAAGGCAGTTTTGAAGCTAGAACTACGAAAATTGACATTGGTTTTCTCGCTCTGAAATAAATACGTGTTTCAGCATTTTAGGAAATTTTACCCGTATGAGGGTGAAATACTGGGTGTTTTCTCGCTCTGAAATAAATACGTGTTTCAGCATTTTAGAAAATTTTACCCGTATGAGGGTTAAATACTGGGTGAAAGCTTTATTGAAAATAAATTTGATCACAGAGACAATCAAGAATTTTAAAGCATTTTTAAAGTTACATATGTGAAATTGGCATTTGACTTCTCCGTTAGAAGAAAAAAAAATACGCGTTACACTGTTTTTGGAAATTCAATCCCTAAGCAGGTGCAACAGGGGATGAAATGTTTTATCGAAATATTTCATTGTGAAAGTATTTCCGAAGCTAATTCTATGAACATTCTTATTTGATTTCTCCGCTAGAAGTTAAAAAATATGCATTTCTCTGTTTTTGTAAATTTAACCCGTAAGCGGGTGAAATTTTTTAAGAAAATATTTCGATGAAAAAAATTTTGAAGCTAAATCTATGAAAACTGACATATCAATTATCGGTTAATATAAAGAAATATACGTTAGTGTATGAAAATTTCTATCGAAATATCACCAGAAGAACGCGAAAGGCATGATAAAGAGAAACCATAGTCTCCGGCTTTTTGGTCAGAAGTGCAGTCGGCAAAAACCATGCTTCTATGGCCTTAATTGACGCGAAAAGCTTAGAAAGCATTGAAAAGGAAAAAAAAAATCTGTACGGAACACACTGTCTATGCGAGCAAGGCAGCGGGCGCTAACCTGGTCGGAAATATAGGGCGAGTCTGTGACAGCCACATGGTACCCCTTTCAACGATTGAGCAACCGTCTCCCCGTTAATATTCCGTAACCATGCATTGTAAAGTTGTAGATATTTGTCCTTTTTCTTCTTTCTTAATAAATTTGCTTTATTTATATTATAGTTTCTGTCTGTGAACATGTAAATTAGTAATGTTATTTTAGATGTAATATTATTTCAATGTACGTATGTATATTTTCTGTGTATTTCTGGAAGTTTCGGCCCGCTAGGGATTATTTTATCTGAGGAAGAATATACTGTGAACAAAGAATAGACAGTAGATAAGCAGGTAGTTCACGTCGGGACTCGAGCATGTAAAGGAAAGTACAACCGCAACCGAACCATGATGTCATCTACGGTTGTGCTTAGGTAAAGTTAAACGATCTGGTTCCATGTATCATCATTTCACAGAGTATCCCTGTCTCGTGATTTCATTTTCTTGTGTATTTCAATATTTCTTGTGTGTGAGATTCTCCTGTTGACTGACCTATAACCTGCGGAAGTCTAACAGTTCAAACAAACCTTGCCACTTATTCCCGTGCTATCATAGTAATCAGTTAAATGAACTTACTGTTTGTGTAACTGAGAGCATTATTCAATATAACTGTTTATCTGAGTCTGGCCGCGCGGTTTCAGGCGCCGTGTCACGCAATGCGCGGTCCCTCCCGCCGGAGGTTCGAGTCCTCCCTCGGGCATGGGTGTGTGTGCTGTTCTTAGCATGAGTTAGTTTAAGTAGTGGGTAAGTGTAGGGACCGATGACCTCAGCAGTTTGGTCCCTTAGGAATTCACACACATTTGAACATTTTTATTTGAATCTGGGCAAAACTCTGGTTTATGTAAAATTGTAATCTCCTCACCTGATCTTAATTTCTGTTAGTAGCTTGAACGTAATATCAGTCATTAAGCGAGAGGTGAAGGTTAACTATGCCTACAAGGACGAGAGGAAGCTGACGCATAGGTGTCGGTCAGGACAGGAAGCTGTAAGGCAGCACTAGGAAGAGACTTATTACAATGTTATATTTACCCATAGTTCCCGCACACTTCGTAAGATTCTCTCGCGGTACCAAGCCTCTATAAAAGTTGCACAGTATGGCCAGGAGTCCGTAAAAAGTGGGAGTAGGCGGAGTGCAGTATAGCTGGCCATGCCTTTCCATCCGAGACTGCGCTAGCTAAGCTAACCTTCACTTGGATTATCTTAATGAACCGGGGTGTAGGATTTCCTGCTACCTATTTTCTGTGAATCTGTCGTTGATTTTGTCCCGCGAAGCAGTTCTTGTAGCGCAGTGGATTCTTTAGAAGATACAAGCAGGCGACCTGATTATAAATGGACGAGTGTTGAGCTGCTTTACTTGAAAGAAGTCCTGATATGCCATTAGAAAGCATTTGTCAGCGAGTACTGCAAGCTAGTGAAATCCGAGAAAATGGTAAAACCGACTATCACAGGTAGACAAGCTCTGAGTACGTGCTATCGCCGACTGGCGAGATTGGCGCGCTACTGATATCTCTTGTACACTTCGTAGCTATTCGTACAACTTCGACACTTTAACAATATTCATTTGTCTACTGATTTAACTGGATTACTGCATAGTAGTATTGTTATATTAAGGCTCTGAAGTCCTGCAAACTCCTCCTCGTGTTTGCTACACCTGAAGAGGAATTTGATAATTAATTCTTAATGAAGAAAATAGTGGGCTTCGTGCAGGAACACTTATGGTTCCCCTAAGTATTGATCGTCAAACAAGATTTTTCCTTATAACCCACGTATCTCTCCACTGCAATGACTCAATACTGCGTCATATGGTACATTCGTCACCAATACCTTTGCGGGAACAAGCTCCTCACACGGATGTCGCACGGTGCAGTATTGCTTATGACAGCGAATTACTTCTGCTAGCATCAGGGTCCCAATAAGGTGTAAAATTAATGTATAACAGGAAATATAAACGAGAACCTAAACGCTGGTCAGGGCGTGCAGCCTGCTCTGTGAGTCACAATTTATCCCTCTGTAAGACCGGTCTCTATTTCTAGTCGCCCAGGCGTTTCACATAGATGACTATCTCGAATTTAAAAATATGGCATTTCAGTTTTTGATCGCTATTTTTTATTTTCAATGACCGGTTCAGGCTAGCTGCCCATCTTCAGATCATATATTGCTGTTACAGAGTAACCTGTCAGTACAGAACTATTGGTTCGCTGTCATGACCGGTCATTGAAAATAAAACACAACGATCAAAGACTGAAATGCCATATTTTTATTCAAAGAACGATTGCGGCAGTCCCAATAAGACAATCATGTCTAGTTTTGATATCTCGCATTTACCACGTAGACAGTACGTTCGCTCTCTTGGTGCACTACTAACGGGGCGGGCGATTTTCATCGAATATTCAAACAGCTTGTCTGTATGAAGCCGTGGTTTCCATACTTTCTTTTTATACGAGTTAGCGTAAAACGTAACAAAAACCAAAAGGGACTCAGGAAACCATTAAGTAGTTGAAATGAAGGGCAGCTATTTTGTCGCAACAACACTGATGCACAAACATACTACATCGAAATTAACTATAATTCGCTTTCACCATCTGCTTGTTCTTGGTAAAAAACTTGAGATCATCATGACAATGAAATATGCACACGCCTCCACGTTACGAAGATTTCTTGCTGCAACAGCAGTCTGAAAAAGGTCGTAGATCATAGCTAAAACCAGTGAATTGTAGAAGTAAATCAAGGATTGTTACCAGGTAGATAAAATAAAAACAAGATAAAAGAAGTTATGTGTTCGAGTCCGGGTCCAGCATATAGTTTTAATCTGTAAGGGCGATTCAAATCAGCGCTCACTTCGCAGCAGATTGAAAATTTCATTCTAGAAGTCAGTCTAGTATTGTACTTAGCAGGCGACCTCTAGAAGAAAAAAGCGGTTTCGGAAGAGGATCGTCACGTAGCGATAATACATTTCAGAAAATTTTGTACTGTGGGTATCAACATATCAACACATATCATGGTCAAAAAGACCGCTTCAGCTGTATGATAAATGTTTATGATCCACCTAGTTTCGTGGCCTGAGAGCAACATCTTTCGGTATACATATTTATTTCGTAGCTTGGTTCAAGCAGAAACCAGTAGGCGAACCGACGTTCTCTGAATATTCGTAATAAAATTTTTTTAACAGTCTAAGAGGTCGGTAATGATAATACGTTACTTACAGTGCGACAAAAGAAAATAAACAAGAGAGTTTAATTTACCAGTATATCCATCATTCATAGATCCCCTTAAGAAACTGCATTAAGAATCTGTGTAATGGAACTCATACTTGACGTCTCCAATTACACAGGGGAAAAGATTTGAACCTAGGTGTAAGACAAGCGTATGCTTTATAGGCTACTATTTTTAATATTTATATATGCATGGTATTCGAAAATGTGTGGAAGAAGTCCGACATTCTGCTTTCAGAAAAATGTGAAAATTACCGAACAATCAGTCTAATAAGCCACAGCTGCAAAATAATAACACGAATTCTTTACAGACGAATGGAAAAACTAGTAGAAGCCGACCTCGGGGACGATCAGTTTGGATTCCGTAGAAATACTGGAACACGTGACCTTATGACTTATCTTAGAAGAAAGATTAAAGAAAGGCAAACCTAAGGTTCTAGCATTTGTAGACTTAGAGAAAGCTTTTGACAATGTTGACTGGAATACTCTCTTTCAAATTCTAAAGGTGGCAGGCGTAAAATACAGGGAGCGAAAGGCTATTTACAATTTGTACAGAAACCAGATGGCAGTTATAAGAGTCGAGGGACATGAAAGGGAGGCAGTTGTTGGGAAGGGAGTAAGACAGGGTTGTAGCCTCTCCCCGATGTTATTCAATCTGTATATTGAGCAAGCAGTAAAAGAAACAAAAGAAAAATTCGGAGTACGTATTAAAATCCAGGGAGAAGAAATAAAAACTTTGAGGTTCGCCGATGACATTGTAATTCTGTCAGAGACAGTAAAGGACTTGGAAGAGCAGTTGAACGGAATGGACAGCGTCTTGAAAGGAGGGTATAAGATAAACAGCAACAAAAGCAAAACGAGAATAATGGAATGTAGTCAAATTCAGTCGGGTGATGCTGAGGGAATTAGATTAGGAAATGAGACACTTAAAGTAGTAAAGGAGTTTTGCTATTTGGGGAGCAAAATAACTGATGATGGTCGAAGTAGAGAGGATATAAAATGTAGACTGGCAATGGCAAGGAAAGCGTTTCTGAAGAAGAGAAATTTGTTAACATCTAGTGTAGATTTAAGTGTCAGGAAGTCATTTCTGAAAGTGTTTGTATGGAGTGTAGCCATGTATGGAAGTAAAACGTGGACGATAAATAGCTTAGACAAGAAAAGGATAGAAGCTTTTAAAATGTGGTGCTACAGAAGAATGCTGAAGATTAGATGGGTAGATCACATAACTAACGAGGAGGTATTGAATAGGATTGGGGAGAAGAGAAGTTTGTGGCACAACTTGACTAGAAGACGGTATCGGTTGGTAGGATATGTTCTGAGGCATCAAGGGATCACCAATTTAGTACTGGAGGGCAGCGTGGAGGGTAAAAATCGTAGAGGGAGACCAAGAGATGAATACACTAAGCAGATTCAGAAGGATGTAGGTTGCAGTAGGTACTGGGAGATGAAGATGCTTGCACAGGATAGAGTAGCATGGAGAGCTGTATCAAACCAGTCTCAGGACTGAAGACCACGACAACACACGCTCTGGTACACTATATAAATGACATAGCGAGTGGTAGGATTACGGGTAGTATTGTCTAAAAGAGAAAAAGGAAGCCTACAACTTCCCTTTGTTATTTTTTTTGGTTGTATGGCTATTTGTTTTGCACATCACTCAGTCTATTATTAATTTATATCCTTACAGAATATAATTTGCATTCGATAAGTAATAAAAATTAGTTGATCGTGTAACTTCCTTGTTTTTGTGTGACCAAAGCACTTACATTTCATGCAAGTACAATTTACATGCCGACATGTATGTATACAGTGTGAAGAAAAATCCGCGCACTCGGACTTCGCAGCGCAATTCTCACGTACTGGCAATACACAAAATGTCTCGCACAAAATTTCGTCCTGCGCATAGTTCGGCCAGTATATGGACGTTAAGGATTGGCATTCTGGCAACACTGTAATCACGTGTGCAGTAACCTTGCCAGGATACAGCAGCAGCGATGTGGAGCTGGTGCAGTGGATAGTGTTTTGGGTTAGCATATAGGAGGTCGAGGGATCTATCTGGGTCGAGGCATATTTGTTTCTATTTGCTAAAAGCAGTCTGCGTGGTACGGTATCTGGCGCCTCAATCATCACACAGCGATTATAGTGGGTTTTCTACAAAACATTTGCAGTTATTTACTGTGAACACAGAAATGGAAATAGAATAGTTTTCATGAGGTCAGCTTTTAAAGAAACCTTTTTACGCCTTGATCGTGATTTGTTTGGCACGACCGCCTCTACTAGATTTCAAACTTGTTTCGTGTGTACCCTCCCCCAATGGTCCCATCGATTAGTACCAACTATTATTCTTGCCACGTTCAGGTTCGTTATATTTCGTTAGGGTCTTACGGCACCAGTAGGGCTAGCAACGTGCTTTGCACACTGTTTCGATGGGACCGTTGGGGGACGGTACACAGGGAGCAGGTCTGGAATCTAGGAGATGCAGTGGCGCGAAACAGTTAGAGTCCATGACGTGCAAAAGACTTATTTAAAAGCTGACGTACGAAGACGATAGTACTTCCATTTCTGTGTTCGCATACGTAACTGCAAATGTTTTGTAGAAGACCCACTGTAATCGCTGTATGACGATTAAGACGCCAGATACCGTACGACACAGCCTACTTTCAGCAAATAAAAACAAATAAGCCTCGACCGGGAATCGTACCCTCGATCCCCTGCACCAATTGCTCTGTCTGCTGACGGTTGTAGTTACTGTACATGTAATGGCAGTGTTGCCGGATTGCCAGTCTTTACTGCCCGAAATATGAGCAGAACAAAATTTTATGAGAGACATTTTTATATTGCCAGTATGTGAGGAATCGCGCTGCGAAATCGTAGTACGCAACTTTTTCTTCACCGTGGATGTTATTTTGTACTCAACAGAACGCTCTTCATCGTTATCAAAGGCAAAAGTTTCCTGTTAATACTAATAAATGCGAAAATTTTTAACGAATAACAGAAATATTTTTTATATAAGTTCGATGAAGTGTTAAAGCGATGTTTGAAGTATCTTTGTTTTGCGTTTTTTTTTAAATTTTATCTTTTTGTTCAGGAAATTGCGTTTTCTAGCGCTATATGATGACTCACTATGGTTTTCCCGTCTGCTAGACTGTTCGCCTGGTACAAGTCATTCGATTTGACGCCACTTCGGCGACTTGCGCGTCGATGAGGATGAAATGATGATGATTAGGACAACACATCACCCAGTCCCTGAGCGGAAAAAATCTCCGACCCAGCCGGGAATCGAACCCGGGCCCTTAGGATTGACAGTCTGTCGCGCTGACCACTCAGCTACCGGAGGCGGTAACGCCCAATATGTATGTAACATTCCCAACGTGCTGGTGATGTTGGGACGATCTTAACTAACCAAAGCTATTAGGAAAAATACCGTAGTCTAGACTTACTTATGGCAGTATGTGGAAGCCTACTGTAGTTTTACAATTCTACCCTCACCGCCACAAATGAACCTACATCTTTCACCTGACCCTAGGTAAAGTTTAAGTTTCAATGCGGGATTAAAAATTCACCCCACATTTCTACATTCATTCATCCATTCACTGATGTGACAAAAGTCATGGGTTACGTCCTAACATCGTGTCCGACCTCCTTTTGCCGGACGTAGTGCAACAACTCCACGTGGAATGGACTCAAGAAGCCGCTGGAAGTTATATCGAACCCGATTCTGAGCACGAACTGACCTCTAATTTATGTCCAGTAAATATTCGATTAGATTCATGTCGGGCGATATGCGTGCCAAATCGTTCGCTAGAATTGTCGAGAATGATCTTCAAAGCAATCGTGAGGAACTCTGGCCAGGTAACATCTTTGGAGACATGAAGCCCATGAATGGCTTGTAAATGGTCTCCAAGTAGCCGAACATAACCATTCCCAGTCAATTATCGGTTAATTTGGACCAGAGGGTCCAGTCCATTCCATGTAAACACAGCCCACACCATCATGCATCCACCACTCATTTGCACAGCGTCTTGTTGACAGTTTGGGTTCATGTCTTCGTGGAGTCTGAGTTATACGTGAACCCTGTCATCAGCTCTTACCAGCTGAAATCAGAACTCATCTAACCAGTCCACAGTGTTCTAGTCGTCTAGGTTCTAGCTGTTATGATCACGATCCCAGGAGAGTTGCTGCACGCGATGTCGTGCTATTAGCAAAGACACTAGAGACTGTCATCTACTGCCATTGCCCATTAAGGTCAAATTTCGCCGCAACGTCTTAACGGATACGTTTGTCGTACGTCCATTACTGACTTATGCCTCTATTTTACGTATTGTTGCTTGTCTGCTAATACTAACAATTCTACGCAAAAACCACTCCTCTCGCTCGTTAAGTGAAGCTAGAGAACCAACTAGTGAGGGTAACGTCTAAGACCTCCTGGCAACAAACAGTCCTGAACTTATCGAATCAGTTTACGTAGAGGAAGGTATCAGTGATCATAAGGCTGTGACAGCATCTATGACGAAGGGTCCTACAAGGAATTTTAAGAAAGGTAGGGAGATATATTTGCTCAGAAAAGGTGGCAGGATACAAATTTCAGTATATCCCAGCAGTCAGCATAAAATATTCGGCGATGAGGACGAAGATGTGGAGAACAAATAGAAAAACTTCAAAGCCTTCGTTCAATATATCCTGGACAAGTATGTTCCGAGTAAGGTTTTAAGGGATGGGAAAGATACACCAGGGTTTAAAAGCCGCATTAGAAAAGCGCTACGTAAACAAAGAGCACTTCATATCAGATTCAAGAGAAGTAAAAACCTTGCTGACAAACAAAATCTGAACGAAGCGAAAATGAGTGTAAGGAGTGCAATGAGAGAAGCGTTTAATGATTTCAAAAGTAAGACGTTGTCAACCCACCTGAGTAAAAACACTAATAGATTTTGGTAGTATGTAAAATCAGTAAGCGGGTCAAAATCATCTATTCATTCTCTCAGCGACCAAACCTGCACTGAAACGGAAGATAACAGAGAGCTGTTTCACCGCGGAAGATCGTAACATTGTACCTCGTTTCAATCGTCGTGCGAACGTCGTAATGGCAGGTAATGAGGTAACCGATCGCCTAACTGAAAAGCAGCCACAATCGCTTAGTGGAGGAAAGGCTTCAGGACCAGATGAGATACCTATAAGATTCTATAAAGGTCATGTGAAAGAAATTGCTCCCATTCTAGTAGTAATTTATCATAGGTCGCTTGAGCAACGAAAGGTACCTAACGACTAGAAAAAATCGCAGGTCATTCCCGTTTTTAAGAAAGTCGGAAAGACAGATCCACACAATTATAGACCTATATCGTTGACGTCAATCTGTTGTAGAATTATGGAACATGTTTATGCTCAAGAATTATGACGTTCTTGACAATGAACATCTCCTCTGTAAAAATCAACATGGATTCCGCAGACAGAGCTCCTGCGAAACCCAGATCGCTCTGTTCCTCCATGAGATCCACAGCGCAGTGGACAACGGCGCTCAGGTTGAAGCCGTGTTCCTTGATTTCAGTAAGGCATTTAACACCGTCCCGCACTGCCGTTTAACGAAAGAAAATACGAGCTTACGGAGTATCGTAGCAGACCTGCGATTGGATCCAAGACTTTCTTCCAGATAGAACTCAACACGTCACTCTTAACGGAACTAAATCGACAGATGTAAAGGTTATGCCCGGAGTATCACAGGGAAGTGTGATAGGAACGTTGCTATTTACAATATATATATAAATGATCTAGTAGAAAGCGTCTGATGCTCTCTAAGGCTATTCGCAGATGATGCAGTTGTCTGTACCAAAGTAGAAACGCCAGAAGACAGTAAGAATTTGGAGAACGACCTGATTAGAATTGATGAATGGTGCAGACTCTGGCAGTTGACCCTGAATGTAAATAAATATAACATAGTGTGCATACATAGGAAAAGAAATCCACTACTGGACAGCTATACTACTGATGAAAAACAGCTGGAGACACAAATCTACCGTAAAATATCTAGGCGTAACTATCCAGGCGACTTTAAGTGGAATGACCATATAAAACAGATAGTGGGAAACGCAGACACAAGACTCAGATTCATCGGAAGAATCTTAAGGAAATGTAACTGATCCACGAAAGAAGTGGCTTATAAGGTGTTTGTTCGCCCGATTCCTGGTTATTGTCTATCTATCTGCGATCCCTATCAGGTAGGACTAATAGTGGAGATAGAGAAGATCCATCGAAGAATGGCGCGTTTCTTCAGGAGATCGTTTAGCTGGCGAGAGAGCGTTACAGAGATGCTGAACAAACTCCACTGGCAGACGTTAGAAGAAATGCGTAGTGCACCACAAAGAGATTTACTATTAAAATTTCGGGACAGCACTTTTCAGGAGAAGTCAGACAACATATTACTTCCCCACACACACACCTCGCATGTTGACCAAGAGGAGAAAATTCGAGAAATTAGAGCCAATGCACAGGCTTACCGACAATCATTCTTCCCACGACCTATCGCGAGTGGAACAGGGTTGGATGGATCAGTTAGTGGTACTGAAAGTATGCCTCACACTCGAAATATTAAAGTGCCTAACGATTTCCGAAATTGAATGTCTCATGCCTCTAGCTCCAACTACGATTCCAAGTTCGATGTCTGTTAATGCCCGTCGAGTGAGCAATAACCACGTCGGACGCCTTTTCACATGAAGCAGCTGAGTACAAACGACAGCTTCGTCAACGCACTGCCCTTTTATATGCTGCGTCCGCGATAAGGCCGTCATCTGTATATGTACCTACCCTATAACGTTTGCCATCTCAGTGAAGACCGTCTCGTAAAATCGAATGAATCGTTTCCAGAAACTCTGTAGAAAGACTCAGATGGAGCGGACTAGGGGGTAAAGCGAATGCTTGAAGTGCGCATATCAGAAGACTGCGTCCCGTTGAAGACGGATTGTCCCTGACGAGGAATGTGTCGGCTTGAGGGGCGCGATCCGCCGGGGTCGCCCCCAATTTAGCGGCCTTAAAGTTCAGCAGGCCTCGAGGCGAGCGACGGGCGGTCATCCAAGCAGCAGGCGGTGCTGGGAGCTGTCGTCACCTCTGCTCGGCCGGGCCGGCTGGAGCGGCTCCAGAACGCGCGACACATTGCCCGGCGCGACGCGCCTCACGCTTCACATTACTCATCGCCGAGAGATAAATCCGACGTGATTCGTCAACGTCCCCAACACCGGGCTACCAGCGCCTGCGTGTCCGTACTGCCTTCCACCGCGCTACAGGTGCTGCCCCGCGACGCGGCGCAGGAACGACCTACATTGCTGGCCACTGAAACTGCAACATCACGAAGACGGCTCGCAACAGACGTCAAATTGACAAGACGTGTGCTGTACCTTTGGATGTGCAAATGATGAGCTTTACGCATAATCGCACAGAATGCGTAGGACTAAAGCCAGTTAATTTCTGTACGCAAGGGAAGGCGTTTGAATGTTCTTTGTTTATCAGTATATTGCGTTAATTCCGTGCAAGAAGGTGAAACATCTACCTGCAGTCGGAATGCGACAGTGGATCATGGTCTATTCTATACTACTGGCCATTAAGACTGCTACACCAAGAAGAAATACAGATGGTAAACGTGTATTCTTTGGACAACTATATTACACTAGAACTGAAATGTGATTACATTTTCACGCAATTTGGGTACATAGGTCCTGAGAAATCAGTACCCAGAACAACCACCTCTGGTCGTAATAACGGCCTTGATACGCCTGGGCATTGAGTCAGAGCTTGGATGGCGTGTACAGGTACAGCTGCCCATGCAACTTCAACACGATACCACAGTTCATCAAGAGTAGTGACTGGCGTATTGTGACGAGCCAGTTGCTCGGCCACCATTGACCAGACGTTTTAAATTGGTGAGAGATCTGGGGAATATGCTGGCCATGGCAGCATTCGAACATTTTCTGTATCCAGAAATGCCCATATAGGACCTGCAACACGCGGTCGTGCATTATCCTGCTGAAATGTAGGGTTTCGCAGGGATCGAATGAAGGGTAGAGCCACGGATCGTAACACATCTGAAATGTAACGTCCACTGTTCAAAGTGCCGTCAATGCGAACAAGAAGTGACCGAGACGTGTAACGAGTGGCACCCCATACCATCACGCCGGGTGATACGTCAGTATGGTGATGACGAATACACGCTTCCAATGTGCGTTCATCGCAATGTCGGCAAACACGGGTGCGATCATCGTGATGCTCTAAACAGAACCTGGATTCATCCGAAAAAAAATGACGTTTTGCCCTTCGTGCACCCCGGTTCATCGTTGACTACACCATCGCGGGCGATCCTGTGTGTGATGCAGCGTCAAGGGTACCCGCAACCATGGTCTCCGAGCTGATAGTCCATGCTACCGCAAATGTCGTCGAACTGTTCGTGCAGATGGTTGTTGTCTCGCAAACTTCCCCATCTGTTGACTCAGGGATCGAGACGTGGCTGCACCATCCGTTACAGCCATGCGGATAAGATGCCTGTCATCTCGACTGCTAGTGATACGAGGCCGTTGGGATCCAGCACGGCGTTCCGTATTACCCTCCGGAACCCACCGATTCCATATCCTGATAATAGTTATCGGTTCTCGGCCAACGCGAGCAGCAATGTCGCGATACGATGAACCGCAATCGCGGTACGCTACAATCCGACCTTTATCGAAGGCGGAAACGTGATGGTATGCATTTTTCCTCCTTACACGAGGCATCACAACAACGTTTCACCAGGCAACGTCGCTCAACTGCTGTTTGTGTATGAGAAATCGGTTCGAAACTTTCGTCATGACAGCACGTTGTAGGTGCCGCCACCGGC
This sequence comes from Schistocerca gregaria, assembly GCF_023897955.1. Classification (NCBI taxonomy): domain Eukaryota; kingdom Metazoa; phylum Arthropoda; class Insecta; order Orthoptera; family Acrididae; genus Schistocerca; species Schistocerca gregaria. The sequence goes on along the minus strand of NC_064925.1, from coordinate 438,460,537 downwards.
GACAACCTAGTGTGAATGCTCTGAAAAGCTGTTCATTTGCATATCACAACATCTTCTTCCTGTCGGTTAAATTTCGCGTCTGTAGCAGGTCATCTTCGTGGTGTAGCTTTTTTAAACGGCCAGTAGTGTACATCTACATGGTTACTCTGCAATTCACACTTAAGTGCCTGTCAGAGGGTTCATCGAACCATTTTCATACTACTTCTCCACCATTCCACTCTCGATTGGCGCGTGGGAAAAAGGAACACCTAAATCTTTCCGATCGAGCTGTGATTTCTCTTATTTTATTATGATAATCATTTCTTCATACGTAGGTGGGTGTCAACAAAATATTTCCGCATTCGGAAGAGAAAGATGGTGATTGAAATTTCGTAAATAGATCTCGCCGCAAAGAAAACCGCCTTTGTTTCAGTGACTGCCACCAAAACTCGCGAATCACATCAGTGACACTCTCACCCCTATATCGCGATAACGCGAAACGAGCTGCCCTTCTTTGCATTTTTTCGATGTCCTCTGTAAATCCTACCTGGTAATGATCCCACACCGTGCAGCAATATTCCAGCAGAGGACGCACAAGTGTGATGTAGGCTGTCTCTTTAGTGGGTTTGTCGCATCTTTTAAGTCTTCTGCCAACAAAGTGCACTCTTTGTTTCGCCTTCAACACGATATTATCTATGTGGTCTTTCCAATTTAAATTGCTCGTAATTGTAATTTTTATTCATTTAGTCGAATTGACAGCCCTTAGATTTGTACAATTTATCGTATACCCAAAATGTATAGGATTTCTTTTAGTACCCATGTGGACGACCTCGCACTTTTCTTTGTTTAATGCCAATTGCCACTTCTCGCACCATACAGAAATTCTCTCTAGATTATTTCGTAATTGCAATTGACCGTCTGATGATTTTACTAGACGGTAAATTACAGCGTCATCTGCAAACAATCTAAGGGGCCTGCTCAGATTATCATCTAGATCATTTATGTAAATCAGGAACAGCAGAGGGTCTGTGACACTACCTTGCGGAAAGCCAGGTATCACTTCTGTTCTACTCGATCATTTACCTTTTATCACTACAAACTGTGATGTTTGTCGTTCCACGATATTGCTGCTCATAGTGGTCGGAACTGACACGCGAATATGGAATTGATGGTCCCCGAAGGCTATGCTCATCTCCGTGGAGTATCTCAAGGCCCTACGCAACTAGCGCGAGAAAGGAGAGATATACTGTTAGTCTGGAGGTGCAGGGTCATAGAACCACATCACTTACTATGATGCCTTGTTTGCAAGACAGCCGGACAGACAGTGTGGTGACAGAAGTGCCACCGACTATCATCTCCCCTTGACACGACAGCGGAGAGAGATGTGCCAACTGTGGTGTGTCCGATGAGAACGCAGCACAGGAGTCCCACCACATCGTCTTTTCAGTCGAGGTCTGTATAATATACCGGACATATCCGTTTGCCACGATTTGCAACATAGACGCTGCAAAAAATGTTCCCCAGTGTTTCAAGAATATATTCACATATTTTTTAATCCCAGCCATGAATCAGTTCGGTCACACAAAGCTTCTTGATTCTTTTTCCTTTTTTACCACACTGCTCTCACTTTTTCTGCATGGGCTCTCTTCCTTTCCTCTGTCCGTTTTGTTCTGCTTTCTTCGGATATTCGTTCTCTGACTTAACTTCCCATCTGTCAACTTTCTGCTTAAATACCTTTCTATCCAAAATATCTGAATAATTTATCTGAACTTTTTGTAGGTCCTTTTTCGAACTCTTGTATCCAGGGTATAGTTTTAAGACTTATGTATTTAAGAGTTTCGTGCGTAAGTCTTCTTTTCGGAAGCCTAGAAAAGTTCCCATAAAATTTTAATTGCCTTTTTCTAATGTCTGCTGCAAGGTTGGACAATTTCTCAATTGTTTGACGAGATTATAGTCTATAGCCGTCATCACTGTTTTCTTTGGCCCTAGTATGTATCTGATGATTTTACATTCTTCCTTTAATAAGTTTTCCTACAGTTTCCCAGTATTGTTTTTCTTTGGCTATCTGAGCATTGAAATAGTGAATAAGATTTTAATGTCAGCTTTGGAATTTTAGCCATTACTTTCTCAAGATCGGTCCAGAATTTCTGCACAATCTGTGGATCCTTTCTGTTAGCAATGTTGGTGGGGGCATGATCATTAGTGAAGGTATACTTCTTGTTAACGCATTGCACACATCTCTTATGGCGTCTGTTATACTTTTATGTATGACAACAGGCACGTCCAGAAATGGAGCATCCTTAGCAATATGTTTTTTTTCTGTTTTACACTCAAAGACGCAGTAATTTCCATAATGTACTGTGACTTCGTCTGTGAATCGTGTTTCTTGCAGGGCTATATTTCGAATTTTTTGTCGGTCTAACGCCTGTACTGTTATATATAAAGTTTTACATCACCTCGGTTCCCAGAGTTCCGGAACCTGCATTGGAATAGAAATGAACATAAACATCATATCCGCTCTTTTCATTGCTCATGAAAACCACACATTGCATGTTGTACCACCATACAGCGAGACCTTCAGAGGTAGTGGTCCAGATTGCTGTGCACATTGGTACATCTTCCTCTAATACCCACTAGTGCGTCCTCTTGCATTGATGCATGCGTGTATTCGCCGTGGCGTACCATCCACAGGCTCATCAAGGCACTGTTGGTCCAGATTGTCCCACTGCTCAACGGCGATCCCTCAGTGTTGTTGGTGGGTCACGTCGTCCATAAACAGCCCTTTTCAATCTATCCCAGGCACGTTCGATATGGTTCATGTCTGGAGAACATGCTGGCTACTCTAGTCGAGCGATGTCGTTATCCTGAAGGAAGTCATTCACAAGATGTGCACCAGGGGGAGGCCCGAATTGTCGTCCATGAAGTCGGCGTACGAGCGATGCGACAAAGCCTTTTCGAAATAGCGACACAGTGGAAATTTCCCGTATGACCATTTCACGAGTGTAGTGTGATTATCAGGAGTGCTGTAAAACATCACATTTGTGACATCGTTGCGGATGAGAAAAGATCTTGCAAGAACTAGACCAACGACGACTGAAGAGAATCGTTCAACATGACAGAAGTGCAACCCTTCCTCACATTGCTGCAGATTTCAATCATGGGCCGGCAACAAGTATCAGGGTGCGAACCATTCAAGGAAACGTCATCGATATGGGCTTTCTGAGCCGTAAGTCCACTCCAGTGCCTTTGACGACTACACGACACAAAGCTTTACGCCTCGGCCGGGTCCATCAACACTGACGTTGAACTGTTGATGACTGGAAACATGTTGCCTTGTCGGACGAGTCTCGTTTCAAATTGTATCGAGAGGAAGGACGTGTACGGGCATGGAGACAGTCTAATGAATCCATGGACCTTTCATGTCAGCAGAGGACTGTTGAAGCTGGTGGAGGCTCTGTAATGGTGTGGAGCGTGTGCAGTTGGAGTGATATTGGACCCCTGATAGGTCTAGATACGACCCTGACGCGTACGTAAGCATTCTACACTCCTGGAAATTGAAATAAGAACACCGTGAATTCATTGTCCCAGGAAGGGGAAACTTTATTGACACATTCCTGGGGTCAGATACATCACATGATCACACTGACAGAACCACAGGCACATAGACACAGGCAACAGAGCATGCACAATGTCGGCACTAGTACAGTGTATATCCACCTTTCGCAGCAATGCAGGCTGCTATTCTCCCATGGAGACGATCGTAGGGATGCTGGATGTAGTCCTGTGGAACGGCTTGCCATGACATTTCCACCTGGCGCCTCAGTTGGACCAGCATTCGTGCTGGACGTGCAGACCGCGCGAGACGACGCTTTATCCAGTCCCAAACATGCTCAATGGGGGACAGATCCGGAGATCTTGCTGGCCAGGGTAGTTGACTTACACCTTCTAGAGCACGTTGGGTGGCACGGGATACATGCGGACGTGCATTGTCCTGTTGGAACAGCAAGTTCCCTTGCCGGTCTAGGAATGGTAGAACGATGGGTTAGATGACGGTTTGGATGTACCGTGCACTATTCAGTGTCCCCTCGACGATCACCAGAGGTGTACGGCCAGTGTAGGAGATCGCTCCTCACACCATGATGCGGGGTGTTGGCCCGGTGTGCCTCGGTCGTATGCAGTCCTGATTGTGGCGCTCACCTGCACGGCGCCAAACACGCATACGACCATCTTTGGCACCAAGGCAGAAGCGACTCTCATCGCTGAAGACGACACGTCTCCATTCGTCCCTCCATTCACGCCTGTCGCGACACCACTGGAGGCGGGCTGCACGATGTTGGGGCGTGAGCGGTAGACGGCCTAACGGTGTGCGGGACCGTAGCCCAGCTTCATGGAGACGGTTGCGAATTGTCCTCGCCGATACCCCAGGAGCAACAGTGTCCCTAATTTGCTGGGAAGTGGCGGTGCGGTCCCCTACGCACTGCGTAGGACCCTACGGTCTTGGCGTGCATCCGTGCGTCGCTGCGGTCCGGTCCCAGGTCGACGGGCATGTGCACCTTCCGCCGACCACTGGCGACAACATCGATGTACTGTGGAGACCTCACGCCCCACGTGTTGAGCAATTCGGCGGTACGTCCACCCGGCCTCCCGCATGCCCACTATACGCCCTCGCTCAAAGTCCGTCAACTACACATACGGTTCACGTCCACGCTGTCGCGGCATGCTACCAGTGTTAAAGACTGCGATGGAGCTCCGTATGCCACGGCAAACTAGCTGACACTGACGGCGGCGGTGCACAAATGCTGCGCAGCTAGCGCCATTCGACGGCCAACACCGCGGTTCCTGGTGTGTCCGCTGTGCCGTGCGTGTGATCATTGCTTGTACAGCCCTCTCGCAGTGTCCGGAGCAAGTATGGTGGGTCTGACACACCGGTGTTCCATTTCCAGGAGTGTATTTTATCAGCTGCCTCCATTCATGTCCATTGTGCATTCCGACCGACTTGCGCAATTCCAGCAGGGCAATACGACACCCCAGACATACAGAATTGCTACAGAGCGGCTCCGGCAGCACTCTTCTGGATTTCAACACTTCTGCTGGTTGCCAAACTCCCCAGACATGAACATTATTGAGCACATCTGGGATGCCTTGCAACATGTTGTTCAGAAAAGATCTCCACCCCGTCACTCTTACGAATTTATGGGAAGCCCTGCGGAATTCATGGTGTCAGTTCCTTCCAGCACTATTTCAGACATTAGTCGAGTACATGCTACGTCGTGCTGCGGCACTTCTGCGTTGTCGCTGGGGCCCTACACGATATTAGGCAGGTGTGTTAGTGTGTTTGGATCTTCATTGTTCTTATTAATGCTGGTTAATAAAGCCATCCTTATCTTTGCAATTGTAACGTAATATGCTAGTGCACTGCTGACTGCACTTATATTTTATGGACTCCCACTGGGACGATTTATTATATTCGTTTATTAAATAAATAGCTAATGTTATCTGATATGGAGTAATGACTATTAACAAGCCACACTACATGCTCGTTAGTCACTGATGCACAGCAGTCTAAGAAGTTTCTTCATATCGGCATGTCTGTAACAGTTGTCCTTTTGTACATAAACGTTATTTGCTTGTGAAGAAGCTTGTATAGCTCATAATTGCGGCTATATCATCTTTACATGTGTCGACTCGATATGATTAGTACTCTGTGTGTACTCAAGTATGTGACTGATTTGTCTTTTAATTTTGGTATATTTTGAACAACAGGATGTCTCTGTATTTTGAGGATCTGACGATGGTCATTACAGGCTGAAATTAATAACACGAGGTATAAAAAAGTTACTGATCCTGAGGATAGTCCGCCCCGGAAGCTGAGTGGTCAGCGCGACAGACTGTCTATCCAAAGGGCCCGGGTTCGATTCCCGGCTGGGTAGGAGATTTTCTCCGCTGTAGGACTGGGTGTTGTGTTGTCCTAATCATAATCATTTCATCCCCATCGACGCGCAAGTCGCCGAAGTGGCGTCAAATCGAAAGACTTGCACCAGGCGAACGGTCTACCCGACGGGAGGCCCTCGTCACACGACATTTCATTTCATTTCATCCTGAGGATAGCGAACGTAGCCAAATTCCATTCGCCATTATCATACAAACCCAGCACGTTCCGAGAAATGTACAATGCACAAGATTTTGAGTGACGCACTTCATTGTCAATTTGAGTTTCATGTCAGCGGCAAAACAAAACACGAAGACTAAAAAGATTTGTATAACAGTTTATGAATATACTTACATGTAAAGCAATACAGCAGGATACTCGTGGTTGTCAGCTATCCATGTATGGACATCTTACATTGAATTGATACAAATGTGAGTGGGTTCCCAGACACAACTGATGTTGTAATATGTATACCGAAATTGATCATGTATGTTGTGTGAATAGTCAATATCAACAAACTGCAGCCTCGGGAAGGCTGTACTCTTTTATATAATAGAATACGTTACAACCATATCTCTCTGAGATGCCATCGTCAGCCACAATGGAAGGACTGAAAATAAATATGGTACGTTTCGGATTATTTTTGGCACATAGTTATAAATTTGCAGTCTCGTCTCTGTTTGGTGCAAATTTTGCAGTTGATTTTTTTCTTTTGGAATACCAAAAGGAAAATTTTTTTCCAGAAACGTCCACGTGATTTAATGGAGCTCAGAAGACTTATTCTTCAAGCTTGCAGTGAAATTACGGAAGACATGTGGCGTAGGGTAATCACTAACTTCAGTGTTCGTTTGAAGGAAGTTAGGAAACTAAATGGTGGACATATTGAGCATGTGCTGAGTTAGAACAAATCTCCATGGACGGCTCTTCATTGTAGTATATCTTCCTTTCAGATTGTATTGACAACAAAGTTTATATTCAAAAAGAAAATGATAACACATTTCGTGCGTCACCCTGTAGTAGAATATGAGAAGCACATTTCTTTTTTTCTGTCTCTGTGATTCTCGTTCACCCCCAGACATAAATGTACGTAAATGTTTTGAGAGACACAGGATAAGACCATAGTGTTGGCGACAGACAGTTTTACGCAATGCCGAGGCAGTCGCTGCCGTTCTGCTGCTCGCACGTGGAGATGTCGGATAACAGACCGACGGTCCCGGTCCGCCTTATGTGTGCGTAGGTGCGCAGCAGTCGCATGCTTCCACGCACAAGCGAGTTCAGGTCTGCGTACGCAGGTGTTCCGTGCACCTGCCGGGCCCGTAACAAACGCACGGGGGTACGCAACAGCTACGGCGCCCGCTATCTGCTTCCCTGCCGCTGGCGCGCCGCTGCGCCGGCAGGATGCTATCTGGTCGTCAGCGCGCCGTGGCTCGGCACACAGTGCAGTTCTGACGCTGGTCCTGTTTGTGGGCCCGCGAGGATGTCATAAATATGGCGCCTCTGTTTGAGCGGCCCGATAAGCGGGCGGCGTGGCCCGCGGCCGTGTGAAAAAGCAGCGCCAACCTTTTGAACCGGGCCTGGTGCCGCAGCGGCTCCGGAATCTCCAGTGCTGCGCGTATCGTCGCCATCGGCGTCATTAGGGCTCGCGAGAGGCAGTAACGGCCGAGAGGCTACCAGCAATGCATTACTGCCGTCTCGCCTGCTTCTACTTAACGCCGGCATAGAGATGGTCCACCAAACAATCGAAAGTTCTTCATTTCCGTAGGCATAATCTCCGAAGGTGCTTTACAGTTATGAAAGATGTTTTACATACAACTGATAGAAACTACGTATTTATTTTACAATAAGTATTTCCTTTTATTCATTTACAACGTTTTCTTTGACAGTTTTGTTGTTTTATTGCCACTTCACTTCGACGTGTCGTCCACATTCACGTTTTCCATGCATCCCTGTATTGTTCATTGATGTTTTGGTCTATATGCCTTCGACTTGGCCGGCCGCACTGGCCGAGCAGGTTCGAATCCTGCCTCGAGCATGGATGTGTGTGATGTCCTTAGGTTAGTTAGGTTTAAGTAGTTCTAAGTTCTAGGGGACTGATGACCTCAGATGTTAAGTCCCATTGTGCTCAGAGCCATTTGAACCATTTTTTCGGCTATTAGTTCTATTTGGTATGGGTCTCATACATTCGAGCAGTATTCAAAAAATGGGTTGCAAGAGTGTGTTATAAGTAATCTCCTTTGTAGAATGACGACAATGCAGGATATACCAAAAAGGTATAGCCAAAGTTTCAGGAAACATTCCTCACACATAACACAAGAAAATACGTTGTATGGAAATGGGTCCGAAAACGCATTATTTCCATACTAGAGCTCATTTTCTACTTCTCTTTGTAATCACAATAATCATGGGGAACACACAGAACGTACGAACATTACACGAAACGTTTTCTTACATGGAATATCCAGAATATCGTCGTAAGGAGCAAGGAATATATAAGGCTACTGCTTCCGACTGTGGGAGGCTTAGAAGGACAAGGACACCTCGGCTGGAGGAGGAACTTCGTGCAGTTGACGACAGTCTTACCGTTAGCGTAAACAGTCAGCTGCAACCAATAAAGTTGATCAAATGATTGTCTGGAGAGTGCTGCATTAAAACCCGCTGTACTCATACTATGTACAGCGTGCGCATGAACTATCATCAGCTGATTTTTCCTACAAGGGTATACATCTGCGATTGGTTCGTTCAACAGTATGTCATCCTTCAGTTAAGTGAAAAAGCGCTGTTCGCGGATTGAAGCTATGTTTCAACATTATCAGATTATGAATTCTCAGCAGGTAAGGGCTGTCGGAAATCCTCACGAAACTGTGCGATCACAACAAAGAATTCCTGTAACTGTTTGCCCCGGCATTGTTGGTAACTGAAAGGGCTTCATGTTCTTGCGCCGAGGTTCAATGGAGGAACTTGCCACGTCTTCTTAGAGAATTCTCTGCCTCTTCTGTTGGTACATCTGCTTTTATGAATGCGACAAAACACATATTTCATGCACTATGCAGCTGCTTCTCATTTCAGTGTTAATGTTCGTAAGTTTTTAAATAACAGATTCCGTGACGGATGGATCGGTAGAGGGGGAAATTCCTTGGCCTCCGAGTTCTCCAGACCTAAACCCGTTCAGCGCATCAGCGACTTGATGCGATGGCTGGTTGATGCATGTCTTCTTGCTAACTAAGGACATTTTGAACATTTCATTCATGACATTGTTTCATACTGTGCTGATTCGCTTTTTTCCTGTGTGTTTTATATGATTATATTGAAAAGTTGTAGAAACTGATCTTTAACATGGAAATAAGGTAATTTCGGATCCATCTCCGTACATCATATTTTCTTCCTTTTCATGTCAGAAATGTTACCTGAAATTTTGGCCATATCTTTTAGTAATAGCTTTTATTTTCGCGTTCTCTTACCAATGAACGGAAGTCTGAATGTTCTTTACTTAGACTGAGCGCACGTGATCATCCATTACATATCCCAATAAATTAATAAACCCAGATATCTACATGAATTAAACGGTTTGCTAATGGGAGTCGTTGACATTTTAATCACAGGATATTACGTTTTGTGGGATTAAATTTGTAAACATATACAGTCAAATGCCAAGGATTGAATCGCTTTGCAATCAAGATGTGAATGAATATTTTTGCAGCTTTCTTCACATACTGCTTCATTATACATAACTGCAAAAAGTCTGTGGTTGCTACTAATATCGTCTTGGGGCGCCATTAATAAACGATATGAAGAGCTAGGGTCGCAAAACTCTTGTTCGAGGAACACCGTACGTTTCTTCTACATTTCTCGGTGACTCTCGATCCCAACTGATATGTTGTATCCTCAAAAAACGCTCAATCCTGTCCATCCTAATTCTTCCTTTGATAAAACCATACAGGCGAAAACTAGAACTAGGTATCATTAGTCCATAAATGTTTGGTTCTGTTACATTGCTAAGAGATCATTCACGTGTTGATATTCTTGTTGACATTAGACTGTGAGCAACGGTATCGTTCTTGGAGTTGGTTGAATTCTCCAGTAAAGAAATGTTTAGACTGTTGCTCCTCATTATGTGAGTTTTCTAGGCCTTCCCTAAGATTATTACATACAACATCAATTTATATTTGCTTTCATTCAAATCTTATTCGTTATTTTCTCCTTCTTTAATGTGGCTTTCTTCTTGTCTCAAATTCAGAACTGTTTTTTGTAAAATATGGAGAGTAAATGGAAATGAAATTTCATTGGAAAATAATGTCGGGCTGTGATAAAGCCTTTCGCTAAAAGAGAACTCGGCCAAACAGATTTATGAGGATCTATCTGCCTCTCTACGTCAAAATAATTGATAGGTGCCATCTGTATCACGCTGTCAGGATTAATGGCTAAAGCTGAAAGGTTGCGAAGTAATGGCGGTGACTGTTTTCGACTACCAACTTTAGCGAGAGTAGATCATCCTCTCGGCTGCGTGACATTTCGGGAGAACAGTCACTTGTAAAGCAACAGTCAGCCTGATGTTCCAGCGCAAATGAACACCATATGTTACTAGTTAAATTTTGGAGACGAGACATAGCGCTGCCAGTCTTTCCAAAGAAGACGAGAGAATTTCATTTCCGCAAAGCACATAAAACTACATAAGCATCAACATGGGTGTGCTCTGTTCGACCGTCTTGATTCCAATACAGCGCTGTACGTCGCTTCCATCTGTTTGCAAAAATATGCAACGCTGGTATCATCAACTCATTGTTACGTCGACTGGATGACGTCACAGCCTACATGTGGCCACAATTGTCTGCGTGGGTGTAATCACACAAAATGCAAATTTCTTCAGACTACAGTAAATCAGAATCTCTGCCTCCGAAAGGAATAAACCACTACTAGCATTAACACAGAAACCACACTGACATCAAAATCCGTCAAAACAGAAAAAAATTACAAAACAATACATAAGCTACATTTCCTAATTTCTTGATGCATTCAGCCTCATGATACCAATTGAGGAGCTACTCGACCGAATAGTAGCGGCTCCGGTCAAAGAAAACCATCGTAACGACCGGGAGAGCGGTGTGCTGACCACACGCCACTCCTATCCGCATCCTCACTTAAGGATGACACGGCGGTCGGATGGTCCCGATGGGCCACTTGTGGCCTGAAGACGGAGTTCTATATTTACTAATACATAAGACAAATCGGCACGGATTTCGAACCGCATACATTAAAATATTAATGCACAAAGCCACAACACACATACTAAATCCATCCATCATAGCCTCCCATACACAAAATACACGGTATACATTAAATGAACGAAACATAATTTTTCAATAGATAATTTAAGCAAATATCAATGAGTGAAACTGTCATTAGCAATAACTGTACAGATACATTGCCAACGCTCCCCCCCCCCCCCTCCAAAAAAAGAAAAAAAAAACAATAATTTAATACGTTAATCGTAACATTTTCTCGAATGTGTTATGACTGCAGAAGTAACCAGTGCACCACCCTCTCTGAAATATTTTGAATAATCAATATTGACACATTTATAAGACTAGCCATGGTAGATGCAACTCTTTCAATGTAGAATACTACTGAGCAGAAGAACATCTTTTCAGTACCAAAAAGCTAATGAACTGTTAAAAAATACAATCACGTTTGAAAGTATAAAATTAGATTACTGTTTGCCAAAGTACTTAGGTTCCTGTTTCGCTGTCCATTGGAACTAAATCGAAGCTGAAAAGGACCAAAACTTGCTCTTGAAAGAAACACCTAGTCGGCCTAATTTAAAAAGGCCTCGTGTTCACCACAACAAACACAACCTAAAATATTGATAACAGAAAAGTTTAGCACTAATAAGAGTCTCTTACCATAAATCACAATTTACCTATAGCGACTCTGAAATGGAAGAAGTGAAAGACGACATTCTTTCCGCCAAGACTCAATACTACATTTTCTTAAACTATTGGCTAATTTTAGTTATACACTACTAAGAAGAGGAGAAGTCCATGAATATATGTCACATGAGATCGAAACAACAACCAGCTCATTTAGATACTCGGTGTATCGTATATCACGTTCTCATAAGTCATGTAAAACTTTGCTCAGTTGCACAGAAAGCATGCCAACTCGTTCGGCTTGTGTGACGCATCGGAAGAGTAGAATGGCTTGTTGTTTTTCCGATGTCATATGACATACATTAATGGACTGGGAAATGGTTGCATAGCTAATAATGGTTTAAAAAACATACGGATACAATCTCAGCGAAAAACATGCCGTTCTTCAGTAGACTGAAAAGACTGTTTACAACGAGCCAAGAAATAGCTAAATGGATGTAGTTAGGTTTAAATTTGTTATTTATTTAGGTAGTTCATTTAGTACCATATTACGTTGCCAATAAGTATTAAGAATGCTTGGAAACTAAGAGAATAGTAGATTAAAAGAGAAGAAATAGGAAAAAGTAGGAAATTAAGGAGAAAGGACCTGGATAAGTTGAAAGAACTACAGGTCGTTGAGAGTTCCAGAGGGGGCATTAGGCAACGATTGACGAGAACAGAAATACAGTAGATGACGAATGGGTAACCTTGAGAGACGAAATTAGTGAAGGCAGCAGAGGATCAAATAGTAAAAAGACAAGGGCTAGTAGAAATCCTTCAGTAAGACAGGAGATATTGAATTTTACTGATGAAAGAAGAAAATATAAGTGATGCAGTAAATGAAGCAGGCGAAAGGGAATACAAACATCTAAAGCATGAGATTGACAGAAGTGCAAAATGGCCAAGCAGGCATGACTATATGACAAATGTAGGGATTTAGAAACATATATTACTAGGGGAAAGAGATATACTGCCATCAAGCACGCAGATGGGAAACCAGTCCTAAACAAAGAAGAGAAAGTTGAAAGAATCTATACAAAGAAGATGTCTTGGAGGCAATATTATAGAAATGGAAGAGGACGTAGATGTAGATGAGACGGGAGATACGATACTGCGAGAAGAAATTGAGAAAGCACTGAAAGAATTAACTCCAAACAAGGCTCCGGGAGTAGAAGGCATTCCATCAGAACTGCTGATAGCCTTGGGAGAGTCAGTCATGACAAAATTCTTCCATTTGATATGCAAGATGTATGAGACAGGTGAAATACTCTTAGACTTCAAGAAGAATGTAGTGTTCCAAAGAAAGCAGTTGCTGACATGTGTGAAAATTATGAACTGTAAGTTTAATAAGTCATGATGGCACAATACTAACACCAATTCCTTACAGAAGAATGGAAAAACTGGTAGAAGCTGACCTCGAGGAGGATTAGTTTGGATTTCGGAGAAATGCAGCAATACGTGGGGCAGAACTGACCGTATGACTTCTCTTGGAAGTCAGGTTAGGCAAAGACATACCTATGTTTATAGCATTTGTAGACTTAAGGAAAACTTTTGCCCATGTTGACTGAGACAGAGCTGTAGCCTATCACAGATTTTATTCTATCTGTAAATTGAACAAGCAGTAAAAGAAACAAAAGAAAAGTTTGACTTTGGTTGAACTCCAGGGAGCAGAAATAAAAACTGTAGGTTTTCCGATGACACTGTAATTCTGTCAGAGACAGGAAAAGACTTAGAAGAACAGTTGAATGAAATGGACAGTGTCTTGAAAGAAAAACGAGGGTAATAGAATATAGTCTAAATAAACTGAGTGATGCTGAAGGAATCAGATTAGGAAACAAGACATTGTAAATAGCAGATGAGTTTTGCCACTTGGGCACCAAAAAACTGATGATAGCCAAAGTAGAGTATAAAATGCATACTGCCAATGGCCAGGAAAGTGTTTCTGAAGAAGAGAAATTTGTTATCTAGTATAGAATTAAGTGTGAGGAAATTTTTTCTGATAGTTTTTGCATAGAGTGTTTCCACGTATAGAAGTGAAACATGGACGATAAACAGTTTAGACAAGATAAAAAACTTTTGAAATGTGGAGCTACAGAAGAATGAAGAAGATTAAATAGGTAGATCACGTATCTGATCAAGAGACACTGAATAGAATTTGGGAGAAGAGAAATTTGTGGTACAACCTGACTGCAAGAAGGGATCGGTTGGTGGCATACATTTTGAGAGGTGAAGGGATCACCAATTTAGTACTGGGTGGAGGGGGGGGGGGGTTGGGGTAAAAATTGTAGAGGGAGGTCAAGAGATGAAAGGAGGATGTTGGTTGCAGTAGTTATTCGGAGATGAAGAGGCTTGCACAGGAGAGAGATGCATGGAGAGCTACGCCAAACCAATTTGCAGACTGAAGACCACTACAACAACAATAAAAGAGTCTATCTTTAATAAAGAAATTTGCGATCAAAGACTATTTTAGTTTCCACACATTCTTAGGCATTGGATCGTTGCAATCTTTAAAGTGACCATGTCACCCCTCATTAAGAATTATTACGTAATAAATTTTGAAGCAGGTTGTATGCCATGCGGTTTTCTGTGATAGTTTATAGAACGCGTTTGATATATTTGACGTAAAACCACGTAGTAGAACTTGCTGCTTCATCTACTTCTCGACTTCTTGAAGAAATCAGGGCACTTCAAGGTGATCGGTGGGTGGAAGAAACCGGCTGCCTCTCGCCGATGCGTTAGACGCACGACAGCTGATCGCGTGACTCGCAGCTTCATTCATTTTCCATGGATCAGCATGCTTTGCGGCGTTTTTGGTCTACGTGTTTGCGTGACCCACGTATTTATTCATTAAATGATCGATAGAGCATCACGGCAACCGTACTCATCCTGCAAGTAACAACTTCTCAAGAGTTTGGTGTCGAATATGACGGAACACCCAATATTTAATCATTGATGTGAAGCCAACATACAACTGTTATTCAAGCAATATTAAGGATATTCAGCCCAGTTGTCAATCGTATGATTATTGACAACATTTTTCGTCAAGAAAGCAACATTTATGATGGTGCGAAGTTGGTCTCTTTAGATGTAACTAATTTGTATAGATCTGTGACAGTGGAGGAAACGATAGACATTATAGAAAACAACTTATTAAGAGTGGTAAAATATCTGATGTGGAAATTGATGAAATTATCAGGTTATTAAAGTCTGTTTTATCGTTTAACTGTTTTAAGTTTAATGATAAGTTTTATGCACAGCATAGTTTAGCAATGTAATATGTATTAACAGGCAGATGGCAGGCATCTAGCTTTTCTAAAAGCAAATGAATATAAAGTTACAAAATACAAATGTACATAAGACATGTTGATGATATTTTCACAGTATAACGGGGGTATGAGTAAGAAATAAATGTGTTGGAGAGCGATTTCGAAAAGATGCATAAACATTGTTTTTACTGTAGAGCATGAGCAACGTGGAATCTTAATTTATGTGGACCCGAGTATCGAGAATAACAAGCTCAAGATAGGAAGTTTTAGCAGACCCACGTTCACATGGGCGGTTACTGATAAGTCTTCAACCCACTGCCATAAACATAAATTAGCATTTTTTCAGTAATGCGGTGCACAGGGCTAATTCCATACTTCTAAGTCCGGGAATAAAGGATGAAGATATGAAAACCCTTAGACAAATTTTGCAGTCAACACATAGTGTGTTGTGGGGCGATCTCTCTGTTGTATAAATAATTCAAAAGCCGAGGTCGCTTAAACTGTGTTTACTAGATGACCGGTTTCAACACACTAAAGGTGCCATCATCGGATCTGAATGTAGCTGAATGTAGTTGTTTCTTAATTTTTATTTCTGGGACAATGATTTTAAATCAGCTGGTGTGCCTCTTGTATCGTTATATCCAAATAATTTATGCTTGTTAAGTTACATTCAGATCCGATGATGGCACCTTTAATGTGTTGAAACCGGTCATCTAGTAAACAGTGTTTAAGCGATCTTGGCTTTTGAATTATTTATACCTTAGGAAAATGGTCATAGAAAATTGTTTTGACGCAGGTTTGATAGATCGGTTGGATCTAGCAGTTAGACATGGTAACCAGCAAAATGATAAGCATCCAGGCGAATATAGAGTCATGGCGTATTGGGGGAGCATCTCATATAAATTAACGAGATTGTTTGACAAGAAAGGGTTTAGAATTGCTTTCAAGAGGGACAACAAATTAGGACAGAGGCTGAGGCATAAGACCGACACAGATGAGAACTGTATGAGGAAATCTGGAGTGTATGAAGTGAAATGTCAGGATTATGAAGCGAAATATGTGGGCCAGACGATACGGAATTTTGAAGTCGTATTTAAAGAGCATAATAATGGAGAGAACGGCTCCTCGGCTGTAGCAAAGCATCTCAAGAATGAGCAGCATTCGTTGGGGGGGGGGGGGGGGGGGATATAAGGAATAGCATGAGGATGTTGCAAGTTGAAGAAACAGGGTGGTTGATATCAGATTTGGAGACGGTAGAGATTTGTTTTGCATTGAAAGAGGGGTACGTTGGCGTTTTAAATGAGAGGAAGAAAGTATCTAAAGGGCATTTCTGGGCACACTTTAGCGATATCCTCCTTAAAAAGCAGAATTGGGTTGTTTTAGGGAAGGAGACCAGACAGCAAGGTCATCGGTCTCATCGGATTAGGGAAGGACGGGGAAGGAAGTCGGCCATGCCCTTTCAAAGGAACCATTCCGGCACTTGCCTGGAGCGATTTAGGGAAATCACGCTTAAGAAGCAGCCACCAACATATTTTACGTAGTGACATAGGATTTTCACATACTATTGCCGTTCAGATTGCGACGCAGAGGCAGTTTTAAGCTAGAATGAGCTAGGACCAGACAGGCATTTCTCAAAACTTTTATGACGGATAGTAGTTCGTTGGTGCTGAGCATTACGTTTTAAGCACATACCACCGTTGGCACTGGTGGTAGGTGATGGCAGCGCCTTTCAGTTTCCAACACTGCCTCGGAAACGGTCGATGCACCGGCTTGTGATGTTTTACGTTTCATGGTTTGAGTTGACAGTGTGGATATGGAGCTTGTTTTGTGATAAGATCTATTAGAATATGAAATTTTAAGGTAGGTTGTAACTGAGGACGTCTGTAATCCTTATACGTCTGTCGGTATAAGAGGAATTGTTTTATCTGGTCTCCTTGTTTTAGCACTTGAAAATGAGATAATGTTGCCCCGAAAAATATTATGGCAATAATCACGCGACTGACATTGGGCTGAATATGCTCAATATTGCCTGAACCAAAAAAAGCGTCTCAGGATAGGGCAAAAAAAAAGCGATTCGAATTCGGAGCTTGTTTGAAAAGCATGATGATATCGATATCACAGTAGATATCAGCACAGAGCATCTGCAACAGAGGTACGCTCCGCCGTTAATGCTAGTGTATTTGAGCTGCAATGGGAGTCAACATCTTTCGGTAGAGTTGCTCTTAGTACAGGATGAGGCTAAGGAAGGAAAACCACCAGCACCAACACTCCTCCAGAATGCATCCCAGATATAATGCTTTACAAGGAAAAGAGAGCTCAAAGAAGACGTGGTCAGTGTAACACCATTGGCGACTATGTAAATTACTAGAATTGCAATTCTCTGTGAAAGATAGAATGGCTACCAGAACGCATTAGTAATGTTGGTATTTAATGTTGTAACTATGTCTGTAGGGTATATAAGGGGAGAGACCAGCGTCACATGTTGAGTAAGTACTGTCAAGCACTTGGCCATGGTACATATTTGTGTGAGACAACATTATCATCCCAGAATGAAATTTTCTCTCTGCAGCCGAGTGTGCGCTGATATGAAACTTCTTGACAAATTAAAACTGTATGTCGGACCGAGACTCGAACTCGGACCTTTGCCTTTCTCGGGCAAGTGCTCTACCTACTGAATTACTGGCGGAATTAAAACTGTGAGGGGGGGGGGGGGGGGGGCGTGAGTCGTGCTTGAGTAGCTTAGTCGATATAGCACTTGCTCGCGAAAGGCAAAGGTCCCGAGTTCGAGTCTCGGTCCCACACACAGTTTTAATCTGCCAGGAAGTTTCAACATTGTCATTACCTGACACAATTTGAAAGATACCTCATTGTGGATCTCCATTTGGTCCAATGGTTGTATCGTGCAATATCTAGATTCCAATATAACTGTTGCCCCTGTTGGGCTGTACGGGAGCGTTATGGTAGGTATACTCGTTTCTAGGTTCTAGTAAACAAAATATGACCATCACAAAGAAGGACTGCTGTACTGTG
Source organism: Schistocerca gregaria (assembly GCF_023897955.1). Lineage (NCBI taxonomy): Eukaryota > Metazoa > Arthropoda > Insecta > Orthoptera > Acrididae > Schistocerca > Schistocerca gregaria. The sequence continues at coordinate 438,442,430 of NC_064925.1, read as the reverse complement.
CACAAAGCACATTGTAACCCTGTAAGTAGCCTGTTTATGTTCTGTATGTTAGCAACGCAATAGACTGCATCAATAACTCTGACAGCACTGTGCGCACTCTATGGCTGGTCGGACTAGCAGTTGGAAGTTAACAGTCATCGGTGATAGCAGTGGGACGTGAACGGTCAGCAGTGATGGCAGTTGGGTGTGAGTAGTCAGCAGTGATGGAGGTTAGAGGTTAATAACTAGCATTGTTGGAGGTATGCAGTGTTAGCATGAGCGGACGGTCTGAATGTGTATCCGTCACAGAGGTTTATTACTGATGATTATATAATTCTTGAACTGGTTGTCACTTTATTAATTAAATACATTGTTTGCTCTCCAATAAAATCTTTCCTTTGCTAACCACATGCCTATCAGTATTTAGAGCCTTCAATAGTTAGAATCTTTTATTTAGCTGGCAGTATTAGTGCTTGCGGCATTGCTATAGTTCGTGCAGTGAAGATTTTTGTGAGGTAAGTGACTTATGAAATGTATAGGTTATTGTTAGGATTTCTATTAATTCAGGGCCATTCTTTTGTATTAATTATTTGAAGCCAGGTCATCATTTTTGAGCAGTCACATTGCGTTGCGCTAGGATATTGTGGGTCAGTGTCGAGATGATAAAGAACAGTAAAGAGACAGTACGTTCAGTTTCACTCAGCAGTTTAGGCAGGTTACCTTGCATTCAATCTCAGTTATTGCAATCTAAAAAATATATTTTTTATTATTAAGAAGTTTCAACCCCTTCACATATGCAGTTGCAGTCCGAGGACACGTAATGGCCTGCCTGCAATATTCGCTGTATGAAGAAATTGACTCAGTAGTGTAAAGAAATTCAGCCGTAAGTTGCTATGTTATCTAATCGAGTCACGGAGTGAGCTGTATGTGAAGAAAATCTTTCTCACAGATCTACTTGGCGTAATTCTGATCGCGAATTTTGATAAATCATTTCGTAAATAATTAAGGAAACTGCTACACTTTTGTTCAGTTACAACTGTAAGACCCAAATAAACTTGGTCAAGAGTATGTCGTAATACAACCCGTCTAGCGGCGCGGTCTAACGCGCTGCTTCCCGAGATGGAAGGCGTGCCGGTCCCCGGAATGAATACGCCCGGCGGATTAATGTCGAGGTCCGGTGTGTCGGCCAGCCTCTGGATGGTTTTTAAGGCGGTTTTCCATCTGCCTCGGCGATTGCTGGCTGGTTCCCCTTATTGCGCCTCAGTTACACTATGTCGGCGATTGCTACCCACTGTCTCCACATACTCGTACACCATAGTTACTCTATCACGCAAACGTTGTGATTCTCCAGCAGAAGCAGGTTCTTACTCATCGGTAATTCATCATTTTATAGCTTTATAATTTTATGTATTTTCTTTCATGTATGTAGACCTCCAACTAAAGCTTTGTATTCAACTTGTAGGTCTGAAGATGACCACAGTAGGGGTCGAAACCGGTCGGCGTAATAAATAAATTGTGATCAAGACTGTTTTTGATAGTAAATATTTGTAACACTTTGATCACCAATACCACAATGTATTCAAAAGTAATTAATAAACCACTGTTTCAGAATTCTCTCGCAACTGCGTTTACACAACATGTTAGAGAGGAGACACTGTGTAAACACCACTGCGTTTTGGGAAAAGAAGCAAATTTTAACATGGCAACAATAGAAATGTCTGGGGTTTGCTCAAAATTCGCCGCTCATGACGCTTCTGTAAAAGTAAAAAACTGCTCACAAGCCAAGTGAAATTAAATCGTTGCATTCTCAGCGGAGTTCTTTTTAGATGCTAATCAAAGCAGAGGTGACAGATCTTTTTGAATGGTCACCATGCAAATGTTGGCTTGGAGTAGCTCCAGTTAATATAAAAAAAAAAAAAACAAAAAAACGTGAGTTTCAGTTTAGAAAGCTACTCTCCCTCCAGTACTCGGCATTTCCCCTACAGCCCGTGCCCTTAACTCCCACCACCACGCGTGCCCTGAGAACTGCGCTCTACGGGCCACAGTATTCTGGGCAGACTCTACGCCACGTCATTGCACACCTTCTGTTTGACTTCATTTGTCCGACTGCAACTATCGATATCACTCTCGCATCCAATTTTATACAACAGTGCTGCACTTAATATTTGGTTTTACACAACGTGTTACACGTAAGCACACAAAACAACATGCGTTACAACAACTGTATGCTAATTTAAGAGGAGTTTAACGTAAAATACAAATAAAGCAAAACATAGTAACGTTTCACAATTTAGAACAAAACAAAAACGTATTCTCGACCATCAAAGATATATATATATAGGATGAAGAGGAAGCACAAGAAAACAAAAGACAAAACATTTTTCCATCAAAATTAGTAGTACCTCCACAGATGTCATCCACAGAGTAGAAATATGTCTGGAGTGAGCATTGCATTCTGTGCATCTTGTGAACATGAAGCTGGAATTGTCATGTGATCGGCACGACGACGTTTGTTTAAGGCCAATTCGAATGTGCCATCACGTCAAGTCACATTACGTCATGTCACGTCGAAATATTTCACGAAGCATTTCAAATGGCGACATTCACACAGGTCGTCATCGGACCGGAAAGTCACATCACAGCACGTCAAGGATTCTCGGGAAGAAAGTTTTGACGATTTTGTCGTCTGCTAAGAACTAAAGTTAACCGATTATCGCCGCAGTCACACATTTTATGGTAGCGTGTTCTTATTAATTATTTTATTATTAGGCTTTGTTTTCGTGGCAAATTGCAAATGCTCCGTGACGACTTACATTTTTTTTTTTCCTTTCTGAATTCTTAGGCAAGCTAGGTCACATAGCTGACAGTGAAAAATTGTTTGTTGTACAGTAACAGAACAGAGCTGACGCCTACACTTAATGTAAATACGAACATAATTTAACGAAGCAATTTCCATTAAATAACATTTTAAGTGAAGGGGTCAGCTTTAATGAAGGAGAAAAATACAGATGTTTATGACTTTGTTAGTTATGTAAGAAAGAAACATAAAGGGTAAGGCAAACGGGCTCATTTATTCCTTCATAGCTAATGTTTGAGGTGTTTGAGTGTATACCGTTTCTCCACAAAAAATGTCCATCTTTTAAAATGTTGTTTCGCTTCCCAGCACTTTAACAAACAGAACTGATCAAGAACATACGCTATGATATTTGTTTTGGCATTAATAAACGTTGTCGCTATTAGTTCCTCTGTTCCGAAACTATATTCTGACTTTTTGCAACACAACTGGTGGTCCATTACCTCACTTTCACCGGTCGATACTAGTCTAAACGAATTGAAGTTACGTGATGTGACGGACAGTTAAAGCACTTTGACTTGGTGATGTCGTTACGTGATGTCCATTCATTTTGCTCTTCAAAGTTAAGAGCCCATTTTATTCCAGGTATTAAGTGCAAATTATTATGGTGTCTACAGAACGTCTGTACCAAATCCACAACACCTACGAAGGGAGTCAGTCTGTACTAGCGATATAATGACATTCAAAATTAGAGGACGCATTATGAATAAACCTACACCTTCCAGAGATCACGTGGTAGCGATGGTAACGTGTGTTGACAAAACAAAATAAGTTCTACTCATCTGAATGTTCACTCCACAGGGGTTTCTATTCTACGTTGTCATCCCGCACCACTGATCAAAGACAAGCAGCAGTCGTATACTTTAGAATTATCGTGCCATGCGTTGGCTGCCGTTCCGATTGGTACCGTAACCACGAAACATGGACTGCTTATGAACGGCATCGCATTACGTTCAGTGATGAATCGCGGTTCTCACCGGCGAGTATAGCGGCGACCTCGGGAGATGATTCATTCTTCCTACGTTTTTGTGAGACCCAGTGGTGTTTGCTCTGGCGTCGTGATATGGGGAGACATTGATAATGTCCAGGTCACGGTTGATAGGGACTGTCTGAACTGACGACACAACAGCCCGTCACGGACATCCTGCTTCCTCATGTGTTAAATCTCATGCAACAGAATCGTGGTGCCATTGTTCAGGATAATACGCGTCCACACATGGCATGTGTATCCATGAGCTGTCTGCGTGATGATGAGTTGCTCCCGTGGTTAGCACGATTTCCAGATGTCACCGATTTATGGGACCTGCCCGAAGGTGAACTTCGTCCCAGCACCAGTATCTACGTCTGCGCTCAGCAAATCACCTTGCGGTGTGTGGTGAAGGGCACTCTGTGAACCAGTGTCGCCTCCCTCATTTCGTGGTTCACTGGTGAATCGTTCTCGGGAAGAACGACTGCTGTTAAGTCTTCATGTGACCTCAATTCTTTCTTTCGTTTACCTTCATGCTCTTTTCACGAGATATACGTAGGAGGCATATGATGGTTAACTCTTCTAAGAAAATACGCTCTCTGATCTTTGACAGGAAACCACACAGTGACGCAGATCGTCACCCTTGCATAATCTGCCACTGGAGTTGGGTGAGTATCCCCGTCACGCATTCGTGCTCAATAAATGAACCTGTAAAGAAACGTACTGCTCTTCTTTGGATTTTTTGTAATCCTATCTGGTAAGGATACCAGACTGTCGAGCTATATTGTGTTGGTACAACGAGGCTTTTGTGAGCTTCCTACATTTTTGGTAGATTACATTGTCCGAGGATTCTACTAGTGAATCTCTGTTTGACTTCTGCCTTACCATCGATCATTTTCATGCGCTAGTTCTACTTTAAATCGTGCCATACACATACTCCTAGATATTTTATGGACGTAACTGATATCACGACATACCCTAGCAGCATTGCTGAAGGCGCATAGTGATTCGTGCTTGGGTAGACCAGTCGGTGAGTACTTGCCCGCCCAAGGCAAAGGTCCCAGGTTCGAGTTCTCGTCCGGCACACAGTTTTACCCTGTCAAGAAGTTTGAAATGAGCGTACACTCCGTAGCAGAGTGAAAATTCTTTCTAGAAAAAATCCCCCTTGCTGTGGCTAAGCCATCTCTACGAAAATATCCATTGTTCCAGTAGTGCTAGACCAGCAAGTTACATAGGAGAACTTCTGTGAAGTGTGGTACTCGCCGAAGTATCGCTGTGAGAACAGGTCGTGGGTCGTGCTTGGATAGCTCAGTCGTAAAGCATTTGCTTGTGAAAGACAGAAGTCCCAGGTTCGAATCCCAGTCCGGCATACAGGTTTAATCTGGAGGAATTTTAAAATCAGCGCACACTCCGCTGCAGAGTGAAAATTCATTTTTGGAATATGTATAATTTTTATTGTAACTCTGGTGTATCTCCTGAGACTTCAGATACCCCCAGAGTAGGGTTGCCCCCGTGGGATATGTGTATGGCGGTTGTACACACTGCTTAAGCACAACTAATAAAAGTACGAGTGCAACAGACTTGTTTCTTCAAAGGGATAGCTCAGTCAGCTGAAACACTAAAGCGTGGCTTCAGTTGAAAGAACTAAAACGTGACTCAACCGACAAAAAACTCTATAGACCGATTTCACTTGAAAAGAAAAAAAAATGAATAATTCAATCAGTATGAAGAACAACAAAGGACTTTTTTTATCGATTATTCCCACACACTGGCTTCACTACGGACCAATATAGGGTTGTACAATAGAACAAATATCTATCGCTGCCACATGAGAGGCCTGGTTATTTGTGCATCCATCCATCCATCATAGTCTCTCGTGCGAAGGCATCGTGATCACAGATGTCTGAACGATAAAAGAATCCTGTTCCTTGTCTAAAGAAAAGTCTTTCCTGTCAGTAGGAATGTTCAACCGTGATATGAATGGAGTTCAACTTACCTACTGACGTATCCGTTGCAAAAGCCTCAGTAAAGAGACAACTACTACGTGTCTTACTTGTGGCCTCACGCACATACCACCTTCTTGAAGCATCGTGTACACTCTTCATTCTCCTTATACACTACTGGCCATTAAAATTGCTACACCACGAAGATGACGTGCTACAGACGCGAAATTTAACTGACAGGAAGAAGACGCTGTAATATGCAAATGATTAGCTTTTCAGAGCATTCACACAAGATTGGCGCCGGTGGCGACACCTGCAACGTGCTGACATGAGGAAAGTTTCCACCCGATTTCTCATACACAAACAGCAGTTGACCGGCGTTGCCTGGTGAAACGTTGTTGTGATGCCTCGTGTAAGGAGCAGAAATGCGTACTACCACGTTTCCGACTTTGATAAAGGTCGGATTGTAGCCTATAGCGATTGAGGTTTATCGTATCGCGACATTGCTGCTGGCGTTGGTCGAGATCCAATGACTGTTAGCAGAATATGGAATAGGTGGGTTCAGGAGGGTAACACGGAACGCCGTGCTGGGTCCCAACGACATCGTATCACTAGCAGTCGAGATGACAGGCATCTTATCCGCATGGCTGTAACGGATCGTGCAGCCACGTTCCGATCCCTGAGTCAACAGATGGGGACTTTTGCAAGACAACAACTATCTGCACTGACAGTTCGACGACGTTTGCAGCAGCATGGACTATCAGCTCGGAGACCATGACTGCGGTTACGCTTGATGCTGCAACACAGACAGGAGAGCCTGCGATGGTGTACTCACCGACGAACATGGGTGCACGAAAGGCAAAACGTCATTTTTTCGGATGAATCCAGATTCTGTTTACAGCATCAGGATGGTCGCATCCGTGTTTGGCGACATCGCGCGGAACGCACATTGGCAGCGAGTATTCGTCATCGCCATAATGGCTTATCACCCGGTGTGATGGTACGGAGTGCCATTGGTTACACGTCTCGGTCACCTCTTGTTCGCATTGACGGCACTTTGAACAGTGAACGTTACATTTCAGATGTGTTACGACCCGTGGCTCTACCCATCATTCGATCCCTGCGAAACCCTACATTTCAGCAGGATAATGCACGACCGCATGTTGCAGGTCCTGTACGGGTCTTTATGCATACAGAAAATGTTCGACTGCTGCCCAGGCCAGCACATTCTCCAGATCTCTCACCAATTGAAAACGTCTGGTGAATGGTGGCCGAGCAACTGGCTCGTCACAATACGCCAGTCACTACTCTTGATAAACTGTGGCATCGTGTTGAAGCTGCATGGGTAGCTGTACCTGTATACTTAATCCAAGCTCTGTTTGACTCAACGTCCAGGAGTATGAAGGCCGTTATTGCGTCCAGAGGTGGTTGTTCTGGGTACTGATTTCTCAGGATCCATGCATCCAAATAGTATATTTATCCAATGAATACCAGTTTATCATCTGCATTTCTTCTTGGTATAGCAATTTTAATGGCCAGTAGTGTACTAACAGTGAAAGTAGAGCTGTACTAGCCGTTTGCACGCGGCACTGCAACAGGTCCCTCTTCCAGCGGTGACACGCTTTCCAGACTGTGCACTGGATGTTATCGCAATCCTGTTCTTTCGAGCGCATAATGGCAAAACTCGGCCATCTGCCCGTCTTTAGTTGAAACTACTGGATAGCAGACACGTATCTATGAATTATTTCAACAGGCTATGAACAAGAGAACGACGGACATTTGATTACCAGCTCTCTTCTCCCGTCTGAGTTCGACGTATCTCCAACCCTGTGTTGGATAAATGGTGTAACTGGCTGTCATACGCCGATGCACCCTCTTCATTAAAAAAAAAATATATATTTATCTTTTATTTACATTCCCCTATGAGACCAGACTGGTAACGAATATCTACAACCTTTGCTTTACAAAAACAGAAGTAATGCAAAATACGATTTCATCAGGAGAAAGCAGAGATGAGTTCATATTATGATGATAACGGAGGTGGGAAAGTATTTTACATGAAAAAGATGTGGAATGTAATTGGGAGGAACGAATTGGAAGATAGAAAGTAAGAATTGGAAGAGATTATCATTTGAGACAAGAAGAGAGCGATCAGCTGAGGTGGGTAAGTTCGTACCGATCGGTTGATCTTACTATTATCTCACGATATGGAGAAACGGGCGGTCTAAATTGCTCTAGGCAAAGATGTGGAGTGCGCCAGGCACTTAGTTGCGAATTGCAGAGTAGTATTGTAGATGTAGATGTGAAAGATAGGTGGGATGAACTTATACAGACAACGCAAGCCCAAGTTCTTAAAAAAGTAAGGAAGGAACTTTAGGATTTTACGTACTGTCTACTCTGATTTGATTAGAGGCGAGCGTAGACTCCGAATGTTTCAAGGATGGGAAATGAAATCAGCCGATCCCTTTCAAAGGAATCAACACTGAATTTGTCTGGAGCGACTTAGTGAAATACGGAAAACCTAAATCTTGATAGGTGGAGGTGGGTTTGAACCGCCGTCCTCCCGTACGAGAGTCCAGTGTGCTAAGCAGCAACTGCACCACCTCGCTCGGTCAGAGGTCTGAAGGGTGGGGAATGCAGTGGGATTTCGTAATCGCCTGCTGGTGTGGCCGAGCGGTTCTAGGCGCTTTAGTCTGGAACTACGCGACCGTTAGGGTTGAAAAAAAAAAACTGGTTCAAATGGCTCTGAGCACTATGGGACTCAACATCTTAGGTCATAAGTCCCCTATAACTTAGAACTACTTAAACCTAAATAACCTAAGGACATCTCAAACATCCATGCCCGAGGCAGGATGCGAACCTGCGACCGTAGCAGTCCCGCGGTTCCGGACTGATGCGCCAGAACCGCACGGCCACCGCGGCCGGCGTTAGGGTCGCAGATTCGAATCCTGCCTCGGGCATGGATGTGTGTGATGTTCTTAGGTTAGATAGGTTTAAGTAGTTCTTAGTTCTAGGGGACTGACGACCTCAAGTGTTAAGTCCCATACTGCTCAGAGCCGTTTGGACCAGTCGTTTTTCGTAATCGATATCACGGGAAACTGGGGTTTAGGTGAGGGACCCTTGTAAACTTATCCTTACGTCGCCCATGTCGGACTGTTGTGAGGAACTGTATCCCAACAAAAGTTCCTTTGCAAACTGCGACGGAATCCAGCTACAAGAAGGTTCTTGGATGTGGAAAGCGAGGCGAGATGCATGTTGTTTAATGGCTGGAGGAAGTAGTAATAGAAGAAACAGAGGCCTATGTAACATTTCACAGGTGAGAATGGGGCATAAGTCTTGTAGGCATAGGCAGTTTTAGGATGTGGACCCCATGTGCGGTTGGTTAGTAATCTTTAAGTTGGGTTTTCTTTTGTATGATTAGATAATGGTGATTTAAGATTAGTTTCCGTTTGATTGTCAGAGGTATCTGTTAAGATGATTGGACAGTTGTTGGGAGAGGGGCGGGCATCAGAGGTAACACATCTCCTTGGCCAGCAAGATTTGCGATATGTGAATGTGGTTTGAAAATATTAAAAAGAGCTATTAAAACGCGTATGATTTAGATTACAGTGGTTCCCAACAGGTGGTCCGCGGACCCCTAGGGGTCCGCGAGCTATGCCAGTGGGCAGAATAAAAATATATTAAATATACTTCGTATGATAAATTTTGTTTTGTTTTGGCCGATTCTTGCATGAGAAGAGCTGTAGCGAACGCTAACTCAATGGACTCAAAGATCACATTGAACAGATCTCTTTAAGAACTGAAAATTAAAAGAAACTGTACATTGATGAAGTACTCTGCTCTAACTGGATTTTTTTTTCATATAAATAATACCTTGTATGAAATTAGTGTTTTCTTATTTTTCAGCCCTGTCTACACAATACAATCTCAGTGTAATACACTTGAAAGACCACTACATTCAGTTCAATTTTTTCCTGTCATTTTCAGTTCATACTCAGTTTTTATTTTTTTAAGGAGTTTGTTATACTTAACAACCAGATTTTAAGCAATAATCAAAAGTTTAACACTAACAGTGATGGCTTAATTCAAAAAGTTTTAAGCTCAACATTTTTTCAATTATTAATATGTCAATGTTTTTTCTAAAAGTTTAACAATAACAGTGAAGGCTGAATTCAAAAAGTTTTAAGCTCAATATTTTTTCAATAATTAATATGTCAATGTTTTTTCTAAGTACCAAATATAGAAAACGTATAAAAAGACTTTTAATTTGGATTTTTTAGGTAATTACTACTGTGTTATGACAAGGTACCAATCATGCTTGATGAGGGGGTCCTCGAGAAAATTTTGTTGGTAACCCCTGATTTAGAAGGTAAATATTGATGAATTCCTTTGAGTAGTCCTTAGAAGAAAAAAAGGCGATTTTTTTCACGGCTAACTAAATAAAATTTGTACCTAGCACTGGTGATTGACGTTGTTGTAGGTGATGGTCGTACACGATTTCAGAATTATAGGAAATGTATGTAGAATACAAGTATAGGGGATTTCTACTCTTGAGCAGTCGTATGCTGTGTAAGAATGAAACAAAGCTCACTGCAACGTCGCTAGTTTGCATTTTATGATTACGTGCAGCACTTTTTTGATAACAACATACAGAAATTTCGTATCAAATGCTTTATGTTCTCCAGAGCGTCCGCTGTTTTGTTTTACTTTTCTGTAATATTACGTAACCACCGAAGTATCACGATGAAGACGCTAGGAAGCTGAAAGGCTTGTAAAGCGACGTGTAGCTGTTTCGGCCAGCGACACAGCAATGGCACAGCATGCGGCGCAAACTGTAAACGTGACACGGCTTCGCGTTAACAGCGGCGTGTCAAACGTTAAGAGTGAAGCGAGTGCACTAAAGCGAGGATTACGGGGATGATAGTTGCGTGTAACAGCCGCCGGCGTCGGCCATCGCGATAAAAGCTCCGCTGTTACGCCCGACAATCTCTGCTCGTAAGAGGATCGTGCTGCCATTACAGTTTACAACCATTGCGTTATAAAAGGTGCTTGCGAGTATTGATTGACGATCGCTTTTCGCCTCTCAGCCTGCCGTTGACGTTTTATCGGTGTGCGAAGGATGACCTCTTTCTCGCGCCACTGGGCCTAACGCAAATGAGGCGCTCAGATATTCTGTTTAATACAGCTTTCACTTGCCAGCGAGACTACTATAACCACAAAGTATAATACCAGATTCGTGAAATTTGTGAGTCGAGTCTTTAATTTAAGAATTCTGATAGTAAATTTCCATTATTTAAGGAATCGACCTTCCATCTGTAAACAGATTCAAACCTCTGGTTACTTTACAAATGAATTAATGTCTTAAACAATTTAAGTTAAAAGCGTAAGCGAGAAAAAGCTTAGAAAAGTTTGAAATTGTGCTTGAAGTTTGAAGGAAGTAGCTGAGTGCTGTAATGTATCCTTCATCGGTCAGTAGGTGAGCAACTATGAAAACAATAAAGTTAAATGAATCTTCTCTGTAGTATGCAGTGGATGAATTAAAGATTTACCTTCGGAAGGGCATATCATAGAAGCGATAGCACGACGTATTGAATTTACATCCAAACATATTAATTATGCCGTCGCGTATTAATACACTACTGGCCATTAGAATTGCTACACCACGGAGTTGACGTGCTACAGACGCGAAATTTAACCTTCAGGCAGGAGATACTGTGATGTGCAAATGATTAGCTTTTCAGAGCAATGACACAAGATTGGCGCCGGTGGCGCCACCTACAACGTGCTGACATGAGGAAAGCTTCCAACCGATTTCTCATACACAAACAGCGGTTGACCGGCGTTGCCTGGTGAAAAGTTGTTGTGATGCCTCGTGTAAGGAGAAGAAATTCATACCATCACGTTTCCACCTTTGATAAAGGTCGGTTTGTAGCCTATCGCGATTGCGGTTTGTCGTATTGCGACATTGCTGCTCGCCTTGGTCGAGATCCAATGACTGTTAGCAGATTATGGAATCGGTGGTTTCAGGAGGGTAATACGGAACGCCGTGCTGGATCCCAACGGCCTCGTATCACTAGCAGTCGAGATGACAGGCATCTTATCCGGATGACTGTAACGGATCGTGCAGCCACGTTCCGATCCCTGAGTCAACAGATGGGGACTTTTGCAAGACAACAACTATCTGCACTGACAGTTCGACGACGTTTGCAGCAGCATGGACTATCAGCTCGGAGAGCATGGCTGCGATTACCCTAGACGCTGCATCACAGACAGGATCGCCTGCGATAGTGTACTCAACGACGAACCTGGGTGCACGAATGGCAAAATGTCATTTTTCCGGAAGAATCCAGGTTCTGTTTACAGCACCATTATGGTTGCATCGGTGTTTGGCGACATCGCGGTGAACGCACATTGGAAGCGTTATTCGTCATCGCCATACTGGCGTTTCACCGCGTGACCGCTACGGTCGCAGGTTCGAATCCTGCCTCGGGCATGGATGTGTGTGATGTCCTTAGGTTAGTTAGGTTTAAGTAGTTCTACGTTCTAGGGGACTGATGATCACAGATGTTAAGTCCCATAGTGCTCAGAGCCATTTGAACCAACTGCGTATCACCCGGCATGATGGTATGGTTTGCCATTGGCTACACGTCTCGGTCACCTCTTGTTCGCATTGACGGCACTTTGAACAGTGGACGTTACATTTCAGATGTATTGCGACCCGTGGCTCTACCCTTCACTCGATCCCTGAGAAACCCTACATTTCAGCAGGATAATGCACGACCGCATGTTGCAGGTCCTGTACTGGCCTTTCTGGATACAGAAAAAGGTTCGACTGCTGCCCTGGGCAGCATATTCTTCAGATCACTCACCAACTGAAAACTTCTGGTCAATGGTGGCCGAGCAACTGGCTCGTCACAATACGCCAGTCACTACTCTTGATGAACTGTGGTATCGTGTTGAAGCTGCATGGGCAGCTGTACCTGTACACGCCATCCAAGCTCTGTTTGACTCAATGTCCAGGCGTATCATGGCCGTTATTATGGCCAGAGGTGGTTGTTCTGGGTACTGATTTCTCAGGATCTTTACACCCAAATCACGTGAAAATGTAATCACATGTCAGTTCTAGTATAATATATTTGTTCAATGAATACCCGTTTATCACCTGCAATTCTTCTTGGTGTAGCAATTTTAATGGCTAGTACTGTAAGTACAAGGAAGCTAATAGAAAGAATACTTCGGTTCTGGGAACTGGAGTGATAAAAAAACTTTTTTTATGCGTGTATAAGTCAAATACTTTCGCAACCAAATTGTCTCTCTAGATTGTATAATCGTAGTCGTCGTCGTCGTCATCGGCGTCGTCGTGCATTATAGTTGGATGGAGTCAAGATGGAGTCACGAACTTTCGCGGTCGAGTTTAGGCTTGTTCTGCGCACCTACGTCACGTATTTCCAACAGCCAATGAGCGTTCGGCAGTGTTTTGAGCGCTCTGCTGTGAATGTTGTAGTTTGAAAAGATCTCGGGTATCCGACCGGGTAGCGTCGTAATTTCTCCATAATATTTCGGCAGACGCACACGCTGCCATATTCAAGTAGTTCCTGACAAATGCTGTGCTGTTCCTCTCGGCGCCGAAAGGAACAACAGCACAGCATTCGTCAGGAACCACTTGAAGATGGCAGCATTTTCGTCGGGCGGAATATTGTCGAGAAATTACGACGCTACCCGGTCGGATACCCGAGAACTGTCCAAATTGGAAATACGCCGGGAAAACTTCAGACAGCATATCAGTGCTGTAGTTGATTCGTGCATCAAACGTGACCGTAGCGAGTTGTTTAGCGAATCCCGATTCCATTTGTTGCGAGTTGTCATCGCTGTTTATGGCGGTAAGTGATAAATTGTGCATAATCAAGCGAGAGACGCAGTTTGCATGATTTACGTGTCCTTCAAGTGGAAAGCATGCGCATGCGCTTACCGCAGCTGAAGCTTGGAATCGTCAACAATGCAATCCTCGTCTGTGCCTCGACGTGGTCGAACCGCCATCGTTCGTAGATCGGGCTAAAGACCTCTCGACCTGTTCGAACTTCGAATTTGATCTTTCCATCTTCTTTTTAGTCCGCCACTAAGCTGTATTCTCAAATTGTAGATCGATTCGGCTACGTGCATCGTTCAATCGTGTTGTACGAGACCCCCAATTGTGACAATATTAACGTTTTGTCGTGAAACCTATAGCAAGGGAACGAATTCATTGTGCTGTCGTCTAGGCTACCGCACTGTCATACTTTGTTATAGGAACTGTGAGTGTTAAACCTTCCCATTGTTTGTAGTGAGAAACATCTAACGCAGATACAGGTCGTGCCTACTCTTCTCCAACTCACGCCAGTTCTTTAGAATTGGTACCACTCTGATTCTGTTCGCTCGGCTGCACCTTTAAACTACGACGCGTGCAAGTATACTACTTCCGCAGTATGCACAAACGGATGGCGAGCCAGGTGCCGGAGTTTTAAGCTGCGCTATGATATTCCCTTTGTCTGGAGAGCGCTTGCCTGTGGCCCTGTCGCGACCCACGTTTCTGGACAAGGTGCGGCTGGGGGCGGGAGCTTTACTGCCGCTCGTGGGTGGGTTATAAATACTTCAGGCAGCCATCTCGTTAAAAGGCAGCGCCGTCGCGCAATTATGAAGCAGCCGGTTACAGCCCTTTCCCGTCGACCCCGGTTTTTCTTTTAACCCTGCTCCTCTTCCTCCGTAAACAAGTATTTCTGGGGTGGCGAACACAAATTACTAAAAAATTTTATCGACATCCGAAACAGTGCATGTCTCGGTTCATCACAGCTCCCGTCGGAGAATCCCTTTCAACTGCGGCGTAACGGAAGGGTCCGCGAAATTGCGAGTCAGAGGTTTCTGGACCATCGGTCATAAAAACGATGATACGACTCGTCCTGATGGGATGTCACCCCAGTACGCTAGGGTTTACTGCTTGCTCTCCGCCATTCCAGTTAGATGTACTTTAGCATCTGCTCGTAACAGTTTACTGGCCACCAAGTCATGTTTTGTTCTCAACGATTTGTGTTTATTACCGCCACACATGATGAATGTTATACTTGACACTAGGAAAGCGAATAGCAAATTTTAATTTTTGAACGAAGCAACTAACCTCTGACAAGTTATTGCTTTGCATGCCATCGACAGCAGTGTAATAACTGAAGAAAATTCAGATTTGGCCCGCAATCAGTAAGGAATTATTAGTTTCCTCGAACAATGGAACACACCACTCCCGTTCAACTATAGTCTTGTTGGAGAACGGCATGTCTAAGCCAAAATCGTGCTACACTGGTTTGAAGAGCAAGAAGATTATTCCAAGTGTGTTATTTTCTTCACTTTGCGAGTTACTACCTCAGATGTATACTACAGACCCAACTATCTCCTGGTGATGTGCTTACGATGAAAGGCACCTCGTCTTCCGTGTAAATACTTGTAAGTGCGAGGTAATTTAGCCAAAATCGAACAGTCGTGATTCATATGTGGAACCAGTCAGAGGTATGAGACGTCTAGTAATAGGGTTTGGGAGTGATACAATCTAAGATAAAATTTAAATAAGAAAACTTTTTAATGTAATTCGTTTTTAAAACGGACTAAATGATATAAGATAACTTCTCCTGGCCCCTTAAATATTACTAATACCTTTCAGGTAGCACTGAAAATTTGTGTTAGTAAATCTTTAATAGGTATGATAACGTTTATAAAACTTGAAACGAGAAACATGCATGAATAGTTCACCTAAGCCACATACAATTTGATTGCAGTGCAGATGATATGAACAGTTGAGTGATTTTGTAATGTCAGCTACTCTCTATCCTCCTTACTATTATCTGTCGCATGCGCCAAATGTTTTTCGTTTCAAATTTTACTACTTTCTCATATCTACTAAAAATTCACAAGCAGATATTTTCAGGACTATCTGTATGGGGCTAGGAATCTGTATGGGGTTGGGGGAAATTATTTCATATTTTTAGGGCGTTTTGGTTTTATATTTAAGTAATTATTTTCTGCTTTATAGTTTTGTGTGTATGCGGAATTTTTCAGTTGATTTCATTTTACAACAGATGGGTGGTAAATTTCAGGTTTATTTCAATTTCTCTTCTCTTGAACCAAACCAATATATTGCTTTCTCCTATACACAGGTATCGAAAAGACAATGAAGGTAAAAATTAGAGAGAATCAAGATCACGTGGAGGCTTGCCAGGATCGTTCTTACCGAAACATTCGCGACTGCAACAGGAAAAGGGAGAAATAGCAATGGCACACGAAGCTCCGTCCGCCACACACCAGATAGGAAAGCGAGTTAATTCTGCATTGTCATCCAGTTGTGAGCTATGCTGAAAATTTCAGATCTGTAGCTCATAGGGAAGTTAGCTTAAGCCGGCCGGAGTGGCCGTGCGGTTCTAGGCGCTACAGTCTGGAACCGAGCGGCCGCTACGGTCGCAGGTTCGAATCCTGCCTCGGTCATGGATGTGTGTTATGTCCTTAGGTTGGTTAGGTTTAAATAGTTCTAAGTTCTAGGCGACTGATGACCTCAGAAGTTAAGTCGCTTAGTGCTCAGAGCCATATGAACCACTTGAAGTTCGCTTAAAATCAGTTGCAAAATCTGTATCGAACAGTCAGGAAAACAAAATATTCTCCGCCATGTACCACACACCAAACCGAGTCTGTCATCCAGTGAATTAGAACATGTTTTTTACCAAACAGATCTGAAGACGGCCATTGCTGACCGAAACCGGTTGACTTAGGACCTACCAGTTTGTGACCATAGACTTGAAATAAAAGAAATTTGTTCTAAGTTGAATGTTACAAGTCTCTAGCTCACTATGAAGTTAATTTAAAGTCAGTTGCAAAATACGTACCGAACAGACTACTAAAACACGAAAGCGAGCTAGTAGAAATGTGTTTAAAAAAACGAATTATAATCAAACAAGGTGGAATAGATTTCGTCGCGTCCGTAATTTTGCTGAAACGTTTGTAAAGGTGACCGAATACAAGCCTCGCGCAATCTGTTGTGCGGTAGCTTTGCAGGTTTTTGCTATCAAGACTAAGATGAAGAAGAAAGGCAGAATACATCTTGGATTTGGTAACATGAGGAAGGAAATCGACCACGTTCTTAGCAAAGGAACCCTCTCAGTATTTGAGTTTCCCGATTATTGAGTATACATTGCAAACCGAGATATGAATGGCCAGTGGGAGAAATAAACCCTGATCCTCCCAGTTGAGAGCCCACTGCCTTGTCAGTGCGCCACCTCACTCGGTGGGACCAAGGTGAACTGAATGAAAGGATCACGCGCATTCTTACATAGGGCTGAACTGGATTGTTCAGACAGAACGCTCGTGCCAGACGGAGCTGATGTCAGTAGCCCTGCGTCTTCAAGGGAATATCGCAGAAACAAGTCCGCCTGTGACTTGCATGTGTATTACAAATCTGTCGTTACTGTGTACGTTCACAGACAAATGCGTGAACCAGGGTGACTGTAAAGTGAATCTACTACGCGGTCCAGTCACATTAATGTGACCGACAGCTATGTTCGTCGTCAATGTGCAGTAACCAATCACAGGCGGCAGGAGGTCGCACTAATAGGGGAAGTTATATAAAGCGCGTTGGAGACGGGGCAAGAAGTGCAGTAATAAGTTCTGATTAATTTACGTCTATGATCACAAACTTTTTATTAACAGATTAGCGGTTTCGGTCTTTCATGACCATCATCAGATCTATTTTATAAAAACAAAGTCCTAATGTACTGCAGGACTTAGGTTTTTATGAAACAGATCTAATGATGGTCATTGAATACCGAAACTGGTAATCTGTCAACAAAAAGTTTGTGACCATAGACGTGAATTAAACGAAACTTATTACATATACGGATCACTGTTTTTTCGTGACGATGTCGCAGCCTGTCAAAAAAGTGCAGTTGTTGCCCCCATGTGGGGGACAAAATGGACAACAGTGCTCAAGTGGACTGCCTAGCCTTTGCAGATGACATAGCAATAATAAGTGAGACAGAAGAAGACGCAAAGACACAACTCGACAACCTAAGTAAAGTAGCCAGATAGGTGGAACTGAGGATCGCCTATAACAAGACAAAGACATTAAATACCACTGCAGACTAGGAAACACCGGAAGGCACTGTGCAAATGGCGGACAAATTTAAATACCTGGGAGAATTTGCAACAGGAAGGAACAGGAGCAAGGAGGGAATAACAGAGAGGATAAAGAAGATGAGGTCAGCCTTCTGCATGACAAGGGAGATATACAATAAAAAGAACACATCCACAGAGGCAAAGATAATCCACTACAAGGCAATCGTGAGATTCGCAGTATTATGTGTTGCTGAGACAATAACACTAGGAAGAAATGGGGCAGAACAACTAGAGAAAGAAGAGAGAAAAATACTAGGTCCCAAAAGAGTTGGATGCGAAGACCTAGGGAAGAATTGTACCGGAATATGAGAACAATATCCGGGGAAATCAGACACAAAAGGGCAAGGTAGTTAGGATGAGTATGGACGGAATGACGAAGAGAATGTGGGAAACAACAGGGAGGACAAGGGGAAGACAGAAACCAAGTGGGTTGTTGAACTTCGGAAGGACTGGTTTCAATTGGGGATCATGGTCGAAGGAAAGGAAAATTGGAGGAACAAATATACACCGACCAATATGCCGGAGATCAATAACAGAGAAGAATACAGGAAAAGATTAGAGTGTCTCCAGTGGAGACGACAGGAGAAACGGACACTGAAGATCTCAGAAGAGGAGCGGGGAAGAAGAAGAGAAAGAATGAAGAGGTTCTGGGAGAAGAAGAGGAAAATACAGCCCACGAAGGGGCTACCCGTGGCCCTATAGTGGCCGTAACGCAAGGAGAAGAAGAAGAAGGTGGAAACGTGGCGATGTATCTAACGTCCAAAAGGGCAGAATCATTGGATCTCGGACCGAGGGTGGAAGCATTTCCGAAACAGCTAAGTTTGTAAACTGCTCGCGTGAAGCCATAGTTACCGTTAATGGCAAAATGGCGCTATCCAAAACCAACACCGAGGCAACCGTGCTGCACCCTGGGCCATAGCTGAGAGAGGTGAGCGACAGCTACGGGTGAATAGACGAGATATTGTTGAGAAACTGACCGTCCAGATGAACCAAGTGCTACTCTACAGTCTCTCCTCAACGACTGTTTAGTGAACCTCAGCCGCGCGCTATGAGGTGCCTTGCCATGCGGCTTTTCCCCGTCTGAGGTTAGAGTCCTCCCTCGGGTATGGGTGTGTGTGTTGTCCTTAGCGTAAGTTAGTTTAAGTAGTGTGTCAGCTTGGGGACCGATGACCTCAGCAGTTTGGTCCCATAGGAACTTACCACAAATTTCCAAATTTCTTTCACCGAACCTTGCTGCGTATGGGCCTTTGCAGCAGACTCTGCTTCAAGCTCCCATGGTGACCGCTCTTTATTGACGATGAGGACTGGAATTTGCACGGCAGTACTGCAACGGGACGTCCATTGACTGGCGACAAGTGTCGTTTTCAGATGAATCATGTTTTCTGTTCCATCGGAGAGATGTTAGCGTGTAGGGCGTGAAACATCTACAAGCAAATAAGCTACAACATCGTCGGAAGAGTTCAGGCTGCAAGACATTTCCTGGATGATCTCGTCATTCTGGAAGGCACAGTGGACCAACAAAAATATGCATCTCTCCTTGGGAATCACGTCCACCCCCACAATACAGTCTTCTTTTCTCAGAACAATGGCATATACCAGTACATCTGTGCAACGTGTCACAGTACTCGAAGTGCACGTGCGCCGTTGTAACAAGGGAACCTCCCCATCGCACCCCCCTCAGATTTACTTATAAGTTGGCACAGTGGATAGGCGTTGAAAAACTGAACACAGATGAATCGAGAAAACAGGAAGAAGTTGTATGGAACTATGAAAAAAATAAGCAAAATATACAAACTGAGTAGTCCATGTGCAAGATATGCAACATCGAGGAGACTTTAAGATCAGGAGCGCCGTGGTCCCGTGGTTAGCGTGAGCAGCTGCGTAACGACAGGTCCTTGGTTCAAGTCTTCCCTCGAGTGAAAAGTTTACTTTCTTTTTTTTCGCAAAGTTATGATCTGTCCGTTCGTTCATTGACGTCTCTGTTCACTGTAATAAGTTCAGTGTTTGTGTTTTGCGACCGCACCGCAAAACCGTGCTATTAGTAGACGAAAGGACGTGCCTCTCTAATGGGAACCGATAAGATTTGATCGCAAGGTCATAGGTCAACCGATTCCTCCACAGGAAAACACGTCTGATATATTCTATACGACACTGGTGACGGAACATGACAGGAATATGTTGTCGACCCACCTAACTTGTACATATGGCGAATGGGTTAAAAGATTCTTCTACCTTGCCCGATTTAGGTTTTCTTGTGGATGTGATAATCCCTCCCAAAAAAGTGATGAAAACATAAGAGTTTGTCGCATAAACTGCAACAAATGAATGCAACAGTTTCACAGTCGCACAATTTTCCCTGTGCTCTGTCAAAACATATGTTTTTAACGTTTTAAAACTTTTCCGTACGTAGACTGTCAAATCCTGCATATGTCCAAGCAAATCAAAACATGCCCTGGAATTTTGGAGAGCGAAGTTTATAATGTGTGAGTGCCTGAACTTTGATAATTGTCTGAAAATTAAAAATTAAACTTTTCTCTTGTGGGAAGAGTTGAACCACGGTCCTCTCGTTCCGCAGCTGTTCACGCTAACCACGGAACCACGGCGCTAGGGAGCTCAGCCTATCCTTGATGTTGCATATCTTGCGCATGGACTACTCAGTTTGTATATTTTGCTTATTTTTTTCATAGTTCCATACAACTTCTTCCTGTTTTCTCGATTGATCTGTGTTCAGTTTTTCAAGGCCTATCCACTGTGCCAACTTATAACTAAATATGAGGGGGGTGAGATGGGGAGGTTCCCTTGTAAGAGCACCAGGATGAGTTTGCAGTACTCCCCTGGCCACCAAACGCCTCGGTTTTAAAACCAATCGAAAATCTCCTCGATCGGGCTGATCGCGTGCGTGGCTTCTGAACGCTCACGCGGATGTAGCGCAAGGTGTAACAGGTAGCCTTTGTAGGGATTTCCATCATTTGCTAGCAAAGGTCTCTGGAAACTCCAATGCTACTGACATAAAACACATTAGCTACTTTATCGCTTTTGCAGATTTCAATGCATGTTGCGCGTACACACAGCAGCGCCAGGTGTTTCCGTTGGTACATGTCGACGCTGCAGCCTCTCTGTCCCTATTGTGTTGCAGGCGGAGCTTTGCAGGAACTCTGTTATCGAAACGATCACAGCCATAATACATCTGGTTGCTGTTTCCTTTGAGTCACCTGTATCTGGTCTCTGTAGGGGTTTCGTTGCATTATATACCTTAATGGAGAGGCCGCGAGCCGATGTCATTTGCATTCTTTTATTCATTTTTTTTGTCCTCACCTTCCTCTTTAGTTCCGAAGGATATTACAATGGAAATAGTGGCAGTGGATGACATGCATACGGAGACTGCTAGTTTGTTTTACGATATTTATAGATGGATAATAATTCAAGACGCACTGCCAGATCACAGTGCCCGATTATTAACAACTTCAGTGCACTTTCTTTTGAAATACATCATCCATAGTATTTCGAATAAAACCTATAATTCTTTGAACGAAAAATTGTTTTACAGTGTTCTAGCGGTTTACGTGTAAGAGATTACAATGTAATAAATTAGAATTCTTGAAAAGGCATAATTTACAATGTAAGTTTCAGTTCCTGGAAATTTCTATAGTTGAAAAAAGGTTTTTTAATGGAAGGATGGTACAACTCACTGTCAGATCAAAATTCTATCAGAATAGCCATGAGAACTGGATGTAAAACATAAAAAAACCGCCTCTTTCTCTTCTGTGTATGGCGGGTTAATGTGCGATTGACTTAGACAGGGCAAATCAATTCTTGTGTTTTTCGAGTAAATCTGCGAAGAACTAATAAAAGTAAAAGGAAAAAGAAAACTTTGTGCCGCAAATAGAACAAACAACGATATTATCAATAAACATGCTGCACATACACCAGGGCCATTCAGTAAAAGCAATGTACAAGTAAAATGGTACTCTACCATCGGTTTTCTCTTTGTAGTTGGTGCTATTTCCATACAAACTCAGTTGTCGACAGTAATTTTTAATCAGTGATAACTTCAAGTGCGATTAAACATTATGTTATAGGTTCCCAAAGATTAGAATGATTATATAAGGGTTCGGATGGTCTTCAACTTAGTGTACAGCACTTTTTCGGATACGAAATTATTTTATTTTCAAAAATTGTGGAAGATATCTTTAACTATTACCTATCATAAAGAAAACATATGCGCAATGTCTGTAACAAATGTGGTTGGGTACATGGAACGTAGGGACTAAATTCAAAATGTAAAGATTATAAAGAAAACCCAAACTATTGTGGGCTGAGCAGGCGTATAGAAAACGGAAAACCTATTTTGTCCATTTTTAATGTCTCCTCCCATCTAGCCCAAGGTGAAAGCCTTCTTGTTGGGGATTTTTTGTTATTAAAACGACGATGAATTCACACAAATTCCTTTTATGTTACTAGGGAAAAACATGGATGAAGTTGCCCTACTTTCCTCAGTTATTCAGAGTGCATGAATTTTACAGGTACACGAGAATGAAGAAAGGGACATTCTATCACTTACTTGAGACTTACGACCATATAGCATGTCCTGTCAAATAACAGATTGTAGTTATATACGGCTAACTTTAATACGAAATAATGTGTTGTTTAAAACTTACTGAGAGTGTCTTAGCCGATGATGACATTATTCAGTTCACACTGACAAAGATAAATAATTATAACGTTAGTAGTTCTTTACGAAGCTAAGACTCTATCCCATCACATGCAAAATTGTCGGCTTTCCAGGTGAATTATTTTGTAACAGCCAAGTGTGAAAGCTTGTGGCTGGACAGCCCACGAGAAAAGTAGATTTTATCTTTCATTTGCATCAGAAGTTCAGTACGTGTTAAAAATGAACTCTATAAATATGTGTAGCATACTGTTATTTAGGAAAACACGTTTCTTTCGTAATGGAACATTGCCAGATATTAACATCTGGCAACAGAAGTAAAGATTTTTTTCGGTGCAAACTGTTCTAAAGGCGATCGTCTTATTACAGGGGAAATTCGGAGCACGAGACACTTCGTAGAAAGTAGTACATATTTAAGACTCGGTATGCCACATAGTTTCTATTTATAGTTTCTGCTGTTTGTTTATTCGCTTTTAAACAGCAAATCCCGTCGAGCGTTAGCTGCACTTTACGACGCTAGCCTGGCGGTCGTCCAGGTGACGTGTTCTCTTCTTCGTGTGTCGTGAATTCCGACCATCTTAGCTGCTCGCAAGTGCCGAGTGGACGCAGAATAATAAGAAAGGTCCAGGCTGTTGTAACACGTCTGCCATCGAGAGCTACTCCAGCACTGCAGTACACAAAAGTGTACCCATATCGAATCAGCCTGTAGAGTTAACGACCACTGATTTGGAGCACCGACCAGCCTGATATGGTACTCGGACACGGCTCCTGTCAACTAATAAAAACTAATAAATCACAGAACACAAACAGTTAAAATACGAAAACACAGAGGATAGTACTCACTTGATTTCATAATTGGAGACGAGTCGTCTTGGGAAAATCACGAACACTGCTGGTATTATAAAACAGACACTGTCTGACTGTGTTGATGGAAGTGCAGTAAACCGTAGTTAACCGTTGCAACCTCTCCCTTTTGTACAAAACGTAGGTTTGGAGCACTAATTTTAGCCCTGAACACGATGTGTTTATGAGATAGAAACCAACAATGAAAATAATTCGCAGATAAGAGGTGTACTTGAAATTACTTGCTTTGAAATAAGATAAGGTTTTGTCGCTAAGAGGGCAGCCAGCTACGGAAACACACCCATAAAACACCAGACTCATCAAATGTGGGTCCAGTAATAGTTAGATAACGCCATAAATAAGACGAGAAAAACATTGTGCAATATAAAAAGTGAAGCACCCGGAAGGGGAAGAGGAAACGAAACTTCACGGGTTGAGAAGGTATGTGATTTCAGATTTTTATTTTTATTTATTTATTTATTTATTGAGTCTTCGGTCTTCTGGCTGGTTTGATGCGGCCAGCCACGGATTACTCTTCTGTACCAACCTTTTCATCTCAGAATAGCACTTGCAGCCTACGTCCTCAATTATTTGCTCGATGTATCACAATCTCTGTCTCCCTCTACAGATTTTACCGTCTACAGCTGCCTCTAGTACCACTGAAATATGCGTGCGATCTTTTACAACCACTCCTCCGCAACACTCGACGATCCATGTCAGTTAGTATATGAGGTCTGCCCGGTCTGTGATTGTTCATTCGGGTTTCCATTCCACAATCACGTCACCAACAATCTAATTGAGCAGCTATGGTGGCGTTGAAATGCCCCTGGTGGATTTGTTACTCAGGTGACATCCAGCGACTAGTCTACATTCGAAGTACCTGAGCCTCTCACCTGATGTTAATCCCTCACTGAAAAATTATTCCACGTCCCCTTTTACAAATGGCAGATCAGCCTCTTGTGATACCTAGTTGTCAATTCCGTGTTATATAATGGCGTGCGGATACTTCTGATCAATAACGTAGTCATGTGAAATGTGATGAATGTGTTCGAAACACCCTGTACTTTCATACAGTCTGATATGGAGACTACTGGAGACAATGGAGAACGTTTTGAGGAACGTCCATAAAATTGGCTCCAATATACACTCCTGGAAATGGAAAAAAGAACACATTGACACCGGTGTGTCAGACCCACCATACTTGCTCCGGACACTGCGAGAGGGCTGTACAAGCAATGATCACACGCACGGCACAGCGGACACACCAGGAACCGCGGTGTTGGCCGTCGAATGGCGCTAGCTGCGCAGCATTTGTGCACCGCCGCAGTCAGTGTCAGCCAGTTTGCCGTGGCATACGGAGCTCCATCGCAGTCTTTAACACTGGTGGCATGCCGCGAGAGCTTGGACGTGAACCGTATGTGCAGTTGACGGACTTTGAGCGAGGGCGTATAGTGGGCATGCGGGAGGCCGGGTGGACGTACCGCCGAATTGCTCAACACGTGAGGCGTGAGGTCTCCACAGTACATCGATGTTGTTGCCAGTGGTCGGCGGAAGGTGCACGTGCCCGTCGACCTGGGACCGGACCGCAGCGACGCACGGATGCACGCCAAGACCGTAGGATCCTACGCAGTGCCGTAGGGGACCGCACCGCCACTTCCCAGCAAATTAGGGACACTGTTGTTCCTGGGGTATCGGCGAGTACCATTCGCAACCGTCTCCATGAAGCTGGGCTACGGTCCGGCACACCGTTAGGCCGTCATCCGCTCACGCCCCAACATCGTGCAGCCCGCCTCCAGTGGTGTCGCGACAGGCGTGAATGGAGGGACGAATGGAGACGTGTCGTCTTCAGCGATGAGAGACGCTTCTGCCTTGGTGCCAATGATGGTCGTATGCGTGTTTGGCGCCGTGCAGGTGAGCGCCACAATCAGGACTGCATACGACCGAGGCACACAGGGCCAACACCCGGCATCATGGTGTGGGGAGCGATCTCCTACACTGGCCATACACCTCTGGTGATCGTCGAGGGGACACTGAATAGTGCATGGTACATCCAAACCGTCATCGAACCCATCGTTCTACCATTCCTAGACCGGCAAGGGAACTAGCTGTTCCAACAGGACAATGCACGTCCGCATGTATCCCGTGCCACCCAACGTGCTCTAGAAGGTGTAAGTCAACTACCCTGGCCAGCAAGATCTCCGGATCTGTCCCCCATTGAGCATGTATGGGACTGGATGAAGCGTCGTCTCACGCGGTCTGCAAGTCTAGCACGAACGCTGGTCCAACTGAGGCGCCAGGTGGAAATGGCATGGCTGGCCGTTCCACAGGACTACATCCAGCATCTCTACGATCGTCTCCATGGGAGAATAGCAGCGTGCATTGCTGCGAAAGGTGCATATACAATGTACTAGTGCCGACATTGTGCATGCTCTGTTGCCTGTGTCTTTGTGCCTGTGGTTCTGTCAGTGTGATCATGTGATGTATCTGACCCCAGGAATGTGTCAATAAAGTTTCCCCTTCCTGGGACAATGAATTCACGGTGTTCTTATTTCAATTTCCAGGAGTGTAGTTACGTTGACGACACGTTTATAGTCTAGTCACAAGGCCTAGATGTTCTTGAGCACTTCCTTGAACGTCTGAATAGTATGCACCCAATCATCCAGTTCACTGCCGATACAGAAACATAAGGAAAGCTGTCATTTTTATATGTTTTGATACAACGAATATCGGATGGGCGTTTCGGCCACTCAGCGTAACGCAAGCCCATGCACAGTGATTTATATGTTACCGCCCAAAGTTTTCATCAACCAGTCTAGAAGATAGCACCAGATCAAAACAGCAACAGATCAAAAATGTTTCTGACGAGGACCGCTTCAATTCCGAAATTAGTGTCCGAAAGAACGGCTATTGTTCACGTGGTATAAAGCCAGCGTTCTCCAAGAAAATTTTGAAATGTGAAAATGTTGATCATTCACATGATGAATGACCGATTTCTATTCTTTTCATTCTGTGGCGCTACATTCAGGAAAACAGGCATAGTCCTTGGAAGACGAGGTGTAAGACCCATTTTCTGACATCCTAAGAAGATAACGGAGATGCTACGCCCCTTAAGGACAATATCGCCTCAGGATCCCTGGGATTTATAACATCCCTTCTGAATGCGGAAGCAATTACGTCGGTCAGTGCATAAGCACTATTGCTGTCCAGAACACCAGCGACATATTAAACATCAAGAACTGGAGAAATCTGCAGTTGCTGAGCAGAAAGAGGCTGCAGAAATAAGTATGTGCGAGAACAAAATCAATAGTGACACTGGACGTAATCGTAGCGAGATCTCAATGCAGAGGGGAGCCAGAGATACGCGTCACAGTGTTTACGATGCTGCGGGAGCGGTGGTACTATCTGCGACAGCATTACGTAAGTACTGACCAATCAGAAGCCGTCTATGGGCTACATAAGGCCACCACAGCAGTAGTTTTGACGATTGAGGTAATCGCCGAACGCTCGATGTTATACTCTAAATTGATGCCGCAGCAAGTCCGAGGTTTTATACAACAGTCACAAGTTTTTTTTTCTTTTCTGGCCAACACGATGGTACGGGATATTAGTAGCATGATATCAAGGAACATAAACGAAATAATGGGTTGTGTTGCACGACCGGATTTTTCGGCGTAAACGGCAGCAGGGGTGAAATGTGGCTTTTACGACGCAAAGTGGGCGACTGCCGCAAATATTTAGGCGCGAATTCCGGAGACTGTAAACAAACCTGCACAGGAATGCGGCCAGGGGGCCATGTCTCACCACCAAGGACTACACCCACGCAAGGAACAGAAGGCACGAGAGTGCACTATAGTCGCAACGGCGCTTCAAAATCTCGCACGTTGTCATTACACTTGAGAGTAAGGTCAACTGCACGCTTACGGTTCCAGAACGTGAGAAATGGGCTCACGACTTTTACGTAGGCTTCTTCGTGACCGAGTAACGAATGTCCCAGGACATTCGAAACGCCATTTCGGTCGTCCTGAAAGCGTTTCGTTTCTCTGATGTAGTCTTTTCCGCACACAAATTCGAACTGATCTCTTGTCGATTCGGTCGTAATTGTATTCCACCTGATCGTCTTAGAGGGCCGTGTCAGTAACGAATAACGACATGACGCACGCCGTTCGAGCCCGACTTGTTAGCGATACGAATACGGATCCCATTTCGTTACTCTTCAAGCATTTGCTTAGTTCCGTTAATTTACTCTCGCCCTTCACGTACATGGCCATCAATCAGATGGCGTAATATAGAATAATGGCTGTATTTCACATAGCAAAAGTTGATAGAAACCTGAATCACATATCTTTTCTGTATCCTGTAATCTGATTTGGTTTGTTACAGGTCGTACTGTGCCTTTCTGATTCAGCAAATGACAAAAGTAGCATTGTAAGTAGCCTGTTTAGGCTTTTATATTGGTAACGCCACGTAGCGCTCTGTATGAAAATCACTGGCTGTGCTGTGTGCAGGTGTGGCTGGGTGGCATTGTTGCAATAGTCGCTATTGTAGCGTTGGGCAGTTTGCTGTTAACAGCTCGTAGCGTTGCGCAGTTGGAGGTGAGCCGCCAGCAGTGGTGTATGTGGGGAGTGAGATGGCGGTGTTTTGAGAGCGGATGATCTGCACAGAGACAGTAAATTTGTATGACTGGATGTCATGAACTGATATATTATGATTTTTGAACACTGTTAAGGTAAATACATTGTTTGTTCTCTAGCAAAATCTTTCATTCGCTAACTATGCCTATCAGTAGTTAGTGCCTTCAGTAGTTTTAATCTTTTATTTAGCTGGCAGTAGTGGTGCTCCCTGTATTGCAGTAGTTCGAGTGACGAAGATTTTTGTGAGGTAAGTGATTCATGAAAGGTATAGGTTAATGTTAGTCAGGGCCATTCTTTTGTAGGGATTTTTGAAAGTCAGATTGCTTTCCTCTAAAAATATTGTGTGTCAGTTTAGTGTTGATCAGAATAAGTAAAGAGCAAAATGTCTGAGTACGTTCAAATAACGTAAGGGGTTAAACAGCACAATAATTCATATTTTTTTTAAGGGGACGTTTCAGTATATACCAACAATAAGAAGTCTTGGATGGAAATAATTAATGTTTATGTAGTAGATGTTGTTGTTGTTGTGGTCTTCACTCCAGAGACTGGTTTGATGCAGCTCTCCATGCCACTCTATCCTGTGCAAGCTTCTTCATCTCCCAGTACCTACTGCAACCTACATATTTCTGAATCTGCTTAGTGTACTCATCTCTTGGTCTCCCTCTACGATTTTTACCCTCCACGCTGCCCTTCAATACTAAATTGGTGACCCTTTGATGCCTCAGAACATGTCCTATCCACCGATCCCTTCTTCTAGTCAATTTGTGCCACAAACTCCTCTTCTCCCCAATTCTGTTCAATACCTCCTCATTAGTTGTGTGATCTACCCATCTAATCTTCAGCATTCTTCTGTAGCACCACATTTCGAAAGCTTCTATTCTCTTCTTGTGCAAACTATTTATCGTCAAAGTTTCACTCCCATACGTGGCCACACTCCATACAAATACTTTCAGAAACCACTTTCTGACACTTAAATCTATACTCGATGTTAACAAATATCTCTTCTTCAGAGACGCTTTGCTGGAGGATATAAAATATAGACTGGCAATGGCAAGAAAGAAATGTTGTATATATAACGCCGAATTTCGTAGTAACGTTGACGATGGAAGTTGACTATCAAATAGCTGCTTTCAGTTTTACATTATCACTTCATCTCGCGAAATACTCGCTGCAGAAGATTTGCAAAGATGATTCGGTACCAGTATCGACTACAGATAATCACTATCTTCGAACCATTCTTTCTGTGAAGTTTGGCGGAAGCTTGGTCAAACGTTCCCGAGCGCTTTTATCCAAAAAGCGTTTAACCGGCGAGCGAGAATGTTGTACCGGAGAATCTGATAATGCTCTTGTTCCTGGATCTCGGCAACGTGCGTTTGGTTGACGTCAAATGCGGCATCACAGGCTGACAGTTTGGTCTGACGGATCATATTATTGGAGGCATTGCCTGTTCGGAAAGTGATTTTGTTAGATGTACGCGAGGTCTTCACATTACATTGTCAGACTGTCACTGATTCAAGTAGGGAACTTGCTATGTTTGCCGCGAGCTGAAATATGCTCGGCATGTCGTTATTAATTGATTGTCTTACGAGGTCTGTACAGAATCCGAATTCAGTCATTCAGTCCGGAGAGTAAGGTCAACTCCATCGATCTTCTATTTCATTGAATTTATTGAATGTTTTGTATCGTGCATGGACTTGGACTCATTTATTGGTTACTTATCTGGTTTACTGGACATCTACACTCCTGGAAATTGAAATAAGAACACCGTGAATTCATTGTCCCAGGAAGGGGAAACTTTATTGACACATTCCTGGGGTCAGATACATCACATGATCACACTGACAGAACCACAGGCACATAGACACAGGCAACAGAGCATGCACAATGTCGGCACTAGTACAGTGCATATCCACCTTTCGCAGCTATGCAGGCTGCTATTCTCCCATGGAGACGATCGTAGAGATGCTGGATGTAGTCCTGTAGAACGGCTAGCCATGCCATTTCCACCTGGCGCCTCAGTTGGACCAGCGTTCGTGCTGGACGTGCAGACCGCGTGAGACGACGCTTCATCCAGTCCCAAACATGCTCAATGGGGGACAGAACCGGACATCTTGCTGGCCAGGGTAGTTGACTTACACCTTCTAGAGCACGTTGGGTGGCACGGGATACATGCGGTCGTGCATTGTCCTGTTGGAACAGCAAGTTCCCTTGCCGGTCTAGGAATGGTAGAACGATGGGTTCGATGATGGTTTGGATGTACCGTGCACTATTCACTGTCCCCTCGACGATCACCAGAGGTGTACGGCCAGTGTAGGAGATCGCTCCCCACACCATGATGCCGGGTGTTAGCCCTGTGTGCCTCGGTCGTATGCAGTCCTGATTGTGGCGCTCACCTGCACGGCGCCAATCACGCATACGACCATCATTGGCACCAAGGCAGAAGCGACTCTCATCGCTGAAGACGACACGTCTCCATTCGTCCCTCCATTCACGCCTGTCGCGACACCACTGGAGGCGGGCTGCACGATGTTGGGGCGTGAGCGGAAGACGGCCTAACGGTGTGCGGGACCGTAGCCCAGCTTAATGGAGACGGTTGCGAATGGTCCTCGCCGATACCCCAGGAGCAACAGTGCCCCTAATTTGCTGGGAAGTGGCGGTGCGGTCCCCTACGGCACTGCGTAGGATCCTACGGTCTTGGCGTGCATCTGTGCGTCGCTGCGATCCGGTCCCAGGTCGACGGGCACGTGCACCTTCCGCCGACCACTGGCGACAACATCGATGTACTGTGGAGACCTCACGCCCCACGTGTTGAGCAATTCGGCGGTTCGTCCACCCGGCGTTCCGCATGCCCACTATACGCCCTCGCTCGAAGTCCGTCAACTGCACATACGGTTGACGTCCACGCTGTCGCGGCTTGCTACCAGTGTTAAAGACTGCGATGGAGCTCCGTATGCCACGGCAAACTGGCTGACACTGACGGCGGCGGTGCACAAATGCTGCGCAGCCAGCGCCATTCGACGGCCAACACCGCGGTTTCTGGTGTGTCCGCTGTGCCGTGCGTGTGATCATTGCTTGTACAGCCCTCTCGCAGTGTCCGGAGCAAGTATGGTGGGTCTGACACACCGGTGTCAATTTGTTCTTTCTTCCATTTCCAGGAGTGTATGTTGACTTTTGAAACCCGGGAGGTACAGAGTGCATCTACTAACAAAGGCCCGGTGTGGGCTATAATTATCGTATGGCAGAGAAACTTCTTATATACGCTATTACGTTATTGCGGAACCGAAAAAAATTAGTTCATTTTCGGCTACCAGGTGCAAACCTGGCACAGTAAAGCATCTCGTAGACGTTTTCGGAAGTTAATAATGAAATCAACTTTATGTCTTCCTCGTTTGTGTGACCTTTTCTCCCCTCGCCACGGTCCAAATCCATTGCATGTGGAAACATTTCTGTACGTCTTCCTTGCATTCACAGCGCCATGTTTGCAGCTCGTAGCCAAAATTGGAACTCATTTTTTTTCCACCGTAAATCGGTTCTCCTTTAATGCATTAGAATATCTACCAAATTTCGCTACCTTACTGTAGTTGCAGCCCACAATGGACCTCTATGAGTAGCTGCTGTATAATTGTAACCACTCGGTACTTATGAATAACGTGTATAGTTCTGTGTTCATATTCCATAGGCTTTGTAGAACAGCATCATATTGCAGATTTCAGTCCTGTCTGATGGTTTTTGGTCGTTGTGCGATTTATTTTGGATATATGTTGCTAGTTTAAGTAGTGAATATGACTCAGTTTTCTATTGAAGATCGCAGTGGAACATTTTTCATTTGTTGTGAATCCGTGAGAGACATCAAACGTTTACATATAATTACGCTAAACGATTTACAACTAGAATACTGTCTTATGTTTCATTTTGTTCCACAATGTGAATGACTTTACCACAACGGGAAGCGCACAACCCAGAAAAAACTTATAACGGCACTAAGAGTATCAGCTGTTGTTGCTACTAATGATCACGAAAGTTGTAGAAGTGTTGCTCGTGAATCAGAAGTATTAGAGACTAGAGTTCTCACACTTGCATCATATTAAAAGCACCATGAAGTTAATGGCGATGCTTATCACAATCACTTTATGGTTTGTCAATGGACATGTAACTTAACATGAATAAACCCAGATTTTTACCGTCATGCACCGTTCTCAGATGAACAAACTTTCGGCAGTGGGTGGTGAGACTAATAGAGGCAACATGAGTTACGGGAGCCCGTTGCGATTGCATCCCCCACTCATTCGTGCGAATTTGATCTGTGCTTTCTGATACTGGAATGGATAGTTCTAGAGATATTCTGATGACTCAACTTAAATGACACTTCTTGAATACGCAGTGTGAGGCAACTAAGATAGCATTTCCTGAATATATCAAAAATGGTTCATTATAAAGACGCGCGGTTTTTGCTAAGTTATGCGGAGAATTTTTCTGAAGGGCACAAGTACTTTTTAATGTACGTAGGTGCCCATTTATGACTTTTAAAAGAAAATGGAACGGTACATACTTTCGAAGAAAGCAGGAAGACCAAGCTTAAATATTATAAATTTCGCACATATACTTGAGAAGCGTAATAAAAAATTAAGAAAACGTTTTTAAAACCTAATGCTCCTTACATCTGCCAATATGGATACAAAACATAAAAAAACTAAAATTTGTTCATAAGTTTAACAAGCGCTAGCGCAGTCAGTATTCTAATAAAACTTCAAAAATCAGTAATTTCCGTAATTCCGTAACATTAGGGACCAGTCACAGCGTAAATCTAACGATAACTGTGGGTTTTAGAGCCGACTGTCTTTTCTAAGTAATGACTCAACGTGCACAAGCCGTTACGGTAGTGCAGAAACTGAACGATTACTATCTGAATTTCTAAAACGGAAACAATCATTCACCAATCAAAACCCTGAAGGAATGAAACGCCTATTACCAATAATAAAACGCTAGTGAATAATTTGTGATGAGAAATTTGTGGACGGTACGCTATTTTCCTCTCTGTTTATTCTGCAGTAAATTTTAGAGTGCATTTCTCAATAAATCTATTTAACCACGTGGGAGGGAGGCAGCAGGAAGGAGAAATAAGACTAAAGCAATGAGAAGTTGTATTTTTTCAGGTTGAGCAATTGAGCTGAAACATGTACACGAGGCCTCGAGGAGTGTTTTTAAGAGTATGGGGTGCACCAAGAATTGGCGACAAAGGAAATGTGCGCAGCGCAGCCTACAGAGAATGCAGTACATCGTAGTGGAAAGAGCCAGGCGACAAATTCTGTCACCAATGAAGTGTATGTTAAGTGAAGACGTGCTGGAGGCGCGTTTCACAGGTAGAGAGATTTCAGCGTGGAGCTGTAGAATACCAATGAAAGGCACTCAAAGTAATGACCTGGTGTAAGAGATAAGTCTGGAAGTACTTGGGGAAGACGTTACAAGTTAGGATAAAGCGGAGGGGAGAGAGGGGGGGAGAGAGGGGGGGGGGGCGACAATGTGCTGGAGATCACAGGGAGCAAAGTTTCAAAGTCGGTGGAGAAGTGGATGGTTCAGGTCAAAAGAACTGTACGAGTGATGTAACGAGTTGGATATCAGAGCGAAACTTCTGAAATGTCAACAAAAATCGTCCTATAAAGCTGGAGAGAAAAACAATGAACCTCCTACCACAGAAAATGGAAAAGCATGTTCTGTTTTTAAGCATAGCTAGATGATCTTTTCAGGAAATAGATATAGTAACATGATCTCATCTTTGAGACGTAATATTAATTCGATATATAATGTAAGAACTAATAGTATGCAATAACTTATAAGTTAAAACATAACAACAGTCAATTCGTAGTTCTACTTTACTGACTTCCGGCGGGAAGTTCGAATACAAAAGAAGGCTGGTGACTTGTACTTTATTTCGTCGAGTGTAATCTCGAATCGTACGCCCTCTTTTTTATTTTGTGGTTTGTCAGCAAAACTGTTGGTGGGTATAAGGTGCATATAGACATGACTCTTTATATATTTATTATATTTACGCATTGTGAGGAAACTGAGGCACACAGGGCTCCTTAGTTCCTCACAAGAGATAATACTGTTCTAAGGTGTCGTATCAGGTTTGAGTAAGATGCAGCGGATAGCAGATTTGATGATCCTGTGAACTCGCTGTATCCTTTGTTCGGCATATGAGCGATTCTACGATGGGTGATAACGGACCACGGTCCGAGGCACCTTATATTTATGGCATCTTTGGGGATAGACAAAGCGAAGCTGTGGACTTCGTCTCGCAGGTCAACCTTCGTGAAGAGCTTGGTGGCGTAGTCTGCAATTTTATGCTACAGGTACTGTTCCTAGAGAGTTGCATTGATTTCCCTTGTTAGAGTTCATCTCGGTGCCCTCAGTATCCATCATAGGTACCGGTTCTGGATAAATTGTAATGTACGGATGTTGGTGCCAACAGCTTCACCGGTAGAATTGCTATTTATTCCTCATTTTTGGTTCTTGGTAGTGAATAATGGGATGAGCGCCTGAATCATGCTCGTGTCTTATTCCGTTTCTGAACATGCTGCATAAAAGTCAATGGTTTGTTCAATGTTATCCTCAGGTAGTTTATCGATGGCGACCATGGGATGAGTTGCCCCAACACTATTAACGGCATGTGGAGTATTGGAAGCCTCTCCTTTGTAAAATGCACCGCCGCTGTCTTACCAAGGTTGATAGTAATCTTGTTAAAGAGTGCCCATTCTTCCATGTCATCTATTTGCTGTTGTGCCCTGGAAATCAACTGGTCCAATTCCGGCCCGATATTGCAAATGCTTTATTATACATATCGATGTATAAGCGTATAAGTTGAACCGAACTCTGAGGGATACCCTCCTTCGGAATTTTCACTAAAGACGGTTTGTCGTCCACCGCCACGTAAAACTGTCCTTCCTGCAAGAAACTGTCTACTATTTTGACGTAATAGTCGCTAGCGATGTTTGGTAATAGAGCCTTACCAGACTTTGTCACTCGCTTTATCGATAACAAAGATGACGCCGATTGTGAATTGGTGTAAGCTGAAAAGATGTCCAATGCACTCCGTTAGCCGTATCAACTCTAGCTCGGCGGACGCCTTCTGCTGGAATCCAAACTGTCCCGACCGAATTATTCCGTTCGATTCCTGCCTCGGGCATGGATGTATGTGATGTCCTTAGGTTAGTTAGAATTAAGTAGTTCTAAGCTCTAGTGGACTGATTACCTCAGATGTCCCATAGCGCTCAGAGCCATTTGGGCCGAATTATTCCGTGCTGTCGGAAGCAGTTGGTCATACTTTGCATTATCGCTATTTTTTCGATAGTCAGTAGAAAAGTACTCGGTCGAAGGTTAGTGAGCAGTGCAAGGTCCTGTCGTGGATTTGGGATTTGGATGGCCTTTCCCGTCTTCCATGCAGATGGGAAGTAAGCGTTGAGCGAGCATCCATTAGCGATCCGCGTGAGCCTCCCGCGGCAGGTATTGCAGGCCGGCGTTGGTTATTTTGTGTATCCCAGGTGCCGATACGTTCGTTTTTCTAATAATCTTCGCCACATGCCGTGGGGATGCCAGTGTGGGTTGGTCCCGAACAGGATACAATTTAAATTGTCTGGCGGACTTGTTGGCCAGTGTCAGGGGTTGTCATCTGTCGTACGTGATACTTCGAGAACAGTTCCGCCTGAAGCACTGCATCACATATTGAATCATCAAGGCCAATGATGGCCCGATTAGACGGCGTCTGATTCGGACGCTCTTCTCTAGTTGCCGTTCCTCACATGTTTGGAAGACGAACTGGGCCATGGTTGCCTCTCATGTTTGTTGCCCCCAGTCGACGCCCCCCTTCTGCAGTTCACTGGACACCAGTGTCACCTCCCGCCTGTCTGCCGGGTCCCTGAAGAGCATCCATCTTCTGGATGCTCTGTTTCACGACATCTTCAAATCCGGGGGAAATATGTCCTTATTGGTAGCATTGTGATGGCCGCAGCTCTGCGATGTGGTGGTGGTGGTGGTGGTGGTGGTGGTGGTGACGGTGGTGGTAGTGTTGGTGATGGTGGTGGTGTTGGTGACGGTGGTGGTGTTGGTGTTGGTGTTGGTGACGGTGGTGGTGGTGGTGGTGACAGTGGTGGTGGTGGTGGTGGTGATGGTGGTGGTGGAGATGGTGTTGTTATTATTGTTGTTGTTGTTGTGAGTACAGCACTAGGAGACTTCTCTTGGCAGGACTGCCCTTTTTGCCTTTGCTAGTCTGCTTGTGATGTCCTCCTTGTCATCAGCAGCAATCTTGGCTGGTGTACGGACGGGCCTCACTCTTTCTTTCTTTCTTTCTTTCTTCTTTTTTTTGCTGGATGTATTCCAGTATTCCAATCTCTGTCTTTCCTCTACAGTTTTTGCCCTCAACATTTCCCTCTAGTACAATGGAAGTCATTCCCTCAGGTCTTAGCAGATGTCGTATCATCCCGTCCCTTCTCCTTGTAAA
This sequence comes from Schistocerca gregaria, assembly GCF_023897955.1. Taxonomy (NCBI): domain Eukaryota; kingdom Metazoa; phylum Arthropoda; class Insecta; order Orthoptera; family Acrididae; genus Schistocerca; species Schistocerca gregaria. Next base: position 438,405,870 of record NC_064925.1, on the reverse strand, counting down.
TGTTTTCGTCATATTCCTTTCCTCTTCTATTCTGCGCAGAATCTTCTCATTCCTTACTTTATCAGTTCACCTAATTTTCAACATTTATCTGTAGGACCACATCTCAAATGCTTCGATTCTCTTCTGTTCCGGTTTTCCCACAGTCCATGTTCCGTTACCATACAATACTGTGCTCTAAACGTACATTCTCAGAAATTTCTTCCTCAGATTAAGTCCTATGTTTGATTCGAGGAGACTTCTCTTGACAGGAATGCCCTTTTTGCCATTGCTAGTCTCCTTTTGATGTCCTCCTTGCTCCGTCCGTCATTGGTTATTTTACTAGCTGGGTAGGTGAATTCCTTAACTGCAACTACTTCGTGATCATCAATCCTGATGCTAAGTTTTTCGCTGTTCTCATTTCTGCTACTTCTCATTACTTTCGTCTTTCTTCGATTTACTCTCAGTCCATATTCTGTACTTATTAGATTGTTCATTCCGTTCAGCAGATCATGTAATTCTTCTTCACTTTTACTCAGGATAGCAATGTCTTCAGCTAATCGTATCGTTCATGTCCTTTCATCTCGAATTTTAATTCCATTCCTGAACCATTCTTTTATTTCCAACATTGCTTCTTTGATGTCCAGATTGAACAGTAGTGGGGAAAGACTACATCCCTGTCTTACATCCTTTTTAATCCGGGCACTTCATTCTTGGTCGTCCACTTGTATTATTCCCTCTTGGATCTTGTACATATTGTATATTACCTGTCGCTCCCTATAGCTTACCCCTATTTTTCTCAGAATTTCGAACATCTTGCACCATTTTACTCTGTCGAAGGCTTTTTCCAGATTGAAAAATCCTAAGAACGTGTCTTGATTTTTCTTTCGTCTTGCTTCCATTATCAGCCGCAATGTCAGAATTACCTGTCATGAGTTTACCTTTTCTAAAGCCAAACTGATTGTCATCCAGCACATACTGAATTTTCTTTTCCATTCTTCTGTATATTATTCTCAGCATATTGTACGCATGAGCTGTTAACCTGATTGTGCCATAATTCTCGTACTCGTCAGCTCTTGCAATTTTTCAATATGTGTGGATGATATTTTTCTGAAAATCGGATGATACGTCGCCAGACTCATACATTCTACACACCAGCGTGAATAGTCGTTTTCTTGCCAATTCCCCTTATGATTTTACAAATTCTGAGGGAATGTTATCTATCCCTTATGCCTTATTTGATCTTAAGTCCTCCAAAGCTCTTAAAATTCTGATTCTAATACTGGATCCTCTATCTTTTCTAAGTCGACTTATGTTTTCTCTTCTATCACATCATACAAATTTCCCCCTCATAGAGGCTTACCATGTATTCTTTCCAACTATCCGCAGACTCCTCTGCATTTAGCAGTGGAATTCCTGTTGCACTGTTAATGTCATCGAAGGTTGTTTTGACTTTTCTGTATGCTAAGTCTGCCCATCAGACAATTATTTCCTTTTTGATTGCTTCACATTTATGATGTAGCCATTCAGTCTTAGCTTCCCTGCATTTTCTATTTATTCCATTCCTCACTGACTTTTATTTCTGTATTCCTGAGTTTCCCGGAAAGTCTTTGTACTTCCTCCTTTCATCGATCAAATGGAGTATTTTCTCTGTTACCCACTGTTTCTTCGCAGTTGCCTGCTTTGTACCTATGATTTTCTTTCTGGCTTCTGGAATGGTCCGTTTTAGAGATGTCCATTTCTCTTGAAATGTACTGCCTACTGAGCTATCTCTTATTGCTGTATCTATACCCATACAGAACTTTTATCGTGTCTCGACATTCCTTAGTACTTCTGTACCCCACTTCTTTGCGTATTGATTCTTTCTGACTAATGGTTGGTTTGTTTGGGGAAGGAGACCAGACAGCGAGGTCATCGGTCTCATCGGATTAGGGAAGGACGGGGAAGGAAGTCGGCCGTGCCCTTTGAAAGGAACCATCCCGGCATTTGCCTGGAGCGATTTAGGGAAATCACGGAAAACCTAAATCAGGATTGAACCGTCGTCCTCCCGAATGCGAGTCCAGTGTCTAACCACTGCGCCACCTCGCTCGGTTTTCTGACTAATGTCTTAAACTTCAGCCTACTCTTCATCACTACTACATTATGATCTGTGTCTGTATCTGCTCCTGGGTACGCCTTACAATCCAGTATCTGATTTCGGAATCTCTGTCTCACGATGATGTGATCTAACTGAAATCTTCCCGTAACGCCCGGCCTTTTCCAAGTATACCTCCTCCTCTTGTGATTCTTGAACATAGTATTCGCTATTACTACACTACTGGCCATTAAAATTGTTACACCACGAAGATGACATGCTACAGACGCGAAATTTGACCAACAGGAAGAAGATGCTGTGATATGCAAATGAATAGCTTTTCAGAGCATTCGCACAAGGTTGGCGCCGGTGGCGACACCTACAACGTGCTGACATGAGGGAAGTTTCCAACCGATTTCTGATACACTAACAGCAGTTGATTGGCGTTGCCTGGTGAAACGTTGTTGTGCTGCCTCATGTAAGGAGGAGAAATCCGTACTATCACGTTTCCGACTTTGATAAAGGTCGGATTGTAGCCTATCGCGATTGCGGTTTATTGTATTGCGACATTGCTGCTCTCGTTGGTCGAGATCCAATGACTGTTAGCAGCATATGGAATCGGTGGGTTCAGGAGGGTAATACGGAACGCCGTGCCGGATCCCAACGGCCTCGTATCACCAGCAGTCGAGATGACAGGTATCTTATGCGCATGGCTGTAACGGATCGTGCAGCCACGTCTCGATCCCTGAGTCAACAGATGGGGACGTTTGCAAGACAACAAACATCTGCAAGAACAGTTCGCCTGCGGATGTGGCCGAGCGGTTCTAGGCGCCACAGGTTCGAATCCTGTCCCGGGCATTGATGTGTGTGATGTCTTTAGGCTAGTTAGGTTTAAGTAGTTCTAAGTTCTAGGGGACTGATGACCTCAGAAGTTAAGTCTCAGAGCCATTTGAACCATTTTGAAAGAACAGTTCGGCGACGTTTCCACCAGCATGGACTATCAGCTCGGAGACCGTGGCTGCGGTTACCTTTGACGCTGCATCACAGACAGTAGCGCCTGCGATGGTGTACTCAACGCGAACCTGAGTGCACGAATGGCAAAACGTCATTTTTTCGGATGAATCCAGGTTCTGTTTACAGCATCATGATGGTCGCATCCGTGTTTGGCGACATCGCGGTGAACGCACATTGGAAGAGTGTATTCGTCATTACCATACTGGCGTATCACCCGGCGTGATGGTATGGGGTGCCATTGGTTACACGTCTCGGTTACCTCTTCTTCACATTGACGAAACTTTGAACAGTGGACGCTCCATTTCAGATTGTTACGACCCGTGGCTCTACCCTCCATTCGATCCCTGCGAAACCCTACATTCAGCAGGATAATGCACGACCGCATGTTGCAGGTCCTGTACGGGCCTTTCTGGATACAGAAAATATTCGACTGCTGCCCTGGCCAGCACATTCTCCAGATCTCTCACCAACTGAAAACGTCTGGTCAATGCTAGCGAGCAGCTGGCTCGTCACAATACGCCAGTCACTACTCCTGATGATCTGTGGTATCGTGTCGAAGTTGCATGGGCAAGTGCACCTGTACACCCCATCCAAGCTCTGTTTGACTCAATGCCAAGGCGTATCAAGGCCGTTATTACGGCCAGAGGTGGTTGTTCTGGGTACTGATTTCTCAACATCTATGCATCCAAATTTCGTGAAGATGTAATTACATGACTGTTCTACTATAATATATTTGCCCAGTGAATACCCGTTTATGATCTGCATTTCTTCTTTGTGTAGCAATTTTAATGGCTGGTAATATAGCTGAAATTTGTTACGGAACTATTTCTTCTGTTCCCATGGTTTCTTCGCAGCTACCTTCTTTGTACCTATGTTTTCCTTCCCAACTTCTGTGATGGTCCTTTTTAGAGACGTCCATTCCTCTTCAACTGTGTTGCCTACTGTGCTATTCCTTATTGCTGTATCTATAGCGTTAGACAACGTCAAACGTATCTCGTCATTCCTTAGAACTTCCGATCCCACTTCTTTGCGTATTGATTCTTCCTGACTAATGTCTTGAACTTCAGCCTACTCTTCATCACTACTATATTGTGATCTGAATCTATATCTGCTCCTGGGTACGCCTTACAATCCAGTATCTGATTTCGGAATCTCTGTCTGACCATGATGTAATCTAATTGAAATCTTCCCATATCTCCCGGCCTTTTCCAAGTATACCTCCTCCTCTTGTGATTCTTGAACAGGGTATTCGCTATTACTAGCTGAAATTTGTTACAGAACTCAACTAGTCTTTCTCCTCTCTCATTCCTTGTCCCAAGCCCATTCTTTCCTGTAACCCTTTCTTCCAATTCTTCCCCTACAACTACATTCCAGTCTCTTATGACTATCAGATTTTCGTCTTTACGTGCTGTATTACCCTTTCAATAACCTCATATACTTTCTCTATCTCCTCATCTTCAGCTTGCGACGTGGGCATATATGCCTGAACTATCGTTGTTGGTGTTGGTTTGCTGTCCATTTTGATAAGAACTGCCCTATCACTGAACTGTTCACAGTAATACACTCTCTGCCCTACTTTCATATTCATAACGAATCCTACTCCTGTTATACCATTTTCTGCTGCTGTTAATATTACCGTATACTCATCTGACCAGAAATCCTTGTCTGCTTTCCATTTCATTGAACCGCACTATTTCTAGACTGAGCCTTTGCATTTCCCTTTTCAGATTTCCTAGATTCCCAACCACGTTCAAGCTTCTGACATTCCATGCCCCGATTCGTAGAACGTTATCCTTTCATTGGTTATTCAATCTTTTTCTCATGGTCATCTCCCCTTGGCAGTTCCGTCTCGGAGATCAAAATGGGGGACTATTCCGGAATATTTTGCCAGTGAAGAGGTCATCATGACACTTTTCAATTATAGGCCACATGTTCTGTGGATACACGTTACGTGTCTTTAACGCAGTTGTTTGCACTGCCCTCTGCATCCTCATGCCGTTGATCACTGGTGATCCGTCTGTCTTTAGTGGCAGTTTCCTCCCTCTAGGACAAGAGAGTGTCCTGAAACTCTGTCCGCTCCTTCGCCCTCTTCGACAAGTCCATTGGCAAAACGAGGGTGACTTCTTCTGTCCGAAGTCTTCGGCCGACAATGCTATTATTAAGATATAACACATACTATTCCCAGTCGACTTCTGTTCTGCTGATTGGCGGAAGTAAGAGACAGCTGCGTCTCATAATTCCCATTATACCAGTTGGCTGACACACTCGTATTACTTTGGTATACAACTGTGCTCGTCTGTGCGGACTGTTTCGTACCACGTGAGGCAACGCCGTTCTTCGGTCGACAATGCTATTATTAAGATATAACACATACTATTCCCACTCGACCTCTGTTCTACTGATTGGCGGAAGTAAGAGACAGTTGCGTCTCATAATTCCCATTATACCAGTTGGCTGACACACTCGTATTACTTTGGTATACAACTGTGCTCGTCTGTGCGGACTGTTTCGTACCACGTGAGGCAACGCCGTTCTTCGGTCGACAATGCTATTATTAAGATATAACACATACTATTCCCAGTCGACCTCTGTTCTACTGATTGGCGGAAGTAAGAGACAGCTGCGTCTCATAATTCCCCTTATACCGGTTGGCTGACACACTCGTATTACTTTGGTATACAACTGCGCTCGTTTGTGCGGACTGTTTCGTACCACGCGAGGCAACGCCGTGATTATTTCGATAGAGTTAGAGGGTTAAATCTGCCCGTGACAGAGCGGCGATTTGCGTCGATTATTAACTTTCTCGGGATGGCTGAACAGCTGGTACCTCAGGATGACTACAGCACTAGCGAAGCAGGTGTACAATAGGAAAAGGCTGCAGTCAAGCGAGAGATTATTCAATGCTTTGTAATCGTGGCTGAAGAGAGGCTGATGAAGCCGATGTAGAGGAGCTTATGGAGAAGAGCGAAGACCGCATCTGACAATGACAGATTTCGCAGCGCCAGGGTATTTTAAGAATCAGTTCAATTCATAGTAAAATAGGAACTGTGACATTTTCACGTCTCGCACTTTCTTTGTATTTGTTGTGAAAATGTTCCCGGTGAAATTGTCGCGTTTTCCTGTATGAAAATTCGAGCTTTCGACAACAGCCATCAGAACCACAATATTCAGAACAACTGAGGTAGCGGAAATTGGTGGGTAATTGGTAGGTATTGTCGAAAGCTTCGAATTTTATAGAGAATCGGCGTGACAAGTGTACCGACAACATTTAATAAAATAGCCCTGAGCACTATGCGACTTAACTGCTGAGGTCATCAGTTGCCTAGAACGTAGAACTAATTAAACCTAACTAACCTAAGGACATCACACACATCCATGCCCGAGGCAGGATTCAAATCTGTTACCGTAGCGGTCCCTCGGTTCCAGACTGTAGCGCCTAGAACCGCACGGTCACTCCCGCCGGCACAACATTTAATACAAAGAATAAATCTGTTCTTTGAGGAATTGCCTGTGACGTAGCACTGTAACAGAAGAAACGCCGGCGTTGATCGGCTATGAGGAAACACTACAATTTTCTTAAAAGGAAGAAAGTGACGTAAAATTTACGTTGCAAAACGTGATGATGGTAGCGTGCTTCCTCTGATTCCTCGACATATGGAGGTTGTTAAGCTGGCAAGAAGAAGATGCAGGAGAGAAAGAAGGAGAGGTAGGAAAGGATTTCACTACAGATGCGCAGGTAGAAGCTATACGTCGAAGTGTAATCATGGTGGTAACATTGTGCGAGGCTGTTAGCAGTAACTTTCAGCGCTTGTGCAAGAACTTCTACTACTGTAGAATGGAAACAACACTTTTCGAAACTTTTAACGATATCTGAGTTTATTTAGAATGTATTCCTATTTTAAACAATACTATTGTCCAACAGTTTTCTGGATTCGGATTTGAATCCGGGCAAATTAAGCTCTTTTAAAAGTAGGAACACTGATGCTGGGCCATGAAGAAACAGCTATTGAAAATAATTGGTATACTTTTGTAAAGCAATCAGATGGTATTGCTCCTCTCACTGGTTTGGTTCTATACAATGAAAATAACAAAAAATTACAGTCATATTCGACGAACCTAGGTAGTGGAGCTACAGGCAGCCAAAAATGTATCACACGTATTAACGTGTTTTGTTGTTACGAGACAAAATTTTCATTCTTTCAATTTTTGCTTCAAATGTAGAACTTTTAGTATGTGGCCTGCTTAAACGACAAGCACACTGGGCAAAAAAATTGTCAGCATAAGATACATCACGCTAATGAGAGATAACAAAGCTGGTCGTCAGATGCCAGGTAAACAGTAAGAGGAACTGGTCTTAACTTTGTCTATAGAACATTCGCGAGATTCGTTGAACTGGTTCTTCAGAGCTGTTGTCAAATAATGACTGTGCTTAAGTACCCTTCAAAAGAGCGATTATGTTCTTTTAATACAAAAAAAAGAAAAAAAAGAAAACATCCACCACGAAGGAATTATCCGAATGGGGTGGAAATCGATATATGTGATGTGCAAGTACGGACAAACAAACGAATGCAATTCCAGAAAAAACTGGATGATTTATTCAAGAGACAGAGCTTCACACTTTAAGCAAGTCAATAACGCGTTGGTCCACCTCTGGCCCTTATGCAAGCATCTGTTCGGCTTGGCTTTCATTGATAGTTGCTGGATATCCTCCTGACGGGTATGGCTTCCCAGTTGGCACGTTGTATCACGAAAATCTCGGTTGGAGGATCCTACCCGTAATGCTCCCAACTTTCACAATTGTGAAGAGACCCGACGACCTCGCCGGCCAAGGTAGGGTTTGGTAAACACGAAGGCGAGCAATGGAAATTCAAGCGTGTGCGTGCGGGCATTACCTTGCTGGAATATGAAACCACGGTGGCTTGCCCCTTGAAGGTCAACAAAAAGGGGCTTAGAATGCCGTCGACGTAATTATTTTTACTGTGGCGAAGTTAACACTACATGTGAATAATGTAATTATATTATTTAACTATTGGGAGGTTATGAATGATATAAATAATTATATTTTTACTGTTGGGAAGTTTCGAAATTATTTTCTGCTGGGAGGGTAGACTATACACATTTAGTGTTAATCTCGTCACAGAAAAAAATAATTATGTATAACATTCACATTTAGTATAACTTACCAACAGATAAATTTCGTAACCTACCAATAATAAAAATGTGACTAATCTCTCATTAAAATTGTGGCTCATATATAACCTTTCAATAATTGACTGTGAATTTAAACTGGTAAATTTTGGACGTCAGCAGCGCTGTGTCATTGCCCTGAAAGATCATACTGAATAAATTAAAAATTCTTACCTCAATAAGGTCGCCGGATAACTCGTATATATCTGCTCCGATAAGAAATTTTTGTGACACAGCCCAGTGCAATGTTGGCCGATAGATTTGTCATGTATAAAAAGAAACAACTGATTTTTCTTTACAGTAATCGGGATGACCATGGATTGTAGAAAATAGTAAATTCTTTAAATTGAGATGAATGATTGTCAAAAGTTAATTTTGTAAGAAAGATTATTATTAAGATAGTTTTTAAAAAACATTTACATGGTACTTGATATAACAATAGTACATATGCGCGAGGCTGCTTTTACTTTATACTACATCGCTCAGGCCCCGCCATCGCTCCCCACGATCGGCCCAGCGAACTCGGTACACCAGACTGCTAGCTACAACTTACTCCTACCGCTACACAGTTCCTACTGCAGCCAACACTGCTCTCTGGTCTGAGATTCTCTTATAGCTTACATATCGCAGGCAGCGTGTGAGCAATCCATGGAAATTACGAGGGTCGGTCAAAAAGTAATGCCTCCCATTTTTTTTTTTACTTAAAAAAATTAAGTTAAGTGAAAAATTTGAATTTGGCGCCATTCCTCAAACCTTCTTCTGCAATCCACTGCAGTAGTAACTTTCTGTGTCAACAGGTGGCAGCACAGCAGAAGTTTGTAAGATGGCCGACATCGATGTTCGTTTGAGACAGCGTTGTGTGATTGAATTCTTGAATGCAGAAGGTGAAACGCCCATACGCATTCATGAAAGACTGAAGAAGGTGTATGGTGTTGTGACAGTGGATGTCAGCACTGTTAGACTATGGGTTCGTCGTTGTAAGGAAGCTGAAGGGCAAACACCGTTGACTGACGAAAAGCGGAGCGGCAGGCCGGTGAGTGCAGTGACTCCACACAACATTCAGCAAGTTGATGACATCATTCGTGGTGACCGTCGGGTGACTGCAGATGAAGTGTGTCGCATTATTTCTCTTAGTAAAGGCAGTGTGATCAAGATTATTAAACAATTGGGGTACTCAAAAGTTTGTGCACGGTGGGTTCCAAGAATGTTAACCGATCAGAATAAAGAGGCAAGGAAAACAATAGCCTCCCAACACTTGCAGCGCTTCCGTTTGGAGGGAGACGAGTTTCTGAAAAAAATTGTGACTGGGGACGAAACATGGGTGCATTTTTTTGAACCCGAATCAAAGAGGCAGTCAATGGAGTGGCGTCACACAAGCTCGCCGAGGAAGAAAAAATTCAAAACTGTGCGATCGGCAGGGAAAGTTATGGCAACAGTTTTCTGGGATACAGAGGGTGTGATTCTGGTTGATTTTTTGGAGCAGGGATGCCCAATAAATTCTGTTCAATACGTCACAACCCTCAAAAAACTTAAAGCACGTCTTCAGCGAGTTCGCCCAACAAAATCAATGGCAGATGTTCTTCTTTTGCATGACAATGCAAGACCACACATCAGTCGTCACACCTCTGACGAGATTGTCAAAATTGGATGGGAAGTTTTGCCTCATCCCCCATACAGCCCTGACCTGGCACCATCAGACTTCCATCTGTTCGGGCCACTAAAAGAAGCTCATCGTGGGATTCATTTTGAAGATGAGGAGGCCGTCAAAACATCCGTGCGTCAATGGCTTAGGAAGCAGAGCTGTGATTTTTACCGTGCTGGGATACGTGCCCTTGTTCAAAGATGGACCAAAACTGTAGAGATGGGCGAAGATTACATTGAAAAATGACAAAATGATCCTCAATGTTGTGGTTTTCAACCTATGTAATTGCATTTAAATTTCCTGACAATTAAACGTAGAAAAAAAAGAAGGCATTACTTTTTGACTGACCCTCGTACATCTGCTCGAGTGCGCTAGCAAAAAATTCCTCATTCATGGACCTCTTACACGGTCATATCCTAATCTCTGACGAGTGCACGGAAGTCTGTCGCAGTGGGTACTGGCCCTAGTTCCGGATGTATGACATGTGAACGATGAACGTGAACGCTTTGTCGTATAGCTGAGCTGGCGACTCGCACCAGTGTGTTTGGGCCAGAAGGCGTAGCCGGCAGTCAGACGCGCCGAGAACAAACCGAGCCGACCCAGGGCGGCGCTGTGAGGCTGGGTGGCTCACTGTAATTACCGGCCCTTTCGTTCCGCGCAAAGCTCTGTAATGGCTTCTGCAGCTCTCTCTGCCAGCGACTGGAGTCGGCCACAGTTGCAGCTCAGGCACTTCCTGCTGACAGCAGCACACCACGTTGCTCCCTTGCGCTTACGTTAAAATGGCTGGGGACGGTACAGAGAGTCGAGTGGTAGTAAGGAGGCAGTCCCCAGTAGTCCTTTCTCTAGCGCTGCGTGCTCGCTGTTACGCCTGCTCTGTAGCATATACACGCAGAAGGTAAAGTACACCAGAGAGGCAATTCTGACTTTAGGCCTGGTAATAAAAACAAGACTCAGGAAAAATAAAGACACGTTCATAGGAACTGTCTACCTGGAAGACAATGTAAAATGGTGTGAGATGTTCGAAACTCTGATAAAAATAGGGCTACACTATAGGGAAAAGCGGGCAATATACAACATGTACTAGAACCAAGATGGAACAATAAGAGTAGAAAACTCAGAATGTAGTCCAATTTTGAAAAGGATGCAGGACAAGGGTGCCGTTATTCGATCCTACTGTTGAAGCTATCAATCGAAGAAGCAATGAAGTAAAAGAAAGGTTCAGTAGCAGGATCAAAATTCAAGGTGAAAGGATATCAGAGAAAAGATTCGCTGATGACATTGCTATCCTCAGTGAAAGTGAATAAGAAATATAGGTTCTGTTGCACCGAATGAACAGTCTAATGAGTACAGGATATGAACTGCGAGTAAATCGAAGACAGACGGAAGTATTGAGAAGTTCAGAAATGAAACAATGACAATCTTAACATCAATAATGGTCATAACGAAGTAGATGAAGTTTATAAATATGTGAGGTTAAGTGGTTATGGTACTTACATCGAAAATTCCGCGAAATTTTGTTGCGCAGTTGCAGGATTGTATATTTCAAATATTCCAAAATATATGCAACACTTATATAAGTTGCACGTCACCATATTGTGCAATGCACCACACACACACACGCGCGCACACACACACACACACACACCAAAAAATATTTGCCACATGTGAAGTTGACACGAAGATTACACATTTACAAATTTACAAATGCAACAGTCTCAGAGACTTTCTCTCCCAGAGACGTTGCAATACAGATTGCATTGATTTCACAGTATAAAGTGCTGCTGCTTTCTACAAACTTTTGTGTTGACTGCATAGATATCTGGTGTGGGGGTTTGTTGCTTGCTGTGATAAAATTCCACTGGATCCAGTTGAACAACATAAAGAAACCAATATCATCAAAGCGATAGCTCTAAACAATGGATATAACCCTCACATGATTCATAGATTATCACAGCAAACAACAAACCCGCACACCAGATATCTATGCAGTCAACACAAAAGTTTGCAGAAAGCAGCAGAAAATATGTCTCACTCCTTTTGTAGGTAGCATACCCTATAAAACAGATAGTCTTTTCAAAAACACAAACATAAATATAAGCTTCCACACAAACCATAAACTCAGCAGCTAACCATTCTTAACATAAAGAATAACAATCCCCCCCCCCCATATAAAAGATCAAATATATATAAACCCAGATGCTAACATTGCCCCTCCTTCTATATTGGACCGACTGGGAGAAACTTTGAGATTCGATTCAAAAAACATTTAGATGCTATACATTTGAACAATCCTTCAAAATCTGCATTTGTAATGCACACAACTCTCAGTAAACATAGAATAAACAACATTGAAGACCACATCATATTCTCAATGAACAGACAGAGCTAGCCAAGGCAACCTTTCCACAAAATTTCATTCACCTATTACCCAGTTTAAAACATAAATAAATTCTACTCCTTTTAGCAACAGCATGCAATCAATAATCCAAGCAAAGTATTACATCATAATATGGCTGCCTGCTCAGTCACACATCACTGAAACTGTAAAATTGATTTAAAAAATAAAAGTGGTGTGCCATAATACATTAATATAATTACTACTGTCACATTATTCACGTATATCACGTATATGTTGTTGCCTGTTTAAGGCATTGTATTTACACAATACCATATATGTAACATTCATACAACTGGCCACCACATTTTCCCAATTTATTCGTAATTAATGGCCAGTGAATATGGTATGCTCACAAGTAACGTTTATTCTTTGTAATATAAATACTTTTAATGCTACCTTGATTCTTTGGGAAAAATATTTACTGTCAAATTAAGGAAATGTGTATATTATAATAAAAGAACTTATTTGGCACTGCTTTGCACCAAAATATAACTACCTGCTTAGTCACACTTTATTGCAACTATACTTGATTCAAAATTTCAGTGTGCCATATTATTAATATTACAGATGAAGTTGACAGATGTAGTAACCAGCTTGTGTGAATGTTACTTATATAGTATTGTGTAGGCCCTAAATACTGTTCTATATACAGGGAGCAACATAGAGATGAGATAAAATGAATAAGATGACAGTAACAATTATATTAACATCATATGCTCATAATGTAAGGTTTATTCTGTGTTTTAATTTTCATTATATTATGTCCATTCTTTAAAAACAGTCACACTGTGAAATTTAAGCTATCTGTATATCGTAACATCTCTGAGAGAAACGTCACTGACTCTGTTGTATTTGTAAATCTGCAATCTTTGTATCAGCTTCACATGTAGCAAATACTTTCTGGTATGTCTATGTGTGTGTGTGTGTGTGTGTGTGTGTGTGTGTGTGTGTGTGTGTGTGTGGTGCTTTGCACAATACGGTGACGTGCAGTTATATAAGTGCTGTATATATTTTGGAATATTTGAAAAAGACAATCCTGCAACTTCGCAACTAAATCTTGCGGAATTTTCAAGTACCATAACGTCTTAACCTCACATATTTATTTACTTTTTATTTCATCGTTTGGAGGTTAGTTACGTTCATATAGGGCGCTTCTAACACTGTTTTCTACCGTAGGGCACCAACACAGCAAGAATATTTCGCCACAGCGGAAGAATAAAAATCGAAAACTGACGATTATGTAAAGTGTATCTTGCAAATCATGTGAACAGCCGTCTGATGGTGAACTTGTCAGTTCGAAACCGGTTACGGCGCTTTTACTTAAATAAATAGCAGTATTAATAGTGGCTGGTTGCTGTCTTCTTCTTTGTAAGAATCTTCCTACATTAATTTTACACAGCCACGGTCTCACTATGTCAGTTTCAGACAAAATAGCATTAGAAAAAGATTAACTGCCTCTAAAGAAAAAAGCGTGATGTGGCGATGCCGGGCAAGGGAGTAGGGTGAGAGGATGCCGCAGATGCTGGGTGTGTAGGTTACCATTCCTAGGCAGCAAAGCGCAACGCTTAGATTAGATTAGATTAGTACTTGTTCCATAGATCATGAATACGACACTTCGTAATGCTATGGAACGTGTCAGGTTAATAAAAGGTGTCTATACAAGATATTACATTAGAAAAAATAACACATGAGACTCAATAACATATTTTTTTTGTGGAGATTGGGAAATTAATCACTTACTATATCCAAAAATTCATCTAATGAGTAGAAGGAGTTGCCCTTAAGCAATTCTTTTAATTTCCTTTTAAATGCTGTATGGCTATCTGTCAGAGTTTTGATGCTATTAGGTAAGTGACCAAAGAGTTTTGTGGCAGCATAATGTACCCTCTTCTGAGCCAAACTTAGATTTAACCTTGAGTAGTGAAGACCATCCTTTCTCCTAGTGTTGTAGCCATGTACACTGCTATTACTTTTGAATTCGTTCGGATTGTTAATAACAAATTTCATAAGTGAATAGAGGCTACAGTGAAGATCCCCAGGTCCTTAAATAAGTGTGTGCAGGATGATCTTCGATGAGCTCCAGCAATTATTCTAATTACACGCTTTTGTGCAATGAACACTCTTTTACTCAGTGATGAGTTACCCCATAATATGATGCTGTACGAAAGCAGAGAATGAAAATAGGCGTGGTAAGCTAATTTACTCAGATGTATATCGCCAAAATTTGCAATGACCCTAATAGCATAAGTAGCTGAACTCAAACATTTCAGCATATCCTCAGTGTGTTTTTTTCCAGTTCAACCCCTCGTCAATGCATACACCTAGAAATTTTGAATATTCTACCTTAGCTACCGATTTCTGATTGAACTCTATATTTATTAATGGTGTCATTCCATTTACTGTGTGGAACTGTATATACTGTGTTTTGTCAAAGTTTAATGAGAGCCCATTTGCAGAGAACCACTTAATGATTTTCTGAAAAACATCGTTTACAATTTCACCAGTTAATTCTTGTCTGTTGGGTGTGATAGAAATACTTGTATCATCGGCAAAAAGTACCAGCTTTGCATCTTCGTGAATACAGAATGGCAAGTCATTAATATATATTAATAACGGCAGAGGACCCAAGATCGAACCTTGCGGCACCCCAGCGGGAGCGGGGTACTGAGTTTAAAGAGGCCGAGAACTACTGGTGTGGGGTGCTCTGTTCCAAAAGCACATACTATTGTTCTGCAACGAATTACCAGTGGTGCACGGCTAGTAGCGGTGCACGTCAGCATTGCGTCAAACGGGGTAGCGTGTAGTGCGGTCCCACTGGACGCGGCTGCTGCTCGAGGCCCGGGCTGATAAACTGCTCGTTGGGCAGCCAGCGCTGCAGCTGGTCAGTCGAGCGAGAAATTGGCAGCGTATGAGCGGCGAGCGGCTTTCTGCGGCCCTAGGCTCCGAGCCCGCCTGCGTATGTGTGCGTGCGTGGGGGAGCGGACCCGGCCTTTACCGTCCGTGCTTTGTGGGACCGCTCACCTGCAGTCGCGCTCCGCTGCGTCGGGGTATCGTTATGGACATTCCTCCATACCCCCCCCCCCCTCCCACATCCCCCGCCGCACCGCCCTTGACAAGCTGCAACTCCATTTCTCCATTTCATGCTCAGTGCACTGCAAACCTTGTTGCCCTTTATGACATATGCAGACACAGCGACATGCACTGATGAACCAAAACATGATGACCACTGTCTAACGCGAATTTGTATGCCACTCGCTGGCGCTGCGAGGACGTGACACTTTATAAAAGTTTTGACACAACTGGTTCCACAGTGAAACCACCTTTGGTGCAATCTCTCACGAGCGGCTCGGTGGCTATTCTACCCTCTGCTGTCAAGAAATGCAACTCGCTGCCGGCATGGGCGCTAAGTTTGAGCGACAAAGCAACAAAAACATTTTATTGCACAGAGTGTTCTCGTGTTACATACAGTCAAGAGACTAAATACATGTGGTCAGAAACAGTCTGAAAACCTTGTAACTGTGTTGCAAGGTAGGTTGTGCTGAGATATAACTCTTAAGAAAAAAGTTCGATGCGTTGCGTGGTTTCCGAGTTAATAAGCAGTGAATCAGGCTACTACGCTCGCAAATTGTTGCGGGCCACCAGAGACCGTTTCGCAGACGTGTTCTTCGTTTGGTTTCATAAAACCGAACAAGAGAGCGATGCAAAAACTGGAGATGAGGCCGTAGTAAGAATCGAACCTGAACCAAAGGCTGAGCAGTCTCGTGTGCTATCATCTACGCCATGACAGCAACTGACTGAAGGGCTGCTTCAATCTGCGCACGCAACTGCCTGATTGCCTAACTTCATTGGTAATTAACTCGTAAACGGCACAACGTATAAATTTTTTTAATAGTTCTTTCTCAGTACCCAGGATTGACATTACTGTACAACAAGTCCCCCAAACATGTAGAAAACTAACGTAGCCTACAAGGCGACTCGAACCACGCAAGAGACTGCAGCCTATCTACTGGTAAGTGGAGTACTGTAAGATATCACTATCCTGCCGATGTCAGCAACCAAGGGTCGCACTGGCACAGCCGAATAAACTGGTACACCTGCCTATTGTCGTGTAGGGCCCCGGCAAGCACGCAGAAGTGCGGCAACTCGAGCTGGCACGGACTCGACTAATGTCTCCAGTAGTGCTGGAAGGCACTGACACGATGAATCCTTCAGGACCATCCATAAATCAGTGAGAGTACGAACGGGTGGCGATCTCTTCTGAAAAGCACGTTGCAAGGCATCCCAGATATGCTCAATAATGTTTATGTCTGTGGAGTCTGATGGCCAGCGGACCAGTTTAAACTTAGAAGAGTGTTCCTGGAGCCACTATGTAGCAATTCCGAACGTGTAGGGTGTCGCATTGTCCTGCTGGATCATCGGAATGCTCCATGGACGTGAATAGATGCAGGTGATAAGATAGGTTGCTCTGACGCCTGTCAGAGTCGCATGTAGACGCATCAGGGTTCCCATATCACTCCAACTGCATATGCCCCACACCATTACAAAGCGTCCACCAGCTTGAACAGCCCCCATGCAGGGTCCATGGATTCATAAGGTCGTCTCCATACCAGTACACGTCAATCCGCTCGATACAATATGAAACGAGACTCGTCCGACCAGGCAACATGTTTCCAGTTATCAACAGTCTAAAGTCGGCTTCGACGGACCCAGGCGAGGCGTAAGGCTTTGAGTTGTGCAGCCATCATGGGTACACGAGTGGGCCTTGGGCTCCGAAAGGCCTTATCGATGATGTTTCGTTGAATGGTTCGCACGCTGAAATCTGCAGCCGTCGTTAGTCCCGTTCTTGCAGGATCCGGTCGCAGCGATGTCGGAGATTTGATTCCTGACAGCCACGGTACATCCGTTAAATGGGCGTACTGGAATATCCCCACTTCATCGCTACCTCGGAGATGCTGAGTCCCATTTCTCGTGCGCCGCCTATAACACCAAGATCAAACATACTTAAATCTTGATAACCTGCCATTGTAGCATCAGTAACATGTCTAACAACTGCGCCAGACTTGTCTTATATAGGTGTTGCCGACAGCAGCGCCGTATCCTGCATGTTTACGTATGTCTGTATTTGAATACACATGCCTATACCAGTTCCTTTGGTGCTTCTGTCTATGAACACTTGTTTATCTCGGAACGTATGCGTTTCCGGACCCATGTTTATTGGAGTTATTATTTTTGCTTCGATGAGTACTACCACCTCTAAGAATGTTTACGTCATTTTATCTGGACACCCTATGTATATCGTTTATAATGCAATTGTACAAAAAAAAATTTCGAAAGGCACTACAGATTTTTGGACCATAAAGGGCTATGGAAATAACTTAGGAACTTCAGAAAGTAAGTTACGCGAGGCGACCACGCTAAGACTATTGCAAAACAGGGGTGGCGCATTGTCAGAAGAGAGTACATACTACGGGTTTCGTGCAGGGTCTAACTAGCACACCGTTTCACTGCGAAATTCTGGTGGTGTGTGGATCAAATGCCGTAGTGGACTGGTGGCAACAATTTCACCAAGTCCGCACACATTTAGGTGGTGCTGATCGGGAAGGAAGGCCGTTGATCACATGCGACACCGTACTACCATTACTTTCAGTAAGCTGGAAGAACATCTGGGGGCGAAAGAGACTTTACACCTATGAGGACGTTCACACATCAGTTCTCGAATGGCACCGTGACCGAAGGGTTGATTTCTACCATCGAGGAATTTAACGATTGGTAGAACGTACCGACCGGCGTTTATAGAGGCTTGGTGTCTATGTTGCAAAACAGAGTCGTGTATCTCGATCACCTTGAACTGCAGTGCAACATTAAATAAATGTTGCTTGGACTGCCGTAATAACGTATAACTATTTTTTGAAGCCACCTCGTGTATAAACGGAACAGAGACGTATCAGGTATCATTCTTGCGACAGTACAGATCACGATACGGGTAATGTGCTGAGCCGGCCAGAGTGGCCCTTCAGCGTGGAACCGCGCTACCGCTACGGTCACAGGTTCGAATCCTGCCCCGGGTGTGGATGTGTGTGATGTCGTTCGGTTAGTTAGGTTTATGTAGTTCTAAGTTTAGGGGACTGATGACCTCCGATGTTAAGTCCAATAGTGCTCAGAGCGATTTGAACCATAATGTGCAGATATAGGGGCATTATGTCTTGACCTGACGCCTGAAAACCAGGCATAAACAGCGAAGGTATCTGCTGTTTCGCTGGATACCGTCATGACGATATAGGGTGGTCAGAAGCAAGTCTGCGGTATTGCAAGGGAAGTGCACTGAGAAATAATTGTTTCTGAGTTATTCAACAATGAAGTGAGGCAACGGAGGTCGTCATGCGCGCAAATTCAAGCAGCCAGCCAGAGACAGCGTCGCCAAACGAGTTCTTCGTTCAGTTTCCTCAAACAGAACAAATGGTTCAAATGGCTCTGAGCACTATGGGACTTAACATCGATGGTCATCAGTCCCCTAGAACTTAGAACTTATTAAACCTAACTAACCCAAGGACAACACACATATTCATGTCCGAGGCAGGATTCGAACCTGCGACCGTAGCGGTCGCTTGGTTCCAGACTGTAGCGCCTAGAACCGCACGGCCACTTCGGCCGGCCGACCTGATTGGCTAAATTCAATGTTAAATAACTCGTAAAGGGCGCAATGTATGGATTTTTTTCGTAACATTTCTAAGCACAGCCTACCCTGCGCTACCCTTACAAACGTTTCCGTTTCCGACCACCCTGTACATGAAAAGCGGTTAAATGACGACGAAACAGAAAGTGGAAATCAAAGACATCCTCGCGGCGTAAAACAGGTCTGACGACAGATTACAGTAAAGCTGGTTCAGGCACAAGTATTACCTTCAGAGCAGATGACGTCTGGGGGTTCACACGTCGCCATAACGGCATGCTCAATTACGATTGCAATGGGTTCGGGGTCGTCGAGAATGGACCTCGGGTCAAAGGAAAACAGTCGCCTGGTTGGATGTGTCACGTTCCTTGTCGCCCAAGGTCGATGTACGATTCCAGATGTAATCACCTAGGCGGACTGCTGTCCGAAGCGTACACCATGCTACGGATGCAAGAAGGTAGGGGCTGTATTATCGTAGCAGGCCGGAGTGGCCGTGCGGTTCTCGGCGCTACAGTCTGGGGCCGAGCGACCGCTACGGTCGCTGGTTCGAATCCTGCCTCGGGCATGGATGTGTATGATGTCCTTAGGTTAGTTAGGTTTAATTAGTTCTAAGATGTAGGCGACTGGTGACGTCAGAAGTTATGTCGCATTGTGCTCAGAGCCATTTGTATTATGCTATGGCTGGCCATCACGTGGGCTTCCATTGGACCTGTGCTGATAATCAACGGGACCATGAGAGCTGAAGGCTGCGTGAACATCGTTGTGGAACCTGCATCTCTTCGTGATTGACGTCTTCCCCAGTGGCGATGGCATCTTCTAGCAGAACAAGTGTCCCTGTTACAAGACCAGAATCGTTCTGCCGTGGGTTGAGGAACATGATGATAAAAACACATTGATTTCTCAGTGAAAAATAACACAGCCAACCGGTTGCACATAATTGTTTAATACATTGCTCTAGGTTTCTAAGTATGTCTTGATCAGAATGAAAATTTGAAAGCCATAAAGTTACATTTCGAGAAAGCAACAGTCAAAATTTAGAGCAGACATGCTCAAGTCAATAATTAAAAATTAAAAACCTTAATTATTGACTTGAGCATATGTGCTCTAAATTTTGACTATTTCCTTCTTGCAGTATAAGTTTGTTGTTGTTGTTGTTGTTGTTGTTGTTGTGGTCTTCAGTCCTGAGACTGGTTTGATGCAGCTCTCCATGCGACTCTGTCCTGTGCAAGCTTCTTTATCTCCCAGTAACTACTGCAACCTACATCCTTCTGAATCTGCTTAGTGTATTCATCTCTTGGTCTCCCTCTACGATTTTTACCCTCCACGCTGCCGTCCATTGCTAAATTTGTAATCCGTTGATGCCTCAAAACATGTTCTACCAACCGATCCCTCCTTCTAGTCAAGTTGTTCCACAAACTTCTCTTCTCCCCAATCCTATTCAATACCTCCTCATTAGTTACGTGATCTATCCACCTTATCTTCAGCATTCTTCTGTAACACCACATTTCGAAAGCTTCTATTCTCTTCTTGTCGAAACTAGTTATCGTCCATGTTTCACTTCCATACAAATACTTTCAGAAACGACTTCCTGATACATGAATCTATACTCGATGTTAACAAATTTCTCTTCTTCAGAAACGCTTTCCTGGCCATTGCCATTCTACATTTTATATCCTCTCTACTTCGACCATCATCAGTTATTTTACTTCTTAAATAGCAAAACTCCTTTACTACTTTAAGTGTATCATTTCCTAATCTAATTCCCTCAGCATCACCCGACTTAATCCGACTACATTCCATTATCCTCGTCTTGCTTTTGTTGATGTTCATCTTATATCCTCCTTTCAAGACACTGTTCATTCCGTTCAACTGCTCTTCCAGGTCCTTTGCTGTCTCTGACAGAATTACAATGTCATCGGCGAACCTCGAAGTTTTTACTTCTTCTCCATGAATTTTAATACCTACTCCGAATTTTTCTTTTGTTTCCTTTACTGCTTGCTCAATATACAGATTGACTAACATCGGGGAGAGGCTACAACCCTGTCTCACTCCTTTCCCAACCACTGCTTCCCTTTCATGCCCCTCGACTCTTATGACTGCCATCTGGTTTCTGTACAAATTGTAAATAGTCTTTCGCTCCCTGTACTTTACCCTTGCCACCTTCAGAATTTGAAAGAGAGTATTCCAGTCAACATTGTCAAAAGCTTTCTCCAAGTCTACAAATGCTAGAAACGTAGGTTTCCCTTTTCTTAATCTTTCTTCTAAGATAAGTCGTAAGGTCAGTATTGCCTCACGTGTTCCAACATTTCCACGGAATCCAAACTGATCCTCCCCGAGGTCCGCATCTACTAGTTTTTCCATTCGTCTATAAAGAATTCGCGTTAGTATTTTGCAGAGTATAAGTTTATGGCTTTTAAATTTTCATTCTGATGAAGACATCCTTAGAGGTGTCGAAACCTAGGACAATCTCTTAAACAATTAATGTGTAACCAGCTGGCCGAGTTAGTTCTCTTCTGAAACATTAATACGGTTGCTGAATTTTCAGAACTGCTACACGTTGATGTCTGATATCTTGGCCACCAAATTCACGTCGTCTGAAATCGATGGAAAAATCTGAGATGCCATCGGCTGCCAGTTTCGTGTCAACGAACACCCGACCCGAATTGTTTGAACCGTTTGACGATATGTTGAAATTAATACAGACAAGATACACTTAGTAACTATATTATTATAGTCAACACAGTACATGGGTATCAATTCTAATGTGATAATGATCTGAAAATATTTGCTAGCCATCCGAAACTGTTAATCATCAATTGCAGTTTATTGCGACCTAGACCATTAAAATTTTTACAAAATATGTAATATATGTCGCTGTATCCCTGTCCCGAAGATGTCAGTATAGCGAAAAGTTTTCTTCGTTTTGATAATGTCTCCAGGAAATATATAAAACTTTGAAGTTGCTTTTTTTCTACGTTTCATGACAGCAGATCACAAAAGATCCAGGATTAATTTATTACGAGAAAAACTGTAATGACTTTCAGCGGGAGAAACAGTTTATTCTGAAACGGGGAAACTCTGTTCATCTCTTGAACTCAGCAGAATATCCGTGCTTGCCGTCTGTGGCACCTTCGAGTGAAACAAAAGGAAAGGACATTCATGCTACGCTTGAATTTTTCAGTAAAGGTAACAAGAAATTTGAAACCAGGATTGGAAATGCGACGCACCTTATTTAACAATTTGTCAAAGACCCTTTCTAATTTTGAAAAAAATATACGCAGCTTGATCCAAAATTGTCGCTTTCCTGGAAAATGTTTATCATTCTGAACAGTTAACGAAATAATAAATAAATAATTTGCTTCAGTTTTTACTGTTCCACAGCGATTTCGCTCCCTTGGAAAAAATAGTTAAGATTTGAGATAAATTAGTTTTTGCAGTATACAATTATTTCTCAGCGAGAAATTTCTCATTGTTAGGAAAACAGTCCACCTCAGATGAATCCCCCACCCCTCGCATTCTTGTTGTCAGAGAGAGATACACGGAAGTGGGGACGCTGAGGAATGGCGGGTCACGGATGTCAACGAGAGGACAGCAGGCGAGCTGTGATCGCGATGCACTTGACCGGACTCGGCGGAGCTGCCAATGGATGGGAGGCTAATTAGCCGCGTCACCCGTGAACTTCACAATTACATCGGTCGGTCGCATTCCATCATTCCGGGTGGAGTGCCGATTACTCATTCGTGCGTGGCGGCCTCACATCTTCGGGACAGTGACCTCGCTGTCCGGCCACGTGGCGATTCCAGAGCACTGTCTCATGTCGCCAAAAATACGTTCCAAGTTTTGCTTGATGTCCGGACGAGGCCACATGCACTAACAAATATAGTACACAATTATATGTATATTCTAAGTACAGCCCCCTTTTCCGTAATATACTGAAGCGTAAAAGAAAATGGTATAGGCATGCCAATGCAGAGATATATAACCAGGCAGAATACGGCGCTGCGGTCGTCAAGACCTATATAAGACAAGGGTCTGACGCAGTTGTCAGCCCGGATACTGCTGCAACAGTGAAAGGTTATCAAGATTTAAGTGAGTTTGAACGTGGTGTTATAGTGGGACACAAAATCTGCGAGGTAGCGATGAACTGGCGATTTTTCTGTACGACTATTTCACGAGTGTACCGTGAATATCAGGAGTCTGGTAAAGCATCATATCTCCGATATTGCAAGAACGGAGCCAACGACGACTGAAAAGAATCGCTCAACGTGACGGAAGTGCAACGCTTCCGCAAATTGCTGCAGATTTCAGTCCTGGGTCATCAGCAAATGTCAGCGTGAGAACCATTCAACGAAACATCATCGATTGATGACTGCACGACAAAAATAATCAACAGTCTCAGTTGCACCGTTTACCTAGGTTTCAGTCTGGATAACCCAACCTTCTTCAGAATAACAGTAACTACCGTTTGTCCATAGTGGACATCGTCAAGCTAAAACCACAAATCCGCATATTATCGTCACACTGTAAAACTTATGTGGGACTGCCTCGGCCCCACCTCGCGACCGCGATGCGGCAGCCAAAAAAATGGCTCTGAGCACTATGGGACTTAACTTCTGAGGTCATCAGCCCCTAGAACTTAGAACTACTTAAACCTAACTAACCTAAGGACATCACACACATCCATGCCCGAGGCAGGATTCGAACCTGCGACCGTAGCGGTCACGCGGTTCCAGACGATGAGGCAGCCACGAGTGCTGTACTGGAACAAAGCTTTAAACCTCGCCTGGGCCCGTCAACACCGACACTGGACTGTTGGTGACTGGAAACATGTTGCCTGGACTGACGAGTCTCATTTCAAATTATATCGAGCGGCTGGACGTGTATGGGTGTGGAGACAACAACATGAATCCATGGACCTTGCAAGCTGTTGGAGGCTCTGTAATGATGTGGGACGTGTGCAGTTGGAGCGTTGTGGGACCCTTGATATGTCTACATAGGACTTTGACAAATGACACATACATAAGCATCCTGTCTGATCACCTGGATCTATTCGTGTCCACTGTGCATTCTGATGGACTTGGGCATTTCCAGCAGGACAATGCGACACCTCACACGTCCAGAATTGCTACAGAGTTTCTGCAGGAACACTCTTCTGGATTTAAACACTTCCCGCTGGCCGCCAAATTCTCCAGACATTACTGAGCATATCTGGGATGCCTTGCAGTGCGCTATTCAGAAGAGATCTCCACTCCTGGTAATCTTACGGATTTATGGACAGCCTTCCAAAACTACTTCAGACATTAGTCGAGTCCATGGCACGTCTTGTTACGGCACTTCTGCGTGATCGTGGGGGCCCTACATGAGATTAGGCAGGTGTACCAGTTTCCTTGGCTCTTCAATGTAGTTTTGTTTGGAAGTTGTCCGTACACTTGCAGTTACTTGTAGACATTTCATGTGGTGTCATTAAGAGAATTTATGCTTTACTAAGCTGAACTGTAGGTTTAATGCTGTTGTATTACCTCTCGGAAATAAGGCGGAGTTTCAAAACATGTCTTTGTTTACTCTGTACAAGTGGAAAACATCAGACGCATATTAGAGGGTATAAATGATATTATTTACAACTTACCACAGTAGTGTAGAGGAAGTTGAGGTGGAAATTTGATATAGGACACTTGTTGTTCATCAAGTAGCGAAACTACCTCAAACTGGCTTCCAAACCCTCCTAAGCTACACCGCGTGGGCGTCGCGCCAGGTTTTCAATATTCTTATCGTATTACATTTTTGTATTACTCTGCTGTTGCTCTATTCAAGCGCACTGTGTGATCGATACCATCCAACGTCTATCTACATCGCAATGAAAGATATAGTAACTGGTGTCGAACAGTTCGTTTATGCTTATCGGTATGCGAAGTATTGCATAAGACAAATGCGTACAGTGCTGTCAGTCTAACTCAGTTGTGTCATAATGTTGTTTTCAGTTTAATTTAAACAGATTTTTAATGGTAACCTTTTTTGTGTTTCTAAGGTATTTGCGTCATTTCAAGATTCTATAACTAATATCCCATTTAAAGTATATGCGACAATATTGTTAGCAAAGGAGAAAATACATAGAGGAAAATTTAATACAATCGTTATAAACTTCTAATTCCAGTGCAGAAAAGTGACAAATATTTAAGATTCAAAAATCAATTGCTATGTTATATTCATATTTTTTTTTGCACCAGTGTGGCCAGTGGCGTGTTTGTAGAGGAGTAGAGAGTTTGAATAAGGTATCATGGAGTGACGTTGTTTGGATGAACGTATGAAAGGATAATGGCAACGAGAAGGAGGCATTAGAGTTATATAAGATTTTAAGTATAAGAAAATTTAATTACTGTTTGCTTGTAATAGGTGGCGTGTTGTTGGATTAGGTAAATGAAAGATACCTTGTAGTTTTATGTTGCATTCACATACCAGAGTCTGAAGAGAAGAAAATTTGCATAGACTACAAACTTGAAGATGACTCAGGAAATTACACATATTATATTAAATGTGTGCGTGATACCTTTCCTGTTACTTTAAAAAAAACTGTAGGCTTCAAATAAGTGGTGTTCATCTAAGAAACTGTCGCAGCTGCTCACCTTCAAGTGTGGCTGCATCTTTCATCATGGAGGCTTATGAAATCCATAAGGCGACTATCACACAAACCGGTTCCAAGTTCGGGTTGTCTATCTTACAGCTTCCAGTAGCAACAAAAAATTGATTTTCAATATTTCCCAGAATTATTGACGGAATAAACGAATTTAAAATATTGTAATAATCTACTCATTAAGGGGTATAATCTTAAATTAAAAGTTTAAGAGTATTAGAGTTAGAAACTGTGTTTGCGTCTTGATGTAACCGCAACTGACGGCGCGCAAATACCCGGACTTTAATCATCCAGTATCTGAGGATGAGAGCACTTAGCAACTTCCAAGAAAATTATATGTAATTTTAAACCTTTCGGAATCTTTTTCTCCCCGATGCCCTCCACAAAACGGTGAAAAAGAAAAAAAAATATTGCTTACTGCAATTTTGATGTTCATGCATCTAACATGACGTTTTAATTTACTATCTTTTTACTACTTACCCTGCTCGCCACATACTTTGCAGACAGTTCTACATACGTCACTGAATGAGCTTGCAAAATTGCGGGGTGTTCGCAATTTTCGTTTAAAACTTCTAGGACTTGCAGAAGGGAGTGGTTACATACTATTTTGAATAGGTACACATGTCAGCCGTTTGGAAACATGTTTGCTAGGCAGGTTTGCGGCAGGTTAGTCATGATAGGAGAGGGTGTGGAGAGGTGGTTACGTCGGATCGACTAATGTCATTTGACGTTAGTTCTCGCTTTCTGACCTGGTTCGAGCCTCAGTCATGTGACTGTGAGTGTTAGAGCATCGCGGTTGTGTGCTCGTTTGCGGAATACGCCGACATGTTTCCAAATGGCTGTAGCACAGAGGAGGTACGTTTCCAGGCATGGGTACCTTTTGAAAATATTATCTACTCACTACTCTCTACACGCCTTGAAGTCTGTAATGGGAAATTCCGAACACCCAGTATATCACTGTGCGACAAATAGTGCAAGAAGTAAGAGATCATGAACACTGAGACGCGTGGAAAACTCGCTTTTGCTTAAAATTGAGAGCAAGTTACCGAGACTATATTCATTCAGAGTACTTGGTGCCTTATAGTAAACTTTAAGCTAAAAATTCTGCCTTTTCCAAACTTTTCCTCCTTACATGCTTAACGTCATATTTTTGACACATTAACTTATTTGAAAAGTAATCAGACGCTTGAAGCTGTT
Organism: Schistocerca gregaria; assembly: GCF_023897955.1. NCBI lineage: Eukaryota > Metazoa > Arthropoda > Insecta > Orthoptera > Acrididae > Schistocerca > Schistocerca gregaria. The sequence continues at coordinate 438,379,084 of NC_064925.1, read as the reverse complement.
TTACACACGAAAGTTTGATTATTTCAAGAGTCGGGGGTTTTCTGCTAATTCTGGTCATTTCTATGGATCAAACAAGCCCTCCGTCAGATTATAATTTCAAGTAATTTTATGTAGTGGACGAAAATGTCAATTATATTACATCGGAACGAACTTTTATTGCATAGAATTTTAGTTATAGTTTACTAAGGAATTTACATCTGAAGCAAACGATTTGGAACCGAGTAGTCACAATCGATCTCGGATTTACGAACACTGGACTCGCATTCGGGAGGACGACGGTTCAATCCCGCGTCCGGCCACCCTGATTTAGGTTTTCCGTGATTTCCCTAAATCGCTCCAGGCAAATGCCGGGATGGTTCCTTTCAAAGGGCACGCCCGACTTCCTTCCCTGTCCTTCCCCAATCCGATGAGACCGATGACCTCGCTGTCTGGTCTCCTTCCCCAACCAATTTACGAACAGAGCGACGACGTCAACAGAACTATACATCTTGTTCCAGGAGAAATGATTAACATTCAGGGATATCACAGGAATAACCATTCGAAGAAAAAATTCGAGTAAACATGGACTCTAAAAAGCGAACCTTATGAGATATGAGCGCTACTTCATCTTCGATACTGTTAAACAAATGTCTGCTACTGTAGGCTCTTTGCTTTTCATATTTTGGAGGAGGTGGCATGGAGCAAAACAAGAAAATATTCAGTAAACGTGGTTTCTAAAATGCCTACCTAGAGAGTTATGAACACCTGGTCATTTTCGCTACTGTGAAACACATCTCTTACTGAACATGTGCTCATAGGTCTTAAGGTATGCATTTTAGAATCCAGTTTTACTAGACTTTTTTAGACTTTTTGCCTCGAATGCCGTATCCCTGAATATTGAACGTTATTCCTGGGACAACCTGTATCACAATTTACGTCACTTCAGCACTCAACACCTAAGTGTTTGGCAGAGGGAGAGTACAACAACTGGCAGACTGTTTCGGCACTGTTCCACTCTGGCCTAACACAACATGGGAGAAAAGGAAACCTAAACATTTCTGTGCGATCACTGATTTCTATTATTTTGTAACGTCGGCTATCTCTCCATGCGTAGATGCGAAAATATTTTGGGTCTTGGAGAAACAAATTGTTGACTGAAATTTCATGAACAAAATTGTTACTACTGCAAGTATGTCTGCTTGTGAGCGATAACAAGCATTATAAATCGGAGCGTTAACCCGCTCACTAAAACTAACAACCATTACGAATGGGAAAAATTTAAGCAATAAATGATGCGAGGTTACTGTAACACAAACGCAGCTATCGGTCGCTATAAAGCATAAATTTGAAACACTTCAGGATGGCAAATACACCAGATCGCTAACGTACGGAACCACTGAAGTTAAGGTTGTGGTGTGAGCAAGGAAAACTGAGATTTAAGTTTCTGCCGATGACAATGCCGTTAGAGACAAAATTCGGGTTGCCAGAGCTTGGGGTCGAAATCAGCTATGTCTTTTCGAGGGAACCATGTGACATTTAAAGTTTTTAGTAAAAACATGGAAAACCTTAATTTGGGTATCTGTTGTTTCCTGACATAGGTTGGAGATAAGCGACCTATAAATGTTAAACATCATGGATTCTCATAAATATTTTTATTAGTATCACAATAATTATTTATAACCATGGTAACTAGTTTTGAATAAAACAGCTAGCCTCATTCGTATCTGAAATTTTATAGAAAATGGCACATAAGGGGCGGTATTGTGAGACAAACGGTCATTATGACAAAGATACGCAAAGTCAGTACTCAACAAATGTGACAAACATTGCCGATAGGAGACACATTGTCATCAATGAAGTACATATTTGTACTTAACAGGATTCACAGCCCAACATTTCTGTACATCTACTGCTCTGCGAACATTAATACACATGTCACAAAAAATAAACAAATCAAGCAGGAAACGTTACGCATTGTATCATTATGCCATCGCAAAACTGAAACCACGTAATTATTACCCAGCGTGTGATATCATTGCACACATGGTACAGTAACACTGTCTGCTAGTTTATGATAAGCACTCTTCACACATGGAGTTAGCTGATACAGTGTTGTTGTACTATGTGGGCAATGATCTCACGCACTGGGTAATAATTATGTGGTTTCAACCTCGCAAAGGTAAAATGACAAATGTTATCTAATTTCCTATTTGATTTATATACACTCCTGGAAATGGAAAAAAGAACACATTGACACCGGTATGTCAGACCCACCATACTTGCTCCGGACACTGCGAGAGGGCTGTACAAGCAATGATCACACGCACGGCACAGCGGACACACCAGGAACCGCGGTGTTGGCCGTCGAATGGCGCTAGCTGCGCAGCATTTGTGCACCGCCGCCGTCAGTGTCAGCCAGTTTGCCGTGGCATACGGAGCTCCATCGGAGTCTTTAACACTGGTAGCATGCCGCGACAGCGTGGACGTGAACCGTATGTGCAGTTGACGGACTTTGAGCGAGGGCGTATAGTGGGCATGTGGAAGGCCGGGTGGACGTACCGCCGAATTGCTGAACACGTGGGGCGTGAGGTCTCCACAGTACATCGATGTTGTCGCCAGTGGTCGGCGGAAGGTGCACGTGCCCGTCGACCTGGGACCGGACCGCAGCGACGCACGGATGCACGCCAAGACCGTAGGATCCTAAGCAGTGCGTAGGGGACCGCACCGCCACTTCCCAGCAAATTAGGGACACTGTTGCTCCTGGGGTATCGGCGAGGACCATTCGCAACCGTCTCCATGAAGCTGGGCTACGGTCCCGCACACCGTAAGGACGTCTTCCGCTCACGCCCCAACATCGTGCAGCCCGCCTCCAGTGGTGTCGCGACAGGCGTGAATGGAGGGACGAATGGAGACGTGTCGTCTTCAGCGATGAGAGTCGCTTCTGCCTTCGTGCCAAAGATGGTCGTATGCGTGTTTGGCGCCGTGCAGGTGAGCGCCACAATCAGGACTGCATACGACCGAGGCACACAGGGCCAACACCCCGCATCATGGTGTGGGGAGCGATCTCCTACACTGGCCGTACACCTCTGGTGATCGTCGAGGGGCCACTGAATAGTGCACGGTACATCCAAACCGTCATCGAACCCATCGTTCTACCATTCCTAGACCGGCAAGGGAACTTGTTGTTCCAACAGGACAATGCACGTCCGCATGTATCCTGTGCCACCCAACGTGCTCTAGAAGGTGTAAGTCAACTACCCTGGCCAGGAAGATCTCCGGATCTGTCCCCCATTGAGCATGTTTGGGACTGGATGAAGCGTCGTCTCACGCGGTCTGCATGTCCAGCACGAACGCTGGTCCAACTGAGGCGCCAGGTGGAAATGGCATGGCAAGCCGTTCCACAGGACTACATCCAGCATCTCTACGATCGTCTCCATGGGAGAATAGCAGCCTGCATTGCTGCGAAAGGTGGATATACACTGTACTAGTGCCGACATTGTGCATGCTCTGTTGCCTGTGTCTATGTGCCTGTGGTTCTGTCAGTGTGATCATGTGATGTATCTGACCCCAGGAATGTGTCAATAAAGTTTCCCCTTCCTGGGACAATGAATTCACGGTGTTCTTATTTCAATTTCCAGGAGTGTATTAATTGATTTGGATATCAATGTTAATCGAGCTATACATGTTCAGAAAGGATGGGCTACGAATCCTGTTGGTGGAGAAATTAAATTAGGATCCACAGGATTCGATCAAGGGTCCACTTGGGTTCTTGATGCATGTAAATGACCTCCCTTCTTATCTGAAACAAGAAGCTAAACTGACACTGCTTGCTGATGATACAAACATAATTATTAATACAGTAAAAGGAACTCCAATAGGAAAAAGTACAAATAATGCCTTTGGAAAAGTTATTAATTGGTTTTCAGAGAATGGGCTTGCTCTGAACTTTGAAAAAAATACAGCACATCCAATATTGTGCTGCAAGGAATACAGTTCTTTCAATAAATGTAACACTTCAACAGAAGTCAGTTACCAGGATAGAGCATACTAACTTTTTGGGTGAACATATATCGGAGAATCTTAATTGTAAAATTCATATTTTGGATCTCCTAAAGCGACTAGGTTCAGAAACTTTTGCAATCAGAATAATTGCCAATTTTGAGGATATATAAATTAGTGAGCTAACATACTTTGCACACTTTTACTCTCTGATGTCATACAGAATAATATTTTGGGGTAACTCGACACTTAGACAAAAAGTATTCACTGCTCAAAAGAAAGAGGTTACAATAATGTGTGGGGCTCAAAGTCGCACATCTTGTAGGCATCTGTTTAAAAGGTTAGGAATTTTTACAACAGCCCCATAGTACATTTACTCAGTAATGAAACTTGCTCTTAACAACATGGGCCAGCTTGAAAACAACAATGACAGTCATGATTGTAGTACTGGTACCAGAAGGAATAAAGACTTACACTATCCTCTTCTTAACCTATCTTTGGAACTTTTCGATAAATTACCAGATGACATAAAATGTCTCACAGACAGCAGTAATAGTTTCAAAAATAAATTAAAAGCATCTCTCCTTGATAACTCCTTCTATACCATGGATGAATTCTTGAATAGGAAGGGGTACAATACATGCATTTTGTGCCATTTAAGGGAATGGGGCAGGAAATAAAAATTTCAAGATTAAAAAAAAACAACCTTTGATACTTGTACGCATATCCTATGCACTGACACGTTCCACTTCATAACGATCACCGTGAGATTGATCAATGTAACATGTAACTAACTAACTAACCAACTAACTAACTAACTAAGCACTAGTTTGTAAGTTAATGATGACTCCTAGTGGCTTGGTGGTTAGAAAAATGGCTCTGAGCATTATGGGACTTAACATCTGAGGTCATCAGTCCCCTAGAACTTAGAACTACTGAAACCTAACTAACCTAAGGACATCACACATATCCATGCTCGAGGCAGCATTCGAACCAGCGACGTAGCGGTCGTGCGGTCAAAGACTGAAGCGCCTAGAACCTCTCGGCCACACCGACCGGCGTTTGGTGGTTAGACACAGCAAAGATCATAAAGAATGTAGCAACCAGTTGCGGAAACATAATTATCTCGTTGCAAATCGATTTCGACTGATATCAGTCATCTTCGGTGCATTTTTCTAACCGATACATGCTATAAGTAGAAGTACTTCATGATAGAAGTCAGTATAAATTTGAAAACTGAATAAATCACGGAATAATGTAGATAGAGAGGTACAAATTGACACACATGCTTAGAATGACATGGGGTTTTATTAGAACCAAAAAGATACAAAAGTTCAAAAAATGTTCGACAGATGGCGCTTCATCTGATCGGAATGGCAATAATTAGCATAACAAAGCAAGACAAAACAAATTCGATGTTCTTTACAGGAAATGCTCAATATGTTCACCATCATTCCTCGACAATAGCTGTTGTCGAGGAATAATGTTGTGAACAGCACTGTAAAGCATGTCCGGAATTATGGTGAGGCACTGGCGTCGGATGTTGTCTTTCAGCACCCCTAGAGATGTCGGTCGATCACGATACTCTTGCGACTTCAGGTAACCCCAAAGCCAATAATCGCACGGACTGAGGTCTGGGGTCCTGGGAGGCCAAGCATGACGAATGTGGCGGCTGAACACACGATCATCATCAGGCAACTCGAGCAAGAGATATTTCACTTGTCTAGAAATATGGGGTGGTTCTAATAAAACCTCATGTCATTCCAAGCCCGTGTGTCAATTTTTACGTCTCTATCTACATTATTGCGCGGTTTATTAAGTTTTCAAATGTATAGTGACTTTTTGATCACCCGGTACTTCATGATAGAAATCTGCCATGGACAGTACTCCTACTTATGGTATGTATCGGTTAGAAAAATGCACTGATGGTGACTGATATCAGTCGAAATCGATTTGCAACAAGATAAGTGAATTATGTTTCCGCGACTGGTTGCTTCTTTATAATTTTTTATTCCACGGTCGGTGAACGGAAATGGAATCTTATGGAAGCGAACATTCAACAGCAATGACTGTCACATTTATTGTGTACTAACTTTGAGCAACCTTTGTCCTAATGACAGTGTGTGTGACACAACTCTTTCTTCGTCCGCATCTCGTGGTCGTGCGGTAGCGTTCTTGCTTCCCACGCCCGGGTTCGCCGGTTCGATTCCCCGCGGGGTCAGGGATTTTCTATGCCTAGTGATGGCTGGGTGTTGTGTGATGTCCTTCAGTTAGTTAGGTTTAAGTAGTTCTAAGTTCTAGGGGACTGATGGCCGTAGATGTTAAGTCCCATAGTGCTCAGAGCCATTTGAACCATTTTTGAACTCTTTCTAACGGGCAATTTTCCATAAAACGATGTCTGGCTGCTTTAGTCGAAACTAGTTATCGCGATTATAAATAATTTCTGCGATCTTGACTAATAAAGGGTTATATATGAGAATCCGAAACATCGAAATTTGGATGGCGGGTCGAGAATTTGAATCACTGTCCTGCGTCCGAGCCAGAGAGGCAACTGTTTTCTGTCAAGGTCGGCTGACACTCCGCTGATAGTATCGGCCGGAGCAGGCGCTTGCGGACCCGCCCAGCCAAACACGCCAGCCTGTCCGTCGCCTTCCGGACAGGCCTTTCACATTAGCCGCTCTGTTTGGAAAGCAATTACTTGACGATGAATCGATTTGCTCCCGCGACGTTTACGCGCGCTCGGCCTGAAGCGACGTTCCGCTGCCATTCACCGTTTCAATGCGAAGCACGCAGTCAGCTTCTGACGTGAATGCTGGCCGCGCAATCGGTTCAGCATTATACTGCTGCGTCACTTCCACAGCAGGCCAACTCCTGGGAACAATACTTTCTATAACGCAAAAATGAACTGTTGCTACTAGTCACTTTATGAATGTTGCTTTATTCTGAATTTCTGCTATTAGCTGAGTTGGCCGTTGTAACCCTACACGTTGTGATGTGTTATTAACCGTTGTGTGTGGGCTTACACGGACAGACGGCGCTTGTTACGAAGGAAGTTCCAAGTTGCAGCGGGTTAATAGTCTTCCTAATTAATAATGTCTTTTGGTTACAGCTACTTATATAATGTAAAATATTGTATTAAATTGTTGTTTAGATGAGATCAGATTTACATTTATTCCAATTGATCCATAGTTAGGAGGTCCTACATTATGTGGAACAGGTCGGAAAACAATAATACACGACAAATATTTACAACTGAAACAAATAAGTTAATGTACCTTACACTGGTCCCGAGTGGAATTATCGTCAATTTTTTTAATGAACACTATATGAAAGAATCTTTTTACAATCACTAATACACTGAATTTAAAATAAAAAAGTTTTATTTATTTATGAGGTAATAAACATGTAATAGAACTACCACAAGCAAATGGTTCAAATGGCTCTGAGCACTATCGGACTTAACATCTGAGGTCATCAGTCCCCTAGAACTATGAACTACGTAAGTCTAACTAACCTAAGGACATCACACACATCAATGCCCGAGGCAGGATTCGAACCTGCGACCGTAGCAGCAGCGCGGTTCCAGACTGTAGCGCCTAGAACCGCACGGCCACACCGGCCGGCGAACTACCACAATAGTTATTTACAATGAATACATTACTGCACTGAAATGGTGCAGAAGTTATATTATACGTACAAAACAGTTGGTCCTACTGAGAAATTCATCAATGGAGTTGAAGGAGTTGGCCAGCAATAAATCCTTTAGCCTTCTCTTAAGCTGAATTTCATTCGTTGCTAAGCTTTTTATGGCTGCAGACAAGTTATTGAAAATGTGTGTTCCTGAATAATGCACACCTTTTTGTACAAGAATAAGTGACTTAAAATCCTTGTGAAAATTATTCTTATTTCTAGTATTGATTCCAAAAATTTAAAATTGTTGTCTCGGTTATGTTTCTATGCATCGCAGACTTTGAAGTTATTTTTTTACTTTTCTCTTTTGATCATGATTGTTCTTGTGCTGTATTTGATTTGCTTCCAATTTAATGCTAAATGTGTACTGATGCAACTCCAATAAAACAATTAATGGAGAGCAGTGAAATTTCCGGACTGCATTTGTCTAGGTAACTTATTTAAGTGATTAAGATTCCAAAATACTAGTTTAATGTGCGTGCCAGATAAGCCATTGCAAATGTGAAATGCTGCTACATTAATAGCAGGTGTAACTTTTAGACTGTCGAATACAAGCATGCACAGCTGCATGCATTCTGTTGAACGGATGCCGGATGTCAGTTTGTAGGATGAAGTTTCATGTCTGTTGCACTTGGTCGGTCAGCAGTTTTATCTTTGCACTGACCAGTGTAATGAAAATATTTTCAGCAGCCAGGACGGGGTCTCGACAGTGGCTTCCGTCTACCAGAACATAACAGAATGTAATGTCTGCCTTTTCCCCGTGTGGAATAATATGCTTCCAGAAGTTGAGAAGAAAACGAGAGAGCGTTATAGCGTATCCCCATTGTCATTAAATCTGTACACTTTGCAAATTGTGAAAGAAATTTGGAATAGGGATTAAAGTTCAGCGAGAATAAACGTAAAGATCTTAAAGTTTGCCGATGGCATTGTAATACTGTGAGAGGAGACAAAGGACCTGGAAGAGCAGTTGAACGGAAAGTTTTCTATTGAACGTACAGGGACGTTTAATGCTGTTTGTGGATGACGCTGGAGTTGTCATCTGATAATGCCCGATCTGTGCTCGATTGGAGACAGAGCAGGCAATGGAAGCTTGTCGACACTATGCAGAGCATGTTGGATTACAACAGAGATGTGTGAACAGCGTTATTCTGTTGGAAAACACCTCCTGGAATGCTGTTCATGAGTGGCAGCACAACAAGACGAATCGTCAGATTGATGTACATTTTTGCAGTCAGGGTGCATACTATAACCATGAGGTTGTTCCTGCTGTCACCAAATTGGACACTAACCATAACTCTAGGAGTTGGTCCAATATCTCTAGATCGGTTGAAGGCCCTCAACTGACATCTTTCTGACCTACACATGGTCACCACTGGCACTCAGGCAGAAGCAGCTTTCATCGGAAAACACAAGGGACCGCCTACCCTGCCTTCCAATGAGCTCCCACTTGACATCTTGAAGCTGCAAATGGTCTTGGTTTGGTGTCAGTGGAATGCATGCTACTGGGCGTCTGGCTCGGAGATGTCCTCGAAACAAGCGATTTTTAACAGTTCGTTGGGTCCTGTGGTGCCAACTGCCCCTCAAGTTGCCCTGCCTGCAGATGCAGTCCGATGCACTAGACCCATACGCCGGACACGATGGTGTTCCCTCTCGGTAGTGCCACGTTGCCGTCCGAAGCCTGGTCTTCTTGCAACTGTACATTCTCGTAACCATCGCTCCCAGCAGTCATGTATGTTGGCTACATTCACGCCAAGCCTTTGTGCAATGTCACAGAAGGAACGTTCAGCTTCTCGTAGCCCTATAACATGATCTCATTCAAACTCAGTGAGGTGTCGATAAATGGCGCGTTTGTCGCCTTAAAGGCATTCTTGACTAACATGAACTCATCATGTCCAATCTCAAAGGTAACTAACGGTCATGACCATTACAGCGCTACTCTTACACGCCTACCAACTTTCGTCCATTTCGCACAACTTCTTCTTGGTGTTGCGATTTTTCCCGTCTTTTTTTCTCATTTTCATGTACTCGATGTTACATATTACCTTACAATACAGTCTACAAGGTAATAATAGACTTGTTACTCCGTGTTTATTACATTTATTGGCTGATGAAGCCTCGTATACCGTGGAAGATAAGCTACAACGGATCGTAACGAGCACGTGGGGTTACAAAAGACTCCTAACAGAAAAATCAGTGGGAGATAGTCACTATAACATTTCAGTAACCTTCACGGCTTCTGTATCCCATAAAAACAGCAATTTTACGGTAGGAGAAAAGCTCATTCGGACTGGTTGCACAAAAGATAAGTTCTACTGAGGACGGCTACCGACACGAATGGAAAAGTGTGAGGAGGCTTCAGCGTCTGTCGACCATTCGCCAGAAGAAATCCATTCGTCAGCAGTGACAGGAATTGGGGAATCCATACTCGACATTACATTTGAAGAGCGATTTTTAGTTAAAGGCATTTAAACTTCCGTTTGTAAATGAACTGAGTGGTAATGACACGGAAAAACTTCGTCAAGGACGACTGCTCGATGTATTTACAATTTTTTATTTAAGGGGGAAAGTGTTTTTCTCCGACGAGTGTGCAATATATTGTAGGGTCACAACGAGAAATATTTTTTTCTGGCGTAAAGAAAATGGCTCTGAGCACTATGGGACTTAACATCTTTGGTCATCAGTCCCCTAGAACTGAGAACTACTTAAACCTAACTAACCTAAGGACATCACACACATCTATTCGCGAGGCAGGATTCGAACCTGCGATCGTAGCAGTCGCGCAGTTCCGGACTGCGCGCCTAGAACCGCTAGACCACCGCGTCCGGCTCTGGCGTAAAGAAAACCCACATTCTTATGAAGAACCTTGACACAACTCACCACATGTCATGATCTGAGCTATATGTCTGCAACCCAATTGGTAGATTTCTTTGGAGGTGTTGTGAATTACATGGCGTATCTCACCATTACATGACTGGTGTATTCTACATCTGCAAGACCGTTGACTGCCCGGTAGTGTGTGGTTCCAGCAGGATGGAGCACCGGCCCATTATGCCATTGCCGCTAGGGAATGTCTCGCTGAAGTATTTCCTAATAAATAGATTGGACGTAGTTCGGTCCATATGCCTGCACCTTTGGAGTGACCACCCTGAAGTCCTCATCTGTCATCTTGCGACATTACAGGAGTTTATTCAACAGATGGATGCTGCCGTACGTTACAAGACAGTTGACTGAGTGCAGTTCGACATGCATTTACTGACAGCAATGTCGAGGGGAATTTCACATCTTACATGGAGGAGAATCACAATCTGTTCTGAAAAAGATGGTGTACTTACAGACATTGTGAAGTAAATAATAAAGAACAGTCACACTACCCAGAAGTTGTTCTCTGCCGTGATGCCACATTAATGCTATGCGATAGTCTATGCACATGTGCATATGCGATAGGGTGTAATGGGACTTTGTGATCACTCTGTAGCTTGTTATTCGAGAGCCAGGTACAGCGTTTTACGGTTTATTTGTCTTTTTATTTTGTATACTGGATGTTGAAGAAAAGTTTTCCGTTTTTTGCCCGCGAAAGGCAAAGGTCCCGAGTTCGAGTCTCGGTCGGGCGCACAGTTTTAATCTGCCAGGAAGTTTCATATCAGCGCACACTCCGCTGCAGAGTGAAAATCTCATTCTGGAAACATCCCCCAGGCTGTGGCTAAGCCATGTCTCCACAATATCCTTTCTTTCAGGAGTGCTAGTTCTGCATGGTTCGCAGGAGAGCTTCTGTAAAGTTTGGAAGGTAGGAGGTGAGGTACTGGCGGAAGTAAAGCTGTGAGTACCGGGCGTGAGTCGTGCTTCGGTAGCTCAGTTGGTAGAGCACTTGCCCGCGAAAGGCAAAGGTCCCGAGTTCGAGTCTCGGTCGGGCACAAAGTTTTAATCTGCCAGGAAGTTTCATGATAAAAGTATTTTCGACATTCAAGACAGGGTCTCGACTGTGGCTTCCGTCTTCCAGATCATGCCAGAATGCAAAGTCTGCAATTTCCCCGTGTGGAATAATATGCTTTGAACAGTCGAAAAGAGAAGGGGACAGCGTTGTAGCTTATCCACATTGTCATTAAAACTTTACACTATAAAACTGTGAAAGAATTCAAAGAGAAATTTGTAAAAGGAATTAAAATTCAGCGAGAATAAACGTAAGGTTTGCCGATGACATTGTAATGCTGTGAGGGGATACAAAGGACCTGAAGGGGCAGTTGAACGAAATGTGTTCTATTAGAGAATGAATCCTGAGAAGGGTTATAAAATAAACACTAGCAAAAAGAAAAGGAGGTCAATGGGATGCTGTCGAATTAAATGAGGCAATAATGTAAGAACGAGATTAGGTATTGAGACCCTAAAAAAAATGAGTTTTTCTTTTTCCACAGCAAAATAACAGATTAAGGTTGAAGCAAATATGATATAAAATGTTTCTGCGAAGCGGAAACGGTAGACAGTTCAGACAAGAAGAGAAAATAAGATTGAGATCCGGTGCTGCACAAGAATGCTGAATATAAGGTGGATAAATCCGATTGCTGATTAAGAGGTACTGATTCGAAGAACGTAAGGATTATTGTCAAGAACTGTTGATAAAATTTATTTATTGAACAATCAGTTTCGGTCCGCGAACCATCATCAGGTTCATAAGAGCATTTACATCACACTAAGCTATATAATATCAATGGAGTCGTATAAAAAAATTCATGAATTCGTCACTGTTGGCACTTGGTAATATAAATTCCGTTCTTTCATGACTGACGACATCTATACTACTGAATAAAGACTCGTCGCAGTTCAAATTTGTCACCAAAAATCTCGAAAAGTTTTGGACAGATTTACTTCAGATTTTTAAACGATACTCATCATTCAGACGGACATAAACTACATAATTTTTGATGCATAAGGTATATAATAACTATACTTATAAATGATAACAAGTGGTACTTTCACTTTGTCCCAAAAGCTCCTTATGGATTTTAAACAAGAGTTTAGGACTTTCCTGTTAAAACCGACTGCGAGACAAAAAATGCCGTCTGTAAAAGAGTGTAGTTTTAATTTTGTTTCTAGGATGTTACGATATCTCGGTATTTGAACCATTAGACAAACTACTTCTCCATTACATATGCTTTCTCCTTATATATACTTTTAAACAGTTTATATGAAGAATAAAGTGTTGTTTCGTTTTATTCCTCACAATTTGAGAAGAGCAATGATGTGTATACCTACAACACTACGAAAAATGAGATTTATTTGACAGGTGCGAGAAGCAAGTTTTAAATATAGTCTAAAATCATTTCTTCTGGACAACTTCTTCTATTCTATTGACGAATTACTACTTCAAACTGGTAGATATTTTAAATAATCGATAAAAGAATCGTTCAAATGATCTATGGATAATGTAACTAATTAACTATCAGTCCGTTTTAATGGATCATCAGCTTACGATTAGAATTGTAACTACGGAATCTGCATCGTCCGAAGCATTTTAATCCTACCGATTCTCAGATTGAAACAATGAGAAATCCTACTATCCTGACAGATCCACCACATGGCAAGGCCCCTCTTATACATCGTATACTAGTGATTCCAACCTGTTTATCCATTCATTTTAAGAGACTTCAATTTCCAATCAAGGCTTCCATTGCAACGCGGATAAACAAGGCTTAAAGTCCGAGGAAACAGAAGACAGACAGAGAGGGGGACTAAACGAACACAGAGCGGGGAAGAAGGAGATGGGCAGAGACAGGGAGGAGAAGGTGATGGGCGCGAAAGGAGGGAGAGCTGCAGATGGACAGAGAAGGGGAAAGAGGAGATGGACAGGGAGAGAGGGCAGAGGAAGATTAAGGCACACATCGAATTCCCGTACACTTCTAGAAAATATGTAGCACTCCCAGGTTAACTAATAATTTATATTACCACGCGACAACAGTGGCAATTTCATGGATTTTACTATATGACGCCATCGATTCAACATCGCTAGTATGATGCCGTAAATGTTTTTATGAACCTGATGATGGTCGGAGGATCGAAACTGATTGTCTAGTAAATAAATTTTACCAGCAGCAGTTGGCAGTCATCACACCATTCTTTAAATATTTACGAGATGTGGAAGCATCGCTTTCTGAAAAGACGCTGATTCGAAGTTTGCAGAAAATCAAGTAAAGGCATAACGAGACTAAAAGAAGTGATAGATTGCCAAGACACGTCCTGACTCTTCCTGGAAACGTCGATTTGCAATTTGTCAGCGGAGAGAAGACTGTGTGTGTGTGTGTGTGTGTGTGTGTGTGTGTGTGTGTGTGTGTGTGTGAGAGAGAGAGAGAGAGAGAGAGAGAGAGAGAGAGAGAGAGAGAAATGCAGGGTAAGGGGAGGTGGGCAGTTAAAAATTGGAGAGAAAGACTACAGTTGTTGTTCTGGTCCGAAGAATGTATTGATGCAGCCCTCCATGTTTTCCATCTCTGCTTTTTGGTCTTCCTCTATGTTGTTTACCTCTTCCACAATTAACAAATTGACGATTTCGTAATGCCTCAAAGGGTGTCTTGTCAACCAATATCTCCTTTTAGTGAGATAGCGCCACAATTTTTTCACCAGTACAACCTGATTAGTTTTTCGATGTATCTATCTAATTCTCAGCATTTTTGTGTAGCGCCAAATTTTAATAGCTTAGATTCTGTTGTTGTCTGAAGTGAATATCATTCACGTTTACCTTGGCTCCAAGGTTGCACGCCAGACAAATGCTTTCGACGAGGCTTCCCAACATTAAAATTTACACTCAGTGTCAAAGTATTTATCTGTTTCTGTAAGCGCTTTTCTTGCTAGTGCCAGCCTGCGTTTTATATCCTCTCTATTTCGTACATCGTCGGTTACTTTGCTGCCCTAACAACAAAAGTTCTGTGCTTCACATTCCATTAAGCCTACTTTACTTTTGTTGACATTCATCTTATACGCCCTTTTCAGGATAGTATCTACTCCGTTCAACTGACGACTGAAGCAAGCGGATTACAAAGAGTGAACGTTGCAGTAGACATGCAGAGATGAAGCGGCTTGGACAGGATGGACTAGCGTGAATGCTGTATCAAACCATCATTTCACGGAGACGACGACGATGGCGCAGACGACGAAAACATGCACTGATCAGTCGGAACATTAAGACCACCTACCTAAAATGTAAACTGAAGATGGAGGGGAGTGAGAAACGAAAAGAAAGGGAAGGGATTACTGATGTCAGCTCCGTCGGGGCGTAACGCGACGACAAGTGAAAATGTGTTCTGGGCCGGGATTCGAACACGTGATTTTCTGCTTACTAGGTAGGTGCGCTAACCACTGCGCCATCCGGAACTCAGTGCTATCGCCACTGCGCAGACTATCTGGGCACGGCTCTAAGCCGACACACATTTCCACCAAGCGCCACCTATGTGCAGTCTCTGTCTATTTACTCGGTGCTCGCTACTCCGCAGGAGATTCCCGCAGGAGGTCGGGCGTTCTTGTGAATCCACACTGAAGAATGTGGATCCATTTCCCATCGAACAATTGATTCGCCGTGAGATAGTCCGCGCAGTTATTGTAACCCCGTTCGGGATGGTGTAGTGGTTAATACACCTGCCTAGTAAGCAGGAGATACCGGGTTCGAATCTTGGTCTGGAACTCAGTTTAACTAGTCGCCGCTGATTCCGGATCCCGATGCAGCTGACATCAGTAATCCCCTTTTCTTTCCTTCTTCCCCCCTCCACCTTCTCTTTACAATAATATATCACAGCTGCGGATTCCACGTGGTGGCTGTTCTTTCGGAGATGGTCGCTGGACACAACATCTGCACAAACAAGTCACTTAATTCACATAAATTCCCCGGAGAGGGGAGCTCAATGACGCTACTTTGAATGACATCCTAGATGTGTCTATCGTGTTCAGATCTGGCGAGTTGAGGAACCAGCACATCAGTTGGAACTCGCCACTGTCTACCCCGATCTACTCCACCAAACTCCTGGCCTTGTGACTTGGCGCATTACCTTGCTGATAAATGCCACTATCGTCGGGAAATATTATCGTCATGAAGGAGTGTACGTGGTCTGCAGTCAGTGTACGATACTCCTTGGCCGATATAGTGTCTTGCACGAGCTCCACTTGACCGATGGATGCCCACGTGAATGTTCCCCAGAGCCTAATGGAGCCGCCACCAGCTTGTCCGTGGACAAGCGGTTCTAGGCGCTGCAGTCTGGAACCGCACGACCGCTACGGTCGCAGTTCGAATGCTGCCTCGGGCATGGATGTGTGTGATGTCCTTAGGTCAGTTAGGTTTAAGTCGTTCTAAGTTCTAGGGGACTGATGATCTCAGATGTTAAGTCCCATAGTGCTCAGAGCCATTTGAACCATTTGAACCAGCTTGTCTCCGTCCCGAAGTACAGGTGTCAAGGAGCTGTTCCCCTGGAAGACGACGGATTCACGCCTTCCCAGTGGCTCGAAGAAGAAGTTATCGGGACTCATCAGACCATGGAAAGCTCTGGTACTGTGCCAACGTCCAGTTCCGAGGGGCTTATGCCCATTTCAGTCTTAGTTGTCGATGCAGTGGTATTAAAATTGGCCCAAGCATGTGTCGTCGGCTGCAGAGGCCCATCGTTAGGAGTGTACGGTGCGCTGTGCGTTCAGACACACTTGTTCTGTGCCCAGCTTTAAAGTCTGATGTTATTTCCGCCGTAGTTCGCCGCCTGTCCTGTTTTACCGGTCTGCCCAGCCTATAACGTCCAACATCTTTAGTGATGGGTTGCCGCCCAACGCCCCGATGTCTGGACATGGTTTTACCATGTGTTGAAGACTCTCACCACAGCACTCCTTAAGCACCCGAGAAATCGTTAATTTTCCGAAATACTCGCGCCGAGCCTCCATGCTATCTCATTGCGCTCGGTCAAACTCGATCGCCTTCCCCATTCTACACATGGGCAGCTCGCTCGCTTATTCTACATGCACCGTGCATGTGCCTGACGAGCAGTCATTCCTCCAGGTGACGCTGCTATCGCCTGGACGTGTTTATATCGATAGTAGGTCGGTGGCATAGCGTACAACAGACCACTACACAACAGATGTTTGATCCTGCAGTTATTCACTATGCTACACCAGTCTTACACAGCATAAAAAACCTACGTATAGAGGGGTGGCAAAGACTGTAGATTTTCGACAAGGGTAGATGGTACATATTGTGCAGATGTTGCTTATACAAATGGAACCAAAATTGTTACAGTTTCAAGTATGATTTATCAGATACGGTACCTGGTACGGAATGAATAGTCGATTTTTACACTTCGTTATGAAAATACCAGAAAAGTTCATTTGAGTCACTTTACTACCTTTTATTAAGTATGTTATACTCGTATTGTTTTCTGATTTTGTGGTTCCAAGCCGGCCGGCGTGGCCGAGCGGTTTTAGGCGCTACAGTCTGGAACTGCGCGACCGCTACGGTCGCAGGTTCGAATCCTGCCTCGGGCATCTATGTGTGTGTTGTCCTTAGGTTAGTTAGGTTTAAGTAGTTTTAGTTCTAGGGGACTGATGACCTCAGAAGTTAAGTCCCATAGTGCTCAGAGCCATTTTTAGTGATTCCAAAATATCTCTAATTTGCGTTATACAAATCAGGCTATGTCACTGAATTTTGTAAAATTAAGGAAAAAGGGAGGGAAGAGCGGATTTGTACTTGTCGACGATAGGTGAACTGTGTAATCTAAGTCTAAAGAGAAAATTATTAAGTTTTGTGGTTAAAGATGGAAGAGAAACACAGATCACACACTCTCAGAGAGTGGCAGAGAGCGTATTGACACATCTCTTTCATCAGTTATGAATATCGTATAGAGACACAGAGCATACGTGAGTGATGAATGGAAACAGACTGTAGTGATACTGACCATGTTGTTTATGACGTTTAGGTAAGGAAGATGTCAGAAGCCATTGCCTCTACGTAGCCTGTTCCTGTGGAATAGCATCTTGAGTTCAACGTAGCCATCCAAGGCCTTTCACAGGATCGCATTCACTGAGAGCACAAAGGCGGTAATCTCTCATTCAGAAGCGACTACTGCTATGGAAATACCACACTGTCGGACGCCACAAATCTAGTTTTTGTAGAGCCCCTCTTCTCGTGCAGATGTAAGCCGTAATTTAATGCAGGGTTGTGGGTCGCGATGCGTGAATGCAGTTCGCATTACGCTCAACAGAGCGCGAACATTGCGATCCGAGTGCGGGATTTGAAAGCACAGGTCATCTGTTTGCATTGCTAACGGGTAATCGTTCAGTCCATCAGTTTCGACAGTTGTTTGCGGGCGTGCGTTTACAATTCGCGTTCCACGAAGCGGTCGCCAGCCGAACGAATCGGATTGATAGATTGTTTTACTGCCGCCGCAATGACACGGGGATAAAACTAACAATAGCGGGGTCCGTACAGTTCGGACTAACTAGACGGGTCACTTGTTACATAACAGAAATAAGTAAGTGGATTGAAGTGTTCGGAAATGATCGTACAATGTACACTCTGACAAAATCGATTATCTATTGTGTTTTGGATTCTCGGAAGTAAAGTGTGACGTACTTTCGCTTATTTTCGTCATCTAGATTCTCTTATTTCTGTGTTAGATAACGGATTCGACTGAGTGTCTGTAACGAATAGCATTATGGGTACAACACGGCATGAAAACTACAATGCGGCTCTGCGGAGCCAATTATCAGCATCGTAGATGCCGTGTGACTGTTGATTTGTCCGTTCCCTGCTTGTATAATACGCGACGAATGGACTTCACTGTCGGCAGACTTGTCACTAGGGAACACTTTATAAACTATCAGTCGTTTTCGGAAAACATGTTCTTTTGTGAATCCGTAGTCACCAATAAGAAGACATTTCCGTTATTACCTAATGTTCAATTACTGAAACTTTCTGGCAGATTAAAACTGTGTGCCCGACCGAGAGTCGAACTCGGGACCTTTGCCTTTCGCTGGCAAGTGCTCTACCATCTGAGGTACCGAAGCACGACTCAGGCACTGTCTCACAGCTCCACTTCTGCCAGTCTCGTCTCCTACCTTCCAAACTTTACAGAAGCTCTTCTGCAAACCTTGCAGAACTAGCACTCCTGAAAGAAAGGACACTGCGGAAACATGGCTTAGCCACAGCCTGGGGGACGTTTCCAGAATGAGATTTTCACTCTGCAGCGGAGTGTGCGCTAAAATGAAACTCCCTGGCAGATTTTCTTTCAGGAGTGCTAGTTCTGCAAGGTTCGCAGGAGAGCTTCTGTAAAGTTTTGAAGGTAGGAGCCGAGACACTGGCAGAAGTACAGCTGTGAGAGCGAACGTGAGTCGTGCTTCAGTAGCTCAGATGGTAGAGCACTTGCCCGCGAAAGGCAAAGATCCCGAGTTCGAGTCTCGGTCGGGCACACAGTTTTAATCTCCCATGAAGTTTCATATCGGCGTACACTCCGCTGCAGAGTGAAAATCTCATTCTGGAAACATCCCCCAGGCTGTGGCTAAGCCATGTCTCTGCAGTATCCTTTCTTTCAGGAGTTCTAGTTCTGCAAGGTTCGCAGGAGAGTTTCTGTAAAGTTTGGAAGGTAGGAGACGAGACACTGGCAAAATTAGAGCTGTGAGAGCGAGCGTGAGTCGTGCTTCGGTAGCTCAGATGGTAGAGCACTTGCCCGCAAAAGGCAATGGTCCCGAGTTCGTGTCTCGGTCGGGCACACAGTTTTAATCTGCCAGGAAGTTTCATATCAGCGCACACTCCGCTGCAGAGTATAAATCTCATTCTGTTCAATTACTATTTACTCAGCTGACTATGACATGCTCAGGAAAATGGTTTTTGCTAAAATTCCTTAAAGGTTTGTTTTTACAACAGTTGGGCGACATGAAATTTCTGAGAAAGATATTGCATTTTACTTTACGGTTTCTTTCCTTAGTAAAGCGGACAAAACTTAAGCTTCATAGCTATTTTCTATATATGATGTATCTGTAAACATATCATTAACATAAATACATCTTAAATATTCTTTCTAATCAACTTTATCTTCTGATCATTTACAACTTTGTTGTAAATGATCAGAAAATTTATAAATCATTCAGAGATTGCATATTCTGTATTATTTACGCTCCCGTAGCAAATAAACTTCTTTAGTGCCAGTTGTGTACCGTGCTGCAAGTAAATAACATTACGTTGCTACCTGGGGACTGACACTGTAAAGTGTTACTCTACACAGATAATTTCCAAGTAGCTTGCTGACTGCTAGGCGGTATGGAATTCTTGTTATCTTTTGTGCAGGAAGACAGCTTGAAATTGGCTGAATGTTTATCTGTTTACACATACGAAAATACGGATTTTGCAATGGGGAAATGGTACGAGTAAATTTTTGTGGTGAAAGGTAATATAATTATTTTACGTGTTCCAATTAATAACTCAACGATGACAGTTCTCACGGTGAGACCGCAAGCCATTCGGATTTCTGTAATTTTTATGTATCAGTCGCACAAAGCATTTCGATGTTAACTGTCAAAAACATTGGTGGAAATCGACTTTGAAGTTTTCCAAGCGCCCCGAGCGGCTTTAATACTCTAATTAAATCTATACTTTTCTGCAGGTCTGTTGGCTTTCTCGAAGAATGCTGATTTGACAACTGAGGTGCCTGCGTTCAATTTCCGGCCGTTGCAAATTTTTAAGTAAAGATGCATGTTAAGCATTTACGAGAACCGAAAAATACATAAAGATGGAAAAATAGTCGGTAGCGCTAACTGGAGTTCCGTTTCGGTCATTATTTTTCACGTTTTTTCCTCTTTAGTTTGAATACCTGTGTCAGTTGAACAAAAAAGAAGTTATTTGTTAATTAACACATAAATGGTCGTTACTTTAAAGAAAAATGAAAGTCTTCTTATTTCTAATTACGTATCACTAACAAAATAACGGCATTTATTGCAAACATAAATTCATAATTACCAATCTTTTATAAAACATTGTTCATTAAGTGTTTAAATAAAAAAAGACATTGCAAAATACATTTTTCGTCTTGATGCATCACAAGCTTCATGGGAATGGTCGTGGATCATCACCGATCAGCTTGGATCATCTTCACTGATGAGCGCCTAATATGCCTTCAACCAGACAATCGTCGGAGACGTGTTTGGCGGCAAACCGGTAAGGCTGAACTCCTTTGACACACTGTCCAGCGAGTGCAGCAAGGTGGAGGTTCCCTGATGTTTTGGGGTGGCAATGTGTAGGGCCGACGTACGCCGCTGGTGGTCATGAAAGGTGCCGTAAGGGAAGTACGATACGTGAATGCCATCCTTCCACCGATAGTGCAACCACATCGACAGCATAGATTAGATTAGATTAGATTAATACTTGTTCCATAGATCATGAATACGACACTTCGTAATGATGTGGAACGTGTCAGGTTAATGAAAGATGTCTGTACAAGAAATTACATTACACAAAATATTGCATGACACTAATGATTAAGTTTTTTTTTTTTTTTTTTTTTATATACTTACTTTATATCTAAAAATTCAGCCAATGAGTAGAAGGAGTTGTCATCTAGAAATTCTTTTAATTTATTTTTAAATGTTAGTTGGCTATCTGTCAGGCTTTTGATCCTGTTTGGTAGGTGCCCAAAGACTTTTGTGGCAGCATAATTTACCCCTTTCTGTGCCAAAGTCAGATTTAACCCTGCATAGTGAAGATCATCCTTTCTCCTGGTGTTATAGGTATGCACACTGCTATTACTTTTGAATTGGGTTGGATTATTATCAACAAATTTCATAAGGGAATATATATACTGTGAGGTTACTGTGAGGATCCCTAGATCCTTAAATAGATGTCTGCAGGATGACCGTGGGTGGGCTCCAGCAATTATTCTGATTACACGTTTTTGTGCAATGAATACTTTTCTACTCAACGATGAATTACCCCAGAATATGATGCCATACGAAAGCAGTGAATGAAAGTAGGCATAGTAAGCTAATTTACTGAGATTCTTATCACCAAAATTTGCAATAACCCTAATAGCATACGTAGCTGAACTCAGACGTTTCAGCAGACCATCAATGTGTTGCTTCCAGTTTAACCTCTCATCAATGGACACACCTAAAAATTTTGAAAATTCTACCTTAGCTACAGACTTCTGTTCAAATTCTATATTTATTACTGGAGTTGCGCCATTTACTGTACGGAACTGTATATACTGTGTTTTATCAAAATTTAAAGAGAGTCCGTTGGCTGAGAACCACTTAATAATTTTGTGAAAAACATCATTTACAATTACATCACTTAGTTCTTGGTTTTTGGATGTTATTACTATACTTGTATCATCAGCAAAAAGAACTAACTTTGCATCTTCATCAATGTGGAATGGTAAGTCATTAATGTATATCAAGAACAGTAAAGGACCTATGACCGAACCCTGTGGGACCCCGTGCTTGATAGCATATTGGCGAGGCATTCATCTTCACGCACGAAAATTCGCGCCCCCATTGTACACATCTTGTGAATGACTTCCTTCAGGGTAACGATATCGCTCGACTAGCCAGCATGTTCTCCAGACATGAACCACATCGAACATACCTGGGATAGATTGAAAAGGGATGTTTATGGATGACGTGACCCAGCAACGACTCTGAGGGATCTACACCGAATGGCCGTTGAGCAGTGGGGCTGTAAGTAGGCTGTTTAGGTTTTTATATTGGTAACGCCACGTAGCGCTCTGTATGAAAATCATTGGCTGTGCTGTGTGCAGTCTGTGGCTGGTTGGCATTGTTGGAATATTCGCAACAGTAGTGTTGGGCAGTTGGATGTGAACAGCGCGTAGCGTTGCGCAGTTGGAGGTGAGCCGCCAGCAGTGGTGGATGTGGGGAGAGAGATGGCGGAGTTTCGAGAACGGATGATCGGGACGTGTGTCCATCAGAGACAGTAAATTTGTAAGACTGGATGTCATGAACTGATATATCTATTATGACTTTTGAGCAATATTAAGGTAAATACATTGTTTGTTCTCTATCAAAATCTTTCATTTGCTAAATATGCCTTATCAGTAGTTGGTGCCTTCAGTAATTAGAATGTTTTATTTAGCTGGCAGTAGTGGCTCTCGCTGTATTGCAGTAGTTCGAGTAACGAAGACTTCTGTGAGGTATAAGTTATTGTTAGTCAGGGCCATTCTTTTGTAGGGATTTTTCAAAGTCAGATTGCGTTGAGGTAAAAATGGTGTGTGTCACTTTAGTGAATGTCTGAGTACGTTCAGTTTTTCTCAGCTGTTTGAAAATCAAATAACGTAAGGGGTTTATCAGCGCAATCATTCATAAATTTTTCTAAGAGGACGTTTCAGGACCATCTGGACAAACAGTGTCTTGATGAACTTCTGGGTAGTATGCCTCGACAAATATACAGGCATTCAAGCATGCAAGAGGACGTGCTAAGGGGTATTAGAGGTACCGGTGTGTACAGCAATCCGGACCACCACCTCTGAAGGTCTTGCTGCATGGTGGTACAACATGCAATGTGTGGTTTTCATAAGCGCTAAAAAGGGCGGAAATGATCTTTACGTTGACATCTATTCCAATTTTCTGTACAGATTCCCTAACTCTCGGAACCGAGGTGATGCAAAACTTTTTTTGATGTGTGTATTCCTGTTGTTAATGGAAATAACATAAATATTAATGAAGCCATAAATTACATTAAGAATGCAAATAATACCCAAACACAATACAAAGAAAGCAATGTGCTGTAGAGAAACCCTTATGGCTTGCAGATGAGATAGTGAACTGAAATTTTAGATGTGACGCATATGACAGCTACATGCATGTGATGATAAGGTACAGGTATTTGTGTGGCTTGAATGTTTTGAATTTAGTGACCACATTCCCAAAACCATACATATTCTCATGTAACATTTTACGTGCTATTCGGGGACCCACTAATCATACTGAAACTACACTGCAACTTGTGTGTATGTGTGTGTGTGTGTGTGTGTGTGTGTGTGTGTGTGAAAGGAAGAAAAGGAGGAATGTGTTCGCTCAAGGCTGATCCTTTGAAACACAGGGCGCCTGCTATAAATCGAAGGATGTTATTTACACAGTAATTACGATCCGTGTCGCTCTCGTTTACTTCGACTTTTCGGAACATTGAGCTGGGAAATGACTTAAGTTGGTAGGCCGGACATAGGCGTTAATGAGGCTTTTCTGGACGACGTGCCACTAATTTAGAAGCCGAAATTACACGGCGTGGCCAGATAGTGAGACAATTTCACGGCACAAGAGGGGCAGTGCAGGCCGCGGAACAGCGCCGGTGTCGGGCGGCCGCGGTTCGTCCTCATTAGACGCGGCGCTTGGCGCCTAACAGGTTCCCTGGCTACGTGCCTCTCTGCCCGCCTCGGCCTTTTAACAGCGGCGCCTAACATCTGACCAGACAAGGGGCTGTCGCCAGACTAACGACAGCATAAGAGCATGGACAACACCCACCTTGACCTGACTGAAAGTTACAAAGTAACTCTAACTGATTGTATTTGTTTAATCAAAATACGCAATGTGATTTGTGTAGGAATAAAAATAATACACTATCTAATCAAAAGTATTCGGACACTCTTATAAACTGAAAAAAATGGCTGTGAGACTTAACGTCTGAGGTCATCAGTCGCCTAGAACTTAGAACTAATTAAACATAACTAACCTAAGGACATCACACACATCCATGCCCGAGGCAGGATTCGAAACTGCGACCGTAGCGGGCACTCGGCTCCAGAGGCTAGCGCCTAGAACCGCACGGCCACTCCGGCCGGCTTATAAACTAAAGCGTCAAAAGAATTGGTAAAGGAATGTGTATTCAAATACAGAGATATGCAAACACGCAGAATACGGCGCGGCGGCCAGCAACGCCTCTATAAGACAAGTGTCCTGCGCAGTTAGATCCGTTACTGCTGTCACGATGGCCGGTGATCAAGATCTAAGTGCGTTTGAAGGTGGGGTTGTAGTCGGCGCACGAGCGATGGGACTCAGCCTCTCCAAGGTAGCGATGGAGTGGGGATTTTACCGTACGACCATTTCACGAGTTAACCGTGAATATCAGGGATCCGGTAAAACATCAAATCTCCGATGTCTCTGCGGCCGGAGGAATATACTGCAAGAACGCGACCAACTGCGACTGAAGAGAATCGCTCAACGTGGCAGAAGTGCAACGCTTCCGCAAACTGGTGTAGATTTCAGTGCTGAGCCAACAAGTGTCAGCGTGCGAACCGTTCAACGAAACATCATCGATATGGGCCTTCGGAGCCGAAGGCCCACTGGTGTACCCTTCACGACCGCACGACACAGAGTTTTACGCGTCGCCTGGGCCCGTCAGCACCGACATTGGATTGTTGATGACTGTAAAAATGTTGCCTGGTCGGACGAGTCTCACTTCAAATTGTCCTGGGACCTCTGCTGTTCCTGATCTGTATAAATGACCTGGGTGACAATCTGGGCAGTTCTCTTAGATTGTTCGCAGATGATTTACCGTCTAGTAAGGTCATCCGAAGACCAGTATCAGCTGCAAAGCGATTTAGAAAAGATTGCTGTATGGTGTGTCAGGTGGCAGTTGACGCTAAATAACGAAAAGTGTGAGGTGATCCACATGAGATCCAAAAGAAATCCGTTGGACTTCGATTACTCGACAAATAGTACAATTCTCAAGGCTGTCAATTCAACTAAGTACCTGGGTGTTAAAATTACGAACAACTTCAGTTGGAAGGACCACATAGATAATATTGACGGGAAGGCGAGCCAAAGGTTGCGTTTCATTGGCAGGACACTTAGAAGATGCAACAAGTCCACTAAAGAGACAGCTTACACTACACTCGTTCGTCCTCTGTTAGAATATTGCTGCGTTGTGTGGGATCCTTACCAGGTGGGCTTGACGGAGGACATCGAAAGGGTGCAAAAAAGGGCAGCTCGTTTTTTATTATCACGTTATAGGGGACAGAGTGTGGCAGATATGATACACGAGTTGGGATGGAAGTCATTACAGCATAGACGTTTTTCGTCGCGGCGAGGCCTTTTTACGAAATTTCAGTCACCAAGTTTCTCTTCCGAATGCGAAAATATTTTGTTGAGCTCAACCTACATAGGTAGGAATGATCATCAAAATAAAATAAGAGAAATCAGAGCTCGAACAGAAAGGTTTAGGTGTTCGTTTTTCCCGCTCGCTGTTCGGGAATGGAATAGTAGAGAGATAGTATGATTGTGGTTCGATGAACCCTCTGCCAAGCACTTAAATGTGAATTGCAGAGTAGTCATGTAGATAGATGTAGGATTTGTATCGAGCGGATGGACCCTGGAGGTGAGCACGTTACTCTTCAAGCTGGGGGAGACTCTGTAATGGTGTGAGGTGTGTGCAATTGGAGTGATATGGGATTCCTGATACGACTGTGACAGGTGACACGTAAGCATCCTGTCTGATCACCTGCATGCATTCATCCCCAGTGTGCATTCCGACGGACTTCGGCAGTTCCAGTAGGACAATGCAACACCCCAAACGTCCAAAACCGCTAAAGAGTGGTTCCAAGAACAGTCTTCTGAGTTTAAACACTTCTACTGGCCACCACACTCCCCAGACATGAACATTATTGAGCATATCTGGGATGCCTTGCAATGTGCTGTTCAGAAGAGATCTCTAGCCTCTCTTGCTGTTAAGGATTTATGGACGGCCCTGCTGCATTCATGGTCTCAGTTTCCTCCAGCATTACGTAAGACATTAGTCGAGTCCATGCCACGTCGTGTAGCGGAACTTCCGCGTGCTGACGGGTGACCTACAGGATATTAAGGAGCTGAACCATTTTCTTTGTCTCTTCAATGTATTTAGCGGAATTAACAGATGCTGCGAAAAGCGGTCCCTTCAGTAAATACTGAGGTGACAACAGTCATGGGGTAGCGATGTGCACATAAACAGATGACGGCAGTGCCTCGCACACAAGGTTTAAAAGGGTAGTGCATTGGTGGAGATGTCATTTTGTCAGCTGATTCATTTGAAGATGTGTCTGACGTCATTATGACCGCATGACGGGAATTAACAGACTCTTAACGCGAATGGTAGTTGGAGCTAGATGCATGGGACGTTACATTTCGGAAATATTCAGAGACCCACAGTGTCTAGAGTATGCAGCGAATATCCGATTTCAGCCATTATGTGTCACCACGGATAATACAGTGGCTGACGGCCTTCACTTAGCCACCGAGAGCGACTGCGTTTGTGTTTTTGTCGGTGCTAACAAACACGTTTGGTGACATAACCTCTGGAATCAACGTGGGACGTACGGCGAACGTATCCTTTAGGACAGGGTAGCGAAATTTGGCGTTAATAGGCTAAGGCAGCAGATGACCGATACTAGTGCCTTTGTTGGCCTGGGCTCGAGTCCATATCGGTTGGACCCTAGAGTGGAAAAACGTGGTCAGAAGAGCATCGATTTCGGTTAGGCTTCGAGTGCGGCGCTGACCCCATGTAGCCATTGATCCAAATTGACAACAAGATGCTGTACTTGCTGGTTGAGACTCCAGCATGGAGTGGACTGCTTTAAATTGAATGGACTGGGTCCTCTAGTCCAAATGAGCCGATTATTAATTGGAAATGATTGTGCTCGGCAACCAGGAGACCATTTGCAGTCACTCATCGACTTCATGTACCCAAACTACGGAATTTTTAAGGATGGTTCATACGGCTCTGAGCACTATGGGCCTTAACATCTGAGGTCATCAGTCCCCTCGAATTAGAACTACTTAAACGTAACTAACCTAAGGACATCACATACATACATGCCCGAGGCAGGAGTCGCAACTGCGACATTTGTAGTCGCGCGGTCCCGGACTGAAGCCCCTAGAACCGCTCGGCCACCGCGGCCGGCTTTTTATGGATGACAATGCGCTCATGTCACAGAGCCTCAGCTTTGGTGACTGATTTGAAGGACATTCTGAACAATTTGAGTGAATGATTTGCCCACCCAGATCACCCGACATTAATTGCATCAAACATTTATGGGACGTAATTGAGAGGAGAGTTCGCTCACAATATTCGGCACCAGTAACACTGTCGCAATAATGGACGCCTACAGACGCAACATGGTTCGAAGTCTCCTACACAAATAACAGGAGACTTCGAACGACTTATTGAGTCCATTCCCACGATGAGTTGCTGCACTGTGCTGGGCAGAAGAATACCCGACACAATACTACAAGGTATAGTATGGCTTTTGTCTCCTCAGGCCGGCCGGAGTGGTCGAGCGGTTCTAGGCGCCACAGTCCGGAATCGCGCGACCGCTACGTTCGCAGGTTCGAATCCGGCCTCGGGCATGGATGTGTGTGATGTCCTTAGGTTAGTTAGATCTAAGTAGTTCTAAGAGTTCTAAGTTCTAGGGGACTGATGACCTCAGAAGTTAAGTTCCATAGTGCTCAGAGCCATTTGAACCATTTGTCTCCTCATTGTAAAAGGAAGTGTTCAATGTTGCATCGTCTGTACAGAAGCAGTACCAGCAGAAATAATCTGTCAGGAGAACTCAAAGGCTGGCCTGGGTGGCCGAGCGGTTCTAAGCACTACAGTCTGGAACCGCGCGACCGCTACCGTCGCAGGTTCGAATTCTGCCTCGGGCATGGATGTGTGTTAGTTAGGTGTTAGTTAGGTTTAAGTAGTTCTAAGTTCTAGGGGACTAATGACCTCAGATGTTAAGTCCCATAGTGCTCAGAGCCATTTGAACCATTTTTAGAACTCAAAGACTTCGAATGTCGATATAGTCATTGGACGTCAGCTCAGTAACAAACCAATCAGGGAGATTCCAACCGCTATAAAGCTGCCCAAGTCGACTATTGGTGACTGTGAAGTGGAAATACGAAAGAACAACCACAGCAAAACGAAGACGAGTCAGACTGCAAATACAGACTGTCACAATATAGCATTGCGGGGGGTGATTGTAAAAAAAAAAAAATCGCATGGCGTCAGGGGAAGGAAGCAATCGTGAGTTCCAGAGTGCTAAGAGTAGTCCATCTAACACAGTGTGCGTAGGGAGTTAAAAAGAATAATGTGAAGTAGTTGAACAGCTCCTCATAATTCACACATTTCTGTAGTCAATGCTAAGCAATGACTGAGGTGGTGTAAATAGACCGACGCAACTTGGCCGCCATGAAAATATAAAACGATGGGTATTCTAGCGAGTCATTTCGACCAAAGGAAGACACAGACTCAATTCAGAGGCATGCTGACATTCTTTTGGTTTAGAAAACATATGCTTGTGTCAGGCTGCATTATGATTTGCAGCTAGACTTAGAACTACTTACCTGAGGACATCACACACATCCTTGCCCGAGGCAGGACTCGAACCTGCGACCGTAGGAGCAGCGCGGTTCCGTACTGAAGCGCCTAGAACTGCTCGGCCACAGCGGCCGACCTTACCTGAGGAACCCGAAGACAGGAACACTGGACAGAATTCGAAAGGGTCCTGAATGTGGGTCTCCATTTGCCCAGCTGATCGGATCGTGGCAATATCCAAACTTTGAGGCATTCGGATATGACAGTAGCCTGATGCTGGACTGCGTGGGATAGTGAGGACACGCAAAGGTGTTGTCAAGGATCCCATCGACCACATCTGACTGCCACAAGAACGATCGCCACGTATTGTAACCCCTTCACATCTGCATTGCCGTTCAAGTAATGGACTCCCTACAACATTGTCTCATACAGCAAAGCTACGGTCACAGTTTCGAATCCTGCCTCGGGCATGGGTGTGTGTACTGTCCTTAGGTTAGTTAAGTTTACGTAGTTCTAAGTTCTAGGGGACTGATGACCTCAGAAGTTAATTCCCATAGTGCTCAGAGCCATTTGAACCACACCACACCACTGATCGGAGATTAGCAGTAGCTGGGCTGAGGAATTACTTTCACATATGTAGTCTCCCATTAACACAACCGCAAGAACGGTTACCACTGGAGTGGTGTCGCTACTGGGAAACAAGGACTTGTTTTGAATGGCACCATTCTGTGTTCAGCGATGATCGTGGCTCCGCCCCATGTTGGGTGACCATCGTTGGCCAGTGTGGTGGCGACGTGTCTCATTCTTCCAATGTTTTGGAGAGGCATAGCGGTGTTACTTCTGCTGTCATGATGTGACGAGGCATCAGATTTAAATTTTTCATGTTCGGTAATTACTGAGGGAATAGGGAATTCTAATGTCGCAGTGGTAGTCATGGACATGTTGCGTCCTCATGTGTCGTGGTGCCATTCTTCAACAGGACAGTGCCCATCCACACAGGACACATGTCCCCATAACTGTCCCCAATATAACGGGCGTGGGACCAGCTGGGGCGTCATCCCAATACCAGTATCAAAGATCTCAAGTACCAGTTATAACAGTTGTTTGCTGGCTTTCCCCAGGAGAGGATATAGCGACTTTACGATACCCTTCCCATCCAATCAGTGTTTGCAACCAGGCCAGAGGGGTGCGGCATGTTACAGATAACTGGGCTCATATTGTCAAATTATTTGTAAATTTGACTCAGTTTTGTCGACATCTGAAGCTTCATTTCGTGTCATCCTCCTCTTGTGGGTGCTTCACTTTCATTGTCAGGCAGTGTAATTCCTGTCCAAGGTTCTTATCGAGGTTTCTGGGAGATTCTCTCTCCTCCCCCCCCCCCCCACCTGTCTTAAGGCAAATTCGGAACTGGTAATCTCCTCCAACGTCCTTCGGAAACCGCTCTGTCTCACTACCAGCTCGCCTGGTAACTGGCTGAAAAGAACTGTAAATCCATGGTGGACCGCCATCATAAACAGCCCGCTTTATTCTTCGGGGAGTTTGAGGAAAACTCGTGAACTCGTGTGGTACAGAAGTGCGACCTGCTTCGCCTGTTGCGTAAACTACCTTCATTAACGAATTTACCTGGCCGTCTGCGAACATAGTCGTCAGAGGATGGTGCTTCCCGTATTTCGTTCAAAATCGGAGCTGGATTGTGGTAGCAACCGACGAATCAGGAGTGCAAAACATTTGCTATTTAGCGCAGGTATCCATTTTGTAATGACAACTGCAACTGTCACATGATTGTGGCCCAGTTGCCATCTACATGTGATGCAGGAAAATACTTACCTATCCATCGTCGCAACCTCCAAGAAAATCACTAAACCTGACAATCATTTAGAGCAGCTCTCTACTTATTTACGTGTGTGTTACCATGACAACAACGAATCAGAGGGACCTGCAAATGGAACTCATACATTGTCGAAACTGGTCACGCAATTAATATATTCTGTAAAAATGTCCACTTCTATGATGGATCATCTAAAAAATCAGAGAAAACCTTGATCAGTTCTTCTGTTTTGTTCCGTTCATTGCATCATATCAATCAGCTACTTCAAGTGCTAGTTCCTACAGTCACTAGCAGATAACAGTTGCGCTGTTTCTCTCTTTTTTTTTTACACGAGTGAGTGTAGAAAAGTAGTTACTAAAGTAAGGAGATGAGTGACTAACCTTGGCCCCACAGCTTTGCTTATGCACTCTTTCGACACATATATTGCCCTCATCTTCTTCTCCCCCCTTCTGTATCCACCCCTTCTTCTCCCTGTTTCTTTGTCCATCTCATCTTCCCACCTCTGTCAGTTCATATCGTCCTCCCCACTCTCTCTCTCTCTCTCTTTCTCTCTCTCTCTCTCTCTCTCTCCATCTCCACTTCTCCTTCCCTCTGTCTACCTCCTCCTGTCTCCATCTACTTACACATCTGCTTCTGTCTCCTCTCTCCCTATCCACTTCCTCGTCTCCACCTCACCCTATTCATCTCCTCTAGCCTTCGTCTTCCTATCCATCTCCTCTTTCCCTGTAAATGCCCTCCTTCTCTCCCTCTGTAAACCCCCTCCTGCCCTCACCTCATTCTATGCATCGCCTCTTGCACCCATCTGTCGATCTCCTCCTCTACCTGTCTCAACCTACCCCAGTGCATGCTCATCCTCACATGTAGCCCTTGAAGTACAGGTAAGTAGAGAAGGCCAATACTATTCCCACAACATGTCTATAGTGCTGAGGATTTAACATATCAGTGGCTGAACAACAGTTTTTTTGCCCAAATGTGTAGACCGGTCGATAAAGGCTGATAGCACTCTTAATGCAACTGTTGTGCATGGCAGCCTACATACTGGGGGCAGGAAAACGGTTTCTTGCTCTTGATGTGTAGGCTGCCCTGCAAAGACAGCCAATAAGGCAGGCCGATACTATTCCCATAAAGCACACCACTTGTACAGGGCAGGTTACACAGCAGGGGCCGAAAAAATCACGTTTTTGTTTGTATTTCCACTCCTATTGAAGCTAGGCGATTATAAACCTCGCAGGGCTGATACTCGTGAGGTTCGCTGTTTGTGTGTCAAATTTGGTTCATGTCAACCCAGAGCTTTGGCAGGAGATCCGTGGCAGCTGCCCATACAAACATACACATACACACACACACACACACACACACACACACACACACACACACACATATATATATATATATATATATATATATATATATATATATATATATATATATATATTACACTGTAGCCTGTGAGCTATATTTTGAACACAGGCTGCATTCATTCTTACACGTACAATTAACAGTTCAATATACATTATTACATCCAACATAGATAGGTGACAAGACAGCTGCTGCCCTGTGAAGAAATCCCAGTACTGAGATTAAATGGCAGATTGAAACTATCTTGAACCCAGACCCTTTTGCAGTATGCTTTTATTGACCGAGCTACCCTGATGCGATTCTGAAACAGTTCTGAAAGTGTCCCTTTTGTCATTGCCTCTCTCCTATTTCCCAAACTTCACATAGATTCTCCTATGTGTATGGTTAAGAGCGTATCTTATAAGACACTGAGTTCGTGTCTCAATCAGGCATTTATGATTGTTCAGGAAGTTGCAAAACAGTTCATACTCTGCCGCAGAGTGAAAGATTGTTTCTGGACACTTAACACAGCACGTTAACAAGGATTGTGTTTATGTAACCTGAATGGGAAAGTACTGCTGTTGATTACCGTGCACAATATGGCTGCAGCAGCACGACCAACTGTCATTATTGCCTTTCCTGCTCGCCAATCGTTTACTTTGATCGAGGCCTCATTTTGGAACTTGAAGAGGAGTTTGAGAACTAAGCGTTTTTTGTAATCAGCTAAGAAGATAAGGTTGGGAGAGGAGATGACAGGAATTAACGAATTCTACCTTTGAACAGATGAAACTTTATTAAAAACAGTGTGGGGGTTTCAGATTCGTATCTGGATCACTGTCTTGTGCTATCAACGGCCTTGATAGCTGAGCTCTTAAGGCACGTCTCGCAATCTTCCTCAAAGCCTCAGTCTACGTGAACCTCTTTCACAACGAGCTGGGCCAAGAGGCACACCCGAACAGTTCAGTCAGGAATGCAATTGCCTGCAAAACACGGCAGCTCAGCATCAGGCACCTGAATGAGATTTTCAGTCTGCAGCGGAGAGTGCGCTGATATGAAATTTCCTGGCAGATTAAAACTGTATGCCGGACCGAGACTCGAACTCTGGACCTTTGCTTTTCGCGGGCAAGTGCTCTACCAACTGCAAGGTTCGCAGGAGAGCTTCTGTAAAGTTTGGAAGGTAGGAGACGAGGTACTGGCGGAATTAAAGCTGTGAGGACGGGGCGTGGGTCGTGCTTGTGTAGCTTAGTTGGTAGAGCACTTGCCCTCGAAAGGCAAAGGTCCCGAGTTCGAGTCTCGGTCCGGCACACAGTTTTAATCCGCCAGGAAGTTTCAAATCAGGCACCTGTTCGAGACACAAGATTTCAATTTGTCAGTAACTTTTATTACACTATACACTCAGCTGCAGAGTGGAAGATTAATTTCAGAAATTATTTAGTTTCATAATTTGTCCGTGAAGGAATAAAATCACTTTTCGTGAAGTCTTTAAAATTTGTATCGTTTTACGAAATGTATTTTATATTACATTTTCCGGTGTAAGCTTGTGAGAAGTATATTTGGTTTCGTTTTAGATATGCACGCTGACACTGAAAATACTAAAAACAGAAGCTATCCCTACATTTAGGTTACAAGCTCTTTCAGGAGTAGCGTCACTAAAAACAGTCGCTCTAGTATCCAAAAAAACCTCCAGGGTGCAGGAACAGGCGAACGTTTCGGGGATTTTAAATGTCGTATAAGAGTGTTTCACCATTACAAGGATAACTAGTAACGTAAAAATCGCTATGAAACTCTCGCGAGTTTGTTCACAACCATAGAATCTAGGACAATAAAGGTATTAGCAACTGCTTTTGATGTTTATCATGTACTAAAATAAATAGCCTGAAAGGACTAATTAAAAGACTGGATATAAAAGGTTTTATTGCAGAATTTAGTGCTTATATTATAGTCTAAATATACACCCACGAAAGTTTCGCTTTAGTGGTCCAATTTAGATCACCTGGCAAAACAAAAAGTTCTAAATTCAAAATCTGATTCCATAATACAATTTAATACGTTAGGCTTAATCGACGTTTTTCCTGTAAAGCAACATTTAATCGTGGCTTACTAGGATACATAATATAGACTTGACGTGGTTAGTGCAGATTCGAACATTGCATCACGTCCATAGTGTATCTAAGCGAGCCTATATTGGTTCTGCCTACTCCCTGTAAACTGTATCTTAGTAACATTAAGCAGAAGTAAAAATAAATGGCTTACCGGGTTGTCCCGATGTACGTAAGTACACACTCCCAAGCAGGTTGTGTAACGACTCTTACGCTGCTTACCTGCAAAATAAAACAAACCTGTTATAGAACAGTGGTTACAGGAGCTGAAATTATCATTACAGACAACTCCAAAAAAATATAGATAGCCAAAAAAGATATTTTAAATATGAATTCACAAACTAGATGTCCAAAATGCAGCTGATTTAGAATACCAAAGAAACCAGAATGCACAGTTTCGAATGGAACTTGAAACGAGGTATGTCTTTATCCAAAGTTATATTTCAATTTCAATGCAGTTTGCGTTTTGTATTGAATCTGCCTTTTGGACATTTCTACATCAGAGCTAGAGTTTTGCATCCCACGTGTCAGACTTATTATAAAGTAACAACGTGCTATAGAAAATGTCTGTGAATGCGCGATACGAGTTAAATTTCTCTAACTGACGTGTGTCAGGTTTATGAGATGTACTCTCAGAAGGAAATCATGTGCGATGCAATTCTAAGAGCCTATCGGAAAATAATTAAGGAAGTTTTATCATTTGCGGTTTCGAAGTACAACTACGTTTTGGCTTTGATTCACTCCGTCTGTTCATAATTTCATAAACTGTTTAATTACTGTGGTATGCAAAACTTAAGGACGAAGATAAATTTCGCATGTAGTACAGTGTCAGAATAACTTTTGCCGGTGAGTATACCGTGCTCAAGGATTTGGAGGTCAGTACGCCCAGCGACATCATTCTTTCCAATCAGATTTCTGTTCCTGTGGCAACCTCTTTATCTCAGAGTAGCACTTGGATCCGACGTCGTCAGTTATTTTCTGGATTGGATATATTCGCCTCTCTGTCTCCATCTACAGTTTTTACCCTCTACAGATCTTTCTAGTGTCGTGGAAGTTATTACTTGATGTCTTAATGCATGTACTATCAACCTGGTCCTTCTTGTCAGTGTTGTCCTTATGTTCTTTTCTTCGTCGGTTCTGAGGAGAACCTCCTCGTTACTTATCTTAACAGTCCACCTAATTTTCAACATTATTCTGTACCTTCAACTGTCTTACCCTCCGGTTTTCCTACAGTCCATAATTCACTAACGTACAACGCAGGATCCAGACGTTTATACTCAGAAATTTCTTTCCTCGGTATAGGACTATGGTGGATTCTAGTAGAATCGTTTTGGCCAGGAGTGATCTCTTTGCATTGTGTTGTTCTGCTTTTTATGTCCTCCTTGGTCCGTCCGTCATGGGTTAACTTGCTGCCTAGGTAGCTGAATTCCTTAACTTCATCTACTTCATGATCCCAATTCTGATGCTAAGTTTCTTTGTATTCTTATTTCTGCTAGGATTCATTACTTTTGTCTTTCTTCGCTTTACTCTCAATCCATATTATGTACTCATTCGACTATTCATCGAATTTAACAGGTCTTCACCTCAACTGTGGATAGGGGGGTGTCATCAGCCAATTTTATGATTGATGTCATTTCATCCTGATTTTTAATTCCACTCCTGAAACTTTATTTTTTTTTTTTTCGTCATTGCTTCTTCTGTGTATAGACTGAACAGTAGAGGCGAAAGGAAGCATCCCTGTCTGAGCCTGTTTTTAATCCGAGCACTTCGTTCTTGGTCTTCCAGTCCTGTTACCACCTCTTGGTTCTTGTACACATTGTATATCACACGTCATTTCCTGTGATGTACTCCCATTTTTCTCAGAATTTCGAACATATTGCATCATTTTACATTACCTAACTTTTTCTAGGTTGAGGTACGCTATGAACATGACTTCCTTTAACTTCAGTCTTACTTCCGCTATCCAGCATAACCTCCAGACTGCCTCTCTGGTGCCTTTACCTTTGCTAAAGTCAAACTGATCGTTATTTATCAGTTCTTCAATTTTGTTTTTCATTATTTTGTGTATTATTCTTGACACCGACTTGGCTCCATGAGCTGTTAAGCTGATAGTGCGATAGTTCTCGTAATCTTCTGTTGCTATCTTCGGAAATAGATGCATGATATTTTTCCGAAAGTCTGTTTCGTCTCGTACTTGAAATATAGAAACGCAAGGTAAAGTACTACAGAAGAAACTATCAGTGGCTGAAGTAAATCAAGATGACGTTCCTCAAACCAATGTGCTCCTTTGCGTTCAAGCTTCTGCAACAAGAAAATTCCAGAGCCACAAGATGAAATGTTAGCTGTTCCTAGGACTTCTTTAATGACGTCAGACGAGTAGTTGCGATTGCTGAAAATTATGGTAAGCCATCGTCATTCTCCTAATGCCTTATGCCTGATTTGGCAGAAAATGCAAAGAAAATCACCAGCAGGAAACATAGAAGAACAGTAGTACTGCCTCTTTCTCAATACAAAAATTATTTGGAAGCTGAAGGAAAATGAGTCCAGTGCCCATCCTGTCGCGGCTGGGCTCGTGAACAATGATTCAATGCTGAGCAAAAGACAAGTACTTCGTCTGCGATTTCTGTTCTTAAAAACGTTAGTTTGGGATTTGGTATAAGGCTAGTTGTTGGGAGTTTTACCTGTATTACTATAATATTTTGAAAATTTGAACTGCTTTGTCAAAAATCAGTTTTGGTACTTGAAATAGTTTTATAGTATCCCTATGTAATATTTTAAGAATTTCTAAATATTTTTGTATATTTTTTTGCAGCAGAATAAAACTTTTTTCTTGATTTAATGTTTTTTTGTAATTCATTTAAATATGGATGCCATTGCACACCATGGCTGGAGAAAAACCGGGTATTTTACACCTAGAGAGGTTATTATTCTTTTTGCTGGGATGGTTTATTTTTAAGCTGACCAGACTAATATCATGTTGTCGAATATGTGCAAGATCTGAATAATCACTATTTTTGACTTATTGGTCACTGAAAATAATTTAAATGAATTAGAACATAAGGTACCTGATTTTGTCCTGCTTTCCCTTCGTCCAACTGCAATCATCTTGTATCTCCTCTTCGTCTGATCTTTGAGCATTGTATTTGCTATTACTTACTGAAATTAATTGCATAATTCAATTAGTCTTTCTATTCTCTCATTCCTACTACCAACCCGTATACTCCTGTAACTATGTTTCCCCTATAACCACATTCCAGTCTCCCATCACTATTAGATTTCCATTTCCCTGAATTACCCCTTCATTATCCTTATGCACTTTCTCTGTCTCTTCGTATTCTGCTTGCGACTTCGACATGTATACTTAAACTATTGTTGTCGAATTTGATGAGAACAACCCTGTCACTAAACCCTTCGGGGTTCTAGGCGCTACAGTCTGAAACCGCGCTACCACTACGGTCGCAGGTTCGAATCCTGCCTCTTGCATAGATGTCTGTGATGTCCTAAGGTTAGTTAGGTTTAAGTAGTTCTAAGTTCTAGGGGACTGATGACCTCAGAAGATAAATGCCGTAGTGCTCAGAGCCATTTGAACCAACTAAACCCTTCACAGTAACGCACTCTCTACTGTGCCTTCCTATTCATTAGGAGTCCTACTTTCGTTATACCATTTATAGGTGTCTGTACCATGTAAATATCTAACTGTGCTACCCTCCCGCCCTTGTGCCCACCTCCCTAAACCTTTCCCGGTAGCGCTGTACCGAGAACCTGTTGTTTGTGCCCATTTGGAAGGCAGAGAGATTATTTCCCTTCAATAGTCGTTACGTACACAAGTTTGGGTACCGGATCTACGCAACTGACTCATCGTTCGTACTGTTTGTTGATAAGTGTTATTGTTCGCTAGAGGTTTGAGTAAGCGAACAAAAAATAAAACAGCGAATTTCATTAATGCAATACATTTACCACCTGACTTATGCGACGTGGAATGTCATTTGTGCAGATACTGTAATCGTAAATGGGGCAATTGGAAGGCCGTTGCGGACCAGCATACCATAACAATGGATGAAGCATAAGTAAAGTCTAAGAACTTTTGTTAAAACTTAAATATTCTGAAGCATTTCGCTTGCTTTTAGGACGCGAGCGTCCATGAAACCGCATTTATCTTCTTTTATTTTTTGTCGTGGTTTCTTCAAGCAAGAGAGCTGCACCTACTCCCTAGTCCGCTTTCGTCTATTTTTTTGCAGCTATTATGGCCCGCGTAAACACTTGTGACCCGTAGAAATTTTACAGCAACTATAACTAATTTTTTTTTTTTTGGTCGTCAGTCGACTGACTGGTTTGATGCGGCCCGCCACGAATTCCTTTCCTGTGCTAACCTCTTCATCTCAGAGAAGCACTTGCAACCTACGTCCTCAATTATTTGTTTGACGTATTGCAATCTCTGTCTTCCTCTACAGTTTTTGCCCTCTACAGTTTCCTCTAGTATCATGGAAGTAATTCCCTCATGCCTTAGCAGATGTCCTATCATCCTGTCCCTTCTCCTTATCTGTGTTTTCCACATATTCCTTTCCTCGCCGATTCTGCGTAGAACCTCCTCATTTCTTATGTTATCAGTCCACCTAATTTTCAACATTCGTCTATAGCACCACATCTCAAATGCTTCGATTCTCTTCTGTTCCGGTTTTCCCACAGTCCATGTTTCACTACCATACAATGCTGTACTCCAGACGTACATCCTCAGAAATTTCTTCCTCAAATTAAGGCCGGTATTTGATATTAGTAGACTTCTCTTGGCCAGAAATGCCTTTTTTGCCATAGCGAGTCTGCTTTTGATGTCCTCCTTGCTCCGTTCGTCATGGGTTATTTTACTGCCTAGGTAGCAGAATTCCTTACCTTCATCGACTTCGTGACCATCAAACCTGATGTTAAGTTTCTCGCTATTCTCATTTCTACTACTTCTCATTACCTTCGGCTCTCTTCGATTTACTCTCAAACCATACTGTGTACTCATTAGACTGTTCATTCCGTTCAGCAGATCATTTAATTCTTCTTCACTTTCATTCAGGATAGCAATGTCATCAGCGAATCGAATCATTGATATCCTTTCACCTTGTATTTTAATTTCACTCCTGAACCATTCTTTTAT
The DNA here is from genome assembly GCF_023897955.1 of Schistocerca gregaria. NCBI lineage: Eukaryota > Metazoa > Arthropoda > Insecta > Orthoptera > Acrididae > Schistocerca > Schistocerca gregaria. The sequence goes on along the minus strand of NC_064925.1, from coordinate 438,339,734 downwards.
TTCCATCATTGCTTCCTCGATGTGCAGATTGAAGAGTGGGGGTGAAAGGCTACAGCCTTGTCTTACACCCTTCTTAATACGAGCACTTCGTTCTTGATCGTCCATTCCTATTATTCCCTCTTGGTTGTTGTACATATTGTATATACCTGTCTCTCCCTGTAGCTTACCCCTAGTTTTTTCAGAATCTCGAACGGCTTGCACCAATTTATACTGTCGAACGCTTTTTCCAGGTCGACTAACCCTATGAACGTGTCTTGATTTTTCTTTAGCCTTGCTTCCATTATTAGCCGTAACGTCAGAATTGCCTCTCTCGTGCCTTTACTTTTCCTAAAGCCGAACTAATCGGCACCTAGCGCATTCTCAATTTTCTTTTCCATTCTTCTGTATATTATTCTTGTAAGCAGCTTCGATGCATGAGCTGTTAAGCTGATTGTGCGATAATTCTCGCGCTTGTCAGCTCTTGCCGTCTTCGGAATTGTGTGAATGAAGCTTTTCCGAAAGTCAGATGGTATGTCGCCAGACTCATATATTCTACACACCAACGTGAATAGACGTTTTGTTGCCACTTCCCCCAATCATTTTAGAAATTCTGATGGAATGTTATCTATCCCTTCTGCCTTATTTGACCGAAAGTCCTCCAAAGCTCTTTTAAATTCTGTTCTAAGACTGGATCCCCTATCTCTTCTAAATCGACTCCTGTTTCTTCTTCTATCACATCAGACAAATCTTCACCCTCATAGAGGCTTTCAATTTATTCTTTCCACCTATCTGCTCTCTCTCCTCTGCATTTAACAGTGGAATTCCCGTTGCACTCTTAATGTTACCACCGTTGTTTTTAATGTCACCAAAGGTTGTTTTGACTTTCCTGTATGCTGAGTCTGTCCTTCCGACAATCATATCTCTTTCGATGTCTTCACATTTTTCCTGCAGCCATTTCGTCTTAGCTTTCCTGCACTTCCTATTTATTTCATTCCTCAGCGACTTGTATTTCTGTATTCCTGATTTTCCCGGAACATGTTTGTACTTCCTCCTTTCATCAATCAACTGAAGTATTTCTTCTGTTACTCATGGTTTCTTCTCAGCTACCTTCTTTGTACCTATGTTTTTCTTCCCAACTTCCGTGATGACCCTTTTTGAGGCACCGACATAGTGCCCAGAAATTTTGCCCGAGATATCGCAGTATGTCGTGCTGCTATAAATATTGCTGGATAGTATTCATGATATATGCAATTAGCAATATGCACTTTATATCGCCCGCGAGTACCCAGGTTAACCATCATATTAATAGAATGTGGCACAGATAATTCAACTTTTTACGGATCTCTCTCTTCATTCGTTTCCGAATCAACAGTTTACTTAGGGAAGGCAGACTTTATGGGCTATTTACAGACGCATGCCCGGCGGCGTGGCCGAGCGGTTCTAGGCGCTATAGTCTGGAACCGCGCGACCGCTACGGTCGCAGGTTCGAATCCTGCCTCGGGCATGGGTGTGTGTGACGTCCTTAGGTTAGTTAGGTTTAAGTAGTTCTAAGTTCTAGGGGACCGATGACCTCAGAAGTTAAGACCCATAGTGCTCAGAGCCATTTGAACCATTTGAACAGACGCATAAGAGACTTCATCGTAACAACTAAATCGTCCATTGTGAAGTGCCGGATGCTGAAAGGACAGTACATAAAAAAATCTACTCTTCAAATGGTATTTGTGGAAGGCCTACCTGTGCATATGTCACTATAATCAACTCAGACCCTATTAAATTTTTGCATGAAATTGAAGCTACGTGAGAAATATCAAAATCGACACGTGACGCTCGATTATAAACTTAATGAACAGGTTTTAGGTAGTACTCTTCACAGCAGAAAAGAAGTTATCCACATAACGTCAATTTTTTCAGGATTGTGCCTTCTTAATTTGAACTGGAAGATTCACAAAATAGAGAATAATACGCTTTTACATTCTTGAATTCATACGAAAATTATCAACTGCGAAGATAAAACGCACGTAAATACTACTAGCAAATCGCACAGACTCAAGTACGTGCACGCATACACGTACATGTGTTACGCGTTCGCGCTTGAGTGTGTGTGTGTGTGTGTGTGTGTGTGTGTGTGTGTGTGCGTGTGTGTGTGTGTCTGTGTGTGAAGGGAGGGGGGGGGGGGGCGGGGGAAGAGAGCACTTAGTTGTTGCATTTGCCGGTGAACATGAGTTGTCGTACAAGACATTGCAAGTAAGAGAAAAAAGACTTACCATCGTACCGCAGCGAATTAACCGTTAGGCAACAAAATGCACACAGCAGCATTTTAGATCGTCGATTTTGTTACACACTTCGAACGCTGGCGGAACAGGTTAGCAGCTATCCACTAGAAGCAACATGAACAGGAAGGGGAAGGTACCTATTAAGCCACTCTTGGAGATCGTAAATCTTGTCGTTATAATTCACACTTACCATAAAGGCGTACCTTCATTAGAAACAAGTCAAGAGTATTATGTGACCAGTAATGTGGTAGCCTCTTGAGACGGCTGGGTAAAAAGTACGTTTCTGCGTTGTTTCAGCCTTGAGGCAAAGATATGCCACATTTAGAACCTACGGAAATTTCGTTGTTATCCTCACATTAAAAGCAAGTACTTTAGTACCAATGTTCTGTTCACGGTTGAGGTTGTAAACTTTCACTTCAGCACGTTTGGGCTGTCGATTATCCTAACTAAATTGTAGGATCATGTAGTCCACGTTTGGGCCGGAATAGTTGGTGACTGTTTGTTAGCGCTTCATGTTCTTCCGACCAAGCTCTACGGAGAAAATTACCATGCTTTCTTAGAGAATACCTACTCCTATCGAGTGACGTGACACAGTGGTTAGCGCACTGGATTCAGGAGGACGACGTTTCAGATTCGAGTCCAGCCATCTAAATTTAGGTTTTCCGTTATTTCTTTAAATCGCTCCAAGCAAATTCCGGCACGGTTCCTCTGAAAGGGTACGGCCGATTTCCTTCGTAATCCTTGAAACATTACGAGCTTGTGCTTCGTCTCTTAATGACCTCGATGTCGACGGATGTTAAACTTGAATCTTCTTTCCCTCCTTCTACAAGTTCTGCCAGAGCATGTGTCTTTATATGTGGGAAAAAACATGTACTTCAAGCACTTTGAAGTTCCTAACCGATTCAGTAATAATGTTCGTAGGCTTGTAAATATCGGATTCCTTGACAGATGGATCGTACATTTCTTTGGTCTCCTCGCTCTCCGGACTTGAACCCACTATCTTTACCTGTGGTGGCATTTGAAAATTCTTGTATATGGAATCTCTGTGCAAGATGTATATATTCTTCGGCACCGTATTGTGGAAGGCTGTGAAACAATATGCAATTCTCTGGGATACATCAGTGCATCAGAAATTGAATGTGACGGTGGGTTGACGCATGTATCCTTGCTAACGGAGGACATACACTCTTTTCCTGTGTGTTTCCCATGACTGAAGTGTTGAAGAGTTGTAGAAATTGATCTCTGGAAATAAATCAGTTACGAGCCGATGTCCTCTTAATGTATCTTGATCCTCTACCAAATGGTCCAAATGGCTCTGAGCACTACGGGACTTAACTGCTGAGGTCATCAGTCCCCTAGAACTTAGAACTACTTAAACCTAACTAACCTAAGGACATCAAACACATCCATGCCTGAGGCAGGAGTCGAACCTGCGACCGTAGCGGATCCTCTTCCTGTGAGGTCCAGTAATTTTGGACATAATTTTTGTTACGCTCTCTATTGTCTTTTATCTCTACGTAATAACCGGGATTTAAAAAGAAAGAATAGATTTCATTTCTTTATTACAGACAAACTATAAGAGATAGAAACACATGTTGCACTTATCTTTGTTTGTATGTAATTAAGTGTCAAAGTGAAGTTGGGAGCACTACTGCTGTAGACGTTTTGGTGAACTGAGCGACTTAAACGTTACTAAGTGTCTTTGTGTCTTAGTGTTTAAACCTGTGGTTTACAAATGTGAAATAAAAGGAAAAATCAGAGTCTAAAACTATCATAAATGTAATAGGTTATGGGCCCAGTTTCGTCTAAGAGCCTGAAGTTAATTAACGACTCGAAACAGTGACGAAAATCTGTAAAAATACAACACGTCCTTTGTGTGAATACTGTGCTGTGAAATCTTCCTTTGAACTGTGTTAGTGCAAGAAAGCGTTAAAATGAGTGATTTTTCACCTACTAGCAAATACAGTAGTCAGAATTGGAGGCTTTAGTTTCGTCAACTGAGTTTTGAGTGAAGTACAGGCAGCTTAAGTTTGAGGTCAGAAACATAGAAACTGAGTTTTAGGTTAAAAGATCTACATTCAGAAGTAACTTTTAGACCGCACAGTGTATTATGAGATAACGTTCTTCAGAAATTGATGTGTCAAACTATATTAAACCACTAACTGGATTAGTGGATTGCCAATTTGCAGTGGAAAAATAAGAGACTTGCCGGATTACCATGAAGGTGCATTGGATGTCACGGATAAGAAATTAATGAAGCCCAAGCCTTTGGAAGACGGCGTAACAGATAAAGAAGTTAAGAAAGCATAAAGAACAGTCTGAATTGTATCGAAAGGCAAATTAGTGATGAAGTGTGTTGCGGCGTAACATCAAGCGCCTGCACCTCGGCCTGAACGTTACAGCCGAGAAGGCTGTGAGACAAAGTCAGCCAGTGGAACGCTGACAATGACGACACCAGGACAGGAGCGGCACCTATACGAAGAGAATATAAGCGCCGTTTCAGCTAGCCTCGGCTGCACTAGAGGAGCCGTCTTAGAAGACGAGCCGTGATCCAAACGATTTAGACGTGACTTGTGATCTATATTAATTGCTTGCACGGAAATTGTATATATCGAAGGACATTGATTATTTGCATGTCGCCAATTACTTGCGACACCGCTTTGCAGAAAGGCAAAGTTAAGTATTGTCGATTCACTTTACTGTAATAAACTCCATTACTAAGACTTACTTGAATTGTTGTTTAACTATGCGAGACAGGCACCCTATATAAAATAACTGTGCAGGATCTCACAAAGAGTATCAAAAAGTTATGGACAAGGAAACTGTTAGTGATACAAAAAATGCCTTAAAACAGCAGTTGAAGCTTCATCCAAGGATCAGTTGTTCAAAATCTGCACAGACTTTTTCTCTTTTTGCTGGTTAACAGGTGAAGATGTGGAAAGAGGAAGTTGTGACACAGTTGCGCTGCTGTTTGCAACCAAAAGAGAAGTCACTTCGTGTGTTAGACTTTGCCCAAAGTCAATTCATTGTTCAAGTGCAATGTGCATCGCGCCGTCGATACAGCAAGACCACCTCTGCATAAGCAGATTATGACTGGCATGGAAGATGGTTGAATATGCCATGCGGTAAAAACTCGCGGTTCTAGGCGCGCAGTCCGGAACCGTGCGACTGCTACGGCCGCAGGTTCGAATCCTGCCTCGGGCATGGATGTGTGTGATGTCCTTAGGTTAGTTACGTTTAAGTAGTTCTAAGTTCTAGGGGACTGATGACCACAGCTGTTAGGTCCCATAGTACTCATAGCCATTTGAACCATTTGAGCCATTTCACACAATATGTTATGTTGCGGGATTAAGCTGTAACTCAGGCAATTCAGGACTTACGGATTTTATCTTTATTCCATTGCGTACTACGATGTATTGTCAGTCTTGTGACATACTAATACACCGACATTCCTACAAAGCTTTTCCATGTGCAGACGAAAGCTACCGTCTCGTAGTACGGGGCAAGTTAACGCGTCGCAGGTGGGGTAAAACTGCCCAGAAAGTAATGTTACCCACTTTTTTGTCGATATGGAGATAGAAATGCTTATGAACGTTATAGGTGGATAATGTACAGCGATAGTAGTCTTCAAAGCGTCATTTTGTTTCTATTTTAGCGTCTACAAACGGAAAACCAAACTAAAGCCATGCACTTCAAAAATGTTGGAAGCTGCAGAAGAGGGTTTGAAGAATGAGAAGTCTAAACGACAAGTAGTAAGGGAGCCTGGAATAAGTGAAGCTGTCCTCAGAAATCTCCATAAAGAGGTATGAGACCCTTCCAAGTGTACGAAAAGATATGCTTAAAATTAATGCTCCTACCCCTACTTTTTTCAGCGTTTTGGAGTAATAAATAAATTCGGAAGAACTTTTACTGATGAGCAGGAACTGGAACTCATCGAACGATGCAGATCTGTGGACAAATGTTATTATGGTGTGACACTGAAAGATTTCAGAAGATTTCTGAGAGCAATAAAATAAAATAAAAAAAATGACGGATACCCTAAGGAGGACGGAAAGGATCGGGCTTATGATTTCACACAGAGACGAAACCTTAGTCTTTGGATCTCACAGAAAACTAGTCTTGGACGTGTGATGGGGTTCAACAAACAGCAAATGGGCATCTTCTCTGATAATCTTTCGTCGCTAATAGAGAGACATAAATTTGAACCTCATCGCATATTTAACACGGATGAGTCGGGGATTACAAGTGTTCCTTGCAAAGTTCCGAAAATGATTGCAACATGTGGCAAGAAGCACATAGGCAAAACTGCATCTGGAGAAAAAGGTCTGCTGATTACGGTTGTATGTTGTATGGGAGCTGGTGGAGTTACATCAGTACAGGAACAATGTTTCCTCGGAATAGGATAAAGGAGAGTTTGAAGACTGGTGCTCTTCTGGGCCACTAATGATGTGTTCGGACACTGAGTATATCAACTCTGATCTGTGTCTCACTTGGCTACAACATTTTAAGAAACATACAGAGTCAACAGAAGAAAATCCAGTCGTGTTAATTTGAGTCTGAATGCCCGCCTTTAATGCAGGTAGCATAACATTCATGTGCTTAGCAGCCCTCCACTCAGCAAGCACAAACTGCAGCCATTGGATCGCTGCTTTTTCAGGGCGCTGAAGGACTTTTATTCATATGAATGCGACCTGTGGCTCATTAGCCACCTTGGATGTATAATTAAGCAAGAATTTATTGCTGAATTGTTTGTAAACGCTTATCAAAGGACGGCCAAAATTACGAAGGCAACAAAGGCGTTCAAGACACCCGATTCAATCGATCGTCACATATTCAGCTAGTATTATTTCCTGCTTTCGACTGTTACTGACCCAAGTGACTAATTTAATGATGCATCCACAGTTGAAACTGGATCTCTCCAGAGCAAAAGTTCGCAGACAATCACAAACGAACCACAACTAGGACCAAGTGCCTACGTATCACCAAAAGAAAACATTCCTTTGCCAAGGAGAAAAGATTGCCAAAAAAGACAGAAGAAAGGCAAGAAGTCAGAAATAGTATCCGGGACCCGATTCAAGAAGCAACTGGGATCCCAATCGACGAAACAATAAATAAAGAAGCCAATGAGGAAACTGATTCAGTTCAAGCAAGCGAAAAGAAAGCAAAGCAAAACTTAAACACCACGACAGAGAATTCAGAAACTTTCCGATGTTCAGGCTGTTTTGAAAAGTACAGTAATCTACTAACAGAAGTGTAAATTTAATGTGTCAAGAACGAGGAGTGGTTGCATGAATCCTGCTCTTGTTATGAAGGTTCGGGATTTGTGATCTCTCTTAAACAGCTTTTCCTCCGATTGGAATATTTTTATGGCATCACAGGCCCCAGACATGGTCATTACATCAAATCTTGCATCAAGATATGGTCATCACATCATATCTTGTATCAACAGTAACTGTTATATGCTGAGAAACAAGGAATATTATCTTTATGTATGCTACGAATTAAATAAAGAAGAACTGAATGGCAGTAGGTACTGGGAGATGAAGAAGCTTGCACAGGATAGAGTAGCAAGGAGAGCTGCATCAAACCAGTCTCAGGACTGAAGACCACAACAACAACAACAACAACAAAGTTTATGGAACTTTCTTGTTTGCAGAGGAAACTGTGACAGAATGTCATACCTGGACATGCAGCAGAATTGGTAGTTACCTCAACTACACGAAGATTCCAATGATTTCATTGCTATGCATGACAGCTCCGGCCTCATTTTCACCTCGGGATGCGGTGTTATCTTAACAACACCGTCCCACAACGTTGGATTATATGAGGTGGACAACAAGAACTTGTTTACTATTTTGGGCTTCCCAGGTCACCAGACCTCACACCTTGCCATTTTTTTCTGTGGGGGTTCATAAAGTACATTCTTTGTTCCGCCTATGGCTGCTACTCTTCAAGATGCGAGAAATGGAATTGTTGAAGCTATCAATTCGTTCGTGGAATGAAAGGGACTATCGTTTCGATGTTTCTCGAGGAAGTCGTGGTGCTCTTGTTGAGGGTGTGGTATAGTGTCTGTGGGTACTTATAACTTTCAACCTTCCCCTATCCAGTGACATGCGCTATGTTTCTTTCACAATTTGTAATAAACAACTTAAATCTGTTTTTTTCTTTTTGAATCACCCTGCTTTCTACTTATTTTAGCAAGGGCGCTGATACCTCGTCATGCAGAACGTACACCGCATTGCCCAAGCACTCGGCCGATAAAAGTAAGATTGTTGTTGCGAAAATTTAATGTGGTGGTGAATAAACAGGCTGTTTCGCAAAGTGTGAGGAGGATGTGCGCACGGTTTCAATAGCACCCTGGCTGCTTCAGCTCACAGCAGTTCTGCCGACGTTTCCGCTACATTGTTTGGAATGCGGTAGCAGAAATGTAAGCACCGATTGTTTGTTTTGTTTACTGGCGAGGCAAAGCGAGGCCCCATCACTCGGCGAGCGTAATTGCAGATCGCTGGCCGGCGTCCAGAAGTTCTCTTTGTGCGGGCTCCAGGGTCGGTCATTGGCACGCGCTGGCCGGAAAGGAAAGACCGAATGGGTGGGTGGAAGGGAGGCGGCCATTCGGCAACTGTTCGCCAGCCGCCACGGCCTGAGACCGCACCTGCCGCGTACGGATGGATCCCCGCTGCTTACTCCGGCGGGAAATTAAAGGCTCGTCTCTGACGAGGCAAGTCTGGTCGTCGAGTGTTTGGACTGCGCTGTATCCGAGACTGGACGGCAGGCGAGAACGCGCGCCTGTGGTTAGCTGGAGGGCCTTCGAGGAAAAAAGAAGTGGCTTCAGAACCGCTCATTCTGGAAGCGCTCCGTAGGTAGCAGATTCACTTGCAAATTGCTGATGCCTGTGTCGCTTATTAGCTGCAACCCAAGTTGCGAAACACGATATAATTTAACTCAGATTAGCATCTTTTTGCTTCGAGTTTCATTGTGTGTGGAAAACATCTACATCCATATTTCGGTATATGAGGTAGGGTACTTCCGGCAGTACTACTTTTTCCCCACGTCCCTCTTCCATTCACGAGTAGTTAGTGGGAAAATGTCCGTAAAGCTCCGTAGGAGCTATAATTTACCTGATTTTCTTAACGTGCCAAGCGGGATTAGCCGTGCGGTCTAAGGGCGCTGCAGTCATGGACTGTGCAGCTGGTCCCGGCGGAGGTTCGAGTCCTCCCTCGGGCATGGGTGTGTGTGTTTGTCCTTAGGATAATTTAGGTTAAGTAGTGTGTAAGCTTAGGGACTGATGACCTTAGCAGTTAAGTCTCATAAGCTTTCACACACATTTGAACATTTTTCGTATTGTGGGACGAATTAATATGATGCCTGTCTCTTCAAGAAAAGTGTAGTGAGAGCCAATGGAGATTGTTTAGAATCTCCGTAAGGCTCTCGCATCGACAAAAGGATCCCATGTTGGATTGTCTTTATCTCTTGGTTAGAGTACTAGGCTGATGAAGAATGCTCTAGAATCTGCCGAACTGTAGGGCGTCTCTGTCTACATCTATAATTACATGTACGTCTATACTCTGCAAGCCAACTTACGGTGCGTGGTGGAGGGTACTTTTCGTGCCACTGTCACTTCCCCCTTTTCCTGTTCCGCCGGTCGTTGTGGCCGAGCGGTTCTAGGCGCTTCAGTTTGGAACCGCGCTGCTGCTACGGTCGCAGGTTCGAATCCTGCCTCGGGCTTGGATATGTGTGATGCCCTTAGGTTAGTTAGCTATAGGTAGTTCTAAGTTCTAGGGGACTGATGACCTCAGATGTTAAGTTCCATAGTGCACAGAGCCATTTGATCCATTCCGTAGTTCCAGTTACGTACGGTTGGCGAGAAGAACGGTTGCTGATAATCCTCCCCTTGGGCTGAAGTATCTCAAATTTTATCTTCAGGATCTTTTTAAGAAATATACAGAGGAGGAAGCAGTAGACTGACTGATTCTTCTAGGAACGTACGTTCTCGGAATTTAACCAGTAAACGACAAAGTGATGCAGAACGTCTCTCTCGTAGGAGAAGAGATTAGATTCGTGTTTAACGTCCTGTCATTATCGACGTCATTGGAGACGGGCGCAAGTTCGGATTAGGGAAGGATGGGAAAGGAAATCGGCCATGCCCTTTCAAAGGAACCATCCAGTTTGTTTACCACTACGCCATCTCGGTCGGTGCGCTTCCCTCCCTCCTTCCTCCCCCCTCCCCCCCCCCCCCCGTACCCATCTTCCAGCATCTGCCCCTGGAGTTATGTGAGGATCTCTGTGACGCTTTCGGGCTTACCAAATGAACTTGTAACGAATTCTACTGCTGTTCTTTATCAGTGCTATCTGGTGCGGATCCTATACTGACGAGCAATATTCAAGTATTGAAAGAACGAGTGTTTTGTAAGCTTCTTCCTTTGTTGATAGACAACATGTCCTGAGGATTCTTCCAATGAATGTCAGTCTGCTATCTGGATTACTGGAGATTAATTTTGTGTGTCCGTTCCGTTTCAAATCGCTCTGTACGCATACTCTAAGACATTTTGTGGAATTAATTGCTTCCAGTCATATTTGGGGTTGGGCTGTTTGAGGGAGAAGACCAGACAGCGAGGTCATCGGTCTCATCGGATTAGGGAAGGACGGGGAAGGAAGTCGGTCGTGCCCTTTCAAGGGAACCATCCAGGCATTTGCCTGGAGCGATTTAGGGAAACCACGGAAAACCTAAATCAGGATGGCCGGACGCGGGATTGAACCGACGTCCTCCCGAATGCTCCAGTCATCGTTCTTCAGTTGTGTAATCACACAGTAAATGGTCTTTCTGTCCACGTATTTCCAGTACGCTATATCAGTTTATGTGGAGGATTAATTGCCACTTCCTGCAACACGTCTTCCTGCAGTTCGCTACAATTTTCATTCCTTTAAATGGCGCAAAATGCATATATTGCACTTATAGATTTATTTACTCCTATTCAAGAATTCATCTGGGGTATGGAAGGAGTTGTCAAGGAGGTATGATTTCAATTTATTTTTGAAACTATTACTGCTGTCTGTGAGACATTTTATTTCATCAGGTAATTTACGAAAAGTTTTACAACGGCATATTTTATCCCTTTCTGTGCCAAAGATAGACTAAATAGAGGATAGTGTGTCTTTCTTTTTCCGGTATTATAATGATGAATGTCACTGTTGTTCTTACAATGGTCCATGTTGTTGAGAGCAAATTTCATTACGGAGTAAATGTACAGCTAAAACTCAACTGCGGCGTTTTCGTTCGTCTCAGGCTGTGGTCGGATTATTCGTATGGGTTGAACACTCCCAGTTACAGGAGACAGTTGGATAATACTGCGAAATGTGGCTGCAGAAGGAACGTTACTCTCAGGGAGGAGGCTCACATGCCGTCGACGAGTTTCACCGACATGCCTATTTGACTGATATTACGAAGTAATGACATCAACACCATTGCACAAGCTGGAAGAGATGTTTGCGGTTCGAATGTCTGCAGTAAAGTAACAGTGACCGATTAACGTCTCCGTTTCCTAGTCCTTCGTTCGCATTACGGCCTCAGTGGCGATCGACACACTGGAACTTCATCACCGCACCTAGAGGGCGGAAATGATATTTATGTTGATCTCTATTCCAGTTTTCTGTACAGGTTCCGGAACTGTCGGAACCGAGGTTATACAAAACTGTTTTCTGACGTGTGAACATCCTCCCTCATGGTACAACTATCTACTCTGAAGTGTACTGTGCTATCCTTAAGAAACTGAAGAAACTGCTTCACCGTGTTCATCGCCACAAAAAATGCTAACGGACATTCCTTCTCCACAACAATGGAAGGACTGAGCCGAGTCTGCGCGTTCGAGAGAAGCGCACAGAACTTGATTGGACTGTTCTTCCTCATTCATCCTACAGGCCGAATCTCGCGCCTTTCGACTTCTACCTTTTGGCCCAATGAAGGATGCACTCCGCGGAAAGCAGTACCTTGGTGATAGGGAGGTTTTGATGCAGCAAGACGTTGGCTCCGACGTCGACCAGTAGAGTGGTACTATCTGGGCATGTAGGCCCTCCCAGTAAGGTGGCGTAAGGACGCCGCATTGAACGGAGATCATGTTGAAAAATATGATTTTGCAGAGCAAAGGGTATGGAATACTATGGTGTGCTGGAATAATGAATAAAACAAACCTGCTTTCGTAAAAACAATTGTGTCGCGCCGGCCATGGTGGCCAAGCGGTTCTAGGCCCCTCACTCTGGAGCCGCGCGACTGCTACGGTCGCAGGTTCGAATCCTGCCTAGGGGATGGATGTGTGTGATGTCCTTAGGTTCGTTAGGTTTAAGTAATTCTAAGTTCTAGGGGCCTGATGACCTCAAATGTTAAGTTCCGTAGTCCTCAGAGCCATTTTCAGATTAACTTTTTGTAAATACGATGTACGAGTGCTGAGATGACGTGTCTTGTTCAGGTAAGAGCTAACTGAAGAAGACAGCAGCCCTCAATACGCCTTCGAGTATTTATTTTATTAACACATAGATAGTTCGTTCTTCAGTAGCCACACTGTGGTATAAACCAACGAGGCGAACCTAGCCGCATCAGCGGGGAAATTTTGTGTTATGAGTGAGTAGTACGTAGTTTCAACGAGAATCTAAGATTAAGTTATTTAAAGGACAAAACCCACCACTCATACTTTGACATGTCCCCCACCCTATTCCCCTCTCCGGTCCTTCCCACTGGCCTCTCATCTCCCCACACTTGCGGGCTTCCTTCCCTCCCTCCACCTGCACGGTCACGGTATGCCGTCCGCCCACGCAGGTCGCAGAAAGCGCGCTCCCTGGTCGACGGCGCCGTTTTGCGGGAAGCAGTTCGTGGTCATGCGCTTGGACTGGGTGCTTCCATGACCCTGCTCCATGACCTCTGATTCGCAGCCTAGTTTTCCTCTCTGCCACAGTAATAAAGATAAAATGTGTCGGAGTCGTAAATAAGGGCTGAGAGCGGGAAACCGTCAGCGATTTCGTGGTAGGAAAAGTTACTCTAGAGGAAAAGAATTAGCAGCAGGAAGACTAATAAATTCGCTACAAAAACCAGAAACAATTAATTCAGTAATGGGGACACCATTAATAAAAAATTTTTACAGAATGATTAAATGATTCTGATTTGATCCTGTTAGATTATGAGGTACAAGCATTTTTCATGAAATAATACAGTCTGTGACACCAGACAGTATCATTACTTAGTGAGGTATTAATCCTTACCGTACTATAAAACAACAAGACCCGTCCGGATAGTCGAGTGCAGTTTATGGGGAGGCGCGCCGACCCCGAATCCAATCCACTCGGCCGCGTGCACGTCAGCCTGCATGTGGTTTTTTGGCGATTTCCATCATTCGACTGCCCTCGAATTAAGAGAACTTCGAAACACTCGCCGATAATAGAAGTACTTTAGAGATGTAAATATAGAAAATTAAACACACAACAAAAAAGTTTTGCATCACCTAGGTTTCCAGAACTCCTGAAGATAGGTGTTGACCATGGATATTGTATCACAGACATAGTCCCTTTGACTGTTCAAAGATGTCACTAAACTCGCCCAGTGATGTAAAAAAGTATGCATCAGCAACGCCTATTAGACGGAGGGGGTCCGACACCCGATTAATTCCAGTCATTCCACCACGGCTCCTGTTGTCTGTAGTTGTCTCGTGTTGTCTGTAGTTCAACCATGCCTAAAAAAAAAAATGGTTCAAATGGCTCTGACCACTATGGGACTTAGCTGCTGAGGTCATCAGTCCCCTAGAATTTAGAACTATTTAAACCTAACTAACCTAAGGACGCCACACACTTGAGATTAAACGAGTTTTTGTTATATAGGACATCGTATTCTACCGGCAGGTGACGCAGAAACCTACTGTTCGATTACGTTCAGCAGTTCGTTCGCCCACAGCGCCTGGAAAGCGACTCGAGCTATATCTCCGTCAAGACAATGCATCACCTCATTTCTCCCAAACTGTGACACTGGTTCGAGGAACACGAACCCTAGACTGCTTTTGTCATTCCGTCACCTCTCCACCACTCTCTCACCTCCACTACGGGAGCAACACCGTCGACCAATAACAACGTGTCTCGGACAAGCTCACAAGACTCTCCATGAGTTGTGATAATTGAGCCGTCATGGATTCGAGTGATTCCCCAACGCTTAGTGTGTCTCCTGGAGTCCATGTCACAATTCGTCGCCACCATCATCAGTGTGCTGCGAGATAGATATTTCTATCATTATCCTACTCTTCTATGTCTAAATCTACATGACTACTTTGTAATTGGCGCTTAAGTGCTTGACAGACAGTTCATCTCCGTGCGATATCTGATTTATCTTATTTTATTACGATGGTCATTTCTCCCTTTTTAGGTGGCCGCCAACAAAATTTTTTCACATTCACAGTAGAACGTTGGACATTGAAATTTTGTTTAAGTATCTCGCCATAACGAAAAACATCTTTCTACTGATGGTGGTCACTCCAATTCGCGTATCGAATCCGTGATACTCTCTCCTCTATGTCATAATAGTTCAAAATGAACTGGTCCTTCTATGAACTATCTGGATGTCGATCCCAACTGGTAAGGATTCAATACTGAATGACAATACTTAAGCATAGGATGGACAAGTGTAGCGTAAGTCTCTTTAGTAGAGCTGTTTCATTTTCTAAGAGTTCTGCCAATAAATCGCAGTCTTTGACGACCTTCTCCCCATTGTCTGTGTGATAGTTCAAATTTAAGTTGGTCGTAAATGTCATCGCTAAGTATTTCACTTTATTGACAGCCTTTTGATTTTTGTGATTTATCGTGTAACAGCAGTTTAATGGATTTTTGTTAGAGCTCAAGTGGATGACCTCACACTTTTCACTGTTTGAACTGAACTGACACTTTTTTGTGGCTGGGTTTGATCTTATAATGACTTTACTAGACGGTTAATGACAGCATCGTCTACAAACCATCTAAGAAGGCTGTTCATATTGTCTCCTAAATCATTTATGTAGATTAACAACAGCAGAGGGCCTGTAACACTTCCCAGGGGAGCGCAGGTATTACTTACGTTTTACGCGGCGACTTTCCATCTGTTACTGTGAACTATGATCGCGCTTTCTGACAGGAAAGTCGCACGACTGAGGCGATACTCTGTAGACAAGCTATCTGATTGTTTGCAGGGAATGGCATCAAAAGCCTGGAAATCCAGAAATATGAAATCAGTTTAAGATCCCCTGTCCACAGCGGACATAATTTCATGATACTAAAATGCTAGTTACACAAGAATGATATTTTCTGTATCCGTGCTGACTATTTGCCAATAGAACACATTTCTTCGAGGTAATTCACAATGTTCGAATGCAATGTCGGTACCAAAATCCTACTGCAAATCGAAGTCGTTGATATGGGCCTGCAATTAAGCGGATTTGTTCCAGTTTCTTTCTTTAGTGTTGATGTGACTGTACAACTTTCCACTCTTTGTGTGCGGATGTTTTGTCGAGCGAGCGAGCGAGCGGTTGTATGCGATTGCCACGTGTGAAGCTATTATATCAACATACTCTGGAAGAAATGTCGTTGGTATACTATCTGGAATCAGCTTTGATCCGTTGTACTCCAACTCAATAAATCACTTTTCTTCGACGTAACTCATAATGGTCAAATGTTATATATGTACCAAAATCCTACTGCAAATCGAACTCACTGATATGGGTCTGTATTTCAGCGGATTACATTTCGCGACTTAACACAGACATGATATTCATCATTGACGATGGTTTTTTTATCCATTGACGATGGTTTTTCATCAATTGAGGAGGGCTCAGAACTTTACATGGTCACGACAATTGTTACTCTGCGGCATTCTGTATGCTGTGACATATCATTTATATTTGCACTACAAGTTGCAACTTAAAATGTGCGAAACTAATTGCATGGGTTTATAAACGACCTGAACAAATAAATACACCTGCAGTGGGCACTGGACATTTCATTCATTTTCATTTTAATAATTTAAACCCCTGTATTTCAAAAAACTGTTCGCTGGTTGAATTGTCAAACATTCATGTATAGCTTTGATAAGTGATCTGAGTTGGTTTGCTACATCGAGGAGGTTGTCAGCGCCTCGCGAGAGCCATAAATCATTTTCCGATTCAGCACACGGGAACCATAAATTACTTTCAGAATCAGAACACAGCAATGCTTGTTCATACTGAATGAAATGATTAGGTGTAACGCAATAGTGTACGGTACCGAACCATGCTCAAAAACTAACATTCAGACGTGCATAGGCTTCTGTAGTCACTGTCACCTTTTTACGTGCTATGTCGCATCATTATGATGCATTAAAATAGCGATAAGGCCGATGTTGCGATTACCTTCGTCGCGGTTCTCTTTGTAGATCACACCAAATGGAGAAGCCTCTTTTTTTAGTGATCCGTCCTCTAAATGGTTTGAGTGCAGCCCAACAGGACTTCCTCTCCTGTGCTAACCTTTTCATATCACAATAGTACTTGCAACCTACGTCCTCAATTATTTGCTGGATATATTCCAATTTCTGTCTACCTTTACAGTTTTTGCCCTCTACAGTTCCCTCTAGTACCATGGGAGTTATTCCCTGATGTCTCAACAGATGTCCTAACATCCTGTCCCTTCCTTTTGTCGATGTTTTGCATATATTTTCCTTTCCTCGCCAATTCTGCGAAGAACCTCCTCATTCCTTACCTTATCAGTCCACTAAATTTTCAACAATCCCCTGTAACACTACATCTCAAATGCTTCGATCCTCTTCTGTTCTGGTTTTCCCACAGCTGATGTTTCACTGCCATACAATGTTGTTCCCCAAATGTACGTTCTCAGAAACTGCTTCCCCGTATTAAGGCCTACGTTCGATACTTGTAGACTTCTCTTGCCCAGGAATGCCCTTTACGCTAGTGCTATTTCGCTCTTTATGTCCTACTTGCTCCGTGCGTCATGGGTCGTTTTGCTGCCTAGACAGCAGAATTCTTAATTGTAACGTTTAGTTTCTTTCTGCCTGTTCTCACTTCCGGTCCTTTTCACTACTTTCGTCTTTCTTCGATTTACTCTCAATCCATATTCTGTACACATAAGAATACTCATTCCATTTAATAGGTCATGCAGTTCTTCTTCACAGCCGCTGAGCTTAGCGAGCTTAGAGAAAGGAAAAAAGAAACACGAAACAAGGTGCAGGTATCCACGACACAAGCACAGATTGTAGTCTGAGAAGTCAACCCAGTGTTTCGGATAGGACCTCAGTTTGTTTCACTCTAGAACCATTAGCGACACGCGAGTGTCTCTAATGAATGTAAATGCTCTTCCAAAATACAAGAAGAGGGGGAACAGGGGCATAGTGAGAGTGTGGGCGGTGTTGGTTTTGCTGTCAACACGGAGAACACGCGTCGGCTGCCGCCGCGCGCGACTGGTCGCAGCGGTTAATTCGGCGGCAGCGGATGGCACTGTGATGTAGCCGCCACCCACGCAGCTCGCCGGGACTGTCCTTATATATCAGCGCGTAATTGCCCTCCAGACAGTTTCTCTGGCCGGCTCATTAGCCAGCCTTAATTACCGCCGTACATCTTTGGACGACTGACGCGAGACCGCGGTCGCGGCGTCCGGGGACACCACTTTTTTAGATTATTTCTTCCCGCATTTGCCAGAGAAATTGTACCGTTCACGCGCAGTGTTTACCGAAAAAGGACTCAAAGTTGCAGGAAATGTATTCGCGATTGCAAATATGAACCACCATCTCCTGTCTATTGGAGTGACGACAATGAAAATTTACGCCAGAATCCAGATTTTCCGTTTTACGCGAGCGGTCGCCTCAACTGTTTCGGACATCCGTGCACGAATCACGGCCAGACACATGTCATCACAACCCGTACTCGAACACACATACAATTCCCGTGCAGGGGAGAAGAGTTCAACTGAAAGTCGCTGCCTGGTATCGCCGGAGAAATATGATATTACAGTGCTTCTGATGTTAAGAAGAACGATACATTCTTTCTTCGAACACGAATGCATCTCCGAAGGACCTTTGCATCGTACTTCTTCAAAACACAGGCAATGCTGTTTCGTATTTATTCGCCAGTACTAGGCTCTCGACTCTTAAACAAATATGAACTTTCTGTAACGTGCAAGTGCAGATTGTGACACATGGACAACGACGTATGTAAGCTTGGGTCTGGGCGTGATTCGTGCACGGATAGCCGAAGCGGTCAAGGTGACCGCCCCTGTAAAACTGGAAATTCTGGTTCGAGTCCAGGTCCAGCATGAATTCCCACTGTTGTCATTTCAGTATACAGCCGATGGTGGGTCATATTCGCAACTGCGAATACATTACCTGTATTTCTTGACGTCTGAACTCGCTGCAGTGACTGTTCCTTCTGACAGGCGTGCATGTGATGATTTTTTATATGCAGTGGAGCCATTATCATTGTCAACAACAACCATTTTTCATCAAAAGTTGAAGGTTTGTTTACAGCTGTATGCTTCAAAGTATGTTTTCCCCGTTTCATGATTTTTCAGTTTTTCATCGCGTCATCCTACAGATCAGTTTTCATCGTCAGGAAACCAACAGAGAATTTCTATACTCCACATTGCCTGACAAAAGAAGGGAAGCTACCATAAGATACGTTGGCAGTCAATTTATCTTCGCATTCGAACACGCCATCGTAGGGGACGAAAATGATTAGAGTTGCAATTCATGTGACAGAATGATCACCAGGTCGCATTAGTGTTGTTCGCGTTTAGCGTTGTCACCAGGGTACATAAGAGGCACGAATAGCGACACATGCCGTATAATTTCTGTGAAGGACATGGAGATGTCATGTACCCCTAAGAGACAGCTTTAGCGCCACCTGACAGAGATTGAAAGTGGCCTCATTGCGGGTCTCCATTTGTTCGGCTGGTTGAATCGTGGAATATCCAGACCTGTTGGGAATTGGAATGTGACACTGGCTCAGTGTTGGACTGCATGGGATCGTGAGGGCGGGCATACATGTCACGAAGGTTCCAGTCAACCAGTCTGGCCACCACAAGGGAGAATACGATACGATATTACAGTGTTTGTGTTATTCTGATCACGATGCATAGGTCCTTTGGACATGATTGCACGCAGGCACAGCAACGTAGGATTTATCTGCTTATACCGGGAAAGCGACTTTCAAGTATATCTGACCTGTAGGGGAATGGATGTATGAGTACAGGTCGTAGACACATGGGGTGATGGCATATGGAAGTTTGGGTTCTGGACGTGAGTCGTGCACGGATAACCAAATGGTAAGACGACTGCTCGCGATAAGCGGGAAATCTGGGTTTAAGCCCGGTCCTGCACAAATCTTCATTGTCGTTATCCCATTCTACAGTTGATAGTGTAAGTAGGCTGTTTACGTTTTCTTATTGGTAACGCCACGTAGCGCTCTGTATGAAAAATCACTGGCTGTGCTGTGCGCAGTCTGTGGCTAGTTTGCATTGTTGTCTGCTATTGTAGTGTCGGGCAGCGGCAGCTGGATGCTAACAGCACGTAGCGTTGGGCAGTTGGAGGTGAGCCGCCAGCAGTGGTGGACGTGGGGAGAGAGATGGCGGAGTTTTGAAATTTGTAAGAATTGGTGTCATGAACTGATATATATATTATGACTAGTGAGGTAAACAAATTCTTTTTTCTCTATTAAAATCTTTCATTTGCTAACTGTGCCTATCAGTAGTTAGTGACTTCCGTAGTTTGAATCTTTTAGTTAGCTGGCAGTAGTGGCGCTCGCTGTTTTGCAATAGTTCGAGTAACGAAGATTTTTGTGAGGTAAGTCATTTGTGAAAGGTATAGGTTATTGTTAGTCAGGGCCATTCTTTTGTAGGGACTTTTGAAAGTCAGATTGCGTTGCGCTAAAAATATTGTGTGTCAGTTAAAGCACAGTCGTGTATAATTTTTCTAAGGGGACGTTTCATATGTCGACCCTTAGCCGAGGATACCTCACTGGAATCTTCTGATTTTTTTTCTTGTAGTTTGTGTAATAAGTGTAGACTTTGTTTATTGCTAGCGCGTAATTGTAGAGAGAATCTCCTTTGTAGTTGTAGTCTTTCATTGTTGTACAGTAAAATAGTTATGGCATGCATGTAGTTTTGCATGAAGTATTTCGCAGCTGCGCTTGCAATTAACTAGATATTATTTTCAGTGCTATGTTAATGTGTTCTCTTATTTTTGTTCTTCAAATTGTGTTTTTCTGTGTTGTCGTGTGAAAAATTGTGACAATAATGCCTTGTGAAAAACGTAACACTGGGCTCCAAAGTAAACTGAGAAATGACAGTGAAGACGAAAGCAGTGTGTTAGCGTCACCATGTAATGAATTCACTAACGTTCAAAGTAGTAATTTGGTAATAGCGCATAGGGCTGCAAATAATGGTGTAGGCAGTGAAACAATTAGTGAACAGGGAAGCATTATCGATCGATCGGTCGGCAACAGCTCGCCTCAGGATTCCGAAATGACAGGACACAATCTTGCAAATACTGTAGATTCAGATTTTGCGTCCTCACCGTTTTCTCAAATAAATCAAGACACATTTTCTGCTTTTCAAAATGCGAATATTGCCGGATCAAATGCACTGCCGAAAAGCACTGAGGAACATTTTCAGACACCAGTGCACTGTTATTACAGTTAATGCAACAAATGGGACAAAGGCTACAAAAGTTAGACACAACGCTTGAACAAAATCAGAAACAAATGGGACAAAATCTTCAAAAGTTAGACACAATGGAACAAAATCTTCAAAAGTTGGACACAATGGAACAACACCAGAGACAAACACAGCAACAGTTAGACACAATGGAACAACACCAGAGACAAACACAGCAACAGTTAGACACAATGGAACAAAATCTTCGGAAGTTAGACAGCACACTTGAACAAACACGTGACGATTTAACTACTGAGTTACATAACATTGAATCGAAATGCCAAAAAATCTGTAATGACGTAAAAACACAAATTTGTGAGCATTTTCAACCTATTTTTTCGCGGCATGAAAATGCATTACAGAATCATGAAGCAGCTATAAAAGAACTGCAAACTACTGTTGGTGAAAATCACGACACCTTGCAAGCTAAAATGGACTCAGTTGCATCCACCGATTCGGTTACGCAACTTGTAAGAACTCAGGAAAACTTAAAGGACACAGTAGATTCGATTTAAACACAAATGGACACTCAGAAACTTGGTTCAGAAAAACACACTGAGGAAATGTGTTCACTATCGGAGAAAGTAGCCGAACTTTCAGATCAGTTCACTAACTTATCTACAAAGGTAGATGATGATCTGAATGATACAGAAGAGTGCGAACAAATTAGGAAATTCAAACAAAATCAGAATCAAATTAATACACAACACCAAAGAGAAATCCGGGAAGTGCAAGATCAGCTGACACAGGTAACACAAGATTTACGTATTTCAGAGGACAGTCGCGCTCCAACACGGGAAGAGGGACTTAGAAATACGGAAAAGCCACAAAATAATAACACAGGGCATTTCGGAAATTGTGAAAGAAATTGGCAAGGTGCACCGAATTTTGAGATGGAACTGCCGACACGGCGTAACAATGAACGATATGCTACCCGCCCACACGATGATTTTGACTATAAGCTGTTCACTACTGCACGTAAATTCAAAACATTTAAGAATTCTGGCAACGACATTCATCCATAAGCGTGGCTCCATCAATTCTCTTATTGTTTTCCTCCCAACTGGTCATTAGAGCACAGATTAGAATTTATGTGTGGCTACTTGGAGAATGAACCAGCTGTAAGAATGCGATCGGTCATTCACGATTGTCATAGTGAAGGAGAATTTTATCATGCCTTCCTCTCAGCATATTGGTCTCAAGCTACACAAGACCGAGTAAAACATAGCATCATAATGATGAAACATTTCGAACAATCTGAATTTTCCAGTCTTGTCAAATATTTTGAAGACATGTTACATAAGAATCAGTATCTTTCAAACCCATACAGCCCCTCAGAACTCATCCGCATTTGCTTAATCAAATTACCTGAACATTTATGACAGATTATTTTAGCAGGACGATACAAAGACGACATTGAAGCTTTTCAGGGACTGTTACAAGAACTGGAAATTGACACTGACAATCGCGGAACGCGAAAAAAGGAGCACTTGGAAAGGAAAGAACAATAAGAAGGGACTAGTAACAGGAACTGCATACATAATTTTCTTTTCAAGTACTTGGTAATTTATTTCATAGAATAAGTTGTGGTCCACCACTTTAATTACATAGACATTAAGATGTGAATATACATTTCCCTTGTCTGCGTTGTTGTCTTCAGTGTACTAGTTTTTTCTGCTTGTGGGTTTGTCATGTTTAAATATAAGTTATGACATTTATTGCTGCTTGATTTGCTTACCTGCACCTTTTTTTTCATTGCTGTTTGTATTAATTTGTTTTGTGCTGCTGCTTTGCCTCGTCCCTTAGTTTAGCATCTGAGCTCAGTAGATTTAAGTTAGCTTAAGAGGGGGTAGACTATATAAGAATCTAACTATGATGAATTGGAAGAAAATCATTGAGAAGCTATAAGAAAATGGTTTGGCCAAAAAAGTAGTGTACAGTGGAGAAAAACTATTTTTGAAAAAGGATGTGAACAGAATACAAGAAGCATGCTTGGATAGGATTTTTTTGGAGGAAACAAATGTTGAGATACGACGAAAGATCTACAGAATGAAGTTTTGGGTTGAACTGCAGTACCAAATGTTACCCTGAAAACAAACCCTGTCCTTTCCTTGTGTTATCCCACTATGTGTTTGTGTACTCTTGTGTATTTATGTTCTTCCTGTCTTTATATGTTTATCTGATAAGACTTATGTTGCAGAATTTTTCTAATACTAAGCTACATTCACTATGATGAGGAATACTGTTATCCTCAAATATAATTTGCATTAATAACATGTTATTTACTTTGTAAAGATGTTTACACATTATTTATTCTGTTTTGTTCTAATGCTCATGTGTGAAGTTGATGTTTCAAAAGTTATTCTGATCTTTTATGTATGTACTTATGTCGTAATTTTTGTAACACTGATGTATTTGCTATTTCGATTCTTTTGTAAAGCCTGTACTACTACAAATGTTATCTGTATTGTTATGTTCTTTAATGATATATTTCGTACCTTTGTTATTGTATTCTTATGTTATAAAATTGTAATTGACACCAGTTCATCAAATTAAGTAACTTGTAAATTACATTTCACTGCACACGCTTCTGTTGGTCATAGTATATGGACAATATGTGAGAAGTAGGGACTGATAGTGTTTGTACATGTGTTAATAATTCAGTAAGGGACTGATAACAGCATTGCTGGTTGTAAGAACATTTCAAAAACAATTTTTGTGAGTGCACAAGTGGTGGTTATGGGCTTTCTATATTATCCGCAAGACTCTTCAATGGTGATTGTGCGCCTGCACAGTCGCAACAGATGGCTGCTGGCTATCTCTACAAGGACTACAGTGGGTCTACACCTTTGATGACCCACCAATACCATTATTTCTACAAGGACTGCAGTGGGTCTGCACCTCTGGTGGCCCACCAATACCGTAATCTCTACCAGGACTACAATGGGTCTACTCTGTGACGACCTACCTACCAATATTCTTTAAAACTTCGACTGACTCTGCTGTGGGTTTGCTCTGTTGTGGCCCATTACCTGTCTGCATGTCAAAAGTCAACACAGTCTTTCCGTTGAAAGGACAACACTACTTCTTCAAGACTGCATGGAAATCCACTACTTCTGTGTGCATTTTCTTATATTGCTCAGTCTTTGAGAAAAACACTACTATTTTACTGTGATGAATGATCAGGACTGTCTATATGGACTGTGAGAAAATTTTAGCTTTTGACCAACATTGTATCAATAAGTGTGTGCATTTGATTTCTTTGCTATTGTAATCATAATTATGAAAAAAAGTTTTCAAATCTGTACTGGCCACTGCCCAAAACAATTTGTAATTTTTTTTGTGGGGACCATGGGGGCTCTGTAAGTAGGCTGTTTACGTTTTCTTATTGGTAACGCCACGTAGCGCTCTGTATGAAAAATCACTGGCTGTACTGTGCGCAGTCTGTGGCTAGTTTGCATTGTTGTCTGCCATTGTAGTGTCGGGCAGCGGCAGCTGGATGCTAACAGCGCGTAGCGTTGGGCAGTTGGAGGTGAGCCGCCAGCAGTGGTGGACGTGGGGAGAGAGATGGCGGAGTTTTGAAATTTGTAAGAATTGGTGTCATGAACTGATATATATATTATGACTAGTGAGGTAAATAAATTCTTTTTTCTCTATTAACATCTTTCATTTGCTAACTATGCCTATCAGTAGTTAGTGCCTTCTGTAGTTTGAATCTTTTAGTTAGCTGGCAGTAGTGGCGCTCGCTGTATTGCAGTAGCTTGAGTAACGAAGATTTTTGTGAGGTAAGTGATTTGTGAAACGTATAGGTTAATGTTAGTCAGGGCCATTCTTTCGTGGGGATTTTTGGAAGTCAGATTGCGTTGCGCCAAAAATATTGTTTCAGTTTAATCAAAGTCTTGTATAATTTTTTCTAAGGGACGTTTCAATAGTTTTCCTTATTCAAAAGGGCCAATTCATTTAATGTACAAGAGAGGATCGCCGTATTGTATATCGAGCACATCGCAACTCTATCACATGTGCACCTGCCATCAGAGATCGAGAAATGCTACATTCCGTGTCATCGCGCACCATTGGTTTCAGACTAGGAACGGCCGCAATACGGAATTTTTGTCCTATGCGTAGACTGCCCCGATTTTAAAAAAGAAAGGCTACATTTGAAGAGGTGCCTTGACCATGAAGCATGGACTGCTGTTGAATAAAGTCGCCACCTGGGAAGAGATCCCATTCGTACAGTGTTTTAGAGATGCCCAGCTGCGTTACTCCTGCCTTATAGCGCTAGGTTAGGTATCGATGTCGGTCGGTGAGGCCTCGTACGAAGTCGGCGTTCCAAAACATCCCAATCGTTTTCAAAATGGTTCCAATGGCTCTGAGCAATATGGGACTTAACAGCTGAGGTCATCAGTCCCCTAGAACTTGGAACTAACTAACTTAAGGACATCACACAGATCCATGCCCGAAGCAGGATTCGAACCTGCGACCGCAGCGGTCGCGCGGTTCTAGACTGAAGCGCCTAGAACCGCTCGGCCACCCCGTCCAGCCCAATCGTTTTCTATAGGATTCAGGTCCGGACTCAGTGCTGGACAGTCCATTACATGGATGTTATTTTCGTGTAACCACTCCGCCATGGGCCGTGCACCATGAACAGGTGCTCGATCGTGTTCAAAGATGCAATCGCCATACTCAAATTGCTCATCAACAGCGGGAAGCAAGAAGGTGCTTAAAACATCAATGCTGCAATAGTGCCAAGCAAAACAACAAGGGGTGCAAGCCCCTTCCATGAAAAACACGACCACATCATAACACCATCGCTTCCGAATTTTACTGTTGGCACCGGGCATTCGCCATATCCACACTCTGCCATCGGATCGCCACATTGTGTATCGCGAATCGTTATTCCATACAACGTTTTCCCACTGTTCAATCGTCCAATGTTTACGCTCCTTATACCACGCGAGGCGCCGTTTGACATTTACCGGCGTGATGTGTGGCTTACGAGCAGCCGCTCAACAATGACATCCAAGTTTTCGTACCTCCCACCTGACTGTCATAGTACTTGCAGTGGATCCTGATGCAATTTGGAATTCTTGTGTGATGGCCTGGATAGATGTCTGCCCTCTTCAACTGTGGATGGTCTCTGTCAGTCAACAGACGAGGTCGGCCTGTACGCTTTGTGCTGTACCCCTTCACGTTTCCACTTCACTATCACGTCGGAAAGGATGGTCCTAGGGATGTTAAGGAGTGTGGAAATGTCACATACAGACATATGACACATGTGATACCCAATCACCTGACCACGTTCGAAGTCCGTGAGTTCCGCGGAGCGCCTCATTGTGCTCTCTCGCAATGTCTAGTGACTGAGATCGCTGATATGGAGTACCTGGCAGTAGCTGGCAGCACAATGCACCCAGTATGTGAAAAGTATGTTTTTGGGAGTGTCCAGACACTTTTGATCATATAGTGTATCTTCCCAATACCAATGTCGATAACAGCAATAAATCGTCGAGATTCTTGACCGTCACAATGTACGACCTGTCTGTTCACATAATTAAGTTTTTACGGAACCCTTAGTGCGCGACTCGTCATTGCAGATTTTTTTGTTATATTTTTTTTTTTCGGGCATATCTTCTGTCACATCGCCGTGCTTTTGTAGTTCAGATTCTTCAAATGGCTCTGAGCACTATGGGACTTAACATCTGAGGTCATCAGTCCCCTAGAACTTAGAACTACTTAAACCTAACTAACCTAAGGACATCACACACATCCATGCCTGAGGGTGGATTCGAACCTGCGGCCGTAGCAGTCACGCGGTTCCTGACTGAGCGCCTGGAGCCGCGTGGCCCCCGATGCCGGCTGCTTTGGTGGCTATACTGTGTGCATGCAGTCTGTGGCTAGTTTGCATTGTTGCCTGCCATTGTAGTGTTGGGCAGCTGGATGTGAACAGCACGTAGCGTTGCGCAGTTGGAGGTGAGCCGCCAGCAGTGGTGGATGTGGTGAAGTGAGATGGCGGATTTTTGAGAGCGGATGATCTGGACGTGTGTCTATCCGAAACAGTACATTTGTAAGAATGGATGTCATGAACTGCTATATATACACTCCTGGAAATTGAAATAAGAACACCGCGAATTCATTGTCCCAGGAAGGGGAAACTTTATTGACATATTCCTGGGGTCAGATACATCACATGATCACACTGACAGAACCTCAGGCACATAGACACAGGCAACCAAGCATGCACAATGTCGGCACTAGTACAGTGTATATCCACATTTCGCAGCAATGCAGGCTGCTATTCTCCCATGGAGACGATCGTAGAGATGCTGGATGTAGTCCTGTGGAACGGCTTGTCATGCCATTTCCACCTGGCGCCTCAGTTGGACCAGCGTTCGTGCTGGACGTGCAGACCGCGTGATACGACGCTTCATCCAGTCCCAAACATGCTCAATGGGGGACAGATCCGGACATCTTGCTGGCCAGGGTAGTTGACTTACACCTTCTAGAGCACGTTGGGTGGCACGGGATACATGCGGACGTGCATTGTCCTGTTGGAACAGCAAGTTCCCTTGCTGGTCTAGGAATGGTAGAACGATGGGTTCGATGACGGTTTGGATGTACCGTGCACTATTCAGTGTCCCCTCGACGATCACCAGAGGTGTACGTCCAGTGTAGGAGATCGCTCCCCACACCACGACGCCGGGTGTTGGCCCAGTGTGCCTTGGTCGTATGCAGTCCTGATTGTGGCGCTCACCTGCATGGCGCCAAACACGCATACGACCATCATTGGCACCAAGGCAGAAGCGACTCTCATCGCTGAAGACGACACGTCTTATTAGTCATGGCCATTCTTTTGTAGGCATTATTAAAAGTCAGATTGCGTTGCGCTAAGAAAATATTGTATGTCAGTTTACTGTTGATCAGAATAGGTAAAGAGCGAAAAGTCTGAGTACGTTCAATTTTGCTCAGCTGTTTGAAAATAAAATAATGTAAGAGATTTATCAGCATAGTAATTCAATAGTTTTTCTAAGGGACGTTTCACTAATACTCAAGAAATTTTTATCAGAGTGCATTTTTATTGGAACATGTCGTAACACGGTGGCAGGATTTGTCGAAAATTGTCTACTCGGTGACAATGGAGAGCAGTGTTCTTGTCTCGACCAGAAGGCAGTTACAACGTAGGTTCTGCGCACGGTCTCGGAATACAACCGTGCAGAAACGTTCTGAGCAATAGAAGAGAACGGCCAAGATGTATTTCTTTGCAGGTGACAGCTGCGGATGGGTAATAGCCCATGTCTGTAAACACTAGACGACATGTCGAGGCAATCCTGGTACAGCGTTCCCCATGGTAATCTCAAGAATCTAACGTTCTGATGATGTCGTGATACAGTCAGTAATGCCTTGTGCAAAATAGGCTGAATAATTAGCAGATGTGTGGCATTCTGTTCACAGCGTACAGCGTACGTGCAACCTGGTAGGCATGAAACCACAAACGACGGGAAAAAACGCGTCGGTAACAGATGACAGATGAGAAGAAATACGATGTGATGTGTGGGGCCCGCGTTGTTTAACAGAACGTGTTTTTTCCCTTCTGGTTTTTTAAATCTAGGCTCTAATGAGACATCAACACAGGCTGCTGACCGATGTTCTCGAGTTGGCGTACGCGGAAACGGTCAGAAAGTGGGTCACTAGTGGAAGATGAATGGGGAGGATCTATAAATAGACACGAGGCCGCACTCTGTTGTTCGATCGGTTTCCCCGGCGCTGACACACAGAGCCGAAGAGAGCTGGCACACGACCCGACTGCCCCGATATGACCCCAGTCCTCGTAAACCGCCTGAACTCCGCCACGCGTGGGAATTACTTGTTTTTCTTGCTGTGTGTCTTAGTACTGTGAACTAATTTCATGAACCTATCTACGCCAGTCTAGCCTACGCGAGCTTCTGTAAAACTACTGCGACCTATATCCATTTGAACCTGCGCACTATATTAAATCCTACCTGTGCCTCTAAAATTTTACCCCCAATCTACAGACCCTCTCGCAATATCCCCATGATCAAAGTGATAACTCCTTAATGTCCCCGTGTGTGTCCTGTCAGTCTAGTATGCTTTTAGTCGTCAATAACCATTTTCTGCCCGATTTGCTTCAGTTACTCTCCATTAGCTATTCAGTCTGAATGGTTCACATGTCTCTGAGCACTATGGGACTTAACTTCTGAGTTCATCAGTCCCCTAGAACTTAGAACTGGTTAAACCTGACTAACCTATGGACGTCACACACTTCTATGCCCGAGGCAGGATTCGAACCTGCGACCGTATTTAGTCTGAATCTTCAGCATTTTGCTGTAACACACTTTTCAAAGCTCCAGTTCTCTTCTCCTAGTTTCGCTTTCATAGATACGAACAGTGTAGGCAAATACTTTAAGGAAAGATCTAAATTTAGAATTCGGTTTATAAATTAACATATTTCGCAGTTACGGAAAATATTTTAGCGGACTACATTTTAGATTATCTTTACTTCTGACTTCGTATAAATTATTTAACTTTGCATTTTATAATCCAGTTTCTCCATCATCACCTGCCTTCGGGTGTAGCAAATCTGGTATTAGAGTCACCTACGTCGCTTCATTTCTAATGCCGACACGCAAATTAATCTATAATTTTTTGCTAGTAAGTAGAAAAAAAAACACAAGTGAAGCAGTGAAATGCACTGAAGAGCCAAAGAAACTGGAAATTCATATAGGCATGCGTATTCAAATACAGAGATATGTAAGCAGGCAGAATACAGCGCTACGGTATGCGACGCCTATGTAAGACAACAAGTGTCTGGCGCAGTTGTTAGATCGGTTATTGCTGCTACAGTGGCAGGTTATCAAGATTTAAATGGGTTTGAGCGTGGGGGCCCAGGTAGTGATAAAGCGGGGTTTTCCCGAACGACCGTTTCACGAGTGTTACGTGAATATCAGGAATTCCGTAAAACATCAAATCTCCGACATCGCTGCGGCCGGAAAAATATCCTGCAAGAACGTGAATCGTTGAATGTGATGGAAGAGCAATCCTTCCGCAAATGGCTGCAGATTAGAATGCTGGGCCATCAGCAAGTCAGCGTGCGAACCATTCAACGAAACATCATCGATATGGGCTTTCGGAGCCGAAGGCCCACTTATCTACCCTTGATGACTGCACGACACAAGGCTTTACGCCTTGCCCGGGTTCTCCCGGGTTCGATTCCCGGAGGGGTCAGGGATTTCTCTGCCTCGTAACGGCTGGGTGTTGTGTGATGTCCTTAGGTTAGTTAGGTTTAAGTAGTTCTAAGTTCTAGGGGACTGATGACCTAAGATGTTAAGTCCCATAGTGATCAGAGCCATTTGAACCTTTCCCTGGTTCGTCAACACTGACAATGGACTGTTTATGACTGGAAACATGTTGCCTAGTCGTACGAGTCTCGTTTCAAATTGCATCGAGCGGATGGAAGTGTATGGGTATGGAAACAACCTCATGAATCCCTGGTCCCTGCATGTCAGCAGGGGCCTATGCAACTGGTGGAGGCCCTGTAACGTTGTGGGACGTGTGCAGTTGGAATGATATGGGACCCCTGATACGTCTACGTACGACTCTGACAGGTGACACGTACGGAAGCATTCTGTCTGGGCACATGCATCTAACCATTCATGTCATTGTGCACTCCGACGGAGTTGGGTAATTCCGGCAGGACACTGCGTCACCCCATACGTCTAGAATTGCTACAGAATGGCCCCAGGAACACTCTTCTGAGTTTAAAAACTTCCGCTGGGCACCAAACTCCCCAGATATGAACATTATTGCGCATATCTGGGATTCCTTGCTACGTGCTGTTCAGAGGAGACCTCCACCTCCTTGTACTCTTACGGATTTATGGACAGCCCTGCAGGATTCATGGTGTCGGTCCCCTTCAGAACTACTTATGACATTAGTGGATTCATTGCAAAGTCGTGTTGCGGTACTTCTGCGTGCACGCGGGGGGAGCTACACGATATTAGGCAGGTGTACCAGTTTATTTGGCTCTTCATTGTAAATAGGCAGTAAAAGATTATTTATAAAACACTATCTTTCGTAGAATGAATGAGGGTTAGAATCGACCGCAATTACATGAAAGCGGAAAATCAAGTCCAGAGGGAGAAAGATGTTGTCGCAACAATCCATAAATTTTGATGAAATACTTTATGGACATTAGAAAAATTGTAGTCCAGGAAAAGCAGATGGGCATTGAAGCCCAATGCTTCTGAATACCAGGCTATTGTATTGACTACTTCGCCAGCCCGCTCAATAAAGACAGCAACGCGGGTTGGAACGGAACGGTTATCTTCGTTCTTTACCGTGTCTACTTCGGTGATTGAAAATTCGCCTATCTCTTGTAGACTGTCCTGTGCAAGGTAACATGTAAATGTCCAACCGCGCACAGTATTGACTTATTTTTCTTTTCTCTTTGATGTTGCTTTTGTATGTTGTACGTATTTTCTGCTAGCAGACGTAACATATGAAAAAACACCCGACTCCAAATGGCTGTCTACATCCGGCGCCATTACTTTGTCATCAGCGGACCGTACGGCACTGATTTTCTGTTAGAGGCGAAGAGCGGATCATAACCGCCCACGAAACACTTATGAAATACGACTTGAGTCAGGTTTTCACTTACGCCTTCTCGTAAATTTTGTTACGAGTGTGTTACCGCTTCACCAGATTACGGTGTCTCAGAAACTAAACCCATCTCTTGTGCCTTTACGAGTTTTGAATGTTGTGACTGGCTGACAAATAACGGAAGAAAATACTCCCAGCTTATGCAGTGGGTACATTTGTCATTGTGTCTCAGTGCGGCGGCTCGCAGTAATATACATACGGCGTGCGCGCTTGCTTCGTTGATTAAGTTTCTCGCCTGATGTCGCGGAGAGACCACACGCTTCAAGTTTCATCTGGACACGTGCTGCTAAGTCCTCTTTCCTGGTTATTTGTACAGCAACGTGTTAATGGTTTTCGGCATGACTTACTTATTTCAGCGGAACAGATGATTTCATTCTTTCCTTTTCTTGTACAAAAAAAAAAATTCACAGTTAACGTTGCTTTTGTTTTCATAGGTGGGAGAGCAAAACCCGCGCCGTCAGCATAAGCACAAGAACCGTCCCTTTTACAAGAGAACGCAACGCTGATCTATAACAGCGTTCAGCTAACCGTGAACACCACAAGATCTTGAAGAAGATCCCACTAGAGGAGTCGAGACGTCTATAGTGTAGAAGAAACATGACGTGGCCTAATAATCTATCAGTTCTTACGCTCAATGACAACGGCCAGGAAAGCTTGCGGACTTACGTAAGAATTATATTGCTAAGATCATTATGCGACTAATTAATACGATTTTTCTTTGGCGTCGTCATCTTCTACATCTACATGATTACTCTGCAATTCACATTTAAGTACTTGGCAGAGGGTTCATCGAACCACACTCATACTATCTGTCTA
The DNA here is from genome assembly GCF_023897955.1 of Schistocerca gregaria. Taxonomy (NCBI): domain Eukaryota; kingdom Metazoa; phylum Arthropoda; class Insecta; order Orthoptera; family Acrididae; genus Schistocerca; species Schistocerca gregaria. Next base: position 438,307,302 of record NC_064925.1, on the reverse strand, counting down.
CCATTCCACACCCGAACAGCGCGCGGCAAAAGCGAACAACTAAACCTTTCTGTTCGAGATCTGATTTCTCTTATTTTATTTTGACGATCAGTCCTACCTATGTAGGTTGGGCTCAACAAAATATTTTCGCATTCGGAAGAGAAATTTGGTGACTGAAATTTCGTAAATAGATCTCGCCGCGACGATAAACGTCTTTGCTTTAATGACTTCCATCCCAACTCGCGTATCATACCTGCCACACTCTCTCCCCTATTACGTGAAAATACAGAACGAGCTGCCTTTTGTTTTGCACCCTTTCGATGTCCTTCGTCAATCCCACCTGGTAAGGATCCCACACCGCGCAGCAATATTCTAACAGAGGACGAACGAGTGAAGTGTAAGCTGTCTCTTTAGTGGACTTATTGCATCTTCTACGTGTCCTGCCAATGAAACGCCACCTTTGGCTCGCCTTCCCCACAATATTATCTATGTGGTCTGTCCAACTGAAGTTGTTTGTAATTTTAACACTCAGGTACTTAGTTGAATTGACAGCCTTGAGAATTCTACTATTTATCCAGTAATGGAATTCCAACTGATTTCTTTTGGAACTCATATGGATCGAATCACACTTTTCGTTATTTAGCGTTAACTGCCACCTGCTACACCATACAGCAATCTTTTCTAAATCGCTTTGCAACTGATACTGGTCTTCGGATGACCTTACTAGACGGTAAATTACAGCATCATCTGCGAACAACCTAAGAGAAGTGCTCAGATTGTCACCCAGGTCACTTATATAGATCAGGTACAGCAGAGGTCCTAGGACGCTTCCCTGGGGAAAAGAAAGAAGCAACCTTGGGGTTTAAAGACGCGTCTGCAACGAAGACATTAGAAACGACGCACAATCTCTGATCGGAGAAGGATGGAAATGGATATCAGCCACGCCCTTTCAAAGGAACCATTCCGACAGTCAAATGGTTCAAACGGCTCTAAGCACTACGGGACTTAACATGTGAGGTCATCAGTCCCATAGACTTAGAACTACTTAAACCTAACTAATCTAAGGACACCACACACATCCATGGCCGAGGCAGGATTCAAACCTGCGACCGTTAGTGTCTTTTGCAGTTCCGGTATATGAGTGGTCGCATCGTGATAAAGACTTAATTATGACAACCGAATTACAGTAATATACATGAAAGCGTGGTGTCTTTTTTCGGACACGCCCGAAAGAACAGACACCACCAAGCGGAATCCGCAGTATATAAGTTGAAAACCGGGGGGGGGGGGGGGGGGGGTATGAAAGGAAAGGGAAAGAACTTTTGTCAGCTGTATCGGGAATTTATGCGGAATCAGAAGCGACAAGTGAAAATGAGTGGTGGGCGGGGATTCGAAGCTGGGATCTCCTGCCTCCTAGGCAGTTAGTATCATCATCATCATCATCATTTAAGACTGATTATGCCTTTCAGCGTTCAGTCTGGAGCATAACCCCCTTATAAAATTCATCCATGATCCCTTATTCAGTGCTAACATTGGTGCCTCTTCTGATGTTAAACCTATTATTTCAAAATCATTCTTAACCGAATCCAGGTACCTTCTCCTTGGTCTTCCCCGACTCCTCCTACCCTCTATTGCTGAACCCATGAGTCTCTTGGGTAACCTTGCTTCTCCCATGCGTGTAACATGACCCCACCATCTAAGCCTGTTCGCCCTGACTGCTACATCTGTAGAGTTCATTCCCAGTTTTTCTTTGAATTCCTCATTGTGGACACCGTCCTACCATTGTTCCCATCTACTATTACCTGCAATCATCTTAGCTACTTTCATATCCGTAACCACAACCTTGTTGATAAGGTAACCTGAATCCACCTAGCTTTCGCTCCCATACAACGAAGTTGGTCGAAAGTTAGCAGTTAATAAATAATTTTAATTACAATGAGACATGTCCTTTCTGGTAACGGAAATTTGACTTATGTTATTCTAGATAAGTATTTTCTGTATCTGTGTGACGTGGGTTTAAGATTGAGCAAAGACAGGAGGATGAGGCAGGGAGTAGACGATGTAGCGAAAGAGGGCAAGAGAGAGAGAGAGAAAGAGAGAGAGAGAGAGAGAGAGAGAGAGAGAGAGAGAGAGAGAGAGAGAGGGGGGGGGGGGGAGGGAGAGGGAGAGCGAGAATCACTATTTTAGGAACCTGAAAACTTCTCGTAGTCACTTTTCTAATTGCAGAACGTGACAGACAGCTGCATGTTCAGTTTATTAGTGTTAGTATACCGCGTCGTCAGATACATTTTGGCTGGTGTTTAGCCAGATTTCTGCAACATGTAACTGGAGTGAGCCCACACAATTTGTGTTCCACGTCTTTTATGCGAGGCGCAGTGGCGACAAATTGTGTCGGTTTGTTTCCAGTTTCAAATAAAATGACCTTTAAATAGCTATTTTACGTTCTCATTCGATATAGCGCCACCAGATTAGTCTAGTGTGATATTCTTTTTACCGATATTACAAGGCACAGTAAAACAACAAGAATAGTCAGTAGTCCAGCAGCGAACAGAGCATCACTCTTCTCCTTGGCGATAGCAGTCAACGCGAGCCAGGACGGTGCTTTCACTGCTGTTCCTTTCACTACACACATCAAAACTTGTTTTGCATTACCTCGGTTCCGAGAGTCCCGGAACTTTTAGAGAAAATTGGAATAGAGATCAGCATTAACATCATTTCCGCCCTTTTTGTTGCTCATGAAAACCACACCTTGCATATTGTACCACCATACAGCGAGAATTCCAGAGGTGGTGGTCCAGATTTCTGTACACACCGGTACTTCTAATACCCAGTAGCACGTCCTCCTGTATTGATGCATGCCTGTATTCGTCGTGGCATACTATCCACAAGTTCATCAAGGCCCTGTTGGTCCAGATTGTTCCACTCCTCAACGGCGAATCGGCATATATCCCGCACAGTCGTTGGTGGGTCACGTCGTCCATAAACTACCCTTTTCAATGTATCCCAGCCACGTGCGATAGGGTTCATATCTAGAGAACATGCTATCCACTCTAGTCGAGCGATGTCGTTATCCTGAAGGAAGTCATTCACAAAGATGTGCACGTGTGGACGCGAACTGTCTTCCATGAAGACGAACGCCTCGCCAATATGCTGCCGAAATGGTTGCACTCTCGGTCTAAGGATGGCATTCACGTATCGTACAGCCGTTACAGCACTCTTCATGACCACCAGCGGCGTTCGTCGGTCCCACATAACGACACCCCAAAACAGCAGCGAACCTCCACCTTATTGCTTTCGCTGGACAGTGTGTCTAAGGCATTAAGCCTGACCGGGTTGCCTCCAAACACGTCTCCGACGATTGTCTGGGTGAAGGCATATGCGACACTCATCGGTGAAGAGAACGTGATGTCAATCCTGAGCGGTCCTTTCGCGTGTTGTTGGGCCCATCTGTACCGCGCTGCATGGTGTCGTGGTTGCAAAAATGGACCTCGCCATGGACGTCGGGAGTGAAGTTGCGCGTCATTCGGCCTATTGCGCGCAGTTTGAGTCGTAACACGACGGCCTGTGGCTGCACGAAAAGCGTTACTCAACATGGTGGCGTTGCTGTCAGGGTCCCTGCAAGCCATAATCCGTAGGTAGCGGTCATCCACTGCAGTAGTAGCTCTTGGGTGGCCTGAGCGAGACATGTCATCGACAGTTCCTGTATCTCTGTATCTCCTCCATGCCCGAAGAACATCGCTTTGGTTCACTTCGAGAAGCCTGGATACTTTACTTGTTGAGAGCCCTTCCTGGCACAAAATACACTCCTGGAAAGTGAAATAACTTTATTGACACATTCCTGGGGTCAGATACATGATCACACTGACAGAACCACAGTCACATAGACACAGGCAACAGAGCATGCACAATGTCGGCACTAGTACAGTGTATATCCACCTTTCGCAGCAATGCAGGCTGCTATTCTCCCATGGAGACGATCGTAGAGATGCTGGATGTAGTCCTGTGGAACGGCTTGCCATGCCATTTCCACCTGGCGCCTCAGTTGGACCAGCGTTCGTGCTGGACGTGCAGACCGCGTGAGACGACGCTTCATCCAGTCCCAAACATGCTCAATGGGGGACAGATCCGGAGATCTTGCTGGCCAGGGTAGTTGACTTATACCTTCTAGAGCACGTTGGGTGGCACGGGATACATGAGGACGTGCATTGTCCTGTTGGAACAGAAAGTTCCCTTGCCGGTCTAGGAATGGTAGAACGATGGGTTCGATGACGGTTTGGATGTACCGTGCACTATTCAGTGTCCCCTCGACGATCACCAGAGGTGTACGGCCAGTGTAGGAGATCGCTCCCCACACCATGATGCCGGGTGTTGGCCCTGTGTGCCTCGGTCACCTGCATGGCGCCAAACACGCATACGACCATCATTGGCACCAAGGCAGAAGCGACTCTCATCGCTGAAGACGACACGTCTCCATTCGTCCCTCCATTCACGCCTGTCGCGACACCACTGGAGGCGGGCTGCACGATGTTGGGGCGTGAGCGGAAGACGGCCTAACGGTGTGCGAGACCGTAGCCCAGCTTAATGGAGACGGTTGCGAATGGTCCTCGCCGATACCCCAGGAGCAACAGTGTCCCTAATTTGCTGGGAAGTGGCGGTGCGGTCCCCTACGGCACTGCGTAGGATCCTACGGTCTTGCCGTGCATCCGTGCGTCGTTGCGGTCCGGTCCCAGGTCGACGGGCACGTGCACCTTCCGCCGACCACTGGCGACAACATCGATGTACTGTGGAGACCTCACGCCCCACGTGTTGAGCAATTCGGCGGTACGTCCACCCGGCCTCCCGCATGCCCACTATACGCCCTCGCTCAAAGTCCGTCAACTGCACATACGGTTCACGTCCACGCTGTCGCAGCATGCTACCAGTGTTAAAGACTGCAATGGAGCTCCGTATGCCACGGCAAACTGGCTGACACCGATGGCGGCGGTGCACAAATGCTGCGCAGCTAGCGCCATTCGACGGCCAACACCGCGGTTCCTGGTGTGTCCGCTGTGCCGTGCGTGTGATCATTGCTTGTACAGCCCTCTCGCAGTGTCCGGAGCAAATATGGTGAGTCTGACACACCGGTGTCAATGTGTTCTGTTTTCCATTTCCAGGAGTGTATTAATGCCGCGGTATTGACCGTCTATGCATGGTTGAACTATATACAACACGATCGGTGTACTTCCTTCCTGGTGGAATGACTGGAACTGATCTCTGTCGGACCCCCTCCGACGCTGCTCATGAATGATTATTTTCATCTCTGGGCGGTTTTTGTGACATCTGTGAACAGTCAAAGGGACTATGTCTGTGATACAATATCCACTTTCCGGGTCTATCTTCAGGAGTTCTGGATACCGGGGTGATGCAAAACTTTTTTGATGTGTTTATATTATGGTAAAAAGAGTATCGCTCTAGACTAATCTGGGGACACTCTGCCGAATGGCCACGTAAAATGCCGATTTAAACATGGACGCTAGGCGACGCATGAGAGATGTGGTCAACATTATTAATTTGGGCAGACTCCAGCTTAAAGTTGTAAAAACAAAATTACAAACATTTGCCGAAACATTAGACGAAATCGTTTGACGTCTCTTAGGAGAGATACCCTGCGAGATTGCTTCTCAGAACAGAACCACATAAGTAGTAAAGAGTACAGAAATCAGTGCAAAATAATGTTTTTCATATCCAGATATCGGTCAGCAAATGTAAATTAGAACATTAAAACCGTACGACCTTTGACATGAATAGTTCAGTTGGGAATATGTGCATATGAATGTGGTTTTAATGTTTTAACTTACATCTACTGCACTGATGACGACCAATCAGTGACCTTAATCCGGGTATGAAATAAATATTATTTGCAATTGATTTCTGTACCCTTTAGTACTCGAAATATATAGTCACTAAGCTTAACTGCCACCTCACCGAAACAAATCCTGCAGGAGCAAATAAACTTTTGAAACAGCGTTTATAATTACATACCCCGTTGGCTCCTTTTTCCTGTCTGTTTCATTATATAAGATGTAGGTTAAGAATGGTTCCACAATATTCTCTTCGGAAACAATAGAAATACTTACGTAAGCGTACTGTGTCTTGGTTGTTTTGCAAACAATGCGAGAGCCAGTCATCTCCAACGCAGGCTTCCGCAACGCATACTCTAATTGTGAATGCAGAGATGCCCTCTTGCTCGTCCTGTAGCACTTTAATGAAGCGGACACGAATACATATTAATGTTAACTAAATCGCCAGGATCTATAAATAACTCTGCAGCTTCGTTAATAGACCAGTGGGAGGTAGGTTAGAGGAACTGACCTCTTTGACACCAGGACCATGGATTTCTTTCGGAGTTCCGAAAGGAACAATAGGGTTTCATGTTGTGCCGAATATTCATCGTTGTGGCTATTTGAACTGGTGCGCCTGCGTGGTGGCTGACGCACGAGGGGGCGCTAGTTTCTAGGCCAGTGGTTCCCGATCTTTCTGAGATCTCCACCATCTACATCTACATCTACATGACTACTCTGCAATTCACATTTAAGTGCTTGGCAGAGGGTTCATCGAACCACAATCATACTATCTCTCTACTATTCCACTCCCGAACAGCGAGCGGGAAAAACGAACACCTAAACCTTTCTGTTCGAGCTCTGATTTCTCTTATTTTATTTTGATGATCATTCCTACCTATGTAGGTTGGGCTCAACAAAATATTTTCGCATTCGGAAGAGAAAGTTGGTGACTGAAATTTCGTAAAAAGGTCTCGCCGCGACGAAAAACGTCTATGCTGTAATGACTTCCATCCCAACTCGTGTATCATATCTGCAACACTCTCTCCCCTATAACGCGATAATACAAAACGAGCTGCCCTTTTTTGCACCCTTTCGATGTCCTCCGTCAATCCCACCTGGTAAGGCTCGCCTTCCCGACAATATTATCTATGTGATCCTTCCAACTGAAGTTGTTCGTAATTTTAACACCCAGGTACTTAGTTGAATTGACAGCGTTGAGAATTGTACTATTTATCGAGTAATCGAATTCCAACGGATTTCTTTTGGAACTCATGTGGATCATCTCACATCGAGTGCAATCAGATGTTACCCAGTCCCCTCCCCACTCCGTGCATCAATGTCGACAATTTCATCTAATTATACTTTAGGCGGCGGTCGGAGTGGTGGAGCGGTTCTAGGCGCTACAATCTGGAACCGCGCGACCGCTACGGTCGCAGGTTCGATTCCTGCCTCAGGAATGGATGCGTGTGATGTCCTTAGGTTAGTTAGGTTTAAGTAATTCTAAATTCTATGGGACTGATGACCTCAGAAGTTAAGTCCCATAGTGCTCAGATCCATTTGAACCATATACTTTAGAATAGAAAAGAATATTCGTTGGACACTTTCATTTTTAAAAATAAATGACGAAAGATAAATGATATTCAGTTTCTGTGGGAGTTGTTATTAAACTATGAACCAATGATTCAGTGAAATATATGGTAACGCTTTTTTCTAACCACCTTTTTAACAGAATGATGGCTCAATTCTCAGTGCATCACGAGTGCTGCGTGCAACTCCCCCTCAGAGAAGAAAGCTACCTACATTGAGGGCAGACACTTGTTACAAAACATGCTTCCTTCGCACCACTCCTCTTCCCAGCGACACTTGCTTCAGCCATGCCCCATTTAATACATGAATAATTTAGTGTGGCTCAATGGCTGTAGCGTCTTTCAATTGGACGCCAGTTTGGCGACTTGAATGTCCCTAACCTACTCCAGTTATACAACCGATGGAAGGGTGCCAGCATTTTAACTTGGAATCCGAAGCACGTGTCATTCCTGGCGATTCATTTAATCATCAGTTGCTGGGTTAAAATGCAGACTGAAATATTCCTGGTCTAATTGGTACTCGATCCCGCAACCTCCCCGTTTCCAGGTGTGTGCTTTGTGAATTGATTACTATGCCCGACAATCAACTAACTGGAATTGCGTGCACCACACTGAAGCCTACTGCTTGTGCCTCACATGATTCCTGGAATCCTTACTTCTGGTCTAGCAGAAATTGGAAGGCTTCAGGCTGCCATTGTTTTGTGTCTGAGCACTGTCATTAATAATAATAACAATAAGAATGATAACATTTAGGCTCTACAGCATTGTAGTAGTCTTTATATAATTACTTTTGTATTTTGCTATCAGTTAGTTCGTTTACTGTTGCGAAGCGGAGAGTGAAGCAATTTATGGTCTGCTGATGGAACTACCTATAACTCGGAGAAGACATTTTCACGAGACATTTAAACATATGTGATGTATAGATACAATGCACATAGTAGAAGTATGCTTGTAGTGGGTTGACATTGTGAGGAAGATGTTGTTTATACATTCGTTTCACTAACTGTAACCTCCACCACATTGTGCCACGTGTTATTGATAGTATTGAAAAAGTATGTAAATGTTGGTAACGTATGTAATCAGTATTACAGTTTCTCGAAACAATGATAACAGTAATGGTCTATTCAAAATAACTTAGCTTCATGCCCGAAATGGAACTGAACTCTTCTGTTTTACCCCTCAGAGGATTACATTTTACCTCTTAGGAGGTAATTACGTGCAGGTTGAGAAACACTGTTCTAGGCTGTGGGCATCTATGGTGCACGGCCAAGGCGAGGCCAGATGACATGGTGCAAGCCAGACCTGCCGGTTCATGGCGGAAGTACTGTGGAGAGGCTGAGGCATAATAGGGCTAGGTGTGTTTTTGGTTGGTGTCCGTGGACACATTGTTGATTTGCAGTTCTTTCACTTTAGTTTCCGCATGATTGTTTGAATTATCAGTTTGATAGGAGTTGTATTACAATAGTGTACGGGGTCGTCGACGGAAAAGACAAGGGCGCGGTTATTGAATGAACACAGCCCATTTACGTTGAGTTGACTGGTTTTGTGTCGTACCTTATCTCGGCTATTGATTTACTCGGAGTTCAGCGTCGTTCGCATAATCGGTAGTAGTTTCCTGTAGACGTGCTCTGGTCGGCGAAATTGTGGGTGGTGTGCAGGGTTGGTTTTGAATAGCGTTGCTTTTACTGCGACGTCCTTGGCTTCGCTGTTTCTGTCGCGTGTTCGCTATTGGTTAGAGAAAATATCTTAAAGTGAAAAGAGGTGCTGCTGCATCTCGAGCAACCGCGATTGGAATTCGGTGGAAGCTCCTGGCCAGCAGACGCTACAAATTAACTACGGACTTTGTGTGGTGTGTTATGTGCACCATCAATATGCGCGGAGCAACGTCAGTGTTGTCTGTGTCTAATTCAACGTGCTAGCACGGAAGGGTGGCCCACGTCACTTGTTCCAGCGTTGTCCCATATTTTTGTTGTTATTCTGTCTTACTGTCTTCAGATTATTACCAATCAGTAGGTCGTTAATTCTCTCAGTCTCTGCGCTCATTGCTATGTGTCGCTTAGTTAGTGGCGGTATATATAGATAGGTTGTAAGATGCAAATGAACTCTAAGCTAACGTTATACAAATCGAAGGGGAAGTAGATGAAGGTGGGCTGGGAGATGTAAAGATGCTAGCAGAGCGTGACAGAACACTGAAAGGCCGAAATTTTACATTGGCCACTGGAGTAGATGACATTACCTCAGAATTACTGAGACCCCTGGGAAAACCAACTTTTCCACCTGGTGTGCAAGGTACACGAGACAGGCGAGGTACCCTCGAACTTCAAGAGGAATGTAATAATTCCATTTCCAAAGGAAGCAGGTGCTGACAGGTGTCAATATTACCGAATTATCATGGTTGCAAGATTTTGGCACGAATTATGTAAACAAAAATCGCAAAACCTTCGTGCATGATCAGTTTCGGTTCCTGAGAGATGTAGGAATACGGGAAGCAGTACTGACTGCTACATTGTAGAAGATACGTTGAAGAAATGCAAACCTGCGTTTATATCATAGTAGGTTTAGAGAAAGCTTTCGACATTGTTGATTGGTCTATGAAATTTTGAAGGTAGTAGGGATACAGTGCAGGGAGTGAAAGGTTATTTACAACTTATACAGAAACCATACTTCAGTTACAGGTATCGAGAGACATGAAAGGGAAGGAATGGAGTGAGACAGGATTGCAGCCATCCTCGATATTATTAAATCTGCTGAGCAAGCAGTAAAGGAAACTCAGGAGAAATTTAGAAAGGGAATTAGAGTTCACGAAGAAGAAATAAAAATTCTGGTTTGCCAATGGGATAGTAATTTTGTCAGAGACAGTAAAGGATTTGAAAGAGCAATTGAATGGAAAGGATTGTGTCTTGAGAAGAAGTTATACGACGGACACCGACAAAAGCAAAACAAAGGTAATGGAATATAGTCGAATTACTTCACGTGCTACTTAGGAAATCAGATTAGGCAATGAGACACTAAAAGTAGTAGATGAGTTTTGTCAGTTAACAAAAGAACTGATAAAGGCCAAAGTAGAGAGGATATAAGATGAAGACTAGTAAGGACATGAAAAGAGTTTTTTTTAAATAGAGAATTTTTAAGACCTAATATAAATTTAGTTGCTAAGAGGTGTTTCCTAAAGATATTTGTATGCAGTGTGTCACTGTACGGAACTGAAAAGTGGACGATAAAAAGCAGAGAGAAGAAAAGAAGCTTCTGAAATGTGGTACTATAGAAAAATGCTGAAGATTTAACGGATAATTCCAATAACTAATGAGGTGATACTAAATGTAATCGGGGAATAAAGAAGTTTATGACCCGACTTGACTAAAAGAAGTGGACAGTTTTAGGACGCATTCCGAATCATGAAGGAATCGTCACTTTGGTAATAGACCGATTGTGACACATAAATATTGTAGAAGGATACCAAGAATCGCATCAGTATGCATGTTCAAATGGATGTAGGTTGCAGTAGTTATTCGGAGACGAAGAGTTTTTCACGGGATACAATAGCATGGAGAGCTGGATCAAACCACACTTCTGACTGACGACCACAATAACAGAACTTCCTCGCACACTCATTTCTGAAGTGAAGCGTGTGCGGTAAAGTTTCGCTTCTCGGTTCCACAGAATTGCTGATTTCTGGCAACGCCGCACGTCGCAGGGTGAACGGCTGCTTGCGTGGGCGTAGCGCCGCCTACCCCTGACCTTCCTCACCTGGCTGGGCAGAGCGCGTCCCGTGGGAATCTCACAATGCCCAGGGATGTGCGCGTACAAAGGCGGCTTCTGCGGCGGGCCTACACATTACCATATAATGAGCGCGTCGCCCTAATGTGAGGCGTGTCCAGGCAGCTAACTGAGAGTGCGTGGACACGCGCTGCCCACCAACCAGCAAGCGCGCTATGAATCAGCAACAAGAGCTGTTTGCTTCCGCAGGTGACTGCTTCGAATGGATGGCTTCTAGTGCTGTACTAAGAGCGGAAATCGTCCAAGACTGATATATCGCAACTTCCATCCAACCCAGCGCTCGGCAATAACCGCTTGAAAGAGCCACGTGAATTTGATGCAGATGTCGAAATGCGAAGCTATTTCCAACTTCTATTAATCAAACTAACATCCTGTCGCTGTGATAGGAAAGGAATCACTTTTATTAAAATACACTTTCCCTGTGAAAAATATGGCTACACGGTGATATTTGCATGACTGCACAGCGACAAAGTGAAATACGCGGGATCTGAGGAATACCCTGAAGCTGAATGAGACAACAATCACTGTCCAGCGGAAGATGTGCCCTGCGTACTCATTTCCTTGTCTGAGTCATTTCCTCCTCTGTGTTACCACAAGGAGTATGTAATTGTTCCAGTTTTGTAGCACATGTGAGAGGCCTGTTTGTACTCTGCCGTCCCAAAGCAAAGAAATGAGATTCTACGATTGTACACCTACCTGACGTATTCGAAGAATGCCCTTGTGCCTGTGTAGAAGTAGCTTACAGGCTGCGAATGTGTTATTCTTGATGTGTGCATGCGAAATTTGTTAAGTTTGTTAAGGCTCACTTCACTGCTGAATGAGTTCCAAAATGGTTCCAAATGGCTCTAACCACTATGGGGCTTAACATCTTAAGTCATCAGTCCCCTAGACTTAGAAATACTTAAACCTAACTAACCTAAGGACATCACACACATCCATGCCCGAGGCAGGATTCGAACCTGCGACCGCAGCAGCCGCGTGGTTCCGGACCGAAGCACCTAGAACCGCTTGGCTACAGCGGCCAGCCTGCTGAATGAGTATCCGATGTTAACTGAAATTCCACTGGCTTTTTTATTCCTTTATGATTCATGGAGCATGGAAAGCTATAAGCTGGCAACAATATATATCCTACAAACTTATGCTTACAAAGTCGCATGTAACACAATCATGTCTATCGCTTGAGCCTTGTCCCGTATTTACGCAGGCACAGCCATCGTTAATCGGACATGGCGTGTTAATGGTTAAGGGGTGGCCGGATACCCTTCCTGCCGCCACCCCGTACCCCCTGGGACGGAACTAGTGTACCCCAACTGTCTGGGTCGAATGTAATCCATGAAATAGTGCGAAAGTGTTCAGATGTCTGTGAGCCGTGTAACTGATGTCGGAACATGGGGACCAGGCCGGTATTCATCTGGTGGGATGTGGAAAACCACCTAAAAACCACATCCAGGCTGGCCAGCACATCGGCCCTAGTCGTTAATCCGCCGGGCGGATTCGATCCAGGGCCGGCGCGCCTAACCTACTCCAGGGAGCAGCGCGTTAGCGCTCTTTTTTTCTTGCATTTTGTTCGTTATTGATCGTTGTGTTTGGTCGTTGCGGACGTCGCAAGACATCCTGTTCAAGCTCGGTGGTTGATCCCTTCGACTCAGTTATTTATTACAGAGGCCAACCGGCTCTCTGACCGAACACGCTGAGCTACCGTGCCGGCAACGCTCTCGGCTACCCTGGTGGGTGCATGAAACACAATCATGTATGTACCCATAATTCTGGTACATCAAATAGATTATAGGAACTTCACACTCAAATCAATTTAAACTTCCTACACTCTGTTCTTCTTTGTATTACTCACTGAGTCACGATTATTTGAGATCATTGTATACGGCAAACAATCGTGCTGCTTCTAGACCGAACTGTGCCTTACCAGTCCCTATATACCGACTAACTGGTCAACTCGGACCAATTCGCTCGGTGCGCAGTTTTGGCGGGAGCCGCTAATACATGAAGTGCTTCCCCTGTGATCGTTATTCTGGCGTTGCTAAAGGCGGTTATTAAAAGTGAAATCTGAAGTCCGTGGATGACAGCTTACTATTGAGAGAATAGCTTGCTCGATTGTGAATTAAATCTGAGATACATTTTACTGAATATTAATAAATGAAAACCAGATATTTGATGCGCTGGCGCGAGGGTAATCCCTACATATCCTGTTAGGGCAGCCACTCGGATTATCCGACTACTGAACTGGCGAAGTTTCTCAAGAAATCGGTACCCATTGTACCATCTGTTGTCTGCACCTGACTCGACTTCTTACGCCACACGTCAGCTAGTCGATCCTAACTAAATTATGAAGTGATGTTTGGGGTGGAATATTACGGCTTCTTTTTCACACACACACACACACACACACACACACACACACACACACACACACAAAGAACTGTTTCTGATTGTTCATAACAAACAGTAGCAGTGCTGTGAGGTTTCTCAAAGAGGTTCTAGAGTGGCAGTACATGTTATCCATACCACGAGCTTCTACACAGCAAAAAATTTTTCCCCTCAACGACGAGCTACCACAGAATACGATGTCATAAGTTATTAGGGGGTGAAAACAGGAGAAGTCAACTTTTTACATTTTCTGCTGCAAAATCTGACAATTTCCGTAACGCAAAATTTTGACAGCTTGTACCTTTAAAAAGATCTGTAACATTCCATTTCATTGCTATTCTATATAAATACATAAAACTGCAACAAGGCACTTTTTCTAAAATTATTTGTTATTCCGTGAACCCGTTTTCGAACCTTTTCAGGCTCATCTTCAGACAGTTTTTCTGAAGTTACATATCTATTTCAGGCATATTGCTGGGTACTGGCTGTGTGACAAGAAGATGGAACATGCTTCAATGCGTTGCCATGAGTATTGTTTATCTGTCGATTTGGATCCAAAATTTAGTTTTGTACTTACTTTCCAGTACGGGCGGCCTAAGAAGAAAAAGCCGCGCCTACTGTCTCAGTAAGTATAAAACTTGCTTTGAGGAGACAGATCAATCTGATGATGATCATAACGATCGAAAAGGGTCACTGAATAAAACGAATATTTGAAATCTTGTACTGTTTCCACATATTGTCAAACATTGAATCACTGTTATTTTTAAGGTGACCATGCCACTCCTCATCAACCAGTTATTAATCTTCTAGAAAATATTATTTACATTTTCATGTCTTGAAGTTACTACATTAGCCTTGATTATAATTCTTGCATGGGCAGCAAAGAGAAATATTTCTACTTCTTGGACATATGATGGCAGATCATTTGTATGTAAAACAAAGTGCAGTCCCAATATCGATCGCTGTTGTACGTGACTTTCCTCCATTCTGAATGATCTTTCTTCGTGTATACTCCCTGACATTCTTAATTCGATACGCTGCATATTTTTAGGCAGGTAGGTTGAAAGCCGGTTACCAGCTATTTATTTAATATCATAACAACTCAGCTTCTGTCGCATAAAAATGAACTGCACAACAAATGTCTTTGACAAGTCACAAGAAATAGCAGTTTCCAATATTTTGTTATTTACAGTTTAAATAGCCTGATTCATGAACTGAAACATAACATCTCTGCCAAGACGTTATTGAAACTTAAGACTGACGAAATATTTTATTTTGGGTTTCGTATGTTGGTATTCTTGGACACATAATCTTTTCCAGTACCGTCAAGGAGGAGGTAAGTAGTGAGTCCGGTCGCTAATTAATATTACCTGCCTTACTGCCTTTTTTTGTTACGGGATCTGCCAACAGCATATTTCAGTCTATTTGTAAACATTCCCTATGTTTGTGGTGTATTTTATACTTCACAGAATATATTGCACAGGATTTCATACTGCACTCGAAGTATTATCAACATCTTTAGACTTTTTTTATTTTCGGGGAGTTAATTATGTTATTAATATCTTCGGCTGAGGATGGAGAAATGGCGATTCTTCTGTACGTATCATTTCGTCTCGCATGTATTCCGTTGCTTTGTCCCTTGAACGATCCCTTCCAGTCTCCTGAGCGACTTTCTAAAATAAAATTAGTTAACTACTTGTCTGCCATCGTAAATAAATGCGTGGTTTCGATAACGTTGCAAAGCGATATGAAATTGAACAAGTGAGTGAGAACTGTGGTACGGAAGGCTAGTGGTCGACTTCGGTTTATTGGGAGAATTTTAGGAAAGAGTGGTTCACCTGTAATAGAGACCGCATATAGGACGCTGGTACGACCTATTCTTGAGTACTGCTCGAGTGCTTGGGATCCGTACCAGGTCGCATTGTCTGAAGGTGTCGAAGCAGTTCACAAGTGGGCTGCTAGATTTGTTACCGGCAGGTTCAAACAAGAAGTAAGTGTTACGGAGATGCTTCGAGAATTCAAATGGGAATCCTTGAGGGAAGGTGACGTTCTTCTCGAGAAACACTAAAAAGAAAATTTAGAGACCTGACATTTGAAGCTGACTGTCAAATGATTTTACTGTCACCAACATACACTGCGTGTAAGGACCATGAATACAGAGCTCATACGGAGGCATATAGATCGTATCGTATGTTAACCAGGGCTCTAGAAACGACGGAAAGGCTCCGTCCCCGCCGCAGCCGCAGTGGTCCACAACCCCTCGACGGCTACTGCAGTCCACTTCACCCCTCCGCCGCCCCACACCGAACCCAGGGTTTTTGTGCGGTTCGGCCCCCGGTGGACACCCCAGGGAACGTCTCACACCAGACGAGTGTAACCGCTATGTGATAGTGTAATGGTGGTGTACGCGTACGTGGAGAACTTGTTTGTGCAGCAATCGCCGACATAGTGTAGCTGAGGTGGAATAAGGGGAACCGCCCGCATTCGCCGTGGCAGATGGAAAACCGCCTAAAAACCATCCACGGACTGGCCGGCTCACCGGACCTCGACACAAGTCCGACGGGTGGATTCGTGCCAGGGACCAGCCGTTCCTTCCCGCCCGTAAAGCCGTGCGTTAGACCGCACGGCCAACCGGGCGGGCTAGTAGGCATATAGAGAGACTTTTTCTCTCGCTCTATTTGCGAGTGGAACAGGAAAGGAAATGACTGGTGGAGGTACAGGGTACCCTTCGCGACGCACCGTATGGTGGCTTGTGGAATATCTACGTCGGTGTAGAATCCGCAGCTGTGATACACATTAAGTAAAGTGAAGGCGGAAGGGTGAGAGAGGAAAACTGTCTAGTAGAGAGATCCAGGGTCCGAGAACCGGTCTGGCGCACATTTTCACTCTTCGCTGCTGATTCTGCCTAAAGTCCCGATGCATATGACATCGCTGTCATTTATTTCTTGGCAGGCCGGCAGGTGTGACCGAACGGTTTTAGACGCTACAGTTTGAAACCGCGCTATCGCTACGGTCGCAGGATCGAATCCTGCCTTGGGCATGAATGTGTGTGATGTCCTTAGTTTAGTTAGTTTTAAGTAGTTCTAAGTTCTAGGGACTGATGACCTCAGATGTTAAGTTCCATAGTGCTCAGAGCCATTTGAACCATTTCTTGGCTGTATTCTTTAATACCAAAACACGCGTTTCTTAAGTGATCTTGAGATTTTTTTGATTTCTAAAACACTTTCCGTAAGTCAGCCCAGTATTTCTCGTAATATGAAATCAGTTAAATTACTATGGTTCAAATGGTTCCAAATGGCTCTGAGCACTATGGGACTTAACATCTATGCTCATCAGTCCCCTAGAACTTATAACTACTTAAACCAAAGTAACCTAAGGACATCACACACATCCATGCCCGAAGCAGGATTCGAACTTGCGACCGTATCGGTCACGCGGTTCCAGACTGAAGCGCCTAGAACCGCACGGCCACGCCGGCCGGCTAAATTACTATGTTTACCCTAAACATTCGACTCATCTGCTTCTTATCTGACTGTGGTAACACCATTTGTGAGAAGTGTGAGTGAGACTATTTATTCAAGAGAGATACATAATCCTTTCTTTTTCAGCAATTCCTTTTCCCTCTTCTCAGTTGACCGAAGTTATGACAGCACGTGCCGCGGTGCACGGGCTTCAGATCTTTGCAACGAACGCGATGCCCGCTACATGACGTCATAGCCCTGTTGGATCCACTCTCCGCGCTGCTGTGTTAACGAGAAACTTTTTGGTAAGGATAGCTGGGCTCGCTTTGATCCAAGAGAAAAGGTGCACGTGTCACAACTGGCGCTACGGATCCCAAGCACGCCTTGCTTCGCCTTGGCTTACTGCCATAGCAAAGGAAGCTGTTTTGCCCTCCACAAAGAGCAACGAACTTCGTTCTTGCTTACAGAGTTAATTAGTCCCAGTTATTAATAGAGCTGACCTTTCATCAGATAAACCGAATATGGTAGCATTTTTTCCGGAGGATATAAGCTCTGATCTCCATACAGGCATTCTGATATGGGTTTTCTATTTCCCTAAATTAGTTCAAGAAAACGCCGAGATGTTTTCCATTTCAAGGCCTGTCTCATACTTGTGAAACTAGAACTATAACTATAAAAATGTCTGATACATAAATGATATTATTTTTCTTATTCTTAAATTTTCATCCTACAACATCTCCAATATTCTTGTAAAAGTGAATTACAGACGAATGAAAACTATTGTAACAACGACAACAACAACAACAACAACAACAATTACTACTAACAAGACGGAAAGGGAGAGGAAGAGGCAATATTACAAGTAACAGAATGATACAGAACTCTAATTAGGCTCAATAAACTTCCGTACATGTCCAATAGCGTCATGTGCAGTTTGGGAGCAATTACAGTGCCTGGCGGAGGGCACTATGTTCCGACACTAGTCATTCCACTCAAAAAAGCAGTAATGGAAAAGCGACTGTCCATATTCCTTCATACGAGCCCTTCTCTCATCTATCCAGGTCTTTACCCGAATCGTACGTTCGCGGCAATAGAATCGTTCTGCAGTTAGTCGTAAATGTCCCTTCTCTTCTTCTCGTCCGCAGCTCGTGGTCTAGTGGCTGGAGTTGCTGCCTCTGGATCACTGGGTCTCGGGTTCGATTCCTGGCCGGGTTGCAGATTTTCTCTGCCCGGGAACTGGGTGTTTGTGTTGTCCTCACATCATCATTCGTGACAATGGCTAGATTTGATTGTGAACAAATTGGACTGTGTAAAATTTGGGAGTTTGTACGGGCGCCGATGA
The DNA here is from genome assembly GCF_023897955.1 of Schistocerca gregaria. Classification (NCBI taxonomy): domain Eukaryota; kingdom Metazoa; phylum Arthropoda; class Insecta; order Orthoptera; family Acrididae; genus Schistocerca; species Schistocerca gregaria. The sequence goes on along the minus strand of NC_064925.1, from coordinate 438,288,953 downwards.
CTACGCAGTTGTATGCCCCCACAAACAAAACATGATCGTCTCTAAATTTTCTCGACAGTTGGTTGCGAAAAGAAATTCGCCTTCTGTAGAGGGATTCTCATTTGGATCACTGGGTCTCGGGTTCGATTCCTGGCCGGGTTGGAGATTTTCTCTGCCCGGGAACTGGGTGTTTGTGTTGTCCTCACATCATCATTCGTGACAATGGCTAGATTTGATTGTGAACAAATTGGACTGTGTAAAATTTGGGACTTTGTGCGGGCGCCGATGACTACGCAGTTGTATGCCCCCACAAACAAAACATGATCGTCTCTAAATTTTCTCGACAGTTGGTTGCGAAAAGAAATTCGCCTTCTGTAGAGGGATTCTCATTTGAGATCACAAAACATCTGCGAAATACGTGCTCGTTGATCTAACCAACTGGTAATAAACTTAGCAGAGCGCCTTTGAATTGCTTAGACTTCTTCCTCTTATTAGAACTGGTGGGGATCCCAAACAACCGAGTAATACTCAAGAATGGGTTGCACTAGTATATCTTTTTCGGTCAAAACACCTCACCAGAAAACTAAGAAATGAGAAGAAGAAAGGAACTGATACATTCGCCGACTGAGTCATACTTTACGAGTAACTTAAAAATTTCATTTCATCTCTGTGACGATACGCTCTCTTTGGTCTTTCGTTTGACGTTTCCCGCCATTAAAGAGTTAAGAATGGAAAGCTAAACACCTCATGGCTCTTGTATTCATCACTGCTGTCGATCTAAATAGATACAACATTGACACACTGTGAAGGATAGATTCCGACATGATGAAGAAAGAAATCGTTTCCAATTGTGTGGCTGATAGCCTTTCGGTCTGGCGTAAGCCAACAATGCCAAACGACTTCTTATCATACTCACCGCATGCCCGCTTGAACAGAGATAATATCGTTCTCTATAAAGGAGGCATCGTCACCGTCACTGCTATATGAAACGAGCCACTCCCAATGTACTAATCTGCCATCGGCAGAAAGAGGCAGCGACTTGGATGTAGCGTGAAATTTGTCGCGTGGGACGCAGAAAACAAAAGCCTACTGCTCCCAGACAGAGAGCGTGTAACAGGAGACTTAAATCAAGCCCCGATGCAATCTGGACCTCCCATTCAGAAATTCACTCGCGTGGCGCAGGACTTTCATCACGTGCAGTTTTCATTAAGGGCAGCCGACATGGGTGTTCCAGCACTACCTGCCCGGCGCACAATAGCCTTCGCTCGCGTGGGCGTCGCGAACGTATGTATCAGCGGGCTGGCAGGCGCACAGCCATTCCATCTGCGGCCCGCATTACACACGGCCGAGATACAGAGACCCTGCGCTCCGAGTGGTGACGTAGCGCCGCTATTATATTCCAGTTTCGCAGATCACCACTTTGTTAGCAGACCAAATGCGACTCAGACGGCGAGAAGAAAAAAAAAAGTGAGGCATGCTAATTGGATCAACCGTATAAGCGAGCGTGAGGACGCCATAAATCGCTGCTGTCGAACCGCTGAGTAGATCAGAGGTTGGCTGACTTCAGTTCTGGGAGTGGGCTCGTGGTTTATGGAGGGCTTCCCCAAATGGTTCGAGAGAGCACTTTTGGAACTTTATGTTGGTCGTAACAGGGGCTCGAATTGAAAACCATCTACACTTCCTTACATCATTTACAAGACGTTGCGTGCCGTTTTACTGCTTCGCCATGACCTGCTCAAATGATTGAAATGACTGAGCACTATGGGACTTAACATCTGACGTCATCAGTCCGCTAGAATTTAGAACTACTTAAATCTAACTAACCTAAGGACGTCACACACATACATGCCCTAGGCAGGATTCGAACCTGCGACCGTAGCGGTCGCACGGCTCCAGACTGAAGCGCCTAGAACCGCTCGGCCACAGCGGCCGGCGCCTTGACCTGTAATCGTTGCACATATCTGTAAGACGTCGTTACACTATACGAAAGTCTACGACAACCACGTTACAACTCATTTGTAGAAGTAAACCGCTAACCCTGTATGTCCTTCGTTGAACTTGACTGACAAGTGACTCTGTACCATGCCGGGACTTGGATTTGATTGTTGTCTTTCGCGAACAGTGTACTTCCAAGTACGTACTTAGTGAAGCAATATATGTAAAATACAGACATATGCAGTCCAGTACATCTGATACACAGCTTGTAATTCGATAAGAATCCATGTCTTTAAGTTATCTTTCCAAAACTGCAATGCGTAAAATATAAGAACATTTTGGCTCATTAAAAATAAAAACTAGCTAAATGGAATGTCCATTTTCGAACACTTGATTCTTCAATGTCGGTCTGTTGAAAATTATTTCACACTTTCTTTTTACCTTTTTGTCGTTAGCAATACAATAGCTAACAATCGTTGTACACTTAAGCTCCTGTTTCAGCTGATTCCTGCGGGCACTAATAAAAATTAAATGGGTGTGTTCGTAATTATCATTATTATTTCGTAGCCACCACTACCACCATCACCACCACCACCAACTCAACCATTTACATTCTTATGCACAGCTGAGCAGATCTCAGATATCTGAAGTACATCCATTTTATTTCCCCAGTAAATTTCTTCATCTTCACCTTACATTTTCTTCTCTGTCCTTCAGTCTAGGTTGTAATAGCTAGAGTGATCGTTTCCTCTGTACATCTATGACTATCAACTAATGTTCACAGTTAGTCTGAGCTAGAGGATGGTATGTAAGCTGATATTCAGCATATTACTGTACAGTGATAGGCCAACGTTCATTCTCTGGGCTGTTGAAAATGTTAAGTTGTAGCTTATACAGTCACGGTAATATACGTTAATTTTGTCTGTACTGAACTTACTGTCAAACATGTATTCGGTGCTGCTCTCTGTTTAACATGGTAAGCATAAGCGAAATGCTGTAACATTCTGAAAGGACTTTTGATTTCCCCTTCATTAAGTCAACCCAAGAAACTATTAAGATGGGAAACCGTGAGCTTATGTTGTAAAAAATGACTGTCCTTTCGGATTTTTTTGAACAACATTCCATGCTACCTACTCCTACATCGGTGATTTTCCCTCTAAGACATGATGTACTCTATTGAGCATTCTGTATTCCGCTCCCAAATCCGGTTATAAAATCGATATGATAGCATTAAAGCTACGTCATTCCGGAACTGTCTTTATCTCGAACATTCTACCATCTTCTCCATCCAAGTACGTCTCAACCCACGATCTCTGTCTGCCAATGCGTTTTCTGGTTCTTCGGATTCTGGATGGGTTTTACTGTTGAAAAGAGCTTAAGCTCAAAACACCAAGCTGTAGCTAGGGCATTACTGGCCAAGTACAATTTACCGTTAGTACTAGACAAGAAATATATGTATTTACGGCCCTGATGCTGTTGTGTGGTTAGAAGGCGACCAAACACACAGAGTAACTGCTTCGCTCCCCGAGGCATTTGGAAAGACAGTATCCACTCTGGCTTGAGTCTCTACCCCGGTCTCGGCTTTACTCTTCCACAATAATTCAAACATTCTATTACTTCTCTGTTTCTTAATTATATAAGCTTATTATAGGCATTAAATTCAACACATTTATTTTATCTGGAGTCTCGCGAAACATTACAGATGATGTGGTTTAACTGACCGAGCGGGAGCCAACCTCATTAGTTAGACATTACATGAAAATTATCGTAAATTCTTTCTGCGTAATACATGATGGCGCCACGTGGTCGCAAGATGGATTAAGATTACATCGAAAATTGCACATAAACTGCCACTATTATGTTAGAAAAACGTTCTGGAAGACCTAGTGCAAATTATGGAAATAGTTATACATTTGTCTCGTCCTGACGTAGTTAACTTTCAACAATTTTTATTTTATTTTTTTGTCTTTGGTGTTATCTGCGATGTGCATTCAGAACGTAAATGACAATATGGGTTTAGTTAGCTTATTTGTCAATCTTTATAGCGGAGATGACAGAGATGAGGTCTCCTTGGTTGGGATGGATGTTCATTTGGAAGAGGATAGTAATTGTCTTGGAGTTGGCAAGACTGATCTGCTGAAGTACCAAGTTAATGCTTTTAATCAATTTCTTTATTGTTCTAACCAACACATTTGTTTATTGAGATGTCACAGCAAAATCTCTTAACAGAATGTCATATGCTTCCAACATTCATTAGGGAGAACCTTCATCAGAAGACCGATGACCTCGCTGTTTGGTCTCTTCCCTCAAATAATCCAAAATTCTTCATCAGAAACAAGAGCTTTCACTGCCACTCGGTCTACTGACTACTGGCCATTTGGCCTAAATCATAAATCATCAGCACTTTGAAATAATTCAGTATCAGTCAAGGGTCACTTGCTTTACAGTACAAGCGACAAGTGCCAACCAGTAACTTGTTCCTGTTATTCACTGAAACAACTTACTTCTTAGAGACTGTCTCTGTTCAATGCTATTCCAATGAATACTGAAAATTGCTACTTAGCTTGCACTTGGTGTATATCTTACAGATTCTTCTCGTAGTTGAAACGTTTAGCTCCATCAGGCGCCGCTGGGGAGCGTCACAGCACTTCTTCTGCTCCAAGTTCTCGTTGGATCTCTACTCTCCTTTAATCTGCCCCTACTTGAGCTTGTATTCCGTCCTACATTGATTCTGGGTGCATATGGCCCTCTGCAATATATGTCAGGAATATTCCCTTGGAAGCTTTCGTCAACAAGCGATTGTCTTAATGCTTTATTGTCATTCTAATTTCCACCAGAAATTCCTCCATTACGTGCATAGGGAGGTTACCACTGGCGCCTGTGACTTCAACTTTGTCGCCTTGGCGATCCATCAAGAATAATCCTTACTGGCGTGTTTGGTCAGAAGCTGAGAGGCAAAGAGATATCGGTTGCATCGGGAGCCTACTTATCTCATCCTGTTTGTCGTCTGTCTGTTCTGTGTGCCTGTAAGCCTGTGTCCACTTCTAATTATGATGCAACATGTAATTAAAATCCTTAACATTTTCTGATCTGACCCGTAATTAAAATTATTAACATTTTCAATAGAAACTACAAGAACTGAGTTTGGTTCAGTCCTTACTTCTGCCGAACAGACAAAGTAAGTTTTGCAGCAAAAGTACAAAACATCCATAAATTTTACGTAATATTTTTAGAAGAACAAGACTGTTGGCCCGAGTGCGAGAAGGATGATGGAAAAAGGTCACTATAATAGTGAACCAGGTAGTGGTCCGATTGTCGCTCGCAAAAGAAGTCCCAAAAGTAAAGAGAAGAACCTAGTTCAATCCGAAACACATTGCTACCAAATACCTTGAAGCAGTTGGACAGTGCTACCTAAAACCTCATATAAATATGGCGTCAAGAATCTTAATCTTTAAAAAGCTGTGAGAAATTGGTGACTAGGAAAACTTAACTGGAAATCCTCCAGATATCTGCCAACTCTTAACACCACCTGAACTTTATCAATTGCATGCTTCGACCAGCTCCAGAAAACAGGCTTTTGCCCTTGCTTAACTGACTTAGCAGAAAAACCTCAAGGATAACCTTACCAGGGAGTGACTCTGGTGGGCCAAAGATTTTAGCTCAACATCGATCGATAGTAACACGATATGGGTCAGACAAAGAGAGAGAGAGAGCAACTTTACTAATTTAAATGCAGATGATGGAAGTAATCGAACTTCATTCAAAATGAGCTTTATCGATTTCGAAAGTGTCCTAATGATTACATTTCAGACGCCCTAACGTCAACAGCAACAACACTGTAGTGTGAAAGTTGTGAAGTAATGGTGGAACCGGCGGGGAGCCGAGTGTTTAGGAGCGCTACCCACAGACAAAGGCAGCGACCCGCGGCCACGCTAGCGTGCGCTTGTACTCCTCTCGCAGACAGGCTGCGGTGCCAGCGCCTACTGTCGTAACCTGTAACCACCCACAGCTGCTGCGGTCGCTCACTCCTAACTCACATCAGCCTTCTCAGAAACGTCTAGGCTTCTTCCACTTCACAGGAGTGCAGTGACTCATAAGTCTGTGCTCTTGAGTATGCCTAGTGTTTTTTTTCTAGGTTCCCAGTTTCGTCACTCGTTGAATCTGTGCAGTTTCTCTTAGATTCAGCGGGCTCTTAAAAAGCTGACGGCCACAGTTGCATAAGAAATGGATATGACCGTTTGGCAGCATTGGCCGGGAGGCAGGTCTTATTACACTATTGGCCATTAAAATTGCTATACCAAGAAGAAATGCAGATAATAAACGGGTATTCATTGAACAAATATATAATACTGGAACTGACATGTTGGCTGCAGAGATCCTGAGAAATAAGTACCCAGAACAACCACCTCTGGGCGTAATAACGGCCTTGATACGCCTCGGCATTGAGGCAAACAGAGCTTGGATGGCGTGTACAGGTACAGCTGCCCATGCAGCTTCAACACGATACCACAGTTCATCAAGAGTAGTTACTGGCGTATTGTGACGAACGAGTTGCTCGGCCGCCATTGACCAGACGTTTTCAATTGGCGAGAGATCTGGAGAATATGCTGGCCAGGGCAGCAGTCGAACATTTTCTGTATCCAGAAAGGCCCGTACAGCACCTGCATCATGCGGTCGTGCATTATCCTGCTGAAATGTAGGGTTTCGCAGGGATCGAATGAAGGGTAGAGCCACGGGTCGTAACACGTCTGAAATGTAACGTTCACTGTCCAACGTGCCGTCAATGCGAACAAGAGGTGACCGAGACGTGTAACCAATGGCACCCCATACCATCACGCCGGGTGATACGCCAGTATGGCGATGACGAATACACGCTCCCAATGTGAGTTCACCGCGATGTCTCCAAACTCGGATGCGACCATCATGATGCTGTAAACAGGACCTAGATTCATCCGAAAAAAAATGACGTTTTGCCATTCGTTCACTCAGGTTGGTCGTTGAGTACACCATCGCAGGCGCTCCTGTCTGTGATACAGCGTCAAGGGTAACCGTAGCCATGGTCTCCGAGCTGATAGTCCATGCTGCTGCAAACATCGTCGAACTGTTCGTGCATATGGTTGTTGTCTTGCAAACGTCCCCATCTGTTGACTCAGGGATCGAGACGTGGCTGCACGATCCGTTACAACCATGCGGATAAGATGCCTGTCATTTCGACTGCCAGTGATACGAGGCCTTCAGGATCCAGCACGGCGTTCCGTATTAACCTTCTGAACCATCGGATTCCATATTCTGCAAACAGTCATTGGATCTCGACTAACGGGAGCAACAATGTCGTGAGACGATAAATCGCACTCCCGATAGGCTACAATGCGACGTGATGGTACGCATTTCTCCTCCTTACACGAGGCATCACAACAACATTTTACCAGGTAACGCCGGTCAACTGCTGTTCGTGTATGAGAAATCGGTTGGAAACTTTCCTCATGTCAGCACGTTGTAGATTTCGCCACCGGTGCCAACCTTGTGTGAATGCTCTGAAAAGCTAATCATTTGCATATCACAGTATCTTCTTCCTGTCGGTTAAATTTAGCGTCTGTAGCACGTCATCTTCGTGGTGTAGCAATTTTGATGGCCAGTAGTGTACATTCGGCGCCACATTGGGCGACCTGCGCGCCGGATGGGGATGAAATGATGAAGACAACACAGCACCCGGTCCCTGAGCGGAGAAAATCTTCAACCCAACCGGGAATCGAACCCGTCCCCGTAGGACGGCAATCCGTCACGCTGAAGACTCAGCTATCGGGACGGACGCAGTTGCGTACTATAATGTTTATCAATATCTTTCGCTCATGTTCTGAAAAAAAGAACGACTTGAAAGACTAGGATTGAACATGTACATTAACATCTTCTGTGGAAATGATTAGTGTTTGAACCGTGCCGGCTCGCGGGTTGAAGGTCAATATCGATATCGGGGCGCAACACTACCTACCGGTAAAATGTGACTGCGACTTTCAATGTCGTCAAATCAGTGAATTTGAAAGAGGGGGCATTATTGGCATGAGATAATGTGATGCGTCCATCCGGAAATTGCTGCTCGTGTGGGACGAAGTGTTTCGGCGGGGGAGGCTCACGACAGACCGTAGAACACGACGAGACGGGTCAGGTCGCACCACCCAGACAACCCCCAGAGGAGATCGACGCCTCATTCGAATGGCACTGCAGGACAGATCTGCGTTCTCCTCAGCTCTGGCGCAACGGTGGGACAGTGTAACGCTTCACACTCTATCAGGGGTGACAGTCCGTCACCGTTTATTACGGCATGGGTTACTCGCGAGTCATCCACTTCTCTGCCTACCTTTGACGAATGAGCAGAAACATTCTAGACGGTAATGGTGTATGGAACGACGTCTCTGGGGGCAGGACTGGCATTAGGTAGTGTTTTCGGAAGAATCCAGGTTCGGTTTGTTTGAAAATGATGGCCGCACTTTGGCTCGCCGCAGACAGGGGGAGCAGCGCCACAATGACTGCGTTCGCACAAGGCATACAGTGCCAACTGAAGACCTTATGGTGTGGAGTGTTATTGGGAACAACCACAAATCACAGCTGGTGCGTGTTCAGGGCATCCTATGACCAGTAGCCATACCCTTTCTCCACAACACCCCAGACGCCATTCTTCAGTAAGACAATGCGCGATAACATGTTGCTGCAGGAACACCTGCCTCCTTGGTGTCAGAGGGTGCCATCCTTCTGCCCTGGCGCCTCAGATCGTCAGACATGTCGCGAATCGAAAATGTATAGGCTGCGGTGAAACAACAGATGCAGAGCTGTGACCAAATGCCAACGACCATAGACGAACTCTGGAAACAGGTGAATGCAGCATGCACGGCTATACCACAGGACTCCCCTCGTGCCTTATACGCGCCGATGCCATCACGCTTGGGACAAGTTATCGAGGCTCATGGCGGACCCTGTGTCCACTAGGCAACAGGACAGACGCTGCACCGAGCTGACTCAAATGCTAATCATTTCTGCAGAATCTACTAACGTACATGCCATTTGAAAATGAACGTCCTATTCTGAGTCGTTCAAGGTGTTCTGTTTTTTGGCCGGCCGCGGTGACCGAGCGGTTCTAGGCGCTACAGTCTGGAACAGCGCGACAGCTACGGTCGCAGGTTCGAATCCTGCCTCGGGCATGGATGTGTGTGATGTCCTTAGGTTAGTTAGGTTTAAGTAGTTTTAAGTTCTAGGGGACTGATGACCTCAGAAGTTAAGTCCCATAGTGCTCAGAGCCATTTGAACCTACCTCGAAGAAAAGGAGTTATTGACAAGCGCTCAGCACGGACTCAGAAAATATCGTTCTCGTGAAACACAATTACGAATAAGTTAAACTGGAACGATGAAATAGATAATTTTGTGTAGAAAGCAAACCAAAAACTACGATTCATTGGCAGAACACTTAGAAAGTGTAGCAGCTCTACTAAAGAGGCTGCTTACACCACGCTTGCCCGCCCTCTTCTGGAGTACTGCTGTGCGGTGTTGGATCCGCATCAGGAGGGACTGTCGAAAGACGCCGAAAAAGTCAATAAAGTTCTGGACTAGCGGCCGCATTGTCAACTATAAAATTCTGACGTTTCGGCGACTGTTGCAAGGCGCCTACCTCGGGGTGTACTGCTAACTGACTGTGACAACAGCCCTGGAAGCCTACGTTTACAGACATCGAAAAAGTTAAAAAAAGACCAACTCTATGCGAAATAGGAGAGGGGTTGTAAAGGGCATGGCACATGAATTGGCGTAGCAATCGTTAAAACAAGCGCGTTTTTCATTGTTGCAGTATCTTCTCGTGAAATTTCAATCACCAACTTCCTACTCCGATTTCGAAAATATTCTTTTGATGTCCACCTACATAGGGAGAAATGATCATCATTATAAAACAATATAAATCGCAGCTCTGACAGAAGGATTTAAATGCTCGTTTTTTTCCACGCGCCGTTCGAGAATGGAGCGATGGAGAAATAGCTTGAAGGTGGTTCGATGAACCCTCTGCCAGGCACTTGATTGTGAATTGCAGAGTAATCATGTAAATGTAGATGCAGATGAAGGACTGAAGCAGCGAATAACCATCCGTCAGTCTGTCTGTGTATCCGGCTGTTAAGACCCCTTTTTCTCAGAAACTGTTAAAGGTATCAAGTTGAAATTAATGTCACATAAGCTTACGGGCCCTTGGCATTGTGAGATTTTTAAGCCTGTAAGCCAGTGCAGTCAAATGAGATAGTCATTTACGTTACATATTGTAACAGGCCGGGAGATACGGGAAGATTTCAATTAGATTACATCATGGTCAGACAGAGATTCCCAAATCAGATACTGGATTGTAAGGCGTACCCAGGAGCAGATACAGACTCAGATCACAATATAGTAGTGATGAAGAGTAGGCTGAAGTTCAAGACATTAGTCAGGAAGAATCAATACGCAAAGAAGTGGGATACGGAAGTTCTAAGGAATGAAGAGATACGTTTGAGGTTCTCTAACGCTATAGATGCATCAATAAGGAATAGCGCAGTAGGCACTACAGTTGAAGAGGAATGGACATTTCTAAAAAGGGCCATCACAGAAGTTGGGAAGGAAAACATAGGTACAAAGAAGGTAGCTGAGAAGAAACCATGGGTAACAGAAGAAATACTTCAGTTCATTGACGAAAGGAGGAAGTACAAACATGTTCCGGGAAAATCAGGAATACAGAAATACAAGTCGCCGAGGAATGAAATAAATAGGAAGTCCAGGGAAGCTAAGACCAAATTGCTGCAGGAAAAATGTGAAGACATCAGAAAAAGATATGATTGTCGGAAGGACAGGCTTAGCATACAGGAAAGTCAAAACAACCTTTGGTGACATTAAAAGCAACGGTGGTAACATTAAGAGTGCAACGGGAATTCCACTGTTAAATGCAAAGGAGAGAGCAGATAGGTGGAAAGAATACATTGAAAGCCTCTATGAGGGTGAAGATTTGTCTGATGTGATAGAAGAAGAAACAGAAGTCGATTTAGAAGAGATAGGGGATCCAGTATTAGAATCGGAATTTAAAAGAGCTTTGGAGGACTTACGGTCAAATAAGGCACAAGGTATAGATAACATTCCATCAGAATTTATAAAATCATTGGGGGAAGTGGCAACAAAACGACTATTCACGTTGGTGTGTAGAATATATGAGTCTGGCGACATACCATCTGACTTTCGGAAAAGCATCATCCACACAATTCCGAAGACGGCAAGAGCTGACAAGTGCGAGAATTATCGCACAATCAGCTTGACAGCTCATGAATCGAAACTGCTTACAAGAATAATATACAGAAGAATGGAAAAGAAAATTGAGTATGTGCTAGGTGACGATCAGTTCGGCAATAGGAAAAGTAAAGGCACGAGAGAGGCAATTCTAACGTTACGGCTAATAATGGAAGCAAGGCTAAAGAAAAATCAAGACACGTTCATAGGATTTGTCAACCTAGAAAAAGCGTCCGACAATATAAAATGGTGCAAGTTGTTCGAGATACTGAAAAAAGTAGGGGTACGCTATAGGGAGAGACGGGTCATATAGAATATGTACAACAACCAAGAGGGAATAATAGGAATGGACGATCAAGAACGAAGTGCTCGTATTAAGAAGGGTGTAAGACAAGGCTGTAGCCTTTCGCCCCTACTCTTCAATCTGTATATCGAGGAAGCAATGATGGAAATAAAAGAAAGGTTCAGGAGTGGAATTAAAATACGAGGTGAAAGGATATCAATGATACGATTCGCTGATGAGATGGCTATCCTGAGTGAAAGTGAAGAATAATTAAATGATCTGCTGAACGGAATGAACAGTCTAATGAGTACACAGTATGGTTTGAGAGTAAATCGGAGAGAGCCGAAGGTAATGAGAAGTTGTAGAAACGAGAATAGCGAGAAACTTAACATCAGGATTGATGGTCACGAAGTCAATGAAGTTAAGGAATTCTGCTACCTAGGCAGTAAAATAACCAATGACGGACGGAGCAAGGAAGACATCAAATGCAGACTCGCTATGGTAAAAAAGGCATTTCTGGCCAAGAGAAGTCTACTAATATCAAATACCGGCCTGAATTTGAGGAAGAAATTTCTGAGGATGTACGTCTGGAGTACAGCATTGTATGGTAGTGAAACATGGACTGTGGGAAAACCGGAACAGAAGAGAATCGAAGCATTTGAGATGTGGTGCTATAGACATGAGGGAATGACTTCCATGGTACTAGAGGGAACTGTAGAGGGTCAAAACTGTAGAGGAAGACAGAGATTGGAATACGTCAAGCAAATAATTGAGGACGTAGGTTGCAAGTGCTACTCTGAGATGAAGAGGTTATCACAGGAAAGGAATTCGTGGCGGGCCGCATCAAACCAGTCAGTAAACTGATGACAAAAAAAACAAACAAAAAGGCTCACTAACAAAAACCTATAGATGACCTAACAACATACATCGCGGGACTGGTACTCTAGTGTAACGAACATGGTCGGAAACCTGGAGGACGCGGGATCGGACCACAGATTTTTCAGTCTCCGTATTTTTCCGGTTATTATCTTTTAAATACTCTACTATTACTTTGTGGATAATTAATCTACACTCTTTGCTTGACATCCTGAGCACAAGGTAACACTGTGTATTGCATGTCTTCGTAACCTGTAATAAATGGTCAATGTAAATCAGAAATTCAGAGTTGTAGTTTACTAATTACTTTAATTCCATCATCACCTTCTTTTTGGCGCGAGACTATTAATTTACAGCGAGCATAAAATGAAAAAGAGGCCAAAATAAAAGAGTATTAGCAGTTTTATAGTAAAGAAAGCTACGGGTACGGTAAGCAGGTATTGGTATGTAGTGAATAAATCGTAAGTAGAACCGCAATAGTAAGAACTACGTTTTTCGACGCGACTTTATTATTAAACACATTCTCCGTTTTCTTGACGATTCAAAGCTGGATGAAACGTCTTTTTTTTCATTTTTTGTGATATGTTACAATACAGCATCACCGGTCTATTGCGGTCTAACTGTGTTGGTGAGGCAGTAAATTTATCCACAGGGCAGTGACTGCGTCTCTGCAATTCACTTTGGAGGTGTGGCGGTGGGACTTGTAGACCCGTACCACCCTCTGACGGCGACAGTACTACATGAGTCAGGCAGAAAAATTTAGCCTAACGTGGGCAGGTATGATTGAAAAGTATTGTACGTAGAATGGGGGCTAGTCCTGTCAAACGATGCGTCCGTGATGGGCGTGCCGGACCTATCGTTAGCCATGGTCGGAATCCGATTCCTGTAGGATGGTTAGGGGAACCGGATGTCGATGCCAGGGGCGTGGAAGTGTGGTCCCAACGTGGCGTAACCCATGGACAGTGTCCCGCAAGGCATCCACTTTCTCATAGAGCCGCCGCGCATTGTTGCGTATGGTCGTCTTTAGGGGGACGATATCCGCTTCCTCGTGGAGAGTGACAATTGTCGTGAGTGGCGGGGCGTGCAGGCTCCACCTGAGCACCTTGTTATGCAGGCGCTGCAACGTCCGCATCCTGGTGACACTAATCGTGGCCCATCCAGCAGATCTAAACGTGAGGGCAGGCAGGATAACTGTTCGGTAAATGCGGAGCTTGGTATGCAGGTTAAGTTCCCTACTGCGAAAGAGCGGGTACAAAGCCCTGGTTAGCTTTTGCCCCTTGTTGGTGGCATACTCCGCATGACAGTGGAAGAGCAACTTGTGGTCCATCTGGACCTCGAGATAGGTGGTTGTCGGGGACGATTCAATCCGGACTTTCGTGTACAGAAGATACCGGATTTGGTAAATGCGCTCTATGTCCTCCCTCCGGGAAAGGGAGACGACGTGGGTAGGACAGGGGATCAATTCCCTGGTCTCAGGATTCCTTTTGCTATACTGGTGGACCAAAGAATCTTTGAAATCGAGTCGAAGCAGTTCCTCCTTGACCTCCTCTGCTGTCACCTCTGGTGGCAAATCCTTGATGACGATTTTGTTTCGGCGGTTACCCGACGTCTGGTGGGTAAAGTAAGGCATCGCCTTCGATTTTACGAAATCGAGAATGTAAGATAGTCGTCCCTACCTTCAAGCAGGTATTTCACATGATCTTTTTGGTAAACAGCTCTCAATTGGCCGACAACGAGCCGCTGGAGCTCAGTGTTCAGTTTCGTATAGTTAGTGACGTTATAGACCACAATGGGGGGTATCTTCTCTTTCTTCAGAGGGCTTGGCGGGATCTCTTGAGAAGGAGGGTCGGGAGCGTGAGCCATTTCCTCATCCACAGGACCCTCCGGTGCGGCGTCCCCCGGCGGGGCGTGGGCGGAGGGGCGTCTGGAACGACGGCCAGAGGACTTTCCGACTGGGTCAGGGTGTCCAGAAGACTCGCCACGGTGGTGGGCCGGCGTAGAAAGAGGTACAGGTAGAGCCGGGTGGTGGTCAGGCAGAGTCGATGTGTTCGCCGCCTCACTACGAGAAAGATCAATTACTAGGCGTTCAGGTGAATCGTCGGACGACGACTACGACACGGATGAACGGACCCTGACACACGGCGGTGGACAGTCTTCATGATGATCGGTTTCAGTGCCGCTGGTGTCCACCGGCGATTTGTGGCGGTTGGCGCGATTCAAGCGATCCTTCGCCCGTTGCGAGGTGGGCGGAGCAATATGTCCGACGGGAGGCCGTGACGAGCGGCGTTTCCGACGCGGATCTCCCCGGTGCAAGATTCGGAGAGTCGCGAAGGTTGCTCCGCGAGCTTCTCCTTAGTGGACACGGGTCCGCCTGACATGGCCAGGGGCCCGGCACGAGGGAACTACGCACACCAAAAACGTCCCAGCTATCCTGGAGTAATAACTACTAAGACACCAACGCCGAAATAGCAAGTATACCAACGCTGTTAAACGGTGCAAAAACTATAACGATACGACACGGTAATGCACTCGTATTGACGATAACGTTACCATATTCGTCAGAAACAACTGCGAGATAAATTGCTCCTGACACAGAAAACGGAAAAGATCATCGAAAGACTGAGGTTTTACCCACATTCGACACGTCAATAAAATAAGAGATGTTTTATACTAGAGGCGTAAACGTTTCAATTTTTTCACGTAATTCATACTTATAGTAACGTCAAAATGACAGCTTGACAGATAAAGATGATACAATTTGTGCGCTAAGTGGTAAAGAAATTATGAACAAGAAGACAAATTGTGAAAAAAGCAATGATATTGCTTTTTTCTTCAGTTTTGTCTCACTAGTCAAGTTTCTTACACTGGTCACGCAAATTCCGAATATTCCAAATTTGTAAACCTGCTAGTTGGGCCCCATCCTCCTATAACATTACTTTTCCTCAACAATAGTTGTCGATATCAGTATTATTTTTCGAATTTTGGTCAGGTCAGTTTTATCTCAGCTGCTTCACCGAAAAATTTCATGTAATTTTATACACAATATATTTCAAGCAAGAACGTATGAAAAAGGGATTACTTTATTTTCGATGTTACAATCGATAAGCATGTACAGTTAATTTTTTTTAGAAACATTTAAAATTATTTGGCACATTTAAAATTTCTGTTATAAATTACGCAATCTAGTATCGCTTATTATCAGAATGAGATTTTCACTCTGCAGCGGAGTTTGCAACTGATATGAAATTTCCTGGCAGATTAAAACTGTATGCCGGATCGAAAGGCAAAGGTCCCGAGTTCGAGTCTCGGTCCGGCACACAGTTTTAATCTGCCAGGAAGTTTCATCGTTTATTATGTTTGTTTTTGAATTCATTTATGAAATAATAATCGAAATTCATTCGTCAAGAAAAACTATGAACCCTTTGGAGTATTGTTATTACCGCGCCGGCCGCTGTGGCCGAGCGGTTCTAAGCGCTTCAGTCAGGAAGCGCGCGACTGCTACGATCGCAGGTTCGAATCCTGCCTCGAGCATGGACGTGTGTGATGTCCTTAGGTTAGTTAGGTTTAAGTAGTTCTACGTTCTAGGGGACTGATGACCTAAGATGTTAAGTCCCATAGTGCTCAGAGCCAGTTGAACCATTGTTTGTTATTACCGGAGAGTGAAGAAGTAATAAGCATGCCTCTGATATGATCGGATGTATTTTTGTATTTTGGGCGAATAATGTAATATTGACTTTATTAATGTGGAAATTCAAAAGACTGTATAATATACTAAAATGTGACAAAATATACGGACGTAATAACAAAATGCTGCAACAATGATCTTCAAAATTATTTAGATAAATTAAACCATGAATACCTAAAATGTGAGAATTTCAGCTTCAAGAATCAGATCCCTAGACGAGAAGAACTGGAGCGAACTCTACAAGAAAAGATAAGTAAACTAAAAAGTTTATTGTAATCTTACTCCTCCCAAATCCTTAGAAGAGATTGTGGATGTTAGCTGGAATTAGGAAGGAGGGGTGAGAGTACGTGCTGGAAGCATCCTTCTCCTGTGACCCACCCACCAATTCTAACACCCTCAGGCATTCAAGGAAACAATAGGAGGTTGTTTTTGCTCTGCCGTATACCACACGCAACTTGTCTCCTCAAAGGGACGGAGGCCCACCACCCTTTCTGACGTCAGAGATGAATTTAGCTTCGGTCTGCATCTTGCAAACACACTTGCCGGTAGCCGTAGAAGGAGAGGGTGCGGTCCGCACACGGGGGATTTGTGGTTTCAGGCGCTCGTCAGAGTGCACACACACTCAGGGCACACGCTAAGAGTAGCGACTGGCCCCGTGGGTTGGCCTGTGGGTGTGTGTACCCTGTATGAACACAACGTCAGCCGGAAGCGACGCCCCCACATGCCGGTGACAGGTTGGGGCTGAGGCTAAAGGCTAAGCGAAGCACAAGTGGGTGGTGGGCCGTCTGTACCGCGCCTTTGTGAGTCCTGACGGGACCTTCCGACCAAACAGGGCCAGTAGTTCCAGCACTAAGAAGACGCTTAGGCGTCCGCCTCGGTAACTGGGTGGTCAGCGAAGCGGATTGCTAAACGAAGGAGCCCGGGTTAGATTCCCGGTCGCATCGCATATTTTCTCCGTTCGGGGACTGAGTTTTGTGTTGTCCTCATGTCCGTGTCGTCATAACTGACATTCCACTATTGAGATGGCTGTATGGATATGTACTGAAAATTAATAAATTTAAAGAAAACGTCGCTGAGGTCTGGAACGGTGACCGAAGGTATTAGCGAAAATAGGAAACTACGTTTTGTTGTATAGGTGGTGCTTTCCTTAGAAGTGTTCGCTTTAAGTTTACTCAATACTTCAGTGTTAAGTATTTTTTATAATTGTTTCTGGGAGCAACTGCCAATATCGAACAGAGTCGATTTAAAACCGCTCGGGGCCCATAAAGTTGATGAATTGTGGCCTAGAGCAAAATAATCTCACAAGTTTTAAAAATCTTACTTTACTTCCACGTAACCTTTATTTATAAACTGTTCATTAATGTTAACACTAATCATGTACACGTATCCTAAAAACTGACTCGTTCCGCATCTTTTCAACAGAGGAACTTTTCACATGATCTACATCTACATCTACATCCATACTCCGCAAGCCACCTGACGGTGTGAGGCGGAGGGTACTTTGAGTACCTCTATCGGTTCTTCATGGAACAAATAACTAATAACTATTACAGATAAAGTATAAAAAAATTATCGCTGATTTCATGACTTACAGATGCCACGCACTTTGATTTTTGAACCATTACCTGACCAACATAATAAACAGGCAATAAGTCTAGACAGTAAAACTACCTACCACAGCTGGTTTTTATTAGCTCCATTCACGCAGCAAGAAAAACCACTGTTTAGACGAGTAAGTAGTTAAATATTGTAGCGTGCCAAACGTTTCCGCTCACTATGTTTCTAGACAACCGAGTGGTAACGCTTTAATGCATCAGAGCTACAATGGTAAATCAAACTACGTAATTGGATTTATTTTGTCCGAAGTCACCGAGCGATAGCAGAGGAGACTAGCGTCGTACACCGCATTGGTTTTGTCGAATTTTGTGCTAGGAACTGTAAAAACTGACTCTTACTATGAACTACTAATTCTTTATTTTCTAGAAACTGTGAACTTACGTCTTGAACTGCACTATTTGGTACACTACCTATGTTGCACTCAACATCATTCACTAACATGCTAGTGATATCAGCAAATAGAAATATTTTAGAATCGCCTGTCATATTATTAGTCATATCTGATATATGTAAACAACAGTGGCCTGGCCTTTCAGGTACCCAAAGACACCCCGCCCCGTTTACACCACCTCATAGCTGTCCTCATAACTCTGGAGGACTTGCTCCCTGTTCTTGATGTATGAGAGGAACCAGTTGTGAGCTACTCCTCTTCTTCCACTATGGTACAACTTCCGCAATAATATTTTGTGCTTGGCACAATCAGATTGCTTAGTTAAATCAAAGAAGATGCTAGTGTTCGCAACTTTGTTTAATCCGTCCAGTCCCTCACAGAGAAAAAAAGAAGAGAGCATTTTGAAATGTGAAACGACTTCTAAAACCAAGCTGTATATCTGACAGAAAATTATGTGAATTGAAATGATCAGTACTCTTCAGTAACTTTTGCGAATATCGGTGACAGAGGAACAAGTCTAAATTTGTCTTCATTATTGCCTTCTTCGTTTTTACAAAGTGATTTCATTACAGAATAGGAGCCGCCCAATGTAGTGCAGTGGTATTTCAATAGATTCAAATGGCATACAAGTTTTCTCTTTCATCGCCACTCCCCTATTCCGCAAAGAATTCATTAAACAGTTGCCAGCTAATCTGTATCCCGCTGAAGGAAGCTCTTAACTATCAAATTGTTCAAGCACCGCTCTGATACACCAGGAATGTCAGAGTCAACATCGACAAGCAGTTCACAATCTTTATCTCTAATACCTCTTATATATTGATGAAATGTGCTAATTCTTTCATCACTAAGCTGCCTGACCTTGTTTGGATGTAGTTCACTTGTCAGAGAAACTTCCCTTAAGCAAGAATACCTATAAGCCGACTTCAGTCTAAGAAAAGGTGCAGCTTTAACACTAATTCATTTAGGAATCTTCCCTTGAGTGATGTCACCACTCCCGACCACTCCGTCACCTACAATCCTCGACAACTTCCCATGCCTACTGTGGTGCAGGCCATGTCTAGTGAAACTTGATCTATCGATACACCGAACTGCCGTGATCTCCATCAATGACCTCTCAGGCCACATGTTCACACGCCTAACAGCCGTTTTAAGTTGTGGCCGATAATGACACTGAAACAGCTGCCCGTAGTGCACATTTGTGCCATTAGTTTGAGTAGCTATCGTCTCCCACGTCATTCTCCATCTTCCAATCAAGACTATTCCCAGCTCCACCCACAGTCACCACCTGATCATTTTTCGTAAAACTCCTACATAACTCGCCTTTGTTACTAATGCTTCACAATGCTGTTGACCTGATACTCCCCAGCACTTCCTGCAACTGTTGGCCGACACCTCTGTCATAAAGATACCCATTTATCTATTAAAAATTGCAACTTACTTAAGATGCTTTACAGATGAAATATGCTGCATGTTTCCTTCATCTACATCCACAAGAAAGTCTCCAACAAACTCTGACAGTTAGTCAAATCTATTGGTGATACGCAAAGAGAAACTGTCTGAACACATGTTTCTTCTAGCAGCCTTATCATCAACTGTCAGTTCCCATTGTCAGCCCCTCCCTTCTCAGACTATCTAGTTTTATAACTACACCTGATGGTCGCAGATTCATATATATATATATATATATATATATATATATTGCTACATGTCCTCCGTTTTCAGGACAGTATCTCTAGCTTCCACACTGCATTTCTCCCAAATGAAAATACTTCGCACAAATGTGACACCATAGCGTATTACTCAAGAACCTGCGATAAAGCCCATACTTCTCACTCGTCGTAAAAAATTTTGCAACTATCGAACATACCATAGGTGCACGTTACCTAAATTATACTACTACAGTATTTCAAATTTTACTCTCTAGAAAGCCTGTAACTACTTCTATTATCACAACTAGTCCAACGCTAATACAACTACCAGAAATGCTTCATACAACTATCTATTACAAGAATATCACGCGTCCACAGCCACGCACAGCGAAAATTGAACAATACATAGTGAGCGAACTTTTACGAAAATATTATCTTTTTTCCGAAAATATTTCTACAGATCTTTCACAAGCAACAGCAAAAAAAAAAAAGGTGGAAAACTTCTAAAATTAACAACTGCCTACAATGCACAGACAAATTTATCAGTATTTAGCTTTCATATACCGCTCCAACCGGTAACTACACAGCAGAAAATGTAAATGTAAGTAGCTGATAGATTTAGATGCAAAATGTAAACACATTCACGGATAGCAGGCCGTTCGAAGCAATAAAAGCACAATACAGTGAAAGATGAATGTAAATCCACTAATAAATGACTTTAAGAGCAAATATTATTGCTTTATTTTTAAAAAAAGGTATTTGAAACCCAATATTATTAAAAAAAACCGGAGATCGATGAGAGCAGTAGTCCGTCACCTGTGCCGTCACACCAAAGATGTCCAGAGATAGACACCACCTTTAGCTCTATGATAAAAATAAACAAAAAACTAAAATCCTGATTTAATATGCACACAAGCTGATAGTACACACATTACATTCTATGTACACGTGGTGTCAAACGTGTAATCACGCCATCTGGTGACGTAATTTTGGATGCAACTTTACCCACTTTCTGTTGACGAAGGTGACGATCGTTGCTTCTAAAGTGTTGACACCAGACCGTTGAATATCGAGGATGCTTCTGTCTGACGAATGAACACGGTCAACATAAATTACACGTTATCTGCGACTGTGGCCTATCATCCTTCCTTACTTTTGAACAGTTAGCTATCCTCAGTCCATCCGGGGAAGAAATCCAACATGATTTGCCATACCAGCATCAGGCAGGTTTTCTTACGCACTCTTGGCCTCTGTCTTGTTTTGTAGAGGACGTCTACGAGAATATTCGTCGCCCGCTTTTGGGAGACGGATTTAGACGGCGCCATCGTTTGTAGGCCCAAAGATTCGGGAATGGCACGCACCGCGGGGGCCGATGGAGTGTGAATAATGTATGCCCCGTAGAGGCACGTTGACGGCCACTTACTCAGGATCTTTACGTGCAGCGTTATCTGATGTTACGCATTCTGCGGTGTGAGAACGCCTTCACACGTGGCCCTGAACTCGTTCGAGGACTCGCACGCCACGCGGCCGAAGTGCGGTCCCGACTCACCGGCCTCGTGGTATCGCTATATAAACGCCCTGTAACCTCCAACGAACTTGTATTCTATAGATTTTGCAAAAGCAAATAAACGCTTCTTGTAGTAAACTGCACCTGACATTTACGTAATGACCATAGCAGCATAAAAAAAACTTCGATTTTTATTATTATTTCCCTTCCAAGTAGGCCATCAAGTGACTACGTGACAATTTCAGTTCCTTCTCATTTTCTTTTCTTCCTTTCCTTCCAATACTCTTTCGTCTTTCCGACATGTACATTTTTTTCATTTCTTCAGACAACTTTGCAGTTGTTTTCTTACTGCTCTTGCCTCAGAATCATTCCAAATTCCAAACTTTTCTTTTGAAAATGTTTCTTTTTGATGTTTTTTTATGCTTTCATGATGTGTAATTTTAAACATTTTTGGACAGATACTCGAAGAAGAATAAGATACAGAAGAATGAAAAGGAAAATTGAGGGTGTGTTAAATGACGATCAGTTTGGCTTCAGGAAAGGTAAAGACGCCAGAGACCCAGTGCTGATGTTGTTGATAATGGAAGCAAGGCCAAAGAAAAATCAAGATTTGTCGATCTTGAAAAAGCCTTCGACTGAGTCAAATGGTGCAAGATGTTGGAAATTCTGTAAAGAAACAACAGTAAGCTATAGGGAAAGACGGGTACATGAGCTAAGGTGGAACTGTTAGAGTGGAAGACCAAGAGCGATACGCTCGGATTAAAACGGGTGTACGACAGGGATGTAGTTCAATCTGTACATGGAAGAAGCACTGATAGAAATAAAAGGAATCTTTAAGAGTGGTATTAAACTGCAAAGTGAAAGGATATCAATGATAAAATTCGCTGATGACATTGCTATCCTCAGCGGCAGTGAAAAAGAGTATTAAGACCTACAGAATGAAATGGTGTAACGAGCACAGAATATGGACTGAGAGTAAATCGAAGAAAGACGAAAGTAATGAGCAGTAGAAGAAATGGAAACAGCCACAAACTTGACATTAGGATTGGTAATTACCAAGAAGATAAAGCTGAGGAATTCTCCTACCTTGGCAGCAAAGTAGCCCTGACAGACGGAGCAAGGTAGACATAAAAAGTAGACTACCACTGACAAGAAGTGCATTCCTGGCCAAAGAAGTCTGTTTGTATCAAATGGTTCAAATGGCTCTGAGCACTATGGGACTTAACTTCTGAGCTCATCAATCCCCTAGAACTCAGAACTACTTAAACCTGACTAACCTAAGGACATCACACACATCCATGCCCGAGGCAGGATTCGAACCTGCGATCTTAGCGGTCGCGCGGTTCCAGACAGTAGCGCCTAGAACTGCTCGGCCACTCTGGCCGGCTATTAGTATCAAACATAGGCCTTAATTCGAGGCAGAAATTTCTGAGAATGTTCGTTTGGCGCACAGCATTGTATGATAGTGAAACATGGACTGTGAGAAAACCGGAGAAAGAAGAGAATCGAATCATTTAAGATGTGATGCTAAGGAATAATTTGAAAATTAGGTGGACTGGTAAGGTAAGGAATAAGCAGATGCTCCGGAGAAATAATTGAGGACCTTAAAAAAAAAACACACACTTCTTTTCCTTATCGTTTCTAATATTTTGCTCTATATAATGATAGATTTCGTCGCTGCTTTTTAATTTTCAGTCTCACTTGCTTATTACGGGACTTGTCATATTATTATTACTATTATTATTTTGACAATATTGAAATAATGATAATAGTTTAAGTAACAGGTTATCAGTAAGTTAACTATATTCTCCGATAATCTGTCGAACTATTCTGTAGGTGTTCAGTACAACTGCCTTTGCAGTGGTCAGCGGGGAGGACACAGTTTTAGGTCTTGCAGGTCTTTCGCTCTCCGCGCTGGGATGATTCCAGCGCCCGATACTACCACGGGGACGATGAGTACATACTTCTCTTTCCACATTCTAAATCATACTCCAGGTCCAAGTATTTGGCCGTATTCTGATTTCAGATGGTTTGCAAATTATAGATGTTAGTTGCAGCGACATCTATGAAGGAGGTGACGCTCTCGTTTATTGATGACTGTTGTGTTACATTGATCACAGTTGCTAATTATAATTAATTAGTTATAATAATGCTGTAGATACCTCACTTTTTGAAGATTTTCCGGTGTGACCCCAGTTCATCTCCGACCAGAATGACCACCATCAGTCTATGATCACCTGTTTTCGAAAGGCTTGCACGACCTAAAGCATTGTCTCCAAAAGCCCACTTCAATATTTGGCGCGTTGCTGCAACATTTTCACCCAAGTTTAAAACAAAAAAGTGTACTGACACGTTGCATTTCAGGTCAGCCACCGTAAAACCGCAAAATCGCGGACACACGACACTGGAAATTGACTCATCAGCAAGTAACTGAACCACTCAGCTCTCATCCACTTGTCACGTTGATTCAGGAACGATGTATGAGGAGACAATGAAATCTAGATGTGTTTCTTTTTCCAAAAAGCGTGTCCCCAGCAGCTGGGTCCAAAATCTACGAACCCTCTGGATATACTTATCTGGTAGTTATGGGTTGTCCAGGTTTCCAGATCCACGGAGCCTTTTCTTTACCGTGACTTTTGCTTTCTACATAACACACAAAACTTTAAGTAATATTTTTTTATTACTGTTCAGTTAAAAAACAGGCATCTTGCACCTGGCTCAATCAGTACTGCCTCCATGTTATTTGATACAATAGAAAAATCCGAATTACTGGCCTAACTAAATCAAAACTCTCAGAAACGCTTCTTCCATTCTGGTGGCTTGCCGTGTGAATCCTGTGGCATCAAATACGCCCTTTGTCAGAATTATGACGTGTCAAATGAATAAAATTAAGTTCCTCATAATTTTCAACTACGCTGAATTCCAGTTTTAGATATGATTCAATGGGTCGAAGTAGTATTCAGGAACCATCACAGAAAACTGCCGATTCTGTCCAGATGCAAATCGTTTTTATTAACTGAACCGAGTGTATAAACATACGAATGTCAATATAAAAAAAATATTATTGCGATATGTATCAAACGATTACGTTTGATTAGAACCTTACGAAACTGAAACTGGACCTTTTCTGGCCAAGTATTATGAGAGTTGTCGATGTTTTAAGTAATTAATAGTATTTAAAACATCTTCTTTTAAGCAAAACTAGTTTTCAGAATGGAGGTATTCATGCTTAGATTGAAATACATCAAATGTATCAAAATGTTTTTCTTAAAAAAGCTGTCAAAACTGATATTAGCGGCGCTCCGGAAAAAGGCTTTGCAGGGTGGAAGCCAACCGCCAAAATCTATTATGTCGCTGCGGAGAAGAGGCGATTGTGACTTGCAGTACAAGTGTGTGAAGCTGCGAATAATTTCTAAAATAAACTCCAAATACGAAAGCTTGATCCATACGGAGCAAGCTTGTTCAGTAAGTAGGCCTACAATCAAAGAGAACCTCCTGAACGACTTTTGCTGCCTAGAGTTTTAGGCTATAGTTTACAGAAAAGTTGTATTTGGAACAGATCGGTTGATCGCAGTCGGTATCGGATTTATGGAAAGAGCGGCGGCTTCAATAGATTTCTATCACAACAACTTGTGATATTTGCACCCAAAATTCAATATTGCTTATAGCTACATGTGTATTCACACTTCTGCTGTGCAAGTCACGTTACGTTGTGTGGCGGAGTGTACTTCGTTTATCACAGTCACCTCTCTTTTCCTGCTGCAATCGCGAATGGACCGTGGTAAGAACGACAGCAGATAACTCTCGGTTCCAGAACGAATCTCTCTAAATTTACCTTCATGGTCTTTTCGCGAGATATACGTAGGAGGGGAGCAATATATATGTTGACTCTTCTAGTAACGTACGCTCGAGGAACTTCTGACAATAATCACGCAGTGACGCTGAAAGCATCTCCTGCACAGACGGTGGCTGGTGTTGGCTGAGCATCTGATTGACGCTTTAACGTTAACTTAAAGAACCTGTAACGAAACGCTCTGCTCTTCTTAGGATACTCTCTACTTTCTTTATCTATTCCGTCTGATACGGATCCCAGACTGACAAGCAATATTCAGGTATTAGTCGAACCAGGATTCTGCAAGGTACCTCTTTTGTGGGAGACTTCATATCCTAAGCATTCTTCCAAAGAATGCCAGTCTGGCGTCTGCCGTACCTGCGGTTAGTATTGTGTGGACGTTCCACTTATAGGGGCCTTTCCGGCACTTTATGTGCAATACGTTATATTTGTTTACGTTGTGGGCCAGCAACCAATCCCTGAAGCAAGCGTTGATTCTTTGCAGATTTTCCTGCATTTCGTTTCAGTTTTTTACTTCTGCGGCTTCTCTATGTAGAAACGTTTCCACATGTATTTGATTAGGAACGGGACGTTGGCAGAAAAGGTAAACAAAGTGAGAATGGCATAACGTTGGTTTTATTATTAACCGCCACTTAAACAATTTGTTCAATGTGAGCAAGGGAGACATCGACTGGATGCTGCATTCGTAAAATGGTGTGATCAAATGCTGCTCTCAGCAGTTCCGGTGGAATCTGAGCAACGTGTTCCTGCATACTGGCTTTCGGATCAGGTAGAGGCCGAACGTGTCCCTTCATATCGGATAGTCTTGTAATCCATGCGTATGGAAACCTGTGAAGTACCTTCAAGCAGATCTGTCTCTGGGCGAAATACATGAGCTGTTGCCTCATCTTGCGTGAAAACAAGTGGTTTCCACACAGATGCGCTCTTCCAAAGCAGCAATCACACGCTCTAGATAACGTTGAGTCGTCACGGTACACCTGACAGGCCGTCTGGGAGAATCCTCCTCGAAGAGGAACGGAGCGAGAATAAAGGTACTTGTAAATCGATACCGCACACTCAGGTACGGCTAGTGCATTGGCTTTTCGAGAGCAACACGCAGTATGACAGTACCCCAAATTCGGCAATTACCAGTATTCAATGCATCCTACAGTGTAAAATGTCTCTCATCACTCCACTGAATATTGCCTGGCCAATGTGATCAACTTCGATCCGTGCCAGAAACCGAAGAGCAAATTCAGAACGTTGCTGAAGATCATGTTCAGTTGCCGCATCTTCTGGATCATGTTCGGATGAGAGTGAAAAATAGACTGCAGCAGTTTGCCTACTGTCGAACATGGGATGACCAAATCTCGTGACACTGCACGAACAATAACAGTACCTGGGGCACGCGCTGCATTGTCAGTTGTAGCAGCAGCAACTTCGTCAGTAACTTCCACTGGGAACGGGCTCCTTACCCTTCCAGTTGCCATACCAAGCTCACCCGTTTTCGAATTTCATTATCATCTTCTTTAAAAATTTCATGATATCGGGGTGTTCCTTGACCTTTCAGTCGGCGATACTGTCTCAATGGAGCACTGTCACTGCTGCCGCTCACATAAAACAGTTTCACTAACAGCATCTCGTCTCGATAGCCATAATGTTCACTTGGATGTCATACTGTCATACCAACAGTGAACAGCGCCGAATTTGCACCTGGTGGGCGAAATTAGAACTAATTTTTTTCACGTGTTAATCGGTAACGCATTAACGCATTAGCAAATATACCAAGTGTCGCTGCCGTACAATAATTACAGCCCACACTCGACCTCATTGGTCACTGCACTTCAGTTGTAACTATCTGTGTATTGCGAGAAGTAATGAAAGAATAACATTCCCTTCGGGTAAGAACGAAGTTAAGTCAGGAAGGTGCCCGGCACGAATCAGCCCGGCGGATTAGAGTCGAGGTCCGGTGTGCGGGCCAGCCAGTGGATGGTTTTTAGGCGGTTTTCCATCTGTCTCGGCGAATGTGGGCTGGTTACCTTATTCCGCCTAAGTTACACTATGACGGCGATTGCTGCGTAAACAAGTTTTCCACGTACTCGTACACTACCATTACTCTACCAAGCAAACATAGGGGTACACTCGTCTTTTGTGAGACGTTCTCTGGGGGGGGTGGACCGGAGACCGAACCGCACAATAACCTTGGGCTCTGTGTGGGGCGGCGGAGGGGTGAAGTGGACTGCGGTAGTCGTCGTGGGGTTGTGGACCACTGCGGCTGCGGCGGGGACGGAGCCTCTCCGTCGTTTCTAGGTCCACGGTTAACATACGATACAATACAATACAATAGTTTTACGTCTGAAGACCTCTCTCTCTGTTCATAATGACGTGGTGTGTTGTGTTTGTTGGGAATACTTTAGTCCAATTTCACAGCTGGCTAAGTATTCCGTAAGCATGTATCTTGTTCATTAAGTGGCGGTATTAGAATCAGAATTTGAAAGGGGTAGATAGCACTACATCAGAATTTCTAAAATATCTGGCGGGATTGGCAACAAACGACTATTCACGTTGGTGTGTAGAATGTATGAGTCTGACGGTATACAATCTGTCTTTCGGTAAAGCATCAAGCACACAGTACCAAAGATTTCTGGGAGCCGCCCCAAGTGCGAGAATTATCCCACAGTCAGCTTAACATCTCAAGCATTCAAGTGTCTGACAAGTACAGTATACACAAAACTGGAAAGGAAAACTGGGAATGTGTTAGACGGCGGCCAGTTTCGCTTTAGGAAAGCTGAAGGCACCAGAGCGGCAGTACTGATGTTGCAGTTGATAAGAGAAGCAAGTCTAAAGGATAACCAAGCCACGTTCGTACGATTCGTCGACCTGGAAAAAGCGCTGGACGATATCAAATGGTGCAAGATTTTCGAAATTCCGGGGAAAGTAGCGTAAGCTATTGGAGAGATGGGTAATGTACATGTACAAGAACCAAGAGAGAACATTAAGAGTGGAAAACGAAGAACGAAGTGCTAGGATTGAAAAGGATGTAATACAGGGATACAGCCTTTCGCCTCTATTTCAATCTGTACACCGAAGAAACAATGACAGAAATAATAAAAACGTTCAAGAATGGGATTAAAATTCAAGACGAAAACATTTCAGTGATAAGATTTGCTGATGACATTGCTACCATGATGAGTATGGACTGAGAGTGCGTCGAAGAAAGACGAAAGTAATGAGAAGGAGAAGTAATGAGAGCAGTGGGGATTACGAAGTAGATGAAATTAAAGGATACCGCTACGTGGGCAGCAACATAACCCATGACGGACGGAGCAAGGAACACCACAAAAGCATTCCCGGTCAAGAGACGTCTACTGCTACCACATACAGGCCTCAAGTTGAGGAAGAATTATCTAAGAATGTACGTTTAGAGAGCACAGAATAGTATGATAGTGAAAGCTGGACTGTGGGAAAACCGTAAAAGAAGATAATCGAAGCATTTGAGGTATGGTGCAACATGAGACTGTTGAAAATTAGGAGGACTGATAAGGTGACGAATGATGTGGCTCACGGGAGAATCGGCGAGGAAAGGAATACAAGGAAAACACATCTGTTAAGACATCAGGGGATAACTTGAATGGTACTAGACGGAGCAGCAGAGGGTAAAAACTGCAGAGGAAGACGGAAGTTGGAATACACCCAGAAAATAAATGAGGAATACTGATGATTCAAACTACACTACTGACCATTAAAATTGCCTCAACAAGAAGATATGAAGATGATAAACTGGTATACATTGGACAAATATATTATACTTGAACTGACATGTCATTACATTTTCACGCAATTTGGGTGCATAGATCCTGAGAAATCAGTACCCAGAACAACAACGTTTGGCCGTAATAACGGCCTTGATACGCCTGGGCATTGAGTCAAACAGAACTTGGATGGCGCGTACAGGCACAGCTGCCCATGCAGCTACGACACGACACCACAGTTCATCAAGAGTAGTGACTGGCGTATTGTGACGAGCCAGTTGCTCGGCCACCATTGACCAGACGTTTTCAGTTGGTGAGAGATCTGGAGAATGTGCTGGCCAGGGCACCAGTCGAACATTTTCTATATCCAACAAGCCTCGCACAGGACCTGCAACATGCGGTCGTGCATTATCCTGCTGAAACGTAGGGTTTCGCAGGTATCGAATGAACGGTAGAGCTACGGGTCGTAACACATCTGAAATGTAACGTCCTCTGTTCAAAGAGCCGTCAATGCGAACAAGAGGTGGCCGAGACGTGTAGCCAATGGTACCCCATACCATCACGCCGAGTGATGCGCCAATATGGCTATCACGAATACACGCTTCCAATGTGCGTTCACCGCGATGTCTCCAAACACGGATGCGACCATCATGGTGCTTTAAAAAGCACCTGGATTCATCCGAAAAAATGGCGTTTTGCCATTCGTGCAGCCAGGTTCGTCGTCGAGTACACCATGGCACGCGCTCCTGTCTGTGATGCAGCGTCAAGGGTAAACGCAGCCATGGTCTCCGAGCTGATAGTCCATGTTGCTGCAAACGTCGTCGAACTGTCCGTGCAGATAGTTGTTGTCTTGCAAAAGTCCCCATGTGTTGACTCAGGGATCGAGACGTCGCTGCACCAGCCGTTACAGCCATGCACATAAGATGCCTGTCATCTCGACTGCTAGTGATACGAGGCCGTAGGGATCCAGCACGGCGCTCCGTATTACCCTCCTGAACCCACCGATTACATATTGTGCTAACAGTCATTGGATCTCACCAACGCAAGCAGCAATGTCGCGATACGATAAACCTCAATCGCGATAGACTGCAATCTGAACTTTATCAAAGTTGTAAACGTGATGATTCGCATTTCTCCTTCTTACACGAGACATCACAAGAACGTTTCACCAGGCAACGCCGGTCAACTGCTGTTTGTGTATGAGAAATCGGTTGGAAACTTTCGTCATGTCAGCACGTTGCAGGTGTCGCCACCGGGGCCAACGTTGTGTGAATGCTCTGAAAAGCTAATCATTTGCATATCACAGCATCTTCTTCATGTCGGTTAAATTTCGCGTCTGTAGCATGTCATCCTCGTGGTGTAGCAATTTTAATGGCCCGTAGTGTAAATAAATAAAAAATATAAAAAAGGTGGCAGTGTGGGGGCGTATCAAATTGTTTCCGGAAGTCAAGGAACACGGTACGGAGCAGTTACTGTGTGTTAAATGACGCTGCGATGAATCCAGTGTTTTCGCTTTGAAGGGAGATACCAGACGAGGGAGCGGCGCTGGGGCCCTGCAGAAAGCGTCGAACAGGTGGTGAAACGCGAGAGCGGCGGAGATCGGCGCGTCTGGCCTGCGTGGGCGGTGGCGGGGGCAGCGGCGGCGGCGTCTGAGGCGGGGCGTGCCGCCCCTGCCGGAGTCATTGGCCGGCGCAGCCGCGGCCGCAGATCTGCTCGCCGGCCCGCTGCCAGATGCCCGCCTCAGCACAGCTACGAGATGAATGGATGCGCCTTCTCCGCGACCACACGAAGCGCTTACGTCAGCTGCTTCAGGGTCGCTCGAGTCTCCTTATTCTCGACGGAAGAAGACGTCAAGTAAATGGCTAGATGAGAAGAGGTGAGAACGCCAGAACTCATCTCGCGTCAGTGAGGAACAACTTGTGCGCAAAGTGTTCGGCCAAGACAGGGAACGTTAAAGGTGTAGGCGAAGGTTTTATCTACACTACTGGCCATTAAAATTGCTGCACCACGAAAGATGACGTGCTACAGACGGGAAATTTAACCGACAGGGAGAAGATGCTGTGATATGCAAATGATTAGCTTTTCAGAGCATTCACACAAGGTTGTAGCCCTACAACGTGCAGACATGAGGAAAGTTTCCAACCGATTTCTCTTACACAAACAGCAGTTGACCCGCGTTGCCTGGTGAAACGTTGCTGTGATGCCTCGTGTAAGAAGGAGAAATGCGTACCATCACGTTTCCGACTTTCGTAAAGGTCGGATTGTAGCCTATCGCGATTGTGGTTTATCGTATCGCGACATTACTGCTCGCATTCGTCGAGATCCAATGTCTGTTAGCAGAATATGGAATCAGTGGATTCAGGAGGGTAATATGAAACGCCGTGCTGGATCCCAACGGCCTCGTATCACTAGCAGTCGAGA
Source organism: Schistocerca gregaria (assembly GCF_023897955.1). Lineage (NCBI taxonomy): Eukaryota > Metazoa > Arthropoda > Insecta > Orthoptera > Acrididae > Schistocerca > Schistocerca gregaria. The sequence continues at coordinate 438,257,747 of NC_064925.1, read as the reverse complement.
TGACAGGCATCTTATCCGCATGACTGCAACGGAACGTGCAGCCACGTCTCGATCCCTGAGTCAACAGATGCGGACGTTTGCAAGACAACAACCATCTGCAAGAACACTTCGACGACGCATGGACTATCAGCTCGGAGACCATGGCTGCGGTTACCCTTGACGCTGCATCACAGACAGGAGCGTCTGCGATGGTGTACTCAACGACGAACCTGGGGGTACGAATGGCAAAACGTGAGTTTTTCGGATGAATGCAGGTCATGTTTACAGCATCATGACGGTCGCATCCGTGTTTGGCGACATCGCGGTGAACGCACATTGGAAGCGTGTTTTCGCTATCGCCATACTGGCGTATCATCCGGCGTGATGGTATGGGGTGCCATTGCTTACAAATTTCGGTCACCTCTTGTTCGCATTGAGAGCACTTTGAAAAGTGGACGTTACGTTTCCGGTGTGTTACGACCCGTGGCTCTACCCTTCATTCGATCCCTGAGAAGCACTACATTTCAGCAAGATAATGCACGACTGCTGCACTGGCCAGCACATTCTCCAGATCTCTTACCAATTGAAAACGTCTGGTCAATGGTGGCCGAGCAACTGGCTCGTCACAATACGCCAGTCACTACTCTTGATGAACTGTGGTATCGTGATGAAGCTGCATGGGCAGATGTACCTGTACACGCCATCCAAGCTGTGTTTGACTCAATGCCCAGGCGTATCGAGGCCGTTATTACGGGCAGAGGTGGTTGTTCTGGGTACTGATTTCTCAGGATCTATGCACCCAAATTGCGTGAAAATGTAATGACATGTCAGTTCAAGTATAATATATTTGTCCAATGAATACCCGTTTATCATCTGCATTTCTTCTTGGTTTAAAAATTTTAATGGGCAGTAGTGTATTTACAGCATCTACATTTAGATATACATCAACGAGGGACGTTCCGAAAGTAAGGTTCGTCATTTTTTTCGCACGGAAACTTTATTGCCAAAAAACAAACATGCTATGGTATCGTGAACTACACACCTTGCTCTATTTTTGGACACACTCGCCACAGACATTGAGGCATTTGTCGAAGCGTGCAATTAGTTTGAAGGAACACTCGGGTAAAACTCGGTGCCCTGCGATGCAACGAATTGTCTCAATTGTTTGGATGTGATGTCCCGAAACTGCGGCTTTCAACGCAGGTAACAGGTGGAAGTCCGTTGCGGCAAGATCGGCACTGTAGGCCGGGTGCTCCACACAGGATCAGATTCATCCATGGCGTCGGATCTGTTCCCTGCATTGAAAGCCGCTCTCTTGGAACGTCACTTCCAAACCAGCTGTTAAAGGATTTGAAAACAAAAAAATCACCAGGTCCGGATGGAATCCTTGTTAGATTTGACAAAGTCCTAGTTAGATTTGACAAAGAGCACTCAATGGCACTGGCCCCTTACCTAGCTTGCATTTATCGTGCGTCTCTCTCCCAGCACAAAGTCCCAAGAGACTGGAAAGAAGCACAGTATTTAAGAAAGATAAAAGAACGGACTCGCAAAATTACAGACCAATATAACCAACTTGTGTTTGCAGCAGAATCCTTGAACACATTCTCAGTTCGAATATAATACCGTTTCTTGAGGCTAAGAATCTTATGACCACGAATCGGCTTCGTTTGAGAAACCATCGCTCGTGCGAAACTGAGCTTGCCCTTTTCCCGTATTATATACTCAGAACTATAGATGAAGGAAACAGCGATTCCACGTTTCTAGATTTCCGGAAAGCATTTTAGACGGTGCCTCATTGCAGTCTGTTAGCAAAGGAACTAGTATATGGAATCAGTTCACAGATATGTGAGTGGCTCGAGGACTTGCTTAAATAATAGAACACAGTACGTTGTTCTCGACGGCGAGTGTTCGTCAGAGGCAAGGGTGTCGTCAGGAGTGGCCCAGGGAAGTGCGATACGACCACTGTTGTTCTCCATATACATAAATGATTTGGCGGACAGGGAGGGTAGCAGTCTGCGGTTGTTTGCTGATGATTCCGTGGTGTGCGGTAAGGTGTGGACGTTGAGTGATTGTGGGAAGATACGAAGCAACGTAGAAAAAATTTCCAGTTGGTCTGATGAATGGCAGATAGCCCTGAATGTGGAAAAATGTAAGTTAATGCGGATGAGTAGGAAGAACAAACCCGTAATGTTCGGATACAGTATCACTAGCATCCAGCTCGGTACAGTCAAGTCGTTTAAATATCTGGGCGTAACGTTGCAAAGCCTTCTGATGTGGAATGAGCATCCGAAAACTGACGTAGGGAAGGTCAATGGTCGACTTCGGTTTATTGGGAGAATTTTAGGAGAGATGGTTCACATGTAAAGGAGACCACATAAGAGTCGAACGAGAGTTTTGTTAGTACCTTCTCCGTGGGTAAGAGAGAGTGAGTGAGTAAGTGAGAGAGTGAGGAGCGTTTCTAGGCGCTTCAGTCCGGAACCGCGTAACTACTACGGTCGCAGGTTCGAATCCTGCCTCGGGCATGGATGTGTGTGATGTCCTTAGGTTTGTTAGGTTTAAGTAGTTCTAAGTTCTAGGGGACTGATGACCTCAGAAGTCACATAGTACTCAGAGCCATTTGACCCATTTTGTGTCTACTTTCATGTGGTCGTTCTACTTTAATTCACAGCGTACACGTATTCCTAGGTACTTTAGGGTTGCATCTGCTTCCACTAATGGGTCTGTCTATTTATGCGGAATACCTAACATTTATGTACGTTCAGGGTGAACTGCCAATTCCTGCAAACTTTTTTGACGTGCATCCGAAATTACTTTTACCTCTGAACTTAACTTCCGTTAAGAATGACTTGCTGTGTCCTGTTTAGTAGGAATTCTTCAATCCAATCAAAAGTGATGTGATATTCCGTAAGATCGTACTCTGTTGATAAGATAACACTGCGGAACAGTATCGGTCACCTTCTAAAAGTCAAGGAATACGACCCCAACCAGAGTTCCGGCATCTCCAGTCTTCTGGACGTTGAGAAAGAGCAGAGCGGGTTGTGTTTCACCTCATACTTGTTCGCTGAATACACGTTGATTTCTGCAAAGGAGATTTTTCAGTCTTTGCAGGTGTCATAGTAGGTGAGCATAAAATGTGTTCTAAACAGACTGTCGTTGATACAGAGCTAAAGCTGTGTGCGACTGTTCGACGGCCGTTCTAGAAAATGGCTGACTTGCTCATTTTTTGGATCAGTAGAATCACTTCGCTTCTCCTACGACCTGTGGTAGACTGTAGCTATAAGAGCGTGACCTTTCGAATACTTTACATCCTTTGCTACAGACATCCTTTCAAGTGCAGTCGCACTTCCACCACTGAACGATGTGAGTCTATTTTATATCCTGCGGTCACTTAACACATACCAGTCATTCTGACGTACGTGCGATGTTGAAAGGTAGAACAGCAGTACGATGTCCCTCAGTGAAATAATTTTGGAGAAGTTTGCATGAGGTACTTCTCCGCCATCCTCCGTTTCGATGCAGTTGTGGTTACAGAGTATCTGGACAGAAGGCTCTCGTCCGTGTAATGATTTAGCGTAAGACTAAAACTTCTTAGGATTTTCTGTTGTACTGATCGATAGAATTTTATTTCAAGTTCACTGAACGCTTCATACGTGGTTTCCTTTACACTAATTTTGGCTTCGTTCGGTTTTTGTTCGTCTATTAGGCTTTCTACATCTACATCTACATCTACATCTACATCCATACTCCGCAAGCCACCTGACGGTGTGTCGCGGAGGGTACCCTGAGTACCTCTATCGGTTCTCCCTTCTATTCCAGTCTCGTATTGTACGTGGAAAGAAGGATTGTCGGTATGCTTCTGTGTGGGCTCTAATCTCTCAGATTTTATCCTCATGGTCTCTTCGCGAGATATACGTAGGAGGGAGCAATATACTGCTTGACTCTTCGGTGAAGGTATGTTCTCGAAACTTTAACAAAAGCCTGTACCGAGCTACTGAGCGTCTCTCCTGCAGAGTCTTCCACTGGAGTTTATCTATCATCTCCTTAACGCTTTCGCAATTACTAAATGATCCTGTAACGAAGCGCGCTGCTCTCCGTTGGATCTTCTCTATCTCTTCTATCAACCCTATCTGGTGCGGATCCCACACTGCTGAGCAGTATTCAAGCATTGGGCGAACAAGCGTACTGTAACCTACTTCCTTTGTTGTCGGATTGCATTTCCTTAGGATTCTTCCAATGAATCTCAGTCTGGCATCTGCTTTACCGACGATCAGCTTTATATGATCATTCCATTTTAAATCACTCCTAATGAGTACTCCCAGATAATTTATGGAATTAACGGCTTCCAGTTGCTGACCCGCTATTTTGTAGCTAAATGATAAGGGACCTATCTTTCTATGTATTCGCATCACATTACACTTGTCTACATTGAGATTCAATTGCCATTCTCTGCACCTTGCGTCAATTCGCTGCAGATCCTCCTGCATTTCAGTACAATTTTCCATTGTTGCAACCTCTCGATACACCACAGCATCATCTGCAAAAAGCCTCAGTGAACTTCCGATGTCATCCACCAGGTCATTTATGTATATTGTGAATAGCAACGGTCCTATGACACTCCCCTGCGGCACACCTGAAATCACTCTTACTTCGGAAGACTTCTCTCCATTGAAAATGACATGCTGCGTTCTGTTATCTAAGAACTCCTCAATCCAATCACACAATTGATCTGATAGTCCGTATGCTCTTACTTTGTTCATTAAACGACTGTGGGGAACTGTGTCAAACGCCTTGCGGAACCCGTGTCTAAGGCCCTCTGAGTCTCGTGGACGAATAGCGCGAGCTGGGTTTCACACGACCGTCTTTTTCGAAACCCATGCTGATTCCTACAGAGTAGATTTCTAGTCTCCAGAAAAGACATTATACTCGAACATAATACGTGTTCCAAAATTCTACAACTGATCGACGTTAGAGATATAGGTCTATAGTTCTGCACATCTGTTCGACGTGCCTTCTTGAAAACGGGGATGACCTGCGCCCTTTTCCAATCCTTTGGAACACTTCGCTCTTCTAGAGACCTACGGTACACCGCTGCAAGAAGGGGGGCAAGTTCCTTCGCGTACTCTGTGTAAAATCGAACTGGTATTCCATCAGGACCAGCGGCCTTTCCTCTTTTGAGCGCTTTTAATTGTTTTTCTATCCCTCTGTCGTCTACTTCGATATCTACCATTTTGTCAACTGTGCGACAATCTAGAGAAGGAAGCACAGTGCAGTCTTCCTCTGTGAAACAGCTTTGGAAGAAGACATTTAGTAATTCGGCCTTTAGTCTGTCATCCTCTGTTTCAGTACCATTTTGGTCACAGAGTGTCTGGACATTTTGTTTTGATCCACCTACCGCTTTGACATAGGACCAAAATTTCTTAGGATTTTCTGCCAAGTCAGTACATAGAACTTTACTTTCGAATTCATTGAAAGCCTCTCGCATAGCCCTCCTCACACTGCATTTCGCTTCGCGTAATTTTTGTTTGTCTGCAAGGCTTTGGCTATGTTTATGTTTGCTGTGAAGTTCCCTTTGCTTCCGCAGCAGTTTTCTAACTCGGTTGTTGTACCACGGTGGCTCTTTCCCATCTCTTACGATCTTGCTTGGCACATACTCATCTAACGCTTTTCCTATGTCTGGATCGGGAGTGTAGCTCTTTCTGCTTTCGAAGCAGCTTTCGAACGCGGCTATCGAACCATGATTGTTTATTTTTTTACGACGTAAAATCGAAACGGCCAGATAGCTCTGTAAAACCACAAGCCAGTTTTGGGGAACTGAGAGGTGATCATTTAGGAGAAGTATATTTGACCATTTAGGGCCTAGATCCATAATGCAGTGAGAAACGATACTGGTCTTAGTTGTTAACTGAGTACCGGCACAAGAGACCTGTCGTGATCTGAGGCGCCGTCCGAGAGGCCCAACCGATACCACTTAATTCTTCCCCAGCGCTCGCTGTTGGCTATGTTCGTCGACTGCGTAAGGGTCAAATTCTTTGTTGGCAGTTCGATGGGGAAGGGGGGGGGGACAAGGCGGGGATACAAATGGTTTCTTATCAGACGACGATCCTTCAGTATAGCTTCACCGTATAACATTTTTAAAGAGGAAAAATGAAAATTATACGTAGATGGCACGTCGCCCTGTACTGTGGTACGTGTGCTAAGACATAGGCCTCACAGTTGTTTTGATAATAGCGAGAGCAGTGCAGAGTCAAAAATTGCAGTGTAAAGTGGAAAATGCGGTGTAAAGTATAAAATGCTCTGCAAAATAATGATTTGATATCGCAGACATGTTACTACTTCTGTCGGTCTTAGTAAGTAATCAGAGGCAATGATTTGTATAAGAAGATACAGTGGACGAGCGTATCAAGCATTCTGAAAGACCCGTCAACGGCTGTCAAAGAAAGTGACAATTTTTTAACGTCCAGTCGATATCGAAAGTTTAGAATTTAACGACGGCTAGTTCATCAGTACAAGTTCTGACTTGGAAAAGTAAGGCCAAGGAGCAGATCGGAGATCGGAAGTGTGTATAGTGTGTGTGTGTGTGTGTGTGTGTGTGTGTGTGTGTGTGTGTGTGTGTGTGTGTGTGTGTGTTTGAGATGTGTTAAATTCTTTCTATATTCGCACGCACACTATGGAATGTCTTGGAGCGAGTGTTGTGAGTGCATCAGTTGTCAGTAGTAACTGAGTCCAGGTGTGGTAGAGACAAGAGTTTTACATAAGAGCAGTATCACTCAAGGAATTGTTTATATTTATAGTAGGTAGGGTGATCAGAAACAGTCTGAAAAGCTTGTAAGGGTGTTGTGGGGTGGGTTGTGCTAACAAGTAATTAATAAGAAAAATAATCGATACGTTGCTCCGTTTCCGAGTTAATTAGCATTGAAATTAGCCAATCAGGTCATTGCGAGCACAAATTCAAGAGGCCCGCCAGATACATTTAGTGTCAGTTGTTCCCATAGCGTAGATGAAAGCTTAGCCTTCGACTCGGCTTCGATCCTTACTACCGTCCCATGTTAAATTTCGTTGTGGTTCTTTTGTTCGGTTTTAGAAAACCAGCCGAAGTACACTTTTGGTAACGAATTCTCTGGCGAGACACTTGCATCTGCGGGCGCAAAATCCTGATTGGCTTACTTCAATGATAATTAACTCATAAACGACGTGAGGCATCGAAATCTTTTCTTAACAGCTATTTCTCAGCACATCCTTCCCTGGAACACACTTGCAAGCTTTTCAGACTGTTTCTCACCACTCAGTATAATGTAAAAAATACATACAAATAGTTTAGTGTGTTCGTGGAGATGAAAAGAAACTCATGTGTCAACAATGTCACAAGTGTACCGTTTTACCGATAGGGTTCCATGACGCTAGTGGTCTTCAGAGATTGTGCTGAAACAGCCAATTATTATTTTAGAAATGTGTCTGAAATGTCTTTCGGTTACATTTCTGCGCTACTGATATCTGCTTGTTAATGAGTATCTAGCACGCTCAAAACAAGGAGGTATTTTACGAATAGTGACTGATGGTTCAGCTCAATAGGCAACCAGCTCTTCTGGAGTGCCTATTGGCAACTCGTACTCCAGACGTTTCGTCAAACCCCCACCCCCTTCCCACCAGCCCCACACAAAGAAGTCCATAGGCGGTCTGCTGCATCTCTAAAACTATATTTGTAAGTGTGTGTGTATGTGTGAGAAAGTGAGTGAAAGAGAGAGAGAGAGAGAGAGAGAGAGAGAGAGAGAGTGAGTGAGTGAGGAGCGGTTCTAGGCGCTTCAGTCCGGAACCGCGCGACTACTACGGTCGCAGGTTCGAATCCTGCCTCGGGCATGGATGTGTGTGATGTCATTAGGTTAGTTAGGTTTAACTAGTTCTAAGTTCTAGGGGACTGATGACCTCAGATGTTAAGTCCCATAGTGCTCGGAGTCATTTTTTTGAGAGAGTTAAGAATTAATTTGAAGTTCTTTGTCATACACTCAAGACACCCAGTAGCTAAAATAACTATACGAAATCACTCTCTCAGCTAACGACAGTGACGCTGGAAGTTTGTGTATTTCACAAATATATTTAATTTGTGGTAGTCTATTTCAAAGTAGTGCACATTTGAGTCCACACTTGTCTGCATCCGTTTCATATGCTACGTAAGACGTTTCTGTACGTAGTTTTCCATGAAAATGCTCACGAGTCTCTCCTAGAGTCCCAAAACGAGTCTCCTGTAGCACAAATTTGGCTTTCTGAAATAGGACGCCAATTTGCATTACTGACACAGCTTTACAAGCGGGTGAAAAATAGAGATGCAACATTAATTAGTTCCCCCGTAACTAAGGGTACTTCGTTTTGGTGTTCTAAGATTTTTTTCCAAAACTGGTTAACAATATTTTTGCTTAGTGTGAGACAGCTGTGTATCCGTTCTATCCTAATGATGCCTGACTGCAAAAAAGTAAGTGTGGTGAAGAATTTTAACGAAAGACTTGCGCCTTATTTTGTCATAGGAAATTTGATGATTTCCTGTTGCTTATTTTTGAATAGTACCAATTCCAATTACACTCTTTAAAACTTGCCATTTCATTAGCCTCTTCAAAATGCCAGCATAAACTTACTTTCCCCCCTCCTCCAATTCATCGTACAGATACCTCGGCACAACTTCGGCGCACACTTTCCACGTGCAGTCCTCTGTTAAAATATGTCACTTGCTCTGTCCATGTGTAACATTTCAGCGGTACCGCGAAGACACAAACTTTAGACATTCAGTATTGTGTTTCGTACTTCACTTCTTGATGTGTGTGTCCGATCAGGTCAATCGTCTGCTTTCATGAAGTCCCTATCTACAGAAAAGTTCTTGTGTTATGCAAAGACACACTCGTACTATTGAAACTCATTTATGTAAGTTCCTAATAGTATTTGAAAAACCTCTGTTAGTAACTTTTTAAGCTTCGCAAAAGCCTTCATGTATTCCCGTTATTCACTTTCAGCATATAACACCCTCCGGCAGGCCGAGTCAGAATGTCTGTAGTACTGTTCCACTGCCACTGAAATGTTAATTAAGTTGAAACTTGGCTCAAAAATAAAATTCAACTATAATCGTACACTTATCCGACATGATGAATAGTTTCTCAGCAACGCAATACGGTTCGTTTATTTTGTGTCAGATCTCGTACATGCAACCTGCGGCTATAAATAAGAGAAACACATAAACCAGCTTGATTTATGCGGCAGTCGACAACATTTAGCTTGTCGTGCTACAGCGGCCCACCGCTAATTGGTGTATACAGCTCGTAATTTGCTTGAAGAAGCAGTCTCTTCCATTAATTATGCAGTGCAGCACCAGGGAAACAGCGACGATCACTGACTTGACGGTCTAACGGCGCCTTAGTGGAACAAACTGAAATACTGCCATCTCGGAAGAGAAGTCCTTGTTAGATTTGTCGATTATCCTGCAGTTCACCCAAGTTCTTGACAGAGGGAGCAAGACACCAGCTCAAACTATCTGACTACCGTTTCTACTCAATAATAGAGTGTGGGAAAAGTGAACACCGAAATCTGAGCTCGCGCAATAAGATTTTTATTATCTGCACATTGTTGCACATTTGTTCTACCAATAAAACCCAGTCTTTGGTTGGTCTTCTCTACAATATTTTCTGTGTAATGGTTCTATTTTAAGCTGTTTCAAGCTGTAATAGTCAGATATTTAAGTGAACTGAAGTTCTATAAATTTGTATAATTTTTCATGAAAGAGAAACTGTACAGACTCTCTTAATAGTCTTGTGGAGCCCCTCAGTCTTTTTATTGCTTAGGGATCAACTGCCATTTTTCCGCACCATTCAGATACCCTCTCTAAATAATGTTATTCTCTTGATTTCAGGACTACTTAAGTAATTTCCTGTCCCCGACAGTTACTATGTGCTTTGAGCTTTCTTATAGGAAATTACGGACTTATTCGCATAGCTGAGACGATGTCCCATCAGCTACTTGTGAGGAACACTAAAGAAAGCCTTTTGAAAATTTAAAAACATAGAACCAACTAGAGATCCCCTGTCAATATTACTTCGTGCATACAAAAAGCCCATTGAGTTTCACAATAACGATTTTTTCCGAATCCTTTCTGGTTGCGTACCAATGCACTGTTTTCTTCAAGGTATGTTATAGTGTTTGACCCCGCAAAACGTTCGAAAAATCCTTCTTCATCTCGATGTTTCTGAGATGTGTCTACAATTTTGCTGTTGCACCTACTTATATTTTTGTGTATTGGTGAGCTCTGCAACGTATGATGCGCTTGGTGACCGAGAATGTCCATGCAATCTTTTCCAACATATATTGTTGAATAGTAGCTGCAGGACCAACGGAATGCCAAAGAACTACGACCCGAATCTTAGCATAACCACTTTTCTGTTGGACGAAAGGAAGCAGCAGGTAGACACAGAATTTCCTAGTGCCTCAACCATTTATAAAATTTGCCTATAATTGTAAAGATAAGTGAGAATGGCTCATCATACAGTACTTTCTTCTATAAACATCTGTAGTCTGACAAATGCGAGAATTATCGCACAATCAGCTTAATAGCTCATACATCCAAGTCGCTTATAAGAATAATATACAGAAGAATAGAAAAGAAAGTTGGGAGTCTATTAGATGACGATCAGTTTGGGTTTAGGAATGGTAAAGGCACAAGCGAGACAATTCTGAGGCTGCGGCTGATAATGTATTGAAGACTAAAGTAAAATCAAGAGACGTTCATAGGATTTGTCGACCTGGTGAAAGCGTTTGACAATGTAAAATGGTGAAAGATGTTCGAAATGCTCAGAAAAATAGGGGGACGCTATAGGGAGAGACGAGTAATGTACAATACACACAAGAGCCAAGACGGAAGAATATGAGTGGACGATCAAGAACAAAACTCTCGGATTAAAATGGGTGTAAGACAGGAATGTACTCTTTCGCCCCTGCTGTTCGATCTATAAATCGAAGAACCAATGACGGAAATAAAATAAAGGTTAAGGGGTGGAACTGCAAGGTGAAAGGACATCAATGATACGATTCGCTGATGATATTGCTATTCTGAGTGAAAGTGAAGAAAAATTACGAGATCTACTGAATGGAATTAGCCATCTAATGGGTACAGAACATGGACTGAGAGCAAATCAAAGAAAGGAGAAAGTAATGAAAAGTAGCAGAAACGAGAATGGCAAGAAGCTTAATTTCGGGATTGATCGTCAACAAATAGAGGAAGCTAAGGAATTTACTACGTAGGCAGCAAAATAACCAATGATGGACGGAGCAAGGAGAACATCGAAAGCAGACAATCACAGGGAAAACGGGCATTCCTGGCCAAGAGAAGTCTACTAGTATCAAACATAAGCCTTGATTTAAAGAAGAAATATCTCAGAAGGTACGTTTGGAGCTCAGCATAGTATGGATGTGAAACATGAACTATTGGAAAACCAGAACAGAAGAGAATGAAGCATTTGAGATGTGGTGCTGCGAGCGAATGTTGAAAATTAGATGGACTGATAAGGGAAGGAATGAGGAGTTTCTGCGCAGAATCGGAGAGGAAAGGAATATGTGGAAACCACTGACAAGTAGAAGGATGATAGGACATCTGTGAAGACATCAGGGAATAAGTTCACGGTACTTGAGGGAGCTGTAGAGGGCAAAAACTAAGAGGACAGAGATTGGAATACATCCAGCAAGTAATTGAAGACGTAAGTTGCAAGTGCTACTCTGACATGAAGAGGTTGACACAGGAGGAAAATTTGTGGCAGGCTGCTTCAAACCAGTCAGAAAACTACTGACTCAAAAAAAAAGTCTAGGCTTTACACTCTCGTCACCACATGTGTCATTGTAAGAAGATCTGATTATTATAGAATTTGAGCTTGGTCCTTTGACTGCTGAAGTATCTAGTGTCGCATTTGCTCTATAGATCTACGTAGTAAATCTCGTCATATATGGAAACTCAATTAAAAAATAAGTTTCATTCTCTATGCCGAAACATAAAGGGTGCAGTTTCGGATTATACATATTGTAGAACCTGCAACTTTACGTGTCTCAAGGCGACATAATAGGCCACCTAGATATGCTGACAAGTGTGGTGAAATTGATGTATAGCTGAACGATAGTTGGCCCAGGATTGATGTATGGCTGAATGCTAGTGGGTCTGAGCTTGATGTATGGCTGAATGCTAGTGGACCCGGAGTTGATATACGGCTGAACAGTAGCGGGCCCAGGATTCAGGGCAGGCCTCAGTGGTCACTCCAGCCCAGTCCAGGATGAAGAAGAGCCGTAGTAGCTGGATTTGAGTAAATTCCGAAAGAGGGGACCTGGACAATGGACGCTCGCTTAGCAGAATGCGAATTGGCCAGCAATGACACACTCTGAGACAAGCTGAAGGTGGAATCTTACAGTTGAATGTTAAAGCAAATCTGAATACATTTACGATTTCAGAAAAATGAGGCGCTTTCAGTGACAACAATTTTTCAGTATTTTTAAAACTACAAAATGAATGAATTGGCATATTTTAAATGCTTCATGCGATTTCAGCATATGACATGTCAGATGAAAGCATTGCATTATAGCTACCACATCTGATAGCTACGTATCTATATCTACACACATCAAAAAAGTTTACATCACCTCTGTTCCGAGAGTTCCGGAAATTGGAAAAGAGATCAATTTAAACATCATCATTTCCTCCCTTTTCATTGCATCTGATAACCACACATTGCATGTTGTACCACCATACAGCGAGACCTTCATAGGTGGTGGTCCAGACTGCTGTACATACCGATTCCTCTAATACCCAGTAGCACGTCCTCTTGCATTGGTACAGACCTGTATTCGTCATGCCATACTATTCACAAGTTCACCAAGGTACTGTTGGTCCAGATCGTCGCACTCCTCAATGGCGGTTCGGCGTAGATCCCTCAGAGTCGTTAGTGGGTCACGTCGTCCATAAACAGCCCTTTTTAATCTATCCCAGGCATGTGCGATAGGGTTCATGTCTGGAGAACATGCTATCCACTCTCGTCGAGCGGTCGTTATCCTGAAGGAAGCCATTCACGAGATGTACACTAAGGGGGCGCGAACTGCCGTCCATGAAAGTGAATGCCTCGGGAATATGCTACCGATATGGTTGCACGATTGGTCGGAGGATGGCATTCACGTATCGTACAGCCGTTATGGTGCCTTCCAGGACCACCAGCTGCGTTCGTCGGCCCCACATAATGCCACCCCAAAATAGCAGGCAATCTCCACCTTGCTGCACTCGCTGGACACTGTGCCTAAGGCGTTCAGCCAGACCGGGTTGCCTCCAAAACCGTCTCCGACGATTGTCTGAGTGAAGCATATGCGACACTCATCGGTGAAGAGAACGTGATGCCAATCCTGAGCAGTCCATTCGGCATGTTTTTGACCCATCTGTACCACGCTGCCTGGTGCCGTGGTTGCAAAGATGGACCTCGCCATGAACGTCGGGAGTGAAGTTGCGCATCATGCAGCCTATTGCGCACAGTTTGAGTCGTAACACGACGTCCTGTGGCTGCCCGTAAAGCATTATTCAACATGGTGGCGTTGCTGTCAGGGTTCCTCCGGGCCATAATCCGTAGGTAGCGGTCATCCACTGCAGTACTAGCCCTTGGGAGGCCTGAATGCGGCATGTTGTCTTTCTGTATCTCCTCCATCTCCGAACAACATCGCTTTGGTTTACTCCTACACGTCTGACAACTTTCCTTGTTGAGAGCCCTTCCTGGCACAAAGTAAAAATGCGAACGCGATCGAACCGTGGTACTGACCATCTAGGCATGGCTGAACTGCAGACCTCCTTCCTGGCGGAATGACAGTGTTAGTAGGCTGTTTAGGTTTTATTATTGGTAATGCCGCTTAGTGCTCGGTATGAAAAATCACTGGCTGTGCTGTGTGCAGTCTGTGTTTAGTTTGCATTCTTGTCTGCCATTGTAGTGTTGAGCAGCGGCAGCTGGATGCTAACAGCGCGTAGCGTTGGGCAGTTGGAGGTGAGCCCCCAACAGTGGTGGACGTGGGGAGAGAGATGGAGGAGTTTTGAAATTTGTAAGAATTGGTGTCATGAACTGATATATATATTATGACTATTAAGGTAAATACATTGTCTGTTCTGTATTAAAATCTTTCATTTGCTAACTATGCCTGTCAGTAGTTAGTGCCTTCAGTAGTTTGAATATTTTAGTTAGCTGGCAGTAGTGGCGCTCGCTGTATTGCAGTAGTTCGAGTAACGAAGATTTTTGTGAGGTAAGTGATTTGTGAAAAATATAGATTAATGTTACTTAGGGCCATTCTTTCGTAGGGATTTTTGAAAGTCAGATTGCGTTGCGCTAAAAAATATTCAGTTTAAGCACAGTCTTGTAATAATTTTTCTAAGGGGACGTTTCAACAGGAACTGATCGTCTGTCGGACCCCCTCCGTCTAATAGGCGCTGCTAATGCACGGTTGTTTACATCTTTGGGCGAATTTAGTGACGTCTCTGAAAAGTGAAAGGTAGTGTGTCTGTGATACATTATACACTGTCAATGTCTGTCTTCAGGAGTTCTGGGAACCTGGGTGGTGCATAACTTTTATTTATGTGTGTATTTTATTTTGTGATTTACCATGTCGTTCATAGCTTTTTATTATGAAATGTTTATCACCATCGTTTGCTCCGCATTTACACAGCAAATGAACGTAGAATGTGTACCTCATATTTTGTCATATGTCTGTATTTATTTAATGAACAATTTACTGTTTTGCCAGTAGCTTTATTTAAAGGTTAACTACGATTGATAATACAAAATCAAGGTGGTTTATGAAGTGATCGCGTTACCTGAGACTATCTCTGTAAAAGAGTACAAAAAACTGCTTCTGTCAAGAGGGCAACAGTAACCGTTTAAACAACATACGCTTATGTCGTATGGTATTATTTTTTGGGGTAATGCTTCTGATTCAAAAAGGGTACTTTTGGCTCAAAAATGGGCTGTTCGAGCTATATGTGGTGTAAGTTAGAGAAACTCTTGTCGACCCCTATTCAATAGTCTGGGAATTCTGACATTGCCCTCACAGTATATATTTTCTTTAATGTCGTTTGTTGTTAGCAATATTAGTCTATTCCCAAGAGTTAGCAGCTTTCAGTCAGTTAATACTAGGCAGAAATCAAATCTGCATGTGGAATGCACTTCCTTGACTCTTGTACAGAAAGGAGTGCAGTATTCTGCTGTATCCATTTTCAATAAGCTACCACAAGAACTCAAAAATCTTAGCAGTAGCCCAAACTCTTTTAAGTCTAAGCTGAAGAGTTTCCTCATGGCTCACTCCTTCTATTCTGTCGAGGAGCTCCTGGAAGAGCTAGAAAATTAAGCAAATTCCAGTGTTACATTGTTGATTTTCTTTATTTAATTTTACGACTTGTCACCTGAATATGGTTTTTTTATATTTCATTTTATCTGTTTCTAATATCGTGTTATAATTTCATGTATTGACTCGTTCCATGACCATGGAGACTTCTCCTTAGTTTGGTCCCACGGAACAATAAATAAATAAATAAAATAACATTTATCGAGGATCTATTATCATTTATTGTGATAGCTCTTGTGCAAGAATGCTGGGTTATTTATTAATGAAAAGAATTTTATTTATATTCATTGTGCATGGTCTGAGTGTGTTTGTAAGTTTACATTTCTTTTATTCAAACATTATTGTAACATATCAGATTAGGTTGGGAAAGTGGTCAGTATGATTCTGATCATGTGTGTAGCAAGTAAGAATGATGTATTTTTGGTGTGGATAGTCTTCGGCCAATGAAGGAGCGGAAGTAATGGAACACTACGGGAGTCAAGTGGAGACTGGGACTTATCGAGCGAAGAGCTCAAGGGAGCGATTTCTCTTGGAAGAAGGCAGACCTGCCTAAGGTAACGTGTGATTCAGTCTTATAGGTGATCGATGCTGGGTTGTGAATGGCCGCTACAACTTTCAAGGGCTTTATATTTCGAGAGGTCTGCATATGCTCAAGTGTTGGACTCTAAAGTCTTTCGGTTATGGCACTACGGATGAACAGAGTAAGAGCTATTATTCATTGTATCGCACGTTTTAATTTGTAAATTATCATGAACTCTGAACTGTTTCGAGCTGGTGAATATTCGAATTTCGTGTATTAAAAACTAAACTCCTCCCAAACAGGCCATGACGGCCCAACGGCACCGACTGGCCGCCGTATCAGCCTCAGACCATAGGCGTCACTGGATGCGGATGTGGAGGGGCATATAGTCAGAACACAGACCGATTCGGTCTATTGTGCTTACGAAATGGACATAGTTTTGGCGTACCTTTGATGACTATTTAATTTGGGGATTTTGCTACGCTCTCGTTACAGTTTCACGACATTTGATAAGCGTATTTTATGTCTATATTTTAACTGAACATCGTAGGACCACTTCTCGTTTATAAGACCACTTCTCGTTTATTTGAGATGTCTTTTCTTGAATAAACATTATTCAGCATGATTCTCTGACCTCTAATCAATTACAGACACTAGAATAGATTCATTGTTATCAAATGATGCATTTAACTTTTATTTTGTATTTCTGTGTATTTTATTAACTCGCAATTTTGATGAAGACATACACTATTTGACCGCAGAGTCACACCTGCAGGTTATTTATTATTTGAAGCAGACCTGTGCAGCTTGATCTTATGACTACATCTAGCTATTCTTTATAAACAGAGCTGTGCATAGCCCAAGTACCTGAAGTACGAGTAACCGCAGGTAAATAAGCAACTGAAACTTCCTGGCAGGTTAAAACTGTGTGCCGGACCGAGACTCGAACTCGGGACCTTTGCCTTTCGCGGGAAAGTGCTCTACCGTCTGATCTACCTAAACACGACTCACGCCCTGTCCTCACAGCTTTACTTGTGCCAGTATCTCGTCTCCAAGCTCCAATTTGGGAAGGGTGGAAAGAAAATCGGCCGTGACGTAGCAAGGGAACCAAAGAAGCGTTACAGGAAACATGTTTGAGTGTGATTTGATGGGACTTTGAACCGCTGCCCTGCAGAATACGAGGGGAAGAAACGGAAGAAGTGAAAAAAGGGGGGGGAGGGCTGCAACAGTGTTAAGACTGAAATTTTCCAAAGTGACGAGATTTCATTCACATCACGGAATAAACCCTAGATGCATCGCAAGGCAAAAATTGTATTACGCTTCTGAATATAAATTTTTTGTTGTAATTCACTATACATTAATTATTATTAATAAATTTTATTTAAAAAACCACAGTTCATTGTCCTATCGCTGTGCCACCTCTCTCGATCGTGTAACTTGAAATGAGTTTTTTTGCAGAAATATGGCTTCCAAAAAAAAACGGCCTTATGTCAAAGTGTGTCGAGTTGTTTTACGGTTCATGGTAGCAACACTCTCGAACGTTTGGGGGTCAGCGGGAAAAAGTTTTCGTCCTTTTGTTTCCAGACATATTGAAACTGTGTGCCGGACGAGACTTGAACTGAGGACCTTTGCATTGGGCGGGTAGGTGTTCTGCCAAGTGAGGAACCCAAGCACAGCTTTACTTTCGCCAGTCCCTCACCTCCTTCATTCCAAACTTCACAGAAGCTCTCCCGTGAAACCTGCAAGACTAGCGCTCCTGGAGGAAAGGCTATTGCGGATTCATGGCTCAGCCACGGCCTGGGGGAGTGTTTCGAGTGCCGGTCCGGCACACAGTTTTAATCTACCAAGATGTTTCAATGAAAACTCTGTTGCAGAGCGAATAACTCATTCTCGAGACATATTTTCCCATCTGTCATACTTTTCGCCATTCCTTTCGATAGTGTTGCTCCCGCTATACTCAAGACAAAGACTTCAGTAAACTGTTTCAATTATCTATCGCTTTTGGTTTTTAACTTGATCTCCAATTTACTTTCCCGCACTCCCCACTGCTAGGTCAAAGATGCATTCAAAATACCAGGCATAGACGTACTGGAATAACAGATTTTAATTTCAGCAAACAGTTTTAATCTTCTGGTAGTCGTCTTGCTGGGAAAATGAGTGCCTTCACCCTGCTTTCATAACTAAATGAACTCTCACATTTTCACTTGTTTCATTGCTGTACTTGACGAACCATGTTGCTACGATAGAGTTCGTCGTCG
Organism: Schistocerca gregaria; assembly: GCF_023897955.1. Taxonomy (NCBI): domain Eukaryota; kingdom Metazoa; phylum Arthropoda; class Insecta; order Orthoptera; family Acrididae; genus Schistocerca; species Schistocerca gregaria. The sequence goes on along the minus strand of NC_064925.1, from coordinate 438,239,615 downwards.
TCATAGTGAACATAGTAAACACCAGATTAGATTACTTTCCAGTAATAATTCAGCAATTCACGATTTTCACATGGTCTGAGATTTAGAAGTTCCTGCTATTTGTATTATTCAGCCTGCCAGTTCATGAAAAGCAGGTTTCGGATCTTTTGTTACAGATGAAATTTCTCTGGCCATGTTTTCAATATTTTTTCCTCTAACTCAATGGTAAACACCGACCCATCGTTGTCTATGGGAGCTTTATGTCGTATTGTTCATCTACATGTCTTTTCTTTCGTCCCTACTGATAAGAATGAGTACTGGATGATGACCAGTTTACCACCAATATGGTCTCCAACCGAAAGCCTAATTTTACTGAGCGTATGCTAGTGACAGCAAAGAGTCGGGCTCATCTTTGTCACAATAATTTGGAGCCGAATGAATTAACTGCATTGTGTCCACAATGGGTGATGCAGTAATCAAAAAGAGATACGAACATTATCCGGTCACTACAAGACACATTGATGGAAGACACTATCATTTGAGAAAATGAACATAAAATTAAGTCGTTTTAAACATTTGATGTTATTCTCACTCATTTTAATAGAATATGGACAGCTATTTCTTCCGTAGAGCTGTTTCCAGTATTTTATATTTAAGTTTAATCTGTATAGTCTTTCCTTCCTTGCTAGTAGAGAATTTTCGCTCTCAGACAAGTTGGCGGCTTCCCTTTGACGTAAACTTTTTCCCTCACGAATGACGCGTAGCTATTTAAATTCGCCCCATCGTTTCGTTTGAGCTATGCCACCCAACAAATTACGACAGATGAAGAGCGACAGTTTACGAGCGACAATGTGCGATATATGTGGCTATACGCCACACTTACTTTCTTGTCTTGACGCCGTAAATATCAAATGATAATTTATAGTGATTTCTTTGTAGAATTTTCACAGCTCCATATTTCAATCAACTCACATTGTAAACACGTTCTGTGACTGGACACTGAATCATGGTCCCGTTACATTCCTCGCTGATTGAAAAAGCTTCAGCCATCTACGTATCTCTGACTGTCTTTTGACTACTTGTGTGTGAGTAATCGGTATTTTATACGACCATGCCCGGCGTGTAAGCGAGATGGAAAAAAAAAAAACTGCCGAAGTCTAAAAGTGAAGTTCTTGCTTGTACCATTCTGTATGTGTATCGTATTATTATCCTCTTCTTCAGACGAATCAACGAACTGAAGCGCCGACTGTTCTAGTGACTGCCACAAGCGCTGGCAACTGGTCATTGTCTTAAACGATGATATCACTCTAATCGTCGTAGGTGAACATGAAGCAACCACAGTATCACACAACTAAAACTGTAAATATTAATTATTTAATGCTTATGAATGAAAAGCACAAAATTACAGAAATACTGCAGAACATCCATAATTTATGATTTGTCGAATTAATCAAGACGGTGCTCGACCAAGCAGCAACGCAAGAACCAGTTAATATAAATTATTTAGTGATGAAGCTAAGAGTAATCTACAACTGGTACTAATGCTGGCAGTACTTCTACGGAGAATTTCAGAACGTCGCATAACTAGAGAGAGAATGGATTTTGTTATTGTGGGCAGCTTTCTAGCTTTGCTTAAATCTACATCTACATCTACAGCCATACTCCGCAAGCCACCTGACGGAGTGTGGCGGAGGATACCTCGAGTACCTCTACTGGTTCTCCCTTTTATTCCAGTCTCATATTGTTCATGGAAAGAAAAATTGTCGGTATGTCTCCGTGTGCGCTCTAATCTCTCTGATTTTATCCTCATTGTGTCTTCGCGAGATATGCGTAGGAGGGAGCAATATACTGCTTGACTCCTCGGTGAAGGTATGTTCTCGAAACTTCAACAAAAGCCCGTACCCCTCGCGAGATATGCGTAGGAGGGAGCAATATACTGCTTGACTCTTCGGTGAAGGTATGTTCTCGAAACTTCAACAAAAGCCTGTACCGAGCTACTGAATGTCTCTCCTGCAGAGTCTTCCACTATCTTCTCCGTAACGCTTTCGCGATTACTAAATGATCCTGTAACGAAACGCGCTGATCTCCTTTGGATCTTCTCTATCTCTTCTATCAAGCCTATCTGGTGCGGATCCCAGACTGCTGAGCAGTACTCAAGCAGTGGGCGAACAAGTGTACTGTAGCCTACTTCCTTTGTTTTCGGATTGCATTTTCTTAGGATTCTTCCAATGAATCTGTGTGGCATCTGCTTGATCGACGATCAACTTTATATGATCATTCCATTTTAAATCACTCCTAATGCGTACTCCCAGATAATTTATGGAATTAAATGCTTCCAGTTGCTGACCTGCTATATTGTAGCTAAATGATAAAGGATCTTTCTTTCTATGTATTCGCAGCACATTACACTTGTCTACATTGAGATTCAATATCCATTCCCTGCATCATGCGTCAATTCGTTGCAGATCCTCCTGCATTTCAGTAAAATTTTCCATTGTTACAACCTCTCGACATACCACACCATCAACCGCGAAAACCCTCAGTGAACTTCCGATATTATCCACAAGATCATTTATGTACATTGTGAATAGCAACGGTCCTACGACACTCCCCTGCGGCACACCTGAAATCACTTTCTCTCCATTGAGAATGACATGCTGCGTTCTGTTATCTAGGAACTCTTCAATCCAATCACACAATTGGTCTGAAAATCCGCATGCTCTTCCTTTGTTCATTAAACGACTGTGGGAAATTGTATGGAACACTTAAGGAAGTCAAGAAACACGGCATCTACCCGGGAACCCGTGTCTATGGCCTCTGAGTCTCGTGGACGAATAGCGCGAGCTGGGTTTCAGACGATCGTCTTTTTCGAAACCCATGCCGTTTCCTACAGAGTAGATTTCTAGTCTCCAGAAGAGTCATTATACTCGAAAATAATGTGTTCCAAAATTCTACTACTGATCGACGTTAGAGATATAGGTCTTTAGTTATTTATGAGAAGCATCGTAACCTTAGCCACCACGCAAGAAACGCAAGTCTGAAGAGACCCACAACGAGACTTCGAAAGCAGAAAATATACACTCCTGGAAATGGAAAAAAGAACTCATTGACACCGGTGTGTCAGACCCATCATACTTGCTCCGGACACTGCGAGAGGGCTGTACAAACAATGATCACACGCACGGCACAGCGGACTCACCAGGAACCGCGGTGTTGGCCGTCGAATGGCGCTAGCTGCGCAGCATTTGTGCACCGCCGCCGTCAGTGTCAGCCAGTTTGCCGTGGCATACGGAGCTCCATCGCAGTCTTTAACACTGGTAGCTTGCCGCGACAGCGTGGACGTGAACCGTATGTGCAGTTGACGGACTTTGAGCGAGGGCGTGTAGTGGGCATGCGGGAGGCCGGGTGGACGTACCGCCGAATTGCTCAACACGTGAGGCGTGAGGTCTCCACAGTACATCGATGTTGTCGCCAGTGGTCGGCGGAAGGTGTACGTGCCCGTCGACCTGGGACCGGACCGCAGCGACGCACGGATGCACGCCAAGACCGTAGGATCCTACGCAGTGCCGTAGGGGACCGCACCGCCACTTCCCAGCAAATTAGGGACACTGTTGCTCCTGGGATATCGGCGACGACCATTCGCAAACGTCTCCATGAAGCTGGGCTACGGTCCCGCACACCGTTAGGCCGTCTTCCGCTCACGCCCCAACATCGTGCAGCCCGCCTCCAGTGGTGTCGCGACAGGCGTGAATGGAGGGACGAATGGAGACGTGTCGTCTTCAGCGATGAGAGTCGCTTCTGCCTTGGTGCCAATGATGGTCGTATGCGTGTTTGGCGCCGTGCAGGTGAGCGCCACAATCAGGACTGCATACGACCGAGGCACACAGCGCCAAAACCCGGCATCATGGTGTGGGGAGCGATCTCCTACACTGGCCGTACACCTCTGGTGATCGTCGAGGGGCACTGAATAGTGCACGGTACATCGAAACCGTCATCGAACCCATCGTTCTACCATTCCTAGACCGGCAAGGGAACTTGCTGTTCCAACAGGACAATGCACGTCCGCATGTATCCCGTGCCACCCAACGTGCTCTAGAAGGTGTAAGTCAACTACCCTGGCCAGCAAGATCTCCGGATCTGTCCCCCATTGAGCATGTTTGGGACTGGATGAAGCGTCGTCCCACGCGGTCTTCACGTCCAGCACGAACGCTGGTCCATCTGAGGCGCCAGGTGGAAATGGCATGGCAAGCCGTTCCACAGGACTACATCCAGCATCTCTACGATCGTCTCCATGGGAGAATAGCAGCCTGCATTGCTGCGAAAGGTGGATATACACTGTACCAGTGCCGACATTGTGCATGCTCTGTTGCCTGTGTCTATGTGCCTGTGGTTCTGTCAGTGTGATCATGTGATGTATCTGACCCCAGGAATGTGTCAATAAAGTTTCCCCTTCCTGGGACACTGAATTCACAGTGTTCTTATTTCAATTTCCAGGAGTGTATTTACGACCAAAATTACAGTCTGAAACTACTCAAATGACATAGTGTACTTTCTCATGTAAGAGACGACGTCCCTATTCTCTCTATTTTTACCTTCATTGTGTTTTCACAATAAATACTTGGGAGAAAGCAACTTGTTAGCTGACTCTTCTAGGAACGAACTCTTGGAATTTTAACAGTGAAACCACTCCTGACGGCTCCCTAGTAGTGTCTGACACTGGAATTCGATGAGCTCCTCCGTGACTCTTTCGCGCTTACAAAATGAACCTCTAACGAAACGTACTGCTGTCGCATGGCTCTTCTCTATTTCCTCTATAATTATCTATTCGGTAATATTTGGCACCTCATTTGAAGTATCACGTGGCCGCAGGATAAAGAAACCAATGCCGGTACATTGCACAAGTTGTTAATCTCTTGCTACTGCCATTTCTTCGACAGGTAGGTGGTGCACCTTTTCAGCAGGAGAATGCACGACCACATACGGCTGCTGTAACCGATCGTGCTCTTCGTGGTGCATAACAACTGCTCTGGCCAACAAGATCAGTAAATTCGAAAGCAGAATACGTATGGGACAGAAGGGGGAACTTTCTCGTTCTCCAGAGCCTGCCAGAACCATAGTAAAATTGCTATAAAGGCGCAAAGTGCTTCAAACAATAAATCGCAGGATATCATTCAGCTCCGTACAGTGGTCTGCTTGAAAGAATACGAGCCTGCGTTGCAACCAGATGGGGTGCACTGTGTGTTGATGCGAGTGTCTGGCCACCCTTTACTAACAGAAGTCCAAAAATGGTTCAGATGACTGTGAGAACTTTGGGCGTTAACGTCTGAGGTCATGCGTCCCCTAGAACGTAGAACTACTTAAACCTAACTAACCTAAGGACATCACACATATCCATGCCCGAGACAGGATTCGAACCTGCGACCGTAGCGGTCGCGCAGTTCCAGAGTGTAGCGTCTAGAACCACTCGGCCACCCTGCCCGGCCTGACATAAGTGATTCATTGCTTGTGTTATCACATATTCCTACAATAATGAACTACCTGTAGCATCACTTGTCAATAAAATGGCCTTGTTTTCGAATTGTTGCATTTTTTCTGGCAGTGTACATAAGAGGCACACAAACAGCCCCACATTTGAAATCGACACCCAAGTACCAGGCGGGACTATTCGTGATTACTGAAAAGGAGATCCATGGATCCCTTGTCTGATGCAGCTCGCTTGAGGGGCGTCGTGCGGTAGAAAGTCGGTTGCAGCGACGCTGTTTCTTGCACCCGACTGGTACGAGAGCGTGCCTGGTGTTTTCGTCTCGGTCGCAGCGAGCTGTCCCAGTTAACGGGTCAGCAACGTTTACTGCAAGGCGGCGCTGAGTTATATACTGCGCAAAAATCGAGATAGGCCGACGGCGAGGAAAGATCTTAGGCGACGACGGCTTAATTTGCTGCTGCTTCGGGGACGCATAAACGCAGGAATCCTTTTTTTGTTAGTCGCAGTGAGCAGTTTTGTTGACCCACAAACTCGTCGTTAGGGCGGTGGTTATCCGGCATAACAAAGACTTCTTCTGTCCGACAGTGGTCGTTAGCGGAGTCGCGATACGTGCGAGAAGAGAGAAGGCGGGCGGAAGAAAGAGTGGGAGAAAGAAAAGGGGGTCAAGAGCGTCGTCCGATGCGTGAAATAGGCTGGCGGCTCAGTCGCTGGGCGGGTTATCGCTGCCCGCGATCCGACGCCGACGCGACAGCGTGGCCGGCACAGACGAGGTGTCTTGGCCGGGCCGGCCGACCGCATCTGCAGCGCGCCGGGCGCAACGCACAACTCTCGCACTTGTGGACCTTCGAGAGGCGAAATGAGCTCTGTGCACTCGCTTAAACTCGCCAGTGGGTCCTATTACGTCATCTCTGAAGCTCCGTCTCCGTTCTCGTGGACTCGACTCGTCTGTGTTGGCACTGCCCATTTAACTGAAAAGTCGACGCTTGAGCCTGCTGTCGGATCCAAGGGGACTGTACTAGAGCAGAAAGCAGACATCGTCTCCGTTTTCGTAGACTCGTCTCGTCTGTGTTGGTACTACCCATTTAACTGAAAAGTCGACGCTTGAGCCTGCTGTCGGATCCAAGGGGACTGTACCAGAGCAGAAAGCAGACATCGTCTCCGTTTTCGTAGACTCGACTCGTCTGTGTTGGCACTGCCCATTTAACTGAAAAGACGACGCTTGAGCCTGCTGTCGGATCCAAGGGGACTGTACCAGAGCAGAAAGCAGACATCGTCTCCGTTTTCGTAGACTCGTCTCGCCTGTGTTGGCACTGCCCATTTAACTGTAAAGTCGACGTTTGAGCCTATTGTCGGGTCCAAGGGGACTGTACCAGAGCAGAAAGGAGAGCGTATTCGCAAGTATCAGTAACCTCCTTTGCACAAAGCAGCTTCAGACTTCTGATTATTTTAGATTGAGTTGAAGTGTTAAATATTTGACGTTAAGCTTGTAATCGCGAAAAACTTTAGAAAAGGTCTGAAAACACGTTTAAAGTTTGCTGGAAGTGGTTAAGTACTATCAGTGTCAAACCTGGGTAAGTAAGAGTGTTGGAACTTTAATAGTGGCAGCTATTTATTTACATCTTGTACAAAATAGATACGTGTTTCAAAGTTTTACTGACCTTCAAAGTAGTCCCCAGGATTGTCCATAACCCGTTGCCAGCGATGTGGATGTCGTAGGATACTCTTAACAGTGCCAGTTGTGTTGACAGTTCGAGCGGCGCGGTCTATTGCCCGACGAATTTGTAGCAGTTCTGAAGCGAAGTTTTTCCTTCAGTTTATAAATCGAGTTGAATTTACGAGGGCTTAAGTCAGGGGAGTGCAGTAGGTGGTATAGCACTTACCAGTCCCATCAGTCAAACAAGTCGGTAACAGCTGGCACTGTACGTGCCTGAGCACTGTCTTGCAGAATGATGGTCAGGTCCTGCACAAAGTGTCATCACTTGTGTGCTGTTCATTTTTGGAACACAACCTACGACCAGCTTAGAGGCAGAGGTGATGACACTTTATGCAGGACAATGCTCAAGCATGTAGAGTGCAAGATGTTACTGATTTGTTTGACTGATGGGGCTGCTAAGTGCAATACCACCTACTGCACTCCCCTGATTTAAGCCCTCGTAAGTTGAACTCGATTTCTAAACTGAAGGAAAAACTACGCTTCAGAACTGCTACAAATTCGTCGGGCAATAGATTGCGCCGCTCGAACTGTCAACACAACTGGCACTGCTAAGAGTATCCTACGACTTCCATATCGCTGGCAACGGGTTATACACAATGCTGGTGACTACCTTGAAGGTCAGTAAAACTTCGAAACACGTGTCTATTTTGTACGAGCCGTAAGTAAATAGTTACCACTATTAAAGTTCCAACCCTCGTATATCCTGTGTAATTTGTGCCCCGTTTTAAGCAAATATAACTTTTCACCTGTATACCTATATCAATGTTTATGAAGTCATACCCCCTGAATTATGTGTCTGGAACGATAAATAATCTAAGACAAAAAAAAAGCGATGCACCACGAAAGAATTATCCGAATGTTATCCGAATGGGACGCAAATCGGTAGATGTGATGTACCGGGTGATCAAAAAGTCAGTATAAATTTGAAAACTGAACAACTCACGGAATAATGTAGATAGAGAGGTACAAATTGACACAAATGTTTGGAATGACATGGGGTTTTATTAGAACCAAAAAATTACAAACGTTCAAAAGAGTCCGACAGATGGCGCTTAATCTGATCAGAGAGCAATAGTTAGCATAACGAAGTAAGAGAAAGCAAAGTGATGTTCTTTACAGGAAATGATCAATATGTCCACCATCATTCCTCAACAACAGCTGTAGTCGGGGAATAATGTTGTGAACACCACTGTAAAGCATGTCCGGAGTTATGGTGAGGCATTGGCGTCGGATGTTGTCTTTAGTATCCCTAGAGATTCACATGCGCCTTCAGGTAAACCCAAAGCCAATAACCGCACGGACTGAGGTCTGGGGACCTGGGAGGCCAAGCATGACGAAAGTGGCGGCTGAGCACACGATCACCACCAAACGACGCGAGCAAGAGATCTTTCACGCGTCCTGCAATATGGGGTCATTCCAAGCATGTGTGTCAATTTTTACCTTTCTATCAACATTATTTCGTGGTTTATTAAGTTTTCAAATTTGTACTGACTTTTTGATCACCGGGTACATGTTCAGGACGTTTCAGAAAAATTAGATGATTTACGCAAAGGAAAAAGCTTCACAAATTTAGCAAATATATTAGACGATGGTCAACCTCTAGCCTTTATGCAAACAGTTATTCTGCTTCGCATTGAGTGATAGAGTTTCTAGATGTCCTCCTGAGAGATATCATGCCAAATTCTGTGAAACTGGCGCGTCAGATCGTCAAAATCCGTAGGTATTTGGAGGCCCCTGCCCATAAACGTCCGTAAACATTCTCAATTGCTGGGAGATCCAGCGACCTTTCTGGCCAAGATGGGCTTTAGCAAGCAGGAAGACAAGCAGTAGAAACTCTGTCCCTATGAGGGCGGGCGTTATCTTGCTCAAATGTAAGCCATGAAGGCTAAGAAAACGGGGCGCAGAACACCGTGGGCTTACTGCTGGGCTATAAAGGTTCCGCGGATGACAACAAAAGGGGTCCTGCTATGAAAAGAAATGTCATCCCAGACCATCGCACATGTCGGAACGCATGGTATCCGATAGTCATTGTCCGCGAAGTCTTCAGATGCGGCTTCGAGCAAACGTCTTACTGACTGGAGTAGAACTGTCTTCAGTGAAGAGTCCCACTTCAAACTGAGCCCTGATGAACAGCGAAGACGTGCATGGAGACGCCTCGGACTGCGGCAGGATATCAACCTGAATATCGCTCACCATTTGGCCCGACAACCAAGAGTGATGGTCTGGGAGTCCATTTCTTCTCATGGCAGGACCCTTTTGGTTGCCATCGGTGGCACCCTTATACCACAGAGGAACGTTTACGTATCGCTCTACGACCTTCACGGCAAGGAATCCCGAGCTTACATTTCGGCGCGAGATGATGCTCGCAAGCGCAGAGTTTCTACTGTTTGTCTTCGTGGTTGCTAAACCCTGCCTTGGCCAGTAAGGTCACTGGATCTCTCGCCAGTTCAGAACGTTTGGAGCATTGTGAGCCGGGACTTCCAACTACACTACTGGCCATTAAAAAGATACACCACGAAGATGAGGTGCTACAGACGCGAAATTTAACCGACAGGAAGAAGATGCTGTGATATGCAAATGATTAGCTTTTCAAAGCATTCACACAAGGCTGGCGCCGCTGGCGGCACCTACAACGTGCTGACACGAGGAAAGTTTCCAAACGATTTCTCATACACAAACAGCAGTTGACCGGCGTTGCCTGGTGAAACGTTGTTGTGATGTCTTGTGTAGGGAGTAGAAATGCTTACCATCGCGTTTCCGACTTTGATAAAGATCTGATTGTAGCCTATCGTGACTGCGGTTTATCGTATCGCGACATTGCTGCTAGCGTTGGTCGAGATCCAATGAGTGTTAGCAGAATATGGAATCGGTGGGTTCAGGAGGGTAATACGGAACGCCGTGCTGGATACCAACGGCCTCGTATCACCAGCAGTCAAGATGAAAGGCATCTTATCCGCATGGCTGTAACGGATCGTGCAGAAAATGTTCGACTGCTGCCGTAGCCAGCACATTCTCGAGATCTGTCACCAATTGAAAACGTGTGGTCAATGGTGTCCGAGCAACTGGCTCGTCACAATACGCCAGTCACTGCTCTTGATGAACTGTGGTGTCGTGTTGAAGCTGCATGGGCAGCTGTACTTGTACACGCCATCCAAGCTCTGTTTGACTCAATGCCCAGGCGTATCAAGGCCATTATTACGGCCAGAGGTGGTTGTTCTGGGTACTGATTTCTCAGGTTCTGTGCGCCGAAATTGCGGGAAATTGTAATCACATGTCAGATCTAGTATATTTGTACAATGAATAACCGTTTATCATCTGCATTTCTTCTTGGTGTAGCAATTTTGATGGCCAGTAGCGTAGTTTGGGATTTTGACGATCTAACACTTTAGACGGACATAATTTGGCACGATATCTTCCAGGAGGACATCAATCAATGCCAATCCGAATAACTGCTTGCATAAGGGCTAGAGGTCGACCAATGCGCTATTGACAGGCTGAGTTTTTGAAGCTCTAGTTCTGGAATGAATTATCAAATGTTTCTGAAACTGTTTGTTTGAACATGTACAACACATCTACCGATTTTCGGCCCATTCGGATAATTCGTTCGCATTGTGTAGTTTATCTTAGAGTGTATTTTGTTCTTCTGTGTGTGAGGAATTCCTGAACCACCCTGTATAGATCTGAACAGCGAGAGCCAATATTACTTCCCTTTGTAACTCCAGATATCACTTCTGTTCCACTCGCGCACGATGGTCCCTTTCCATGCGCTGTAAGGGTGTTGTGAGCTAGGTGTATCTGTTGAGTGTAGATAATTGTGATGTGTGTGTGAATGTGTGTGTGTGTGATGAGAGACGTGAGAGGCGATAGTCGGTGCCAGCACTTAGTCTGGTGTTCTCAGCTCGCGGCTGGCAGATCGGCTAGGCAGCAAAGGCGGATAGGCGGATTGCCGTGGGCGGGCGGCATGCGTGCGCTGCGGGTCGTTGCCTGTGCTGCTGCGCTCCCGGAAGTGAGTCTGGCGCGCCTGCTCAGTGTCTCTGCAGCCGCAGAATTAGGGGCCGCGTCACGCCCGCCCGGCAGGAATATCCGCCAATATCCGCGGGAGACACGACGCGTCCGGTTCATCGCTCCTAGGCGGTCCGCTCCCGAATTACCGCTCTCGTCACACACACACTTACAAGGGAACCTCCCCATCGCACCCCCATCAGATTTAGTTATAAATTAGCACTGTGGATAGGCCTTGAAAAACTGAACACAGATCAATCGAGAAAACAGGAAGAAGTTGTGTAGAACTACACTCCTGGAAATGGAAAAAAGAACACATTGACACCGGTGTGTCAGACCCACCATACTTGCTCCGGACACTGCGAGAGGGCTGTACAAGCAATGATCACACGCACGGCATAGCGGACACACCAGGAACCGCGGTGTTGGCCGTCGAATCGCGCTAGCTGCGCAGCATTTGTGCACCGCCGCCGTCAGTGTCAGCCAGTTTGCCGTGGCATACGGAGCTCCATCGCAGTCTTTAACACTGGTAGCATGCCGCGACAGCGTGGACGTAAACCGTATGTGCAGTTGACGGACTTTGAGCGAGGGCGTATAGTGGGCATGCGGGAGGCCGGGTGGACGTACCGCCGAATTGCTCAACACGTGGGGCGTGAGGTCACCACAGTACATCGATGTTGTCGCCAGTGGTCGGCGGAAGGTGCACGTGCCCGTCGACCTGGGACCAGACCGCAGCGACGCACGGATGCACGCCAAGACCGTAGGATCCTACGCAGTGCCGTAGGGGACCGCACCGCCACTTCCCAGCAAATTAGGGACACTGTTGCTCCTGGGGTATCGGCGAGGACCATTCGCAACCGTCTCCATGAAGCTGGGCTACGGTCCCGCACACCGTTAGGCCGTCTTCCGCTCACGCCCCAACATCGTGTAGCCCGCCTCCAGTGGTGTCGCGACAGGCGTGAATGGAGGTACGAATGGAGACGTGTCGTCTTCAGCGATGAGAGTCGCTTCTGCCTTGGTGCCAATGATGGTCGTATGCGTGTTTGGCGCCGTGCAGGTGAGCGCCACAATCAGGGCTGCATACGACCGAGGCACACAGGGCCAACACCCGGCATCATGGTGTGGGGAGCGATCTCCTACACTGGCCGTACACGTCTGGTGATCGTCGAGGGGACACTGAATAGTGCACGGTACAACCAAACCGTCATCGAACCCATCGTTCTACCATTCCTAGACCGGCAAGGGAACTTGCTGTTCCAACAGGACAATGCACGTCCGCATGTATCCCGTGCCACCCAACGTGCTCTAGAAGGTGTAAGTCAACTACCCTGGCCAGCAAGATGTCCGGATCTGTCCCCCATTGAGCATGTTTGGGACTGGATGAAGCGTCGTCTCATGCGGTCTGCACGTCCAGCACGAACGCTGGTCCAACTGAGGCGCCAGGTGGAAATGGCATGGCAAGCCGTTCCACAGGACTACATCCAGCATCTCTACGATCGTCTCCATGGGAGAATAGCAGCCTGCATTGCTGCGAAAGGTGGATATACACTGTACTAGTGCCGACATTGTGCATGCTCTGTTGCCTGTGTCTATGTGCCTGTGGTTCTGTCAGTGTGATCATGTGCTGTATCTGACCCCAGGAATGTGTCAATAAAGTTTCCTCTTCCTGGGACAATGAATTCACGGTGTTCTTATTTCAATTTCCAGGAGTGTATGAAAAAATAAGCAAAATATACAAACTGAGTAGTCCATGCGCAAGATATGGAACATCAAGTATTGTGTGAAGTCAGGATTTACGTGGTCCCGTGGTTGGCGTGAGCAGCTGCGCAACTAGAGTTCCTTGGTTCTAATCTTCCCTCGAGAGAAAAGTTTAATTTTTTATTTTCAGTTTAGGTGACAAATTAATATGTTTTCGTCACTTTTTTGGGAGTTATTATCACATCCACAAGAAAACCTAAATGGAGCAAGGTAGAAGAATCTTTTTACCCATTCGCCAAGTGTACAAGTTAGGTGGGTCGACAACATATTCCTGTCATGTGACGCACATGACACCACCAGTGTCGTATAGAATATATCAGACGTGTTTTTCTGTGGAGGAATCGGTTGACCTATGACCTTGCGATCAAATGTTTTCGGTTCCCATTGGAGAGGCACGTCCTTTCGTCTAGTAATATCACGGTTTTGCGATGCGGTCGCAAAACACAAACACTAAACTTATTACAGTGAACAGAGAGGTCAATGAACGAACGTACAGATCATAACTTTGCGAAAATAAAGAAAGTAAACTTTCCACTCGAGGGAAGACTTGAGCCAAGGATCTCTCGTTCCGCAGCTGCTCACGCTAACTACGGGAACACGGAAATCCTGACCTCACACAATACTTGATGTTGCATATCTTCCACATGGACTACTCAGTTTGTGTATTTTGCTTATTTTTTCAAAGTTCCACACAACTTCTTCCTGTTTTCTCGATTGATCTGTGTTCAGTTTTTCAAGGCCTATCCACAGTGCCAATTTATAACTAAATCTGAGGGGGGTACGATGGGGAGATTCCCTTGTTAGTAGCACTATTTGGGTTTCACTCACGGAAGGAAAGTAAATAACTTCTAGTCATTGGAGTCAGAGCAAGGGGGATGGACGTAGGTCGTGTCCTTCGAAACAAGCCATCCTGCAATTTTCCATAAGCGATTTATGCTCACAGGACAAACACTCCGAACATTTAATTGATAGGTTTCTTCTTTAATTTAATTATTTAATTTCTGCCAAATATTATTATTCCATATTAACTTTTGAAGGTGGCAGGGGTAAAATACAGGGAGCGAAAAGCTATTTACAATTTGTACAGAAAGCAGATGGCAATTATAAGAGTCGACGGACATGAAAGGGAAGCAGTGGTTGGGAAGGGAGTGACACAGGGTTGTAGCCTCTTCCCGATGCTATTCAATCGTTATATTGAGCAAGAAGTAAAGGAAACAGAAGAAAAGTTCGGAGTAGGTATTAAAATCCATGGAGAACTAATAAAAACTTTGAGGTTCGCCAATGACATTGTAATTCTGTCAGAGACAGCAAAGGGCTTGGAAGAGCTGTTGAACGGAATGAACAGTGTCTTGAAACGAGGGTATAAGACGAACATCAACAAAAGCAAAACGAGGATAATGGAATGTAGTCGAATTAAGTCTGGTGATGCTGAGGGAATTAGATTAGGAAATGACACACTTAAAGTAGTAAAGGAGTTTTGCTATTTGGGGAGCAAAATAACTGATGATGGTCGAAGGAGAGAGGATATAAAATGTAGACTGGCAATGGCAAGGAAAGCGTTTCTGAAGATGAGAAATTTGTTAACATCGAGTATAGATGTAAGTGTCAGGAAGTCGTTTCTGAAAGTATTTGTATGGAGTGTAGGCATGTATGGAAGTGAAACATGGACGATAAATAGTTTAGACAACAAGAGAATAGAAGCTTTCGAAATGTGATGCTACAGCGAGAATGCTGAAGATTAGATGGGTAGATCACATAACTAATGAGGAGGTATTGAATAGAAATGAGGAGAAGAGGAGTTTATGGCACAACGTGACGAGAAGAAGGGACCGGTTGGTAGGACATGTTATGAGCCATCAAGGGATCACCAATTTAGTACTGGAGTGCATCGTGGAGGGTAAAAATCGTAGAGGGAGACCAAGAGATGAATACACTAAGCAGATTCAGAAGGATGTAGACTGCAGTAGATACCGGGAGATGAAGAAGCTTGCATAGGATAGAGTAGCATGGAGAGCTGCATCAAACCAGTCTCAGGACTGAAGACCACAACAACAATAACAGATTAACTTTTGAGGAAGGTACAAGGATATGGAATAGGATCCCTGTTATATGTGTGGCTCGAAGAGCTCTGAATTAGTACATCCCAGTATGTTGTCCTCGATGGAGAGTGTTCTTCAGAGGTAAGGGTATCGTCAGGTGTGCCCCAGGAAAGTGTGGTAGGATCGCTTTTATTTTCTATAAACATAAATGATCTGGCGGATAGTGTGAACATCAATCAGCGATTGTTTGCTGATGATACTGTGATGCACGGAAAGATGTCGAAGTTGAGTGACTGTAGGAGGATACAAGTCGACTTACACAAAATTTCTAGTTGGTGCGACTAAATGCAGGAAAATGCTAATTACCGTGGAAGAGTAGGAAAAACAAAGCCGTAATGTTCGGATACAGCACTGATAGTGTCCTGCTTGCCACAATCACGTCATTTAAATATGTGGGCGTAACGCTGAAAAGTGATATGAAATGGAACTGCCTCCTGAGAATTGTGGTAGGGAAGGTGAATGGTAGACATCGATTTATTGGAATTTTGGGAAAGTCTGGTTCATCTGTAAAGGAGGTGGTATATAGGACGCTATTGCGGCCTACACTCGAGTACTACTCGAATGTTTGGGATCCGTACCAGGTCGGTTTAAAGGAAAACACCGAAGCAATTCAGAGGCGGTCTCCTAGTTTTGTTACCGGCAGCTTCGATGAATGCGCAAGGTATGCAGGTGCTACGGGAACTCAAATGGGAATCTTTGGCAGGAAGCCGACGTTCTTTTCGAGGAATAATATTGAGAAAATTTAGAGAATTGGCATTTGAAGCTGACTGAAGATTAATTCTACTGCCACCAACACACGTTCCGCTTAAGAACCGCGAAGATAAGATACGAGAAATTAGGAGTCATATGGAGACGTACAGCCAGCCGTTTTTTCCTCGCTCCATTTGCGAGTGGAACAGAAAAGCAAATGACTAGCTGTGGTACAGGTGTCTCCGTGCAGTGGCTTTAGGAATGTTACAGGGTGTTTCAGAAGTGATGGTCAATATTCAAGGATATGATAGGAATAATAATTCGAAACAAAAAAGTCAGGTAAACATGTGCCCTAAAACGCCTAACTTAAGAGCTATGAGCACTTGTTCATCTACGCTATTTTCAAACAAAACTCTTCTAATGAACAAGTGCACTTGTTCATATACGCTATTTTCAAACACAACTCTTCTAATGAACAAGTGCTGATAACTTTTAAGGCATGCATTTTCAATCACATGTTTACTGGACATTTTTTTCTTGTTTTGATCCATACCACCACTTCCCAAAATATGGAAAACAAAGAGCTTGCAGTAGAAGAGATTTGTTTCACAGTATCGAAGATCAATAATTGCTCATAGCTCCTAAGGTTTGCGTTTTAGACCCCATGTTTACTTGGTTTACTTGACTTTTTTGTTTCGAATGATCATTCCTGTTATATCCATGAATATTAACAACCACTTCTAAAACACCATATCTTCCCCTTTGATAGCTCTCTTCTCCGTTCCTATTCTGGAACTAAAATGCATGTGCCACCTACCAGAGTTATCTACTTTTGTTCCCAGATATTTGTAGCTTCTGCAGGGTTTTGTTTCTCCTTTCTTTATGTCATTTTTCACCAAATCCTGTCCCACAGTATTAAGAAGGCTACTAAGAAAAGAACATTTCACTATATGGTGGTGAACATAGTTCAATATGGATCTGGAATGTGGGATCAAACGAAGAAAGTTGAGGATATAATTAGAAAAGTGGAAATGATTATCTGAGAAGATTTCTACAGTTAACGATGGAAGATAAGATACTAAACGAGGGATACGAAGGCGAATGGTGACAACGTGCCCCTTAGCAAAAACGTTGTAGAGTAAAACGTTTCAGTGATATGGGAACGTACAGAGAATTCCCAACGAAGGAAGATTTTAAACTGGTAGCCACCCGGAAGAAGAATGAGTGGAAGGCTAGTGCTATGATGGGGAATACACATGACTCCTAGGAGGAATCACCGAATAAGAAGAAGATTTAATGCCTATCCTGTAATCAGAGCTACTGGTCTACTTAATTTCAGATCAGGGGTCACGCACATGAGCTTTGTGGTATCCTGGGCATTTGAAACTAGCACCTTATTAGAAAGTTTGGAAATAACATAAAATCAGTTGAAAACAAGAAATTCTTGATAATATAAGCAAAGCATAATAAAAAAGTAACAGTTCACCGGCAGTGAAATATTCTTGAATACAAAAGTTAATGAATTTTTGTAGCTGTGCAAAATGGAACATGTGACGATAATATGCTGCGACTGTCTAGCAAAAGTGCATCACAGACGTGGATGCTTTGCCACATTTTCGTAAGATCTTATGAAACAATAATAAGTTTCAAATGTAAGAACATCTTGACTTCTTCAAAAACATTGATAACAGATGATTAGAAGTACCATATTCACATATCCTTACTAGAGCCATATTTACGACTATGAAATATTTGTGCATCTATTTAGGATTTGGAAAAATTCATCAGTTTTCATTAAGTGTATCACAAGAAGGAAGGTCACCTGGAATGTGTTGCGGGCCAATGTTATTTTGAATACATCGAAGTGAACTATATTATCACACAGATGCCGTCTAAGCGGCTGATGGGTAGATCACACATTACACCGTTGTGTTTTTCGGGTTGCATCTCGCACAACGGGCAGGCGCTCTCTGTCTTAACTGACCACCGATCGTGAAATGAACACGAACTGCATCGTGGTAAAGAAAGGAGTATACGTATAGGAGGTCGTATTCAGTTCATTCTGTTTTCGAACCGCAAATTAATCAACGTATTACGGCTAATGTAAACGTGGATATTATTGTTTATCGACACCTTTCCAGCATGTATCAATTACAGTCTCCATTTGGAGCTGTCACAGTAACGCCTACAGATCTGTCTATGAATTCAAAATATTTATTATTTGTTTCAAAACTTTTTTTAAATAGTCAGTGTTTATGTGAGACTCTTAGAAGGTACGACAATCTATTCGAAGTTAACATCCAGCATTTTGTTACTGACGTATTCACTCCTTCTTCATGGACATATAATCCATTTTCAACTTTTCTGATAAAATAAGATTATCGTTTTCACAGTCTGTCTCTGTTAACAACCGTCTAGAACGCAAAATCACGAGGCCGCAATAAGCAGTTAAGCAGATGAACCCAAAGAAAAAGGTATTAACTTACAAACTTGAGGAATCGTCGAAAGATTTATCAAAAGACAACGAGCATAACTAGGGTGGAGATAACCAGTTACTAGCTTAGCTAACGTAATGAGGGATAGAATTAACAAACTGATGAGGATTTGAAGCGGTCCCCTGTAAATTAAAAATAGTTTCAGTCAGAGTAATAGACGGCAATCAATGCACACAACTTGTCTACAGTAATGAGAAAAATTATAAAGTTGTAAGAGCTCATCGTCGTATTGGGATTAGAGGAATAATTAAAGGATTAGAGGAATACTGAAACGCTGCTTCTCTTCACCTACCCAAGGAGCTACTGCTAGTGTTAACAGTACACGGCGTTCTCATTGTACTAGCCTGACACTATTTGATCACTTGAAGAAAATGGATACCAATAGCCGTAATGTTATTTAATAATTTTATTTAGCTACCAGTTTCGGTGCGTCATTGGCACCGTCTTCAGGTCCCTACACAGGAAACTAGCTAAGTCATCTAGTCGTTTGTGTTGTTGTAGGGGGCCACTATATCCAGCTCGTTTCTATAGACTTGTAAAACTTCTCTACGGACACTGATAATTCACACCTCTAACGACGGCTTTAACATTTTATGAAGTTAATGGTGTCTATACATTTCGTTATCGCCCGCATCTCGTGGTCGTGTGGTAGCGTTCTCGCTTCCCGCGCCCTGGTTCCCGGGTTCGATTCCCGGCGGGGCCAGGGATTTTCTCTGCCTCGTGATGATTGGTTGTTGTGTGTTGTCCTTAGGTTAGTTAGGTTTAAGTAGTTCTAAGTTCTAGGGGACTGATGACCATAGATGTTAAGTCTCATAGTGCTCAGAGTCATTTGAACATTTCATTATCGCCCTATGACAGAGTCCCTTTCTGGATTTTCCGATCAATTAGACAAAAGAGAAGACGACGTTAACTACATGCATCACACACTAACCAACACCGTGCGTCATAGCAGCACCGTTATAACCCTGTATAAAAGGGCTTACGGTGGAAGTGGTTGATTGTTCAATGTATGAAATTAGAAACTGATTTCCAGGGAAACATTATTATTGCATTACCTAGAAAGCATGAACAAGTAAATGCGAAAATTACCAGACAGCTAGCTGAGTACCCAGTGTTTCCTGGGTATATATTTATTCTAATCTTTTATTACTCCATCTCCTTCTTTCCTCTCCCTCAGTCCATCTCGTCCTTCACCTCTCTCTGCTCATTTCCCTCAGCCTCTCTCTCTGTCTGTCTCCTCCAGCCTCACCCTGTCTCTTCCTCCCTCCTCTCTCTGTCAACCTGCTCCTCCTCCTCTATCTCCTCCTCCTTCCCTCTAATTCCACCTCCTCGTCGCTCTATCTGTGTCCGTATTCTCCTCGTCCTCTTCACTCTCCACGCTATCACCCTCACCCTAACAGGAGGCTGGTAGTTCTTAGCCCCCCACAATATTTATTTCCAGATAATAGCTGATATATGTACCAAATTTGGTTCATGCCGTTCCAGGCGTTTAGTTGACATTTATACCCGTAATGTTTCCCACATACGCACATGTCAGATGTCTATCACATGTATTTAACATATTTCACGCTTATTAGTACACATCTCCGGCGAAATTTCGACATCGAGTTTCATTTTCATGCAGTTTAATGTTTATAAGGTCATACCACCTGACTATGTGATGTACAATAACATAGTTTTTCAGGTGCATCCAGTGGTATATGTGGCTTCTGCAAGCGAAATATGTTACGAACCGAGTTAGTAGTGAAGAAATAATAAGTTAAAACGTCCGTCATGATGAGGCAGCTTTTCACGGTCTCAGTGTTATGATGTCTCATCTCTAGAACTCTATCTCGTACAGTGATAAATTTTTCTAGGTACATTCAGTAGCATATGCGTATACTGTCTCCGAGAAGTGTTGCGAATACAGTAAGTAGCAATGAAGTAATAAATTTAAGAGTCGTGGATTTATTTGTGGCAGTTTTTAACACATCCTCAGCTACGGTATAATTTTTCTGGTACATTCAGTGATATTTTGAATATTCCCTGCAAAACGTATCATGAATACAGTTAGTAGTAAGGAAGTAATGAATTAAAGCGTCAGCTTCATGCGGCAGCTTTACTGCACGAACAACAAACAGGTAGTAAGCAGTAAAATTCTTTTCTCTCATCATTTGCAGGGGTCCTTAAGGAGAAGGTGTAACCCTTTCAGTTTGAAATTATGAGAAAAATTTGCTGCAAGCCTCAATGTGCTGTCACTCTCAATTACAGGATGACGAAAGTATGGGCACTCACGCGACATGGGCTACACTGTTTTTTCACCCCTAACCAAACTCCTCTCATAGGGAGGTGGTTTTTACCCCCATAGCGATCATTTACAGATAGTAAGTGATACGTTTACCGAGTTTTATTGCAATTCGTGTGATGGTTTAGGAGGAGATGTGGAACAAACATATACATATACATAAATAATTTGCAAGGATTAGTCGACAAGTCATTTTGTAAACAGATGATTAGGATATTATTAAGAAGAAGGGAAGGCAAAATTATGAAGGAATGATATGAATCTCAGTTTGGATCTAGTAAAGGAAAAGATTCCAGCGAAGCAAGCACTTGGTAATGGAAGGGCCGAATGAAGAAACACAGAGTAATAAATTTCAAAAATGGTTCAAAAGGCTCTGAGCACTATGGGACTTTACAGCTATGGTCATCAGTCACCTAGAACTTAGAACTACTTAAACCTAACTAACCTAAGGACATCACACAACACCCAGTCATCACGAGGCAGAGAAAATCCCTGACCCCGCCGGGAATTGAACCCGGGAAGCCTGGAGCAGGAAGCGAGAACGCTACCGCACGATCACGAGCTGCGGACTAATAATTTTCCTTTAATTTACGTCTATGGTCACAGTCTTTTTTTGTTTAACAGATGTGATTTATATGTATTTGGCGATGCTGGTGCTGATTCCGCAATTAACATTTGACGATGCCACTATGGCTACAGTACATTAGGACTTTGTTTTCATGAAACAGATCTGACGATGGTAATTAAAGAGCGAAACAGGTAATCTGTTAAACAAAAAAGATTGTGACCATAGAGGTAAATTAAAGGAAACTTATTACATATACGGGTTACTGTGTTTTTTCGCGATGATGTCGCAGCTTGTGGGACGCAGAGTACTTTTCAAGCACTTGTGTACGCACCGAATGCCTTCGAGAGTTTAATATGGAATAAAAGGCTCCCTAGAAGATTCTAGCTGAAATAATTTAATCCATAGGCCCCAAAATGGGAGCAGTAGAAGTGGAAGGTCTAGGAAGACACTTTTCGTTTTAAGATATACTTCGAAGAATAAACGAAGGAGTTGACAGAAAAATCGGCTAAACTGATTAAGGGTTCAAGGAGTGCAGGTGGCTGGGCTAAGGTTTTCAGAGGGCTTAGCCTTCCTGTCCTGATTTGAAGAAGACGTACAAAATCAGCTGAAAGGGCTGGGCAGCATGCTAGCGCTACGAATTCCTATCTAATGCCATCCTCTTCATCTCAGATTAGCAGATGCAAGTATCATCATCAATTATTTGTTCGATATATTCCGTTGTCTTACCGTTAAGATGTCAATGTATAATGCGTATGCAGAGTGAGGCGCCAAGGGAAAATCTATACCAAGGCCAGGGTTCGAAACCGGGTATCCTGCTCAACAGGCAGATGCGCTAACCACTATCTATGCCACCCTGGCACAGTGGCTTCGCCGGCCGAGTGTGGCCGTGAGGTTCTAGGCGCTACAGTCTGGAGCCGAGCGACCTCTACGGTCGCAGGTTCGAATCCTGCCTCGGGCATGGATGTGTGTGGTGTTCTTAGGTTAGTAGGGTTTAATTAGTTCTAAGTTTTAGGCGACTGATGACCTCAGAAGTTAAGTCGCATAGTGCTCAGAGCCATTTGAGCCACAGTGGCTTCGCCCAACTGCACGGCCTCCCTCCTCAGTCCAAATTCCCATCCACGCCTCAGTGAACTTGAAATTCCCCCTAAACAAGTGTTCTTAGGTGGCAATGGGAATTTACACAGAATACGGAGGTGTGCTAGGGTAATCCGTGCAGTTGTGGAAAGCCACTGCGCCAAGGCAGCGTGGTAATTAGCGTATCCGCCTAGTGAGCAGGATACAATGGATTTGTATTCCAGTCTTGGTACAAATTTTCATTCGTCGCTTCAGTCTGCATGTTTGCATCATGGATTTTTGAGGCTTGAAAAGGTCTCTACAAACGTATAGTTTCATCTGATCAAGGTATGACTTCCTCGGTACTTAATATACGTCGTTACCTTGTCCCTTCAAACTGTAAATGTTTTCCTCATATTCCTCTCCTGGCCTATAGTACTTTATCTATCCATTTAATTTTCGATAACCTACTATAGTAAGACACCGCTTTCCATCCCTCCAGGTTTTTCCACAGTCTTCTACATAATACTCTGTTCCAACGAAGCATTTTCAGAAATTATTTCCTTGTAGAAGGCCATTGTTTGATACTTGTAGACTTCCTTTTACAAGCACTGAAATGTTTGCTAGTCTGCTTTTTATGACCTGCATGCTTTGTCCGCCTTCCAAGTTGGAAGAATGACTTCACTTCGCCTACTTTTTTGGTCTCCAATTTCGATGCCAAGTTTATCGCTAACCTTCCTTCTGCTACACGTCATTACTTTCGTTTTCTTCGATTTGCTCACTTCAGATTCTGCACGCATCAGACTGTTCATTACATTCAAATATCCTGTAAAGGTGAATGAAATTTTCACTCTGCAGCGTAGTGTGCGCTGATATGAAACTTCCTGGCAAATTAAAACTGTGTGCCGGACCGAGACTAGAACTCGGGACCTTTGCCTTTTGCGCCCAAGTTCTCTACCACCTGAGCTACCCAAACAAGGCTCACGCCCCGTCCTCACAGCTTAGATTCCGCCAGTACCTCGTCTACTAACTTACACAGTTCACAGAAGCTCTCCTGCTGAACTAGCACTCCTGGAAGAAACACAGTTTTAATATGCCAGGAAAGTTTAATACCAGGGTACACTCCTCTGCAGAGTGCAAATTTCATTCTGAAAAAAAAAAAAAAAAACACAAGTTGTGGCTAAGCCGTCTCTGCGCAATATCTTTTCTTCCAGGGGTGCTTGTTCTGCAAAGTTCTGCAGGAGAGCTTCTGTGAAGTTTGGAAGGTAGGAGACGAGGCATTGGCGGAATTGAAGAGACGAGATACTGTCGGAACTGAAACTGTGAGAATGGGTCGTGAGTGGTATGTGGCTGGCTCAGATGGTAGAGCACTTTCCCGCGAAAGGCAAAGGTCCCGTGTTCGAATCTCGGTCTGGCACACAGTTTTAATCGTCCAGGAAATTTTCACATCCTGTAATTCTTCGTGCTTTCAGAGAGGATAGAACTGTCATCGCCGACTCTTATCTTTGATATTCTTTCACGTTGAATTTTAATCCGACGCTTGAATCTTTCTTTTATATCTGGCATTGCTTCGATGTATGGAACGAACAATAGGAGAAAAGACTGCATCCCGATCTCACACACTTTCGACTTCGTACGCTTCGTTCTTACTCCTTCATTCTTATTTTTATCTCTTGGTTCTTGTATATATTTGTGTATTACTCGCCATTAGTATATGTCTCTAAAGCTTTCAGCTGTATTTCTCAGAATGTCGAACATTTTGCACCACTCTGACACTTTCGAACGGTTTATGTAGGTTGACAAATCTTATAAACGTTACTTGATCTACCATCAATCTTGCTTCCATTATCAAGTGCAACGTCAGAAATACCTCTCTGATGCCGTTGTCTTTCCTAAAGCCAAAATGATCGTCATCTAACACATACCCAGTTTTTTTACTTAACGGTTATCGAGTTGATGTAATGTAGTCAGTGCTTCGACACTTGCTAGTTGCAACTTTTTACTTTTATTTAAATTTCATTATTATTACAAATGGAAATGTTAATTAACAAATCTTGAGTCACAATTTTTGGTAAAAATAGCATCCTTTTACTGCTAATTACATGTCATAAATTAAAATTTAATACAGTCGTTTGAATGACTGTTTGTTAAATGAAAAGAATGATGTAAATCACTAAAGAAGGATCTCATTTTGTATTTGATGTCATGCATTTTTGTGCCAGATTATAATTTACAATGAATGCTCGCGTTTTGATGTTGATAGTAATTAACACGTTGACTGCTACGAGAGCGCCGGCGGACACAGCAGATGTTCACGCCTGACACGGTGCACCTCCTGCCGACCACACGCTCCACTCTGTGTAGTGCAGCGTACAGTGCAGTCCTATGCATCAACATGTACTTCTCGGTTGAGTTGATGGCGCTATACAGGAATCGAGTACGTTACCCTGTTTAATATTTTGTACTTCTTTCTTGGAACTTTAAACACCCTGGGAAGACAAACTGTACTAAGAGGAGGTACCGGTTGAGCCGTGTGAGGCTCGCGTTCTTGCCGTTCATAATTTGGCGTCTTGTAACAGTGGCAGTGGCGTCTCGTTTCCTTCTTGTGTTAATGGCGCCACTGAGTTTGCTAGTGACGTTTGTCTGTGAGTGGCAGCAACAGCGGTTATCGATAGCCAGCACTGTGGTACTATCTCTGGTGCCATGGCTAGTATTGTCGGGTCGGCGTGTGTGTCAGGTAGCGGGGCTTCGGACAGAGCAGCGAGGGCAGGCTGGGACCACTGGCGGAGTGCAGGCACTGTCGGACCGAGGGCGTTTCAAGTTGAGTGAACCTTACCCAGGAGTGAAATCTCCACTGTCTGAGATCTCGCTGCTGTTTGCATGTCGTTGCTCCCAGGGTCGGTGAGACTAGCCGTAACAAGCGTGCCAGGTTGGCGGAAGCTATTAGCCACCTTCTGCTGCTTGATCTTAGTTTGGATATAGTGTTATTATTGCTGAAGTGCAACCAGCGGTGTCTTACTGCCTATTGGCCTCTAACGCCCTGGAGGTTAGCGTATTTTGTGGCAGCGTACTTGCCTCGTCTTGCCGACGATGTCCGACATGGTGTGTATTTCGACAGCTTCCTTGACTGAGGGTATGGATAATTGTGCTCCTTGTCTACCTTGGTTATAGTGGTTCCTTCTGCATTTTGGTGTTTCAAACGCCGCCTTCTGGAGACGCATTGCTAACTGACACTTTGCTTTCACCTGAATTATTGCATTGTTGGACTGGTTATCTGGCGTTAGGTGGTTTTGCTAAGAAGGTTGATCGGCGTTTAAACTGTGTTTGAGTTGCCCTCCTTGTGTGAACATTACTCTCACCGCTTACACAGCTGGAGTCAGTTTCGTCAGGTCGATCCAGGGAGCACAGTCTGTGGATCACTCCAACTTACTTCGTCAAGTTGTCATAATTGTTTAAAATATACCCTAATATTTTAATGTGTAACTGACTTCTTCACTTGTAATTCAGGCCTTCAGCCGTTGTGTGTTCTGAAATTGCTTGTGGCCTTCAGCCGACCAATAATTCGCAATTCTTTCTTAATAAGGCTTTCAGCCGTTACTGTAGCTTGTACAGTTTTGATTGTTAAAGAAGAAAATATCTTAGTATTAGTTAATGTGTAACTGCCCTTCTCACTTGTAATTCAGGCCGTCAGATGTTGAGTAGTCTGAAGTTGCATGTGGCCATCAGCCTACAAAAAAAATTGAGTTCTTTTTTAGTAAGGCCTTCAGCTGTCAGTGTCGTAAAATCTTTTAAAATGATTGTCGAGAATTATTTTTTTAAATAAAATGTATGTATTTATTGTAGCCAACGGTAGATGATTACGGCCCCATCCACAATGGTTGTCTTATCCTGCCTCTAAAAAATGGATCTGAGCACTATGGGACTCAACTGCTGTGGTCATCAGTCCCCTAGAACTTAGAACTACTTAAACCTAACTAACCTAAGGACATCACACACATCCATGCCCGAGGTAGGATTCGAACTTGCGACCGTAGTTATCCTGCCTCTCCCTGACTACCAGATTACACTGGTGAAATTTCAACCCGATCGTAAAGATTCACAGGGGGGTTGAAAATGTGTTTCATATTTTTGTGTGCTGAATTAAGAGGCGCATTCAATGTTTTAAACAAAATATTTTAATATTTCAAATTTTTTAAGTTGGAAATAAATCATTAGTTTTTCAAACCCATACGTGGAGATGGTATCTATCACGGAATGTATAAAAAAAGTGTGAACCAAAAATATTTAAAATTGACGGAAGAGTAGCATTTTTCATTGTGCCATTTTGACTTTTTTTTTCAAAAAAATGGTTCTAATGGCTCTATGGAACTTAACAGATTTTTTTCAAAAAATTTGAAGTTAAGTTAGTTTTCTATTACCAGATACAAATTGAAATTGGAGAAATGTAATTGAAACATTAGTTTTGTATGAATATGTGCACGACCTGTACGAACAACCGTAATCGTGTAAGATATGTGCATAATTTATTTGTACATCCGCGGCGCACTCGGTTGTAAGCTGGAAAGTAAGTATTTGTAAAGGTTTCTGGTCCGGCATGAGTGGGGGTGGGGTGTGAGGTTCTTAGGGCGAGCAGGGACCAATATTCGAACACAATCCAGTTTCTTTACGGAACTTTGTTCACACCACGGTGTATACAAACACTCCAGCTGTCAACGGCCCCGCTGTCGGCCAACTAACACACGCGGAAGTCCGGCTTTTGATGACAACACGACGCCTTGCGGCCAGTGAAGATCCACTTTTATTCCGCGTGGCCAGCTATATTCACGGCAGACGACACGCCCGTGCGGACGCAGCCAAGTCGGAAATGTGCTTTTGACGTTGAACAATATGTGTTCGCATGCAATACTTCATCGCTCCCTTACATATTCATTTATCTGATGAAATACCAGTAACTAAAACACTGAAGCGCCAAATACACTGGTATAGGCATGCGTATTCAAACACAGAAATATGTAAACAGACAGAATACGGCGCTGCGGTAAGACAAGTGTCTGGTGCAGTTGTTAGATCGGTTACTGCTGCTTCAATGGCAGATTATCAAGCTGTGAGTTTGAACGCGGTGTTACAGTCGGCGCAGGAGCGTTGGGATACAGCATCTCTGAGGTAGCGATGAAATGAGCATTTTCCCGTACGACCATTTCACGAGTTACCGTGAATATCAGGAATCCAGTAAAACATCAAATTTCCGGCATCGCTGCGGCCGGAAGTAGATCCAGCAAGAACGGGACCGATCTGCAGGAATCTGCGTAAGGGTTGCACATCTGTCACGTTGAACGATTCTCTTCAGTTGTCGTTGGTCCTGTTCTTGCAAGATTTTTTTTCCGGCCGCAGCGATGTCGGGGATGTGAAATTTTACGGGATACCTGATATTCACGGTAGGAACGTGAAATGGTCGTACGGGAAAATCCCCACTTCATCGCTCCCTCGAAGACGCTGTGTGCCATTGCTCGTGCGCCGGCTATAACAGCACGTTCAAACTCACTTACATCTTCATAACCTGCCATTGTAGCAGCAGTAACCGGCCTAACAAATGCGACAGACAATTGTTGTCTTATATAGCTGTTGCCGAGAGCCTCGTCGTATTCTGCCTGTTGACATATCTGTCTATTTGAATACACATGAGTATACCAGTTTATTTGGCGCTTCAGTGTGTTAATAAATATGAAATTTAAATAAAGGATATAAAGTATGCTATTATTAAGATTCGAGTCAGAGACATTACAACTGCAATCTTATTACGCTAAGCATCTACGGAGCGGCGAACGTGTAAATAGTCAGCCTCGACAGGTACGCGGTCAGCGCGGCGGATTGTTAAGCTTCCGGCCAGGGTGGAGATTTTCTGCGATCATCTACTGGGTGTTGTGTTGTCTTTACATTCGTACCTTTATAGTCAACGTTACTGTTGAGATAGCTGAATGGGCGCGGCCGAAAGCGTATAAATCTAAGGAAAAGAAAGGCGTAAAGAAGCTTAAAAATGTATTATACTTCACAGCTCTCGGAAATCTACAGAGGACTTCTCTTAGACGATTTTTTTGTTTTGTTTTGGTTCTTAATTCGAATTCTGTATATATAATAGTGAGAAAGTCAAAGATCTTTAGTTGGTAAGATGAACAACGACTAACAGTAGTGAAATGGTAACAACTGCAGAATATAGAGACATGGGTGATTGGCGACTCCAAATAGTGAATGGCCGTAGGCAGAGATGGCCCGAGAGTTGGGGGCTAGAGAAGATGGATAGGGAACGGGGAGGAGGCGATGGAGAGAGAGAGAGAGAGAGAGAGAGAGAGATTGAGGGTAGGGGGAGGAGAGGGGCACAGAAAAGGTGTAGAGGAGGCGTGTGCAACGTATGTGTCAAACGCGGATGAAGCCACCGGCAAAAGGCTAGTTTTTAATAAAATTTGTAATATCGTATTTTCCTTTAATATTTTGATTTATAGTTTTTAGTTTGTGCTTCCCTTCCTAAGCAAATACGAAAGAAGCTATTACGCTATATTACTGTCCGCTCCCGGTAGCTGAGGGGTCAGCGCGACGTAACGTCAATCCTAAGGGCCCGGTTTCGATTCCCGGCTGGGTCGGAGCTTTTTCTCCGCTCAGGGACTGGGTGTTGTGTTGTCCTAATCATCATAATTTCATCCCCATCAACGCGCAAGTCGCCGAAGTGGCGTAAATCGAGACTTGCACCCGGCGAACGGTCTAACCGACGGGAGGCCCTAGTCACACGACGTTTATTACTACGTTTCAACTACTTGTTTGCACAACATGCGTTTATTTCGACTTTTTTCTGACTGCAACTTAATCAGACGACTCGAACTGTCAATTAATCCTATTTTTTCTGATGTCCTTTGAACTTCGACTGCTCCTAGAATTTTTTTTAAAAAATAGGCGTGTTTTCAGCACAGTGCACAGTTCACCATCCAGTACAGTTTTGACAGCGCATTACTCCCGAGGCATTATCAAGAGGACGAAATAACATCAGCCCGGCCTATGGCCTGGAGCGCATAGCCTAGTCGTGGGCCGGTAGCCGGTCGCATGCAAAGTGGTGCCACGATCGGCGGGGAAAATAAACTAGCGGTGAGTAATGGTGGCCCTACGGACCTGCGGTTATTTATGATATCTCCGGTACGTGCGCGAAACCAGAGCCGGTAACGAGGCAGAACGCAGGAGCGCAATTAACGGCGAGTCCGCCGCTATCGGAGCGTGCCCATCGGGCGCGCGCACACTGGCTGCACTAGCCGGCAGCCGAGCGGGCGTCGCACGAACCGTACGCACTCATGTGTGGGCCCGGGTGGACCTTCAGGCGAGGGCCTGCCCTCACACCACATGTACAGCGACTGCTCATCTGATACATTCGCTTTTTTCCATTATTGTAATTTCATCCCCCTGCCCCATGTGGGCATGGGCGGGGTGTCAGCGGCACATTGACGTCACTCTACAGCCGCGCGAAACAAACAAATGTAAAACCGGGAGATTTCAAAAATGACAAAGGGATATAATATGAATGGAATACACAAAACAAGGAGAAAGTAAATAAGAGACGATGTCGCAAGTTAAAAGCACAGAGGGCACCAATAAAACCCACACTGGTCGAAGATGTCGAAGAAACCTTGCAAACACTATGGATACGTTGGTCACAAAATTAAAACCCACATGGCAAGGAAATATTTTACAATACTGTACTTGTAGCAGGAGATGAGACGGTGATGGGGGTTATTGGAGGAGGGGGGGGGGGCAAGATGGGGAGGTAGGGGAGGAGGATCTGGGAGCATGACAAGGCAGAGGAGATAGGTGGGATGGAAGAGGGAGCAATCCTGTAAGGAGTGGAAAGAAAGGGAAATGAGGGGGAGGAGGAAGAGGAGGATAGACGAGTGTAGGATGTAGGAAAGGAAACGGAACCCAAGACCGGGGTCAGATTTGGAAGGAAGTGTAGATGTCGGCACGAAGCTCCTCATCCGGGATGGGGAGACGGTGAAGGTTCGAGGTAAGTAAGGAGATATGTGGGAAGGTGATTGTGTCTTAGAGGATCCTCCGGGGGGGGGGGGGGGGCGGAAGACGGAAACGGAACGCGAGGCGGAGCGCATAGCATTCAAGGTTTTGTAGGAATGTATAGAATGTCCATTCACCAAGGAGCTCAAGGTCAAGTCATATTTTGCAAATCCTGTACTTGTAGGAGGACATGAACAAGCTTACGTTTTCGCCATGCTGTAGCTCGGTACCAGGAAAGATTAGTCGGCTCCTAAGCCTAAGTTTAGATGTAACGCGCGTTGACACACGCTAAAGCCGTGCTTACGCGGGGCGAGGCAGCTAACGTTCACCTGGACACGGACGGGTCATGCGACTTCACGAGAGGAAGCGCCGTCGGCACAAGGAACGAGCTGGTTAAAAAAATAGCGAAGACGATTCTGGATTCATCGAAGGCTTGAAAACCCAACTGCTGGTTGAGGAACACTAAATAATGCTGTACACAGGTCTGAGATACAAACTAGCAGAAGTTATTCCTTAACTCAATTGTATTTTCGTCTCGTTTTCAGGCTGTGCATTATGAACAGGTGCTCGATCGTGTTGATAGATACAATCGCCATCCCTGAATTGCTCTTCAATAGCGGGAAGCAAGAGAGTACTTAAAACACGACTGTAGACCTGTGCTGTGATAGTGCCACGCAAAACGACAAGGGGTGCAAGGTCCCTTCATGAAAAACACGACCACACCATAACATCACCGCCTCGGAATTTTACTGTTGGCACTGCACACGCTGGGAGATAGCTTTCACTGGGCATTCGCCATACCCACACCCGGCCATCGGATCGCTACGGCCGGCCGTTGTGGCCGTGCAGTTCTAGGCGCTTCAGTCAGGAACCGCGTGACAGCTACGGTCGCAGGTTCGAATCCTGCCTCGGGCGTGGATGTGTGTGATGGTGGATGTGTGTGATGTCCTTAGGATAATTAGGTTTAAGTATTCTAAGTTCTAGGGGACTGATGACCACAAATATTAAGTCCCATAGTGCTCAGAGCAATTTGAACCATTTTTTTTATCGCCACGTTGTGTACCGTAATTCGTCACTCCAGACAACGTTTTCCCACTGTTCAATCGTCCAATGTTTACGCTCCTTACAGCAAGCGAGGCGTCGTTTGGCGTTTACCGGCGTGATGCGTGACTTATGAGCAGCCGCTCGAGCATGAAGTCCAATTTTTCTCACCTCCCGCCTAACTGTCATAGTACTTGCAGTGGATCATGATGCAGTTTGGAATTCCTGTGTGATGGCATGGATAGATGCCTGCCTATTACACATTACGAGCCTCTTCAACTCTCGACGGTGTCTGTCAGTCAACAGACGAGGTCGGCCTGTACGCTTTTCTGCTGCACGTGTTCCTTCACGTTTCCACGTAATTACCAGATCGGAAACACTGGACGTAAGGATGTTCAGGAGTGTGGAAATCTTGCGTACAGACGTATGACACAAGTGACACCCAGTCACTTGACCACATTCGAAGTCCGTGAATTCCGCGGAGCGCCCCATTCTACTCTCTCACGATGTCTAAAGACTACCGAGGTCGCTGATATGGAGTACCTGGCAGCAGGTGGCAGTGCAATGCACCCAATATGAGAAACGTATGTTTTTGGGAATGTCCAGATACTTTTGATCACATAGTGTATGTGGATGAAGATGTACCCAGATATCCCTAAAGCCGTCGGCACACGGACCGTGCATCCGAACGTTGAGCGTTGACCGTGCCGAGTTTCTGACGTCATAGCGTAGAAAAGCCCATTCGATAATATTTCCGAACGTGCAGAGAATATCTAGGTTATCAGATATTCTGAGCGTGCGTCTGAGCGTTGACCAATGAGATGGCACAACGCCATCTCCCTACAGCACAGAGTTGGGAGGCGCCATATTGGCATTCATTTCAAGCCTACACTTAAATATGCCGTTTCTGAGCACCAGCGAATTGAGAATCACTAGAAAACCCGTTGTTAACTGTTTGATTCGTTCCAATAAAATAAAGAGTAACATCATTTTTTTTCTTTTTGTTTTGGTCATCAGTCTACTGACTGGTTTGATGCGGCCCGCCACGAATTCCTTTCCTGTGATAACCTCTTCATCTCAGAGTAGCACTTGCAACCTACGTCCTCAATTATTTGCTTGACGTATTCCAATCTCTGTCTTCCTCTACAGTTTTTGCCCTCTAAAGCTCCCTCTAGTACCATGGAAGTCATTCCCTCATGTCTTAGCAGATGTCCTATCATCCTGTCCCTTCTCCTTATCAGTGTTTTCCACATATTCCTTTCCTCTCCGATTCTGCGTAGAACCTCCTCATTCCTAACCTTATCAGTCCACCTAATTTTCAACATTCTTCTATAGCACCACATCTCAAATGCTTCGACTCTCTCCTGTTCCGGTTTTCCCCACAGTCCATGTTTCACTACCATACAATGCTGTACTCCAGACGTACATCCTCAGAAACTTCTTCCTCAAATTAAGGCCAGTATTTGATATTAGTAGACTTCTCTTGGCCAGAAATGCCTTTTTTGCCATAGCGAGTCTGCTTTTGATGTCCTCCTTGCTCCGTCCGTCATTGGTTATTTTACTGCCTAGGTAGCAGAATTCCTTAACTTCACTGACTTCTTGACCATCAGTCCTGACGTTAAGTTTCTCGCTGTTCTCATTTCTACTACTTCTCATTACCTTCGTCTTTCTCCGATTTACTCTCAAATCCCTGTATACTCTTTAGACTGTTCATTCCGTTCAGTAGATCATTTAATTCTTCTTCACTTTCACTCAGGATAGCAATGTCATCAGCGAATCGTATCGTTGATATGCTTTCACCTTGTATTTTAATTCCACTCCTGAACCTATCTTTTATTTCCATCATTGCTTCCTCGATGTACAGATTGAAGAGTAGGGGCGAAAGGCTACATCCTTGTCTTACACCCTTCTTAATACGAGCACTTCGTTCTTGATCGTCCACTCTTATTATTCCCTCTTGGTTGTTGTACATATTGTATACGACCCGTCTCTCGCTATAGCTTACCCCTACTTTTTTCAGAATCTTGAACAGCTTGCACCATTTTATATTGTCGAACGCTTTTTCCAGCTCAACAAATCCTATGAACGTGTCTTGATTTTTCTTTAGCCTTGCTTCCATTATTAGCCGTAGCGTCAGAACATCATATTCGTGGCAAAATAATTATTGTAACTTGCGTGTTATGAGAGTAGGTTGTTTGAAAGCAGCGGCACATTGAAGATCCACCCAAAACGCATCGTTCTTGGTACAATTTGTAATAATTAAATTTCAATTAGTAACATATCTACGATTAAGGTTTTCAGGAAGGGTAAGATAATATGACTACACGACGAGAGTGTGTTGTTGGTTTTGCGTAATGAACAGCGTCACTGTTTAGTATTGAATTGTTTGTTGGGGCGGTGGTTCACGTATTGACCCCTCCGAATTTTTTCCTGAGATTTGCGTTTTAATTAGGTTCTGATACTTTATTATTAGTTTAATATAAGTATATACTATAATATTTCATATTATGTGCCGGCCGCGGTGGTCTCGCGCAGTCCGGAACCGCGCAACTGCTACGGTCGCAGGTTCGAATCCTGCCTCGGGCATGGATGTGTGTGATGTCCTTAGTTTAGTTAGGTTTAAGTAGTTCTAAGTTCTAGGGGACTGATGACCACAGATGTTAAGTCCCATAGTGCTCAGAGCCATTTGAACCATTTTTGACATTATGTAAATACAAGTTCACCTTTTTTTGAGGGTGCCTTTGTTCGATTGGCTTAATCTATAGGGCAGCTTGCGCTACTTGTATAAAGATATTTTGGTCCTTTTTCTTTTACGCTTCGTAATTCACATGTTATAAAGATTCTGCTACTGAGTAGGAACAGTGATCAAATAAGACTGACCTTGAGGTTTTAATAAAATGTGGGAATGATGAAATAATGTTTATCTTATGCGGAGAAGTATTCCAAATTTGTACCGCACTGTTTGTAATGGAACTTTTATAAGCCCGGTGAGTAAACAGTGTGATTTACGAACTAGAAACATCTCTCAACTGCCGCTGGAGTGCGTTGCGATCGCGTATACCACGTTGGGGCCCCACGTACCGTATGCACAACTCGCATCGCTCCTGAGCGTTCAGCAGCACGTTTAACTCGGCACGCTCGACGTTAACGTTCGACAGCACGGTCCGTGTGCCGACGGCTTAAGGGCCCACGCCGGCGCGAGAAAGCTAGGTGGGACGTGGCGCGGCGAAGCGGGTTCACTCGCCGGTCTGTTGTTGTACGCATAGCATTCGCAGAGCGGCGCCGTGTGACGTAACGCCCGAAAACGGCCATTCATAAATCAAGGAGCGGAGCGGAGCCTGGAGGGGTCGCGCGCCACTTGACACGGCACTTTGCATGCGGCCGGACTCCTCGCACCCCGCCATGTCGCTTGTTTGTCCGCGCAAATTCCTGTCGCCGGCTATCGACGGCGTCAACCACCACTGAAAATTAACGAGACTTTTATTTACTGCACAGCTGATCGATGGGCGGAATTAGCTGGCTGGTAATCCGAGGCTGTCGTACGAGGAATCTGCTTAAATCTCGTTTAACTCGTTCCAGGAAGTCGTTGACTTCTTATGAACTTAGTATCTGTGTAGAGCCAGCGAAGGAATAGGTGACTGACACGTGCTGCTGCAACCGCTATAACGAGGAAGTTGGTGAAAGGTTTAACGGATTAGTGTCAAATTTACAGCAACGGTTAGGGATAGGCTTCAGATTAATTTAAAAAAAGTCCCGTAGCAACAACTTTCAGGACATTCCTTTTTCCGCAGGCAGTTACACAGAGTTGACACATAATCAGTACCAGTAGCATAAGCATAGTAAAGCAACCGGGGCACGTGTCATTGGGCGTCAATTCGCTGTGGCCGCATTTTTCTGCCAAGCGAAAAGAATTAGCAATGGCAAAATAAAAGGGGAAGAAGGTGAGCGAAGTAAAGAATAAGAATAAGAAAAAGAAGAAATTTTGCACCATTTATATTATTACTAAGCAAATTTGTCCAACTGTGTGTTTGTCGTTCTGCAGAGTACGTAGCAAAATGATGTTAATGGTTTAAGAACATTGTACTCGATAATGGCGTAAAAACCGAAATCTAGATTGTTCAGAAGAAAAATACAGTAATATAAAGTCAGATGTTGGTGTATTCTTTCAAAAGATACTGTATGACAGTGGCTCAGCGCCATCGAAAACTTTTGAAAAGGAAAAGATATGGGAAAGGACTGGAGTGAGTAAAATGGGAAGAGGGCGGAGATGTATAAAAGGAAATGATCAGGAGATTTATGATTGGACTGTGCTGAGCAGTAGTTTCGTGCAACCTATCTCTCCCTATTACGGAAACGCTTCAGTCTTGTTTTCGCTTACTTGATGGAGAGCCAAATCAACCAATGCAACGAAAAAGTAAACACTGTATATAGCGTCTGTTTTGTTTTCTTCTTTTACGACTTTGCATTGATCGGAAGTGAAACGATGAAAAAGGAATCCCATTACTGTTACAAGGAAAATTACTTTGGACTGTATGTTATCCATGTTTTGCACTGTATCATACAAAATACAATTATTGAGACGTGTACGTTTAACTTCACTCTTGTGTTTTGTTGACATCAATAAAAGAACAAACAGGCTCTCGAGTTTCTCTTATTTAAGGTGGCTGTTGGAAACATTCAGGTTAACTAATGTCTGTCCTAAATCCCGTTTCTGAAAGCTGGATTGATAATATACCTAGCTCTGGCTCAGGTAGAACGTCCGCCAATCCCCGATATGCGCAATTGTTGCCCTAAATGCCTATAACACGAAACTTTTGAGTTCGTAAGAGATTAAAGTCAAAGAATCTATATCTTATCCAAGGGGCAACTACAGTACTGTAATGTTGTATAATCTTCACATTAATGAAACGTTGCTCAGTAGTCTAAATTAGCACATTAATGATAATACTTCATCGTTATAACTCAAATAATCTCATAAAATAAGAGTCCTGTTTTGGAACAAAACTTGAACATATATTCTGAAATTAAAAGTTAGAAGCACAGCGCTTCGTAATACCTCGATAACTTTTGAATAATTCATTCAGTGTTAATAACAAATTTCATTAATCCTCCTGAAATGGGCAGTGAAAAGCGTTACCTCACCCTCGTACGAATACGATACAATGACTGGAGTGTACATAGATTAAATCAAATTTTCTTTTGATTGCAATGGCCTCTGGACGTTCTTGGGCTCAGAAGGTAAGTCCCATAGTGCTCAGAGCCATTTGAACCATTTGAAAGTCCGTGGTCATCAGTCCCCTAGAAATTAGAACTACTCAATCCTAACTAACCTAAGGACATCACACCCATCCATGCCCGAGGCAGGATTCGAACCTGCGACCGTAGGAGTAGCGCGGTTCCGGACTGAAGTGAACTGTGTATTTCCTTTTTTATGTATAAAAAATTCTACTGCCTACAATATATTGTAAATATGGCGTTTTTCTTTTTTATGAAGTATTTTCAAACGGTGCAGAAGGCTTCTGATGCTGTGCCTCGCTTCGCGTAAGTCAGTTGTTAGTGCAGATCGAGGTTATTTAAGTTAATGTGTTTCTGAAATCATTTTTCGAAATGTCCGACCGTTTAGCCCCACGTATTTCTTAGGACTGGTTGTGCATCAGTAAAAGAATAATTTTATCAGCTGTAAGCGGAATTGTGCTTAACATCGTGTCTACCGAACGACTTGTATGGATATCACATGACACGGGATCAAACCGGGCAGCAGTATGTATTGTCTTCGGCGTCTCTTGGACGAAACTGATTCTGCGTTTCCGCAGGCAGAAGTCTGGACAGAGAGAGCCACGGGGAGCTAGCTAGAGAAGGTAGTAGTTCCCCAGAGTGACAGCGTCTGGACGCCGCGGCGGGGCACTTACAGACCTGGAACAGGTTGGCGACGCGCACACTCGCACCCAGGGTCACTGCACGGGCACCAGAAAAAAAAAGAAAGACGGCGCTCGCCCGAGTGGAGGTCCGACCGCCCGCCACGGGCCGGTGGAGGAGGAGGAGGAGGTGTCGCAAAAATTCCGCGCGCGCTCGCGAACAGCCGCCGCTGTTTACACGACCGACCTCTCCCACTGTGTTTGTGTGCTCGGCGACACTTTTTCTTACCCCTTACAGTTACTTTGTAACGTTTTCTCAGCCGTTCACATACTCTGCTTTCCATAAATTGCGGAAACTAACAAAAAAGCAATAACTCGGGAGAAAAAAGCGATCCACTCAAGAAAGTTACCAGAATAGCACTGTACGAAACAACTACACAACAACACCCACTCTCCAAACTCCTTGCGTCACCCACGCAACTGCACGTGTCAAGGAAAGAAGGTTACAAGTTAACGTTTCTTCGAGGTCGGGCCATTTGGAACTAGCACAAATTCATTTGTGACTGAATAGGGAACAGGCCGTTTCCTTTATGAATATTCAGGTAAGGAATATTTACAACATATGCCTAATAGATAAGATTAGGATTTTTTAAACTCAGTCTCTTGCGAAACACAATGCATGTGAAGTTAAAATCTTCTGGGTTGTTAGGCCGTGTCATGTTTCTTCTAAAATGTTCGAAGTTTCGACCCCTCTGCTGGGATCTTCCTCGGGATCTTTTGCTGTCCACTACTGTTCTAGCAGTAGTGGACGCCAAAAGATACTGAGGATGATCCGAGCACAGGGGTCGAAACTTCGAACATTTTAGAAGAAACATGACACGGCCTAACAACCCAGAAGATTTTAACTTCAGTGACAACGGCCACGAAAGCCTACATACTGACAATATATTAATTTTTAATTAACCAGGCATGTTTCGACAGTGCACCAGATCTGGTATGATCTCTGCAATTGTTGTTTAGCTTCTTTATATCATTTTTGCACAGGTACTATGAACCATATGACCACAGCAGTAAGCTGCATGTGCCTTATTGTAGACGCTCGCAAATAATGTGATAGTTATAACTTTCTGAAGAAGGGCACTACGTGCCTGAAACAATGTAAGAAAATAAAATATTCTTTATGCAACTAGTTGCTGATTGTTTAGATACATATTTTGCTTCTTCTTTTGGCAAAGAGAGTATTTCAAGCACAAGCATTCCGCTCATACTGAATGATGTAGCGCCTCCGATGTCCAGACCAGAGTATGAAACCTCTGCTATAAACCATCTATACTGTGTCAACTGAGATACTTCTGCCCTCCTGCCTACGATAAACTGAACATCATTCAGCTCGTATTGATGGAGTGCCCGACAACTATTCCAAAATACAAAGACGAATGTAGGTCCAGTGAAGAAGGACCAGGATTAGCATGTCACTGTCCTATTGTTGAAACCAGAGCTAATGACAAGTTTCCTCCCTGAAACAAGGATCTTTACGGGTGAGTTTCTAGGAATAAGGAAGGCTCTCAGACATCATTGCATAGTATCAAAGATATTCTTATAGTAACAGATTCACGGAATGCCCTCGAAAAACTAGAATTTTAATGCTGGAATTTGAACTATTTCCTCTTTGATATACAGGGAATAATTTATCGGTGTATAAAACAATACAATCGAGTACCACTTCTCTGGCTCATAGGGCATTAAATAATGAGAGACTACGAAGTTGTTTACTGATTAGCAAAGGATAGCATAAAGGAAGGAATACCTTTCTTTATACATCTACATTATAAGTGCTTTCTAAACACCATAACCAACTAGACATTTGATGATCGGTACCTATCCTGGGAAACTTCTCAGTTGACGATACGGCAAAACTTTGCACGGCTTCAACAATGCATTCCCAAAGAACATTGAGCTTAAAGTTAATACTGACATGGAGACATACAACACCAATCACAAGAATGCGGAATGAACACGGGTATTATAGTACACACCTCTAAAGAACCGTAGTTTCAACCTCTCTACATTGTGAAGATCACCCCCGCCCCCCCCCCTGAAAAGAAGCAGATATAAATCTCCTTCTCGTTGGCTATTACCGTTACGCCGGTCATCCTGTCAAACTATACAAGGCAATGGTCAAACTGGGATGGTCCTTACCCACAAGTGTCACGAACCTTGCCCGACAGCCAAAAACCTGTGTTCACACCGTAATATACAGGGGGTGGACAAAAACATGGGAACCCTAAAACCATAACACATTACCAAGCATAATACGGTGTAGAAAAACTGTTGACGTATAAAACTCCCAATAGTCTAGGAATAAGTAAATGCAGGCCTTGCGTGGTTTTCAAGGGAATCATATACCATTTTTCCTACAAAATAGTGGCAAGTTAAAGTAACGATGGTGAGATGGATACCGATTACTCACCCTTCTCTCCAAAATAGACCACAGAGGTTCAATAATATTCAGAGATCCGACGATTCGTGATCGTGCTCACAAAACCAGTCCTGGAAGATTTGAAGTGTGTGAACACGTGTGCTGTGGTCTTGGAACAGAGCATCATCATTGGGGAAGAAACATTGTACCGAGGGATGGATCTCATCGGCCCAAACGGTCACATAATCTTTGGCAGCAATGTAACCTTGCACACAAAAGACAATGGGGGCCACGGAATACCACGATATGGCTGCTGCTTTTATGTTTCACTCTCGGGACGAGAACCCGTCCAGAACTTGGGAACGGTGTGCAAAAAGACTCGCTCGACATTCTACTATTACCCCATACTCCTGGTTCTGCGCCTTCGGCAGAACGTTTTCCCGTTAACGGCATTTGCGTCAATCACGAGTCGTTTTCGATTTCCTGCTCGCCCGGCAGTTCACTGCTTATGGAGCTCCCTTCATTTTATTTTGATGGTGACAGAGTTTGAGACATTCAGTTCTGCAGTGACTTCTGTAGCTGTCGTTCTCTTATTTTTTTTGTGATAGTCCTCTTCAGTGACCGTCCGACACGATGGCTCAATACACGCTTTCGACCCCGTTGTGACTTGGCGGAAAAGATTGTACAGTTTACCCTATAAGTGATTTAAATCTTCCATACTGTGCCGCTTGAAACACCAAACACTTCGTCTGCCTTGGTTGCGGAAGCACCGACCATACGAGCGCCAACAATTTTCCCACATTTGAATTCACTGAGCTCCGACATAATACAGTCACAAGTATACCGAACACTGTTCTGACCATGGCTGGCCCTTGAAACGTATTGAGGACTTTGAACAGGTGTATTTATATTCAAGCATCCATTTCTCTAGGTGTTCCCATATTTTTGTCTACCCCGGTCACTTTCAAGAGATGGACATTCATTTCGAGATCTACAAGAATCGAAATACTTGATTGATGTACACCAGCCACTGCTATCAGAAGAAGAAATGGTATGCACTCGATTAGTCATTTTGTAGTTGGTTATTTGTGTACAATGTTAATCTTTTCTTCGATCAGTCATTTAATT
The DNA here is from genome assembly GCF_023897955.1 of Schistocerca gregaria. Classification (NCBI taxonomy): domain Eukaryota; kingdom Metazoa; phylum Arthropoda; class Insecta; order Orthoptera; family Acrididae; genus Schistocerca; species Schistocerca gregaria. The sequence goes on along the minus strand of NC_064925.1, from coordinate 438,199,005 downwards.
ACATTGATGAACCCTATAAAACTTGTTCCAGTAAAAACTGATTGCCAATTATTAACACCCTAAGAGTAAAAATAGATGTTTAATTTTTTGTAATTAAGAAATAATTAGATGTATCTAAAATTGTCTATTAACATAACAAATTTTATTTGTGATACATTAAACAGCAGTGTAACTGACTAAGTAACTGGGCAGCAAGCCCAAATAAATACAATTCAAAGAAAAAGAGTTCAACCGGAAAAAGAATGTTAAACCCGTATAGTGCTTTATTGGTGCTAGCGTACGATATCAGATGGTGTATAAAATAATCTCTGTTAAAAGTGTTGCATAGTTTCGGTGTATTTAAGAAAAGACATCTAGTAACCCCCAAAAAGCTGTTGTGATTTACATTCTCCATTCCACACAGCTAGTTCCACTCAAGCGATAACCTTCAAGTCACGAGTTAACAATTCATTAACTTTAAGGAAAGTTGCTTGGCGTCAAACACATAATTATGCTTCTCTTGCAGTGTAAAATCTGTGTTCAAAAAGTAAATGTAATTTCCTAATTTTGTCTTTTTTATTTGCTCGATTTTCGTGATTTTTTGTTGTTGTATTGGTAGACGTGTTCTTTAAGAATCTGTATAGCGTTACTCACATCGAATGTTTATTCTGTTGCCATTTGTCTACAAAGTTATATGTTTTTTGATAGAAGAGGATGGCTATTTATTTTTTACAAAAATAGATCAGAATTTGGATTAAATTTTGCTTCAAGAACGGAACAAAGTGCAGTAAATTTTAGAAATGTTAAATATTGTTTTTCATGATTCTTCTACGAGTGAAACAGGCGTTTACGAGTGGTGTAAGCGTTTGGAAAGGCCGTGATGACGTTCAACATGACTAGCTCCCTGGACGCCCCAGCGAATCATAACAAGATGAAACCGAGGAAAAAGTGAAAAAATGATTAAGAACGATCGCCAGAATCACTGATGATGTTTGCATTAATTGTTTTCGAATTTTTTGCATATGAAACTTGTGTTAGCAAACTGTTCTCAAAATTACAGTGAATGTACGTTGCCCAGGAACAGCTAGATGAAGTCGACAACGGCGCAGAACTGCTGAAACGTGTCGTAAGAAGTGATGAAATATATATTTCCGAAACTAATGCTCAATCGTCCCAGTAGAAGGTGTCTGTATCTCCAAGACCGCAGAAGTTCGACAAGTGATGCCTAATGTGGAGATTATGCTTATTGTTTTCTTCGATATTAACCACGTAGAGTATCATGAGTTCTTACCACGAGATCGAACTGTCAACGCAAGCTCTACACTTTTTGCACGAAACAATCTGGAAAAAAGAGCCCGGATATGTGCAAAAATAATTCATGTCTTTCGCACCACTATATTACATCTGTTCACAATTCGTTGATGCCATAAATAATAATGTAATGATGGCCGGTCGGTATATTCGCAAGACATTGCCGGAAGTCTATTTTTGTGTTCTGCTGCCGAAAATATAAAAAAAATACCCTGAAAGGGCCGTCTTTTCACAAGCATAAATGAGATTAAAAACATACCCCTAAAAGAACTAAAAGCAAAGATCGAGATCCGGAATTATTCTCGTCATTGGACAAACGCTGGCATTAGTGTATATTTTATGCGTACTGTTTTGAAGGGGATACTGTCGATATAGAAGAATAAATAAAATTCTTTCCGAAGAATAAAAAATCCCGATATTTTTTTTAACACATCCTATGTTGTTTATTAGCTTAATACATTTTCCAATTGTCACCAGCTGCAAAAATCGACACTATTAAATCAATTTTCAAAGTTTCTACGATGCTGTTTGCTGTCCTTTAAATGATCCCTAATTTTAGTTTCGTGCGTTTATTTAGTCAGACGTACTGTCATTTGTAATTTAATATCGAGCAAATAGTTTCAGGTATAAGTAGCACCACGAATTAAAAGTGAATAGCAAGGAAACATTATCAAAAATTAGTCACGAAATTTAATTTTCTTTCGTTTGTAGTGCCCCCTGTAGCAACGTCCTTCCACTCTCGTATCGTACGACGCCCTGGCACGTTTCGACACTCAGACGAACACGAAGAACGATTGACAATTCGTTCTGCATCATCAACTGAGCACGAGAGGATACTGCCGAATGGTAATGGTAGATTTCAATCGGGAGCGCTGGGGGAAAGAACTGCATGGTCCTAGAGGAAAGCACACGTTATGTCTCCAGTGTTGCCTTACGTTCTGAACCAGAGCGGCTGTTCGGCACAGGGTGAAGTCGTCGGAGGATGAGATTCTGCCGTCGCCACAATCTTACTGGCGCCGAAAACACGTTTAATGCCAAGATTAATTTCCGGAGGAAAACAGGTTTGGTTGCACACCGGTTCTGTGTAACAAGTTTGGCGCCTTCCACATCCCAGGAAATCTCTGATTTAAGAGCTTTCCAAACTCGAAATGTTTGTGTCACCGCCGAAGTAACACTTTTTTTTGTACAAACACGGACGCCTAGACGAAATATACTGCAAGTTTTTTTCCCACACTTAACGAATAGCGCGAAAATGAAAAGGAGCTCTAGATTCCATAATACCATTTTTTCAGTGCCATTTTAAGTTCATTCGACAGGGTACTTACAGAAGGATAGCGGTGGAAGAAGAAAAATACAAATAACCTACCGTTTCTTTTGGGGGTATAACGGTTATCATGAATAAACAAATACCAACAATAAAACCAGATGAGTGTAAATCATGTGGGCGCTGGGAAGTGCAGGAGATGAACTAACGAATGGACAGAATCGAAGGTTTTCGTTTATATTGGGCTCCCTCATCACCAGGTACTTAGTTTTGTTTATGTTTACTGCTATACCTACTTCTCTTGCTGCTTCCTCTAACGTATCGTAGTTCCCCTTTTGTGCCCTTACATTCCTTGCCATTAACGCTACGTCATCCGCATATGCTACCACTTGAACTTGCCGATTAAGTATTGTTCCTCCTGGGTTTATCGGTATTTCCCGCATCACCTTTTCTAAAACTAAATTAAATAATATTGTAGAGCTCACGTCTTCCTGTCGTAGCCCCCTCGGTACATGGAAAAAGAATTCAGTAGTAAAGATTTCAATAGTAATGAATGGGCAAGAATATGAAAGAGTGAAAACATTTAAGGGCCGACTTGGAGCAGGAGAGGCATCACAGGACATTTTAATTTCCAGTGTCTATACTTTTACAAATAAATTCATAAAACTTTGTCAGCATCACCAGGAAGGATTCAGGATTCACACTCATTGCAGTGGAAGTTCGAAAACATAACAAAATAAATTATTTTTACATGAAAATGTATCATCTTTTTTCACTTAATAATGGCTGCATTTGTTGCTACAGGTACACTTTTCTTCATAAGTTAGAGAGATTCTTCGATGAATTTTGCACATCATACTTACCATAGTCACAGGTTTATGGAACTCTAGAATTTATTTAATTTATGAGAAAGCGAATGAACTGTTATACTTTAAACTTCATGTTTGGGAAAAACACAAATTTTATAGTTAATTACCTTAATTTTTACCACAGTTTTTAATAGATTTCGAAAATTCTAGAGTTTCATACACCTTTAAGTATGGTTTGTATGCTGTGCACAATTCATCGAAGAATCTCTTTTACTGATGAAGAAAAGTGTACCTATAGCAACAAATACTGCCATTAGTAAGTGAAAAAAATGATGAAATTTCCCATCTAAAAAAAATATTTCGTTATGTTTTCGAACTTCCACTGCTATGAGTGTGAATTCTGAATTCTTCGTGGTCATGCTGACAAAGTTTTATGAATTTTTTTGTAAAAGTATAGACACTGGAAATTAAAAAAGTCCTGTGGTGCCTCTCATGCTCCAAGTCGGTCCGTTTGACGTCCTACCCACCGTAAATATTTAGGTTCTGTAATAACGGAGGACAATAAAGTAGCAGTAGAAATTCAAGAAAGAATAGCGAGTGAAAATCGTTGCTATTTTGCCTTGCAGAACGTATTTAATACCAGGAACGTTAGTAAGAATAAAAAAATCAAAATACACACGACCATATTAAGACCTATTGTAATATATGGATCAGAAGGAGGAGAACTGGTTATTGTGATGAGAAAGAAAGAAACTCAGAAGGATTTTTGGAGCAGTGAGAGGGTGAAGATGGCTGGAGAGTAAGAACAAATTTAGGACTGCAAACACTTTTTGGACAGATGGATATTGTTGTTAAAATTAAGCAGGGAAGAATAAGATGGGCGGGACATGTACAGAGATTGCCAGAAACTCGGAGTGTCAAGAAAGTTTTCATGGAGAAACCTCACGGGAGAAGAGGTAGATCCAGGAAAAGGTGACTGGACGATATGGAAGAAGATCTAAAGGCGATGGGAATAAGAAATTGGAGAAGGAAGGCGATGGACAGAGAAGAATGGAGGCAGGTGATACAGGAAGGAGGCCATGGTTCTTCAAGGACTGTAGAGCCAACCAAGAAGAAGAAGAAGGTTTTCGTTTCCTTCACCGACCAGAGGCAAAAGTAGACATATCAGAAGCCCCCGTTTATTCTATCTAAACGTCTCTCACACAAGAACTGTCAAATGCCTGAACGCCATTCATTAACTCATACGGTTTGCAACGTTTCGAAGTCTACCATCGACATGTAACGGCTATTGCCGCTGCTCTGCAGTTGAGGCAACCTTTTTTCCTGTCGAGAGATCGAGTGCCAGGGCTCGTGCGCTTGTGGGCAATGATACACATGTGACCACAGCGAGGAAGTATTTCTGGATGGTGTGGTTGGTCAATTCCAGTAATGAATTGCCGAATGGAATGCTGCAAATGCTGCACTGTGGTGTGCCTATCGGTTGTCACAATCAGCGATAGTCGTCAGTTGCCTCTGCCGACAGCCTATTTCTGCCCACGATAGTTGACTCTGGTGTCGGCGGGGCCCTGTAAATTTCACGGTAGCGCCGAGCGGGACTAGCCGAGAGGTCTCGGGCGCTGCATTCATGGACTGTGCGGCTGGTCACGGCGGAGGTTCGAGTCCTCCCTCGGGCATGGGTGTGTGTGTTCGTCCTTAGGAGAATTTAGGTTAAGTAGTGCGTAAGCTTAGGGACTGATGACCTTAGCAGTTAAGTCCCTAAGATTTTACACACATTGAACATTTTTGAACATTGCGTGGTAGCCTGTTTCACCTAAGAGCGTAAGCAGATTGGAGTGATCTGGGATGGTGGGAGAGAGGAGACCATGGGCCGGAGGCTGGGCGGAACATACGTCAACTTTCCGGTGAATGTCGAGATATTTTTGAGATTTCATGACAAATGGCCCTGGGTAAATACTAGTCAATGTCCATTAAATGTGATCTTTTTTAAACATACTGATTTGATACCTCATATCTCTGAATGTCTGTAGGGATAAGTGACGGAGAGGGAGTGGCGGGGAAACTGTATGCCTGTAGGTTTAATGAGGGAGCGAAAAGCGAGCGGTAACTGTCCCCCATTGGTTGCGAAGTCTTTCGCGACGTATTTCTTGAATAAAAATTTCTCGGTGTACATGCCGCGTCAGTTCAGGATAAAACTCCAAGCTTTCGACCACTACCTACATGGTCGTCGAGTGCCAGAAGCCGTCCTTTGTATATAAAAGTGGGAGCCTCGCTGGTTCACGACGGTCAGTTTTAGCCCTGACGGCGACCATGAAGGTAGTGGTCGAAAGCTTGGAGTTTTGTCCTGAATTGACGCGGCATGTCCCCCATTGTTGACACCCACAATCTGGTCGCTGTGAAACTGCGATCTCATGTCGTAATTGTTAGTCACGTTATACTCTAAACCAGAAGTCGGCAACCTGCATATGGTCCAAGAAACCAATTCCATTGGTCGCAGAGCCATCATGTTCTGGATATGGTACACGGAAAAAAGTACCAGAGACTTTACGTATTTTTTCATGCAAGAGAATGCGTTTCAAAAAAAAACTAAATTAGAAACAGGAGCCTATTGTTCCAACGTGGCTAGCGTTGCTCGTGTTAACAATTGGTCACATCGCAATGGAGCACAGTTTTAATCATAATTATACCGACAAACATTCTCTCGAATCCAGAATGCGATTTTCAATCTACATCTACATCTACATGACTACTCTGCAATTCACATTTAAGTGCTTGGCAGAGGGTTCATCGAACCACAATCATACTATCTCTCTACTATTCCACTCCCGAACAGCGAGCGGGAAAAACGAACACCTAAACCTTTCTGTTCGAGCTCTGATTTCTCTTATTTTATTTTGATGATCATTCCTACCTATGTAGGTTGGGCTCAACAAAATATTTTCGCATTCGGAAGAGAAAGTTGGTGACTGAAATTTCGTAAAAAGGTCTCGCCGCGACGAAAAACGTCTATGCTGTAATGACTTCCATCCCAACTCGTGTATCATATCTGCCACACTCTCTCCCCTATAACGCGATAATACAAAACGAGCTGCCCTTCTTTGCACCCTCTCGATGTCCTCCGTCAATCCCACCTGGTAAGGATCCCACACCGCGCAGCAATATTCTAACAGAGGACGAACGAGTGTAGTGTAAGCTGTCTCTTTAGTGGACTTGTTGCATCTTCTAAGTGTCCTGCCAATGAAACGCAACCTTTGGCTCGCCTTCCCGACAATATTATCTATGTGGTCCTTCCAACTGAAGTTGTTTGTAATTTTAACACCCAGGTACTTAGTTGAATTGACAGCCTTGAGAATTGTACTATTTATCGAGTAATCGAATTCCAACGGATTTCTTTTGGAACTCATGTGGATCATCTCACACTTTTCGTTATTTAGCGTCAACTGCCACCTGACACACCATACAGCAATCTTTTCTAAATCGCTTTGCAGCTGATACTGGTCTTCGGATGACCTTACTAGACGGTAAATTACAGCATCATCTGCGAACAACCTAAGAGAACTGCTCAGATTGTCACCCAGGTCATTTATATAGATCAGGAACAGTAGAGGTCCCAGGACGCTTCCCTGGGGAACACCTGATATCACTTCAGTTTTACTCGATGATTTGCCGTCTATTACTACGAACTGCGACCTTCCTGACAGGAAATCACGAATCCAGTCGCACAACTGAGACGATACCCCATAGCTCCGCAGCTTGATTAGAAGTCGCTTGTGAGGAACGGTGTCAAAAGCTTTCCGGAAATCTAGAAATACGGAATCAACTTGAGATCCCCTGTCGATAGCGGCCATTACTTCGTGCGAATAAAGAGCTAGCTGCAGCGGAATGTGCGCTGATATGAAACTTCCTTAATCATAATTATACCGACAAACATTCTCTCGAATCCAGAATGAGATTTTCAATCTGCAGCGGTGTGTGCGCTGATATGAAACTTCCCCGCAGATTAAAACTGTGTGCCGGACCGAGACTCGAACTCGGCACCTTGGCCTTTCGCAGGCAAGTGCTCTACCATCTGAGCTATCCAAGTACGACTCACGTCCGGTTCTCACAACTTTACTTTCGCCAGTACCTCGTCTCTTACTTTCCAAACTTTACAGAAGCTCTCCTGCTGACCGCACACAGTTTTAATATGCCAGGAAGTTTTATATCAGCGTACACTCCTGTGCAGAGTGAAAATCTCATTCTGCAAACATCCCCCAGGCTGTGGCTACGCCATGTCTCCGCAATATCCTTTCTTTCAGGAGTGCTAGTTCTGCAAGGTCCGCAGGAGAACTTCTGTAAAGTTTGGAAGGTAGGAGACGAGGTACTGGCGGAAGTAAAGTTGTGAAGATGGGGTGTGAGTCGTGCTTGGATAGCTCAGTTGGTAGAGCACTTGACCGCGAAAGGCAAAGGTCCCGAGTTCGAGTCTCGGTCCTTCACACAGTTTTAATCTGCCAGGAAGTTTCATTCTGTCGAATCATTTGCTTTGTGTCCCTTTATTACCTTATACAGGATGTTTATAAATGAATATCGGGGTTAAACGCTTTATAATATTTATTATATTAAATGTTAAATGAAAGAGTAACTCAGACAGTTTTACCAAGAACCTTGTAAGTGTTCAGTCTGAAGCACCATCTGTCACACGGCACACAACAAGTCTATAGCCGAGTTCTTCCCAAAGGTTGATAAGTGTGTCTCAAGTGATTGTAGCAACAGCCGCTTCAGTCCGGTTTCTTAATTCAGGGAGGTTGGCTGGTAGCGGAGGCATGGAACCACGATCCCTGATGCAGCCCCAAAGGAAAAAAAATCACATGGCGTTGGGTCGGGTGAAGGTGGAGGTCATGCAAAGCAAGCCCTGTCATTGGGCCTCTTGCGGCCTATCCAGCGCTTGGGTATAATGAACTTCAACCAATCGCGTACGTCGCTATGCCAGTGAATATTTATAGGTTCTTGGTAAAACTGTTCGAGACGCTTTTTCATTCATAACAGTAATTTTAATGTAATAAATAGTATAAGGCATTAAAACCTCGATATTCCTTTATAAACATCCTGTATTATAATAATGCTAACTTGTGGATACAAATGATCTATTCAGCATAGCCTCAGATGCGTGGCGTGGTCTGCGGGAACAGTCTAGCATAGAGTCATTGTGTCGACGCTCCATTACATTAAATGGACCTAAACACTATACAGGGCGGTCAGAAACAGTCTGAAAAGTCTTGTAAGGGTGCAGCGGAGTAGACTGTGCTGAGGAAAAATTGTTAAGGAAAAAAATCCATACTTTGCATCATTTCTGAGTTAATGAACATTGAAGGTAGGCTGTCAGACCGCTGCGTGCTTAAATTGAAGTGGCCCGCCATATACAATTATAGTCAGTTGTTTTGATAGCGTAGTTGGTAAGGCATGAGACTGCTCAGAATTTGACTTTCGTTTGGTCCTTGCTACCATCCCATGTCGAACTTTGTCATTCTATTGTTCGGTTTTAGGAAACCAAACGAAGAACACCGTCTCCGGTGGGCCACTTGAATTCGTATGCCCATCGACCTGATTGGCTAACTTCATGGCTAATAATCTCGGAGACGTCGCAACATATCTGATTTCTTCTTAAGAATTGTTTCTCAGCACAACTTACACTCCAGCACCCATCAGAGATTTTCAGACTCTTTCTTACCACCCTGTAGATCAGAAACGGAGAGAGTAAAATGATGAGGATTGCACACGTTACAGATCAAGGCGCCGCTCTTACGCCATTGCTGATCTGGCTTCCTCCCCCTACAACTGAATATGACTTCGTCCGACAGCGGTGGCGCTGCAGTTGCTTCCTAGTCATCTTCTCTTTCTCACTTAACGAAGGGTGCACCAACGTAAGACATGTTAGTACGGTAGCTGAGGGCATGATCTTCTGGTAAACCTTCCGGGATGTGAGGTCGTGGTCCATGAAACTCTTAAGCTCCTAACGTTTCGTCCAGAGCTCTGCTGGACATCTTCAAGAGTTACTCTGGCCACGCCCACTTTCTACGATATATAAGTCGCTCTCAGACGTCCGACCCGTCAGTCGGCAAGACTCACCGGAGGAGAAACACGCCTCTGAAGATGTCCAGCGCAGCTCTGGACGAAACGTTAGGAGCTGAAGAGTTTCATGGACCATGACCTTACATCCCGGAAGGTTTACCAGAAGATATGTCATCCGGTCGTGAAAGCCTTCATACTATGAGTGTATGATGTTGTTGTTGTTAAATTGCACTAACAAGCAGGGCTGTTAAAATTATAAGGAATCCAATATGTCAATATTTAAATAAGTATCATTGTCAGAGTGTGTGTGATTTCCTAAGGGACCAAACTGCTGTGGTTATCGGTCCCTAGACTTACAAACTACTTAAACTAACTTACGCTAAGGACAACACACACACCCATGGCCGAGGGAGGACTCGAACTTCCGGCGGGAAAATCAGCGCAATTCGTATCATCGTCAGACATCAATATACCGAGATAGGTATCTATATATCGGTGGAAGAAATATTGACACATTAGTCTATAAAAATATCGGCAGAACATTAAAAATATACAGCAAGTTTTAGAGCTTTATATTTAATCATTGATTTATTGTTAGATATTCTGTACATAAACAAGCTAGCAGCCTGTCTATCCCACTTAGAGCAAGAATTTAAACTAGATGGATGCTCGTTCACGCTTGGTAATAACCAAACAATGGTAAGTGCGTGTAAGTGGAACAATAAAAATTGACCGATGGGCCCGTCTTTCAGTTTCGTCACATATTGGATTTGTCCGGAACCATTCATGTCGACTTCTCAGTTTTTGTTTTGTTTTTTGTTTTCTTTCGCCGATATATATAGACTTTTTGGAATAAATATCGATGTATCGATTTTTTATCAGCAGCCTTACTAACAGAATCAAAATGACAAATTGTCGCGATCAGATAACCTCAGCCGCAGTTCGTCTATTTCATTTTCTAAAAAATTGTTTAAGTTTGGGAACAACCGTTCTATAATTGTTTATGCTACAACTTAATCAAACAAACGGAGAAGTTTAAATAACTAGAGCCAATTCGTCCGAGAAAAAAGCATTTTCATCACAGGTCAGAAAAATGGAAACAGCATATCAGTTAACTAGAAGTTAGCCAAAAGTGTCTACAAGAAGAAGTTAGTGTCACTTAGTGCCAAGATAGGACTTTACTGTACAATAATAAGACCGATGGCCTTGCATGCTGCAGAGTGCCTTTCTCTGAATAGAAAAGGTCTGATAGATAAATCAGAAATAAGAGAAAGACATACCTTGATAAAAATAGTAGGCACGATGGAAGAAAATGAATTCAGGAAATAATACAACTATGAACTCTGTACACAAATCAATAGGTCACGGACACCATTCCTAGGAGGAAAACTATTTTATACCACCACAATGCCCCCATGAGTAGTAAGACGTTGATCAGTCGGATCTTCCCTTACTTTCTCAACAAGAAAATCGAGGGAGCATGGTTGAGAGTGTTGGAGAAAATTTCCAAGAAGCGGTTATAACAGTTGGAGGATACACATAAAAATAACCATGCGTTAACATGAATTGAAGCGAGGAATGAACAGCTCAGGAAAAGGTTGGAACACCATAATTAGAAAATGGACAGTACGAAAAGAAGGAGACTACATTAGATTAGATTTAATTTCATTCCAATTGATCCATAGCGAAGAGGTCCTCCAGGATATAGAACATGTCAGAAAAACAATAATACATAACAAATATTTGCAACTAAAACAAATAAGCTAATGTACCTTTTTTTTTAATGAACGCTATATGGAAGGATCATTTTACATTAATGCACTCAATTTAAAATAAAAAATGTTTTTTTATTTATCAGGTAATAAACATATAGTAGAACTACTACAAAACTTATTTACACTGAACACATTACTGCACTGAACTGGTCAGAAGTTATATTGTACCTTACACACACACACACACACACACACACACACACACACACACACACATATATATATATATATATATATATATATATATATATATATATATATATATAACTTAGTTCTACTGGGAAATTCATCAATGGAGTAGAAGGAGTTGACTACCAATAAATCATTTAGGCTTCTCTTAGATTGCATTTCATTGGTTGTTAAGCTTTTTATGGCTGCTGGCAAGTTATTGAAAATGTGTTCCTGAATAATGCACACCTTTTTTTTACAAGAGTAAGTGACTTTAAATCCTTGTGAAGATTAATTTTATTTGTGATATTGATTCCATGAACTGAGCTGTTGGTTTGAAAAGTGATATACTTTTAATGACAAATTTCATTAAGGAACAGATATATTGGAAAGCAGTAGTTAGTATTCCTAGATCCCTAAACAGGCCTCTGCATAATGTTCTTGAGTTCACGCCATATGTAACTCTTAATGAACGTTTTTATGCCCGGAAAACTTTAGCTTGGCTTGATAAATTACATCAATAAACAATCCCATCACATTATGGAGTGAAGGTAAGCATAGTATACCAGCTTTTCCATTTTTATATTCTCTGTGTCTGACAGAAATGGCATTGCAGATAGAGATTTGTTTAGTCGCTTCTGCAATTCTGTGGTGTGTTCCTTCCACTTGAATTTTTTATCAAGCTCTAATCCCAAGAATTTAACACTGTCCATTTCTTCTATCTGCTTGTCATCATATGTTAGGCATATACTCGTGGGACACCCCGTACACGTTCTGAACTGCATGTAGTGTGGTTTTTCGAAGTTTAATGACAATGAATTGGCTAGGAACCAGTGATTAATGTCCACAAATATTTTACTAGCCGATCTTTCTAAGACTACACTCTGTCAAGGCCACTACCTACAGGAACTGGAGACGCTTTTGATACACGGGAAATGTAAATCAGCCAAAAAGATCCATTACAATGATGGCAATAGGTTAACGGGATGTCGTCATTACTAGTTGCGAAGTCACTACGAGATGTGAAAGCGAAGCTTCAGCGATACGGAATTCATCTGAACCACCTATTTTCAATCTCAATACGTAAAACAGTTCAAAGAAACTTGTAGTATGTTTACTAGTTTACTTAAAAGTAAGCATTATTGCATTATTCGATTGTTTCTTAAATAGTGGCCTCTGTTAGAGTGTTTTCTCTTGTTGCGTCTACCTATTTTTAATAAGCAGACTGGCGGAGACTACGAAAGCTGTGTTCTACCTTTAAGGCACCACTGCAGTAGAAGCGAGTAAGTTAGCGAAATGAATGGAATGAACAGAATGCTGCAGAGAATTCTGAAACTTTTCTGCTAGCAACTGGTGCCCTTAGACAGAACAGCTGCAGGAAAGGAATCATGCAGATGCGACCTCAGCGAAATTAATCTCTGCACCAAATGAGGGAAAGCCGGCTCTTAAACGGTTGCTTAGGCGATGGATGGCCAGTCTGAAGCTGCAAAATTAATTGACACGTGCTGAATAAGGTAGTCGAGTCACGCAACAGGACCATCATGTAAATCCCCCCCCCCCCCCCCTCATCCACACCGAAATTGTTTAGGGTACTGGTTTATTCCGTGTTGTGCATAAATGATTGCGTGTATTATTTTGAAGATAATAAACTTCTAGTAAGGTGAGCTAATCTCAAAATTATTTACACGAGGATGAGTGGAGCGTTACACTCCTAGGATATAATGTTTACATCTACATAAATTTTCTGCAAACCAGTGTAAACTGCACGGGTATTTGTAGCACGTGTTAAAGTTAATTAATGCTAAATTTGTGTATGGAGCGCCGTAAACGACTGATTAAAGGCTTATACGCGTGCTTTACTTATTCCAGTCCGTCTGAGAGCCAAAGAAACGGGTACGTCTAATATCGTGTAGGACGGCCGTGACACTGCCGAAGTACCGCGACATGACGTATCATGGACTCGACTAATGTCTGAGGCCATACCTAGTTTTTCTGCTGAGCTTAGAAACGGAGGTCTGAACCGTTGCAATACACATGACAATAGCGGTGATGGGGGGTGGGGGATCGAAGGACAAGGACATAAATGGTGGCTGACGATCCAAGCCGTATCTGTCTTGGCGCACGTGATTTGGGGCGCGTAGGTGGAACGACGTTTCCCACCGAATTCGTGGGCGTTGTTTCCTTTCGTTGCTGGAAGTATGTGGTAGAAGTTTCGAGTTCTTTCGAGAGAGTCTGCCAGTTAATACGGACGAAGAAGGTGCCCGCAGGGTATGCTTTTTGACGTGAGTCGGTTGGGATGGTGCGTTGCGGCCTGTAACTAGGCCTGTGATTGGCCAGAATGTGTGCCAAAAAATGTGTCCACACGGATCCGTTGAGGCGGTAGGGACACGCTGCGAGGCTATACAAAACGGCAGCAACGGTGAGACGGAGCGCAGCAACTTTCTGGCATACTGTTAGTTAGGTCGCGATCAGAGGTGGTTTGTGGTCACAGTACTTTGTACCAAAATCTTTCCGAATTGCTGAAATCTTTGTCACACGTGTCGTAAGTTAAATTCCTTACGCCTCCCTGTAGCTTACAGTACGTTTGTTCGCCCGCTGCTTGAATACTGCTCAGCAGTGTGGGATCCGTACCAGACAGGGTTGATAGAAGAGATAGAGAAGATACAACGGAGAGCAGCGCGCTTCGTTACAGGATCATTTAGTAATCGCGAAAGCGTTACGGAGATGGTAGATAAACTCCAGTGGAAGATTCTGCAGGAGAGACGCTCAGTAGCTCGGTACGGGCTTTTGTTGAAGTTTCGAGAACATACCTTCATCGAAGAGTCAAGAAGTATATTGCTCCCTCCTACGTGTATCTCGCGAAGAGACCATGAAGATAAAATCAGAGAGATTAGAGCCCACACAGAGGCATACGGACAATCCTTCTTTCCACGAACAATACGAGAGTGGAATAGAAGGGAGAACCGATAGAGGTACTCAAGGTACCAACCGTCAGGTGGCTTGCGTAGTATGGATGTAGATGCAGTTGTAGATTGTGCCAACCAGGCGCGACAGTGGAAGAAGTTGGTCGGGATTCGACTGAGGAAAGCGTCGTAACATTTGTTCCACGGCACTTGTACAGTTTAAACATGAATGGGATGGGAATTTGTCGATCCTCATCGTTGTAAACGGCAGCCGGCCCGATATGTGTCCGTGTGTGTGTGTGTGTGTGTGTGTGTGTGAGAGAGAGAGAGAGAGAGAGAGAGAGAGAGAGAGAGAATGAGAGTGGTGGGTAGGTTTGTGTGTGTATGTGTGTGTGTGTGTGTGTGTGTGAGAGAGAGAGAGAGAGAGAGAATGAGAGTGGTGGGAAGGTTTCTTGGGGCAGACCCGTGTAGTGAGGAAGAAGAGCCGGAGAGCAGGTGGCGCAACGTTGTTTTGTGGTGGAGGTGGGGGGGGGGGGGGGGGGGGCTCCAGGAGCGTCGGAGTGACGGCGACTGATCCGCGGGCGGGACGCGTGTGAGAGGGGCGCATGTGAGGACGCGGCGCGCGTCCGTTTCGATCAACGGGAACCGGTTTTTCTGGCTCCGCGGCGAGCCAGGGCCCGATATTCGCCGTGCACCTATTTCTTGTTTCTGAGATGCCACAAAAAAGTTAAGTGCACCACGTGGATTCGGAGAAGTTTCGGTCGCTCGTCCGTCGTTGACATATGTAACAGTAACTTTATAGTACCCGATGACAGTGCTTCCCAGGTCATTGACCTATTAAGATTAACCATAAAATTAAATTTAGCTGCAGAAATAAGAACTGTATAAATAGAGACTGTTTATTTTTTAGGAACGTAGAATAAAAGAAAGAAGTCTACGTCTTTCCTAGGATGAATACGAGGTTTGACCGGAAAATATGTATAAAAGTTGAATAATGTCTTTATGCTACAAGTTACAGTCACTGCCAGGTGGAACTACTGCTGTAATCAATCCCATCAACGCTCAGTTCTAATCAGAGCACTCTGCGTGAGAGTGGGAGCGTGCGGCAGCATGTTGACAGTTACCCTTTTTCACCTGCCGTCGGCATGGAGCTCTCTCTGATTGAGGAACAGCTCGTCAACATAAAGTTTCTTGCAAAGCCAGGCATGAATGGCCGTTACATTTTTGAGTGTTTGAAACAGGTTTACGGAGACAATTCTCTGAAGGAACCAACCGTGAACAAGTGGTTAAAAAGGTTCCGGGATGGCCGAGAAGAAGTGAACCTCGCCCAGGACGCCCGTTGACATCCAGTTCCGATGCAAATGTTGAACGAATTCGGGCTTGTGTTCTTAAAGACCTTAGATTGACAGTCAGAATGATTGCTGACGAGCTGTCAATCCCAAAAACAATCGTTCACGCAATCCTGACATAAAAACTTGAAATGAGGAAATTGTGTGCGAAAATCGTACCGAAGCTGTTGACGCCAGAACAGAAAGCAAAGAGGATTAGGTGCTGTGAGGATTGGTTGGAAGCAGAGGGACGAAGCGACTTTCTCAACCGAGTCATCACTGGAAACGAGTCCTGGTTTTACGAATTCGATGTGGAGCTCAAATCTCAAAGCAAGGAATGGAAACAAGTAGAAGAACCGAGAACAAAAAAGTAGCGAAAATCAAGGTCCAATGTGAAGACAATGTTGATTGTTTTCTTTGATTCTAGGGCATTGTTCACAAGGAATTTGTCTCTCCCAGCCAGAGAGTGAACGGAAATTTTTACGTTGAAGTTCTGACACGTCTCAGAGCTCGTATGGCCCGAGTTCGACCGGAGTTGGCAAACGGGGGCAGGTGGATCCTTCATCACGACAATGCGCCCGCTCACACCTCGCTCTTTGTGCGCAAGGTTTTGGCCCGAAGCTCAATCACCGTGACAGACCACCCGCCTTATTCACCCGATTTAGCCCCGTGTGACTTCTTCATGTTCCCGAAATGCAAAATGGTGCTCCGGGGAGCGGTACTTGCGAGATGTGGAAGTCATCAAGCCGGAAACGGCACGGCAACTGAACAACATCACAACTGAAGACTTTCAGCAACGTTATCAACAGTGGAAACGGCGTTGGCAGAAGTGTATCGCGTCTCAGGGCGAGTGCTTTGAAGGAGACCATATTGTAATACCTGAATAATTGTAAAATATTTTCCGGACAAACGTCGTATTTCACTCTGCAGCGGAATTTGCGCAGATATGAAACTTTCTGGTAGATTAAAACTGTGTACCGAGCCGGGATTCGAACCCAGGATGTTTTTCTTTCGTAGGAAAGAGCTTTACCGTCTTCTCTTTGTTGATCTCGTTTTGTTCGTTATAGTTCGTTCTATTTGTCCGGGGCGGACGTCCCGTGGCGCTCGTTCAAGTTCATTGTTGATCCATTAGCTCAGAGTTTTATTACAGAGGGCAGCTAACCCACTGACCGAACACTGAGCTAACCAAGCATGACTCACAGCGATCTTGACAGTGTTACTTCCACCGGATGCTGGAGAGAAGCTACTGTCGGAAGTATAACGGTGAGGACTGGACGTTACTTTTGCTTGATAGCTCTGTTGGTAGACAACTTGCTTGGGAAAGACAATTTTTCCAAATTCGGCGTCCGGCCCTGTTCACAGTTTTAATCCGCCAGGAAGTTTCATTTATGCTCTTTATTCACGCGAAGTAATGCGTCCTATCGACAGAGAATCATAAGTTGATTCCATAATTTTCGACTCTCAGAAGGTTTCAGACATCGTTCCTTGCAAGTGGCTTCTATTCAAATAGCATGGCTAGGGAGTATAGGTGTCAGTTGAGCGATTGGATTAGTGACTTCGTCTCAGGAAGGTCACAGAGGTTGCCACTTGAGGGAAGTCATCTAGTGAAACTGAAGTGGTATCTTGGGTTCTCCAAGAAAACGCTACAGGTCGTTTGCTGTTCTTAATCCGTGTAAATTATTTATATTATCGAAGCAGCCATATACTCCTGCGACTATATTTCAGTCTTCCTCTTGCCTCTTACTTGTGTTTCAACTGACAGTCTTAGAAAATCTCTTCATTTTTAACACTGCCTTACATGTTGCTAGGTAGTGCGATTTTTCAGGTGATCATGGATGAAATTGGGATACAGTGAGTGCGATTTCAACTCAGATTCCTTTTTTTCCTTTTCTCACATTTTCTACGTTTCTACCACATACGTGGGCCGATGTGGTCTTGCGGTTCTAGGCGCTTCAGTCTGGAACCGCGTGACCTCTATGGTCGCAGGTTCGAATCCTGCCTCGGGCATGGGTGTGTGTGATTTCCTTAGGTTAGTTAGGTTTCATTAGTTCTAAGTTCTAGGCGACTGATGACCTCAGAAGTTAAGCCGCATAGTGCTCAGAGCAATTTGAACCATTTTCTACCACATTTGTTTCTACTAAACTTCGTTTGGGTGCTGATAACCTCGACGTTGAGCAACCCTAAATCACAAACATAACAACACAACGCGATGTTATATGTGATGTCTCCTGTAGATAGCTATGTTTTGTCCCATGTGCTCATATAAACGCACTAGCTGCATTCGTCCACGCTTTGCTGGGACTCAGTCAGCTCAAATGGAAAAGAAAGAAAAGAGGGAACTCATGTTTCTAATACGTGAGTACGTCCTAATCTCCTTCTCTTTCATGTCTCTGTGCAACCCTCCTTCCCCTCCCACGTTTCTTTGTCCATCGCCTCCTCCTTCGCTCTCTGTCCATCTTCTCTCCCTCCCCCCCCCCTCCCTCACAATCTCATTCTGCCCTGTCTCTCTCTCTCCACTTCCTCCTTCCCTTTATCTGTGTCCAGTTACTCCCATACCTCTGTCCGTATCTTCCCTCTCCCCCTCCCTCCCAACTCCTTCCTCTGACCTTCAACCTTGTTTATTGTTAATGAAAATTCACATTTTGTGGTAGTATTATCATTATATACCAATAAGATGCAAATACAGCTTTCCTGGTTGGTAACTGTTTCTCACTATTGTATTTTTCATACAGATATTTATACAGTAAATTAAATAGTACATAGTCTATATGTAACTAAACGTTTATTACATTAACGTGTAAAATCTGAAGTGAAACGGAAAGGTGCGTTTTGAGATTTTTGGCTCCCTTTGCATATATATAAATGGAATAATTGTTACCAAAAATCTCAAAATATATAAAGTTTTGCATCAACCCAGTTCCTAGAACTCCAGAAGATAGATGTTGACACTGTTGCTGTTGCATCACAGACACAGTCCCTTGACTGTTCAGAGATGTCACTAAACCTGCCCAAAGATGGAAACAACGATGCTTGAGCAGCGCCTATTAAATGGAGAGGGTCCGACAGCCGATCATTTACAGTGCTTCCACCATGAAGGAGGTACACGGCTCGTGTTGTCTGTAGTTCAGCCATGCCTAGACGATCAGTACCACGGTTCGATCGCGTCCACATTGTTACTTTGTGCCAGGAAGGGCTCTCAACAAGAGAAGTGTCCAGGCGTCTCAAAGTGAACCAAAGTGATGTTGTTCGGACATGGAAGAGATCCAGAGAGACAGGAAACGTCGATTACATGCCTCGCTCAGGCCGCCCAAGGACTACTACTGCAGTGGATGACCGCTACCTACGGAGGAACCCTGACAGCAACACCACTACGTTGAATAATGCTTTTCGTGCAGTCACAGGACGTCATGGGCGATGTCCATCTTTGCAACCACGACACCATCAAGTGCGGTACAGATGGGCCCTACAACATGCCAAATGGACAGCTCAGGATTGGCATCACTTTCTCTTGACCGATGAGTGTCGCATATACCTTCAGCGAGATAATCGTCGGAGACGTGTTTGGAAGTAACCCGGCCCGGTTTAACACCTTTGACACACTGAAAAAGTGATTGCAGCAACGTGGAGGTTCCCTGCTGTTTTGGGGTGGCATTATGTGGGGCCGACGTACCCCGCTGGTGGTCATGGAATGCGCATGAATGCCATCCTTCGACCGATAGTGCAACCATGTCGCAGCATACTGGCGAGGCATTCGTCTTCATGGACGAAAACCCGCGGCCCCATCTTGCTCATCTTGTGAATGACTTCCTTCAGGATAACGACATCGCTTGACTAGAGTCAAGACATGAACCCTATCGAACATGCCTGGGATGGATTGAAAAGGGCTGTTTATGGACGACGTGAACCACTCTGAGGGATCTACACGGAATCGCCGTTGAGGTGTGGGACAATCTGGACCAATAGTGCCTTGATGAACTTGTGGATAGTATGTCATGACGACTACAGGCATCAATGCAAGAGAACGTGCTACTGAGTATTAGAGGCACCGTGTGAACAGCAGTCTGGACCATCACCTCTGAAGGTCTCGCTTTATGGTGGTGCAACATGCAATGTGTGGTTTTCACGAGCAATAAAAAGGACGGAAATGATGTTTATGTTGCTCTGTATTCCAATCTTCTCTACAAATTCCGGAACTCTCGGAACCGAGATGATACAAAACTTTATTTGATATAAAAATTTATTAAGGAATTAAGTATCTGAAAGCACGGCTGTACTACAACGCAAATTTCAATGCAATAGGTCAATAGCTTTCGGAGATGCACGATTTCGAACATTTACACTTTTGTTTATGTGGGTTGAGTAAGCAGGGATTAGTGCAAATGATCATAGCCCCACTCTATGCGCAAAGATTAGTAGAGCAAATGAGTATCGTCCACCAGTTTGCCCCGCCTTCATAGATTCTGAAAAAGCATTCCATTCTATCAGTCACCCAGCTGTGTTTGAGAATCTAAGAGAACGAGCAATAGAATTAAAGTCTCATACAACATATACAAAACCTCCACACCGATTGTGAATGTAGTTGAAGAAACTAACGAATTTCCGATCGAAAAGGGGTAAAGCAAGGTGACTGAAATACCTCCGAAGCTATTTTCGGCAGTCCTCGGGAAAGCAGTGTCTAAAGTGGATTGGAAAACAAAGGCAGTGTTTGTAATTTTGCGGCTCATTAGTGTATCTCATGCAAAATAAAAAATTATGTATATTCAGTTACTAATTTTCTTTCTTGAAAAAATCTCTAGAATGAGATAATATAAGAGAAAAGAGGTTCCAAAGTAGTCTAATACGATATTTCGTTAAATATATATAAGAACAGAAACAAAAAAGGAGAAACCATTCCTCCAGCAGTGACTAAGTTCCAGCGTGTAGCAGACAGCACGGCGCGGTGTGGCGTACGGGTGGCTGCAAATCAAGCGAAGAAATGAGCTTAGACAAAATACGTACTGGAGGACACGCCTTTAAACTGAATACGACGATAATTGGAGACCATCGTGTCGATTGCACACATAAAATTCCAGATAAAAGAAAAGCACAAACCGACGCTTCACACGGGGCGACGTATGAGGAATGTGATGACTAATCTGTTTGGGGTGACGCGATGTACAGATTGCAAGAAACAAAATTAAACATCTATCGAAAAAGAAGGAAAACCGAGCATGATGTCAGTGGTGTTTGTGTCACGTTTCGGGCCACGTTTCATTATATCGTGTCTGAATGTTTATTCTGCTGCAACTTTGCGAGCAACCAGTAAAGTGAAATTATCCACTCCACAGGTAACAGGTGGCATGGAAGCTTTCGATGAAGCGTCGGCAGAGAGCGGTGAATCTACAACTAGGTTTGGCGCCTAGAGCAATAACTTTCGACATTAATATGTAAGGTTTTAATGCTTATACACAATACCAACAACAGTGAATATCTTATGCACACTGACGCACGTCTAATTTAATTTTCAGTTATTCAAAATTTACTTGCAAATATTAACTAAAGATTCGGTTTGTAACAAGTGACGGAGGGAATTTACGAAGCAATCACAAAAGCAGCCTGAACGGTAACACGGGAAAGAGAATAGCCCAGCACGCAGTCTGTAACTAGACTCCATACCATATACATGTTTGTGCTACGAGTGTTTAAATAGTTTTATTAAAAATGAATTTATGTTTAACTTTGACTCGGGAAATTTTTATATACAGTCTCGCTCTCCCGTTAGGATCGTGTGGAAAGAAATACTGTGTGCTGGATTGCGAATACCCCGGTACTAGACAGTTATAATTAGACTCCACGATTGCTATTGCAAGTCATACTTTCAGACTGGTTCTCAGACAGGATCGATTATGAAAACACACTTTCCTCATTTTCATCTGAGTTAGTAAGTTTAATGACATCCCATATTTTGAAGCTTTACTGCAGCATCATAGTCGTATTTCCAAAAGCCACTAAGAAGTTCACAGTCTATTCGATAGCATGTTATAAACCGCGTCCGACGGAAAAGAAGTCCAATGGCGACATCGAGACATCTGCATAAAAATGCGGCGAGTAATCCTCAGCCTAACGATGTAGACATGTATCAGGTGGAAACTGCCAATACTCTCTGTCGCGGTTTGTTCAGCGGAGCTCTCTGTATGCAACCTTTCGCAAAACACACCCATTTCGACCAACATTTTAGTAGCAATACCACTGCAAGACATCCAGCTTATACAGGATGTGACAATACGTTACCAACAAATTTTGAGGAGTTGCAGAGAGTGTCTTTTCCAAATTGAGGATAGGAACCTCTATGCGGAAACCTAAATCATTGACACATTGAGTGTCGAAGGCCCATTCGGTGGCAAACGTGTGTACGCTAACGGACCGCATGGGTATCTCCTAGCAACGTAATTCACACTATTCACGGCGTCAGATAGCGCCTAACGCGACCACACCAGCCACAACACTAGAGAGTGCGTAGACTCACGTTTTCTGCCAGAACGTCTTCCAAGGGTTTGGCCTTTCAAGTTCTGTAACGCTATCGGCCGAAATTCCGCATGCCTTTTTATATTCAAAATGTTCAAGGCCTCTTTACAGACCCTTGAAGTTTATCGGTATCATTTTGTTACACTTGGTTCTTTTTTAGTTACTTACTACTCACTTTTCCGTTAATTTTGGTGCGTACAGTATACACAGTATAAATCTTTCGGGAGATCAGACCACGTCAGATCGGAGTAAATATTCGAGCTTTGAAAGATTAACACTATATTCTTCAACAGGAGATGACTGCCTGCTGGGAGTGAAGTCTGCTTCTTTTATGGTGGCGTTCAAGCTTGTGATTCGTTGGGTGTCATTGCTACTGAACTCTTTCTATTGGCGGTGACGTCATCTGGAGGGCGTGATTCACATCCACAAATGCAGGAATCCTAATGCGATGGTATGTCCTCCCTTCCCCCACTGAGCCACAATGGAGGGGCAGAAGGAGAACAGAGTTGACCTCAGCACCGCCCATTCCCTTAAGGCGCTTCGTCTGGAGACCTTTTGTTTCCTTTACTGCTTGCTCAGTATACAGTTTGAATAACATCGGGGAGAGGCTACAACCCTGTCTCACACCCTTCCCAACCACTGCTTCCCTTTCATGTCCCTCGACTCTTATAACTGCCATCTGGTTTCTGTACAAATTGTAAATAACCTTACGCTCCCTGTATTTTACCCCTGCCACCTTCAGAATTTGAGAGAGAGTATTCCAGTCAACATTGACAATAGCTTTCTCTAAGTCTAAAAATGCTAGAAACGTAGGTTTGCCTTTCCTTAATCTATTTTCTAAGATAAGTCGTAGGGTCAGTATTGCCTCACGTGTTCCAATATTTCTACGGAATCCAAACCGATCTTCCCCGAGGTCGGCTGCTACCAGTTTTTCCATTCGTCTGTAAAGAATTCGCATTCGTATTTTGCAACTGTGACTTATTAAACCGACAGTTCGGTAATTTTCGCATCTGTCAACACCAGCTTCCTACGGGATTGGAATTACTCTATTCTTCTTGAAGTTTGAGGGTATGTCACCTGCCTCATACATCTTGCTCACCAAATGGTAGAGTTTTGTCAGAACTCGCTCTCCCAAGGCTGCATTCGGGAGGACGATGGTTCAATTCCGCGTCCGGCCATCCTGATTTAGGTTTTACTGTGATGTCTCTAAATCGCTCCAGGCAAATGCCGGGATGGTTCCACTGAAAGGGCACGGCTGACTTCCTTCCCCGTCCTTCCCTGATCCGACGAGACCGATGACCTCGCAGTTTGGTCTCTTCCCACAAACAACCCAATCAACCAACCCGCTCCCAAGGCTGTCAGTAGTTCTAATGGAATGTTGTCTACTCCCGGTGAATTGTATCGACTCAGGTCTTTCATATCTTTTGTAAAAAGAGTGTGTCCCTAACTTTTATAAAAGTTTTGTCAAAGAACTTGGACAGTGTAATACGGGCCTAAGAAAGAGCTTACAGTGACACGCATGTCCCTCATGGGAACCAATCAAGTAACTTATTACCGAATATCCTACGCGAAAGACCTTACACAAAAACCGAGGGTAATGGAATCGGGGAAGTAGGATTCCCGGAAAGCTTGTTTGCTCAGCCGCCACTTTCAGAGTGCCGCTGTCGTATATCGCCAAAGCTGTTGGCATTTCGAGTCGAGTCTCTGGGCAGCCGATTTCTCCGGCGAGCAGGCGGGGTCCCGGCAATCGAGAGCCTCATCTCATACAGCCGCCCTCCCTCCCCCTGTTCCGCACCTCGGCCCGGCTAGGCTCGCCTCCCGATTAATTAACATACCTGGTGCTCGCCGGCGCATACGGCAGGCTTCAAGGTCGCCGCCTAAACTGCTCCAGAGGCGCTCTGACACACATCACGCCCTGCCTGCAGCCGTCGCGGCGCTCCAGTAGGCCGGTCGTGTGCGCGGGGGAGTGCTGCTTAGCCAAAGAAACTTGGCCATCTTTTTCGAATTATTTTCTGACAATCGCTATTAAATAATGGAGATGGGATAGAAAATGAGCATTAACTTTCCTTATGGCATATACGACGGGCGTTCAACAAGTAATACAACACTTTATTTTTCTGAAAGGATGTTGGCCGGCCGGAGTGGCCAAGCGGTTCTAGGCGCTGCAGTCTGGAACCGCGCGATCGCGAAGGTCGCAGGTTCGAATCCTGCCTCGGGCATGGATGTGTGTGATGTCCTTAGGTTGGTTAGGTTTAAGTAGTTCTAAGTTCTAGGGGACTGATGACCTCAGAAGTTAAGTCGCATAGTGCTCAGAGCCATTTGAACCATTTTGAAAGCATGTTGGTTTCATTCAGAATTCCAGTGTTGTTGTTGTTGTGGTCTTCAGTCCTGAGACTAGTTTGATGCAGCTCTCCATGCTACTCTATCCTGTGCAAGCGTCTTCATCTCCCAGTACCTACTGCAGCCTGCATCCTTCTGAATCTGCTTTTTGTATTCATCTCTTGGTCTCCCTCTACGATTTTTACCCTCCACGCTGCCCTCCAATACTAAACTGGTTATCCCTTGATGCCTCAGAACGTGTCCTACCAACCGATCCCTTCTTCTAGTCAAGTTGTACCACAAACTCCTCTACTCCCCAATTCTTAAATTTTCTAACCTACCTGCCCGATTAAGGGATCTGACATTCCACGCTCCGATTTGTAGAACGCCAGTTTTCTTCCTCCTGAAAACGACGTCCTCTTGAGTAGTCCCCGCCCGGAGATACGAATGGGGGACAATTTTACCTCCTGAATATTTTACCCAAGAGGACGCCATTATCATTTAATCATACAGTAAAGCTGCATGCCCTCGGGAAAAATTACGGCTCTAGTTTCCCCTTGCTTTCAGCCGCAGTACCAGAACAGCAAGGCCGTTTTGGTTAGTGTTACAAGGCCAGATCAGTCAATCATCCAGACTGTTGCCCCTGCAACTACTGAAAAGGCTGCTTCCCCTCTTCAGGAACCACACGTTTGTCTGGCCTCTCAACAGATACCCCTCCGTTGTGGTTGCACCTACGGTACGGCTATCTGTTTCGTTGAGGCACGCAAGCCTCCCCACCAACGGCTAGGTCCATGGTTCATGGGGGGGAGGGGCGGGGGAGGATTCCAGTACTCCACTGTATTCTCCCATGTTTTGAATAAAAAAACTCTGATTTTCAACATTATATCCGTTCCATGCTATGGCCTCACGCCACCTGACTGGGACGGCCTATTTGCCCATCCAGTACCACTCGATTCGACGACGTCGGAGCTAACGTCCCGCTGAGTCAATAACCTCTCAACGTACTACTCACCGCGGTATGTATCCTTCATTGGGCCAAACAGATGGATGTCGTCTGAGATCCAGGCTGCAGGGTGGATGAGCAAGAACCGCCCAGTGAAGTTTTGTGAGCTCCTTTCGGGTACACAGACTTGTGTGAGGCCTTGCTTTCTCATGAAGAAGGAGAATCTCGTTTGCATTTTTGTGGCGACGAACAGGCTGAAGTATGTTCAATTTGTTGAGGGTGGGATAATGTACTTCAGAGTTGATTGTTGCACCATGCATGAGGACAGCAAACAAACTAACCCCTTCACAGTGTAAGGTGCGTGCTTATTATAGAATTGAGGACAACTGTGTAAATTGAAATGACAAGTTTAATGTCGAAAATTTTAGCACAAAAATTACAGCTTTTACACAGTTTTCAACGCGACGACATAAACACAGCGCAATGGATAACGCATCTCGCCAACATCAAAAAGTGAAATAATCCTATACACAACATTATTAAGTATTAACGCTCTGAAAGAACGTTAATCCTGAGCACAATAATATGAGAGTGTAATTGGAAGTTTCTTTACAAAATTGCTCCTACATATATGATGTTGGTCAGTGCTACGAAAATCGTCCGATTCCGGTTCAATGTTCAGTACTAGTTAGGATGACAGTCAAGTCTATGGTGGATGGTTAGTAATGTGACATATCTGAGGGCAAGATTACCCAAGGCCGCTTGAGTTTACAGTGGGCGCAAGCTGGTGATCCAACAAAGTTTACACCTCTGCATGCGGTATTTACCTTATGTTGCGACGAGCTGCCGACTGCAAGGCCACTCTCTCCCACTGAAATTCCTACAAAGCTAATCAGGTCTTAGCTGAAACTTGCAGCAGAAACTTTCCTTATGTTTTTCGTTATGCGAGAAAACATGTACTCAGCCCTAGTCTTAGTATGTAGTGATATACACGCGCATGGTTGGAGCGTGCATATTATAGTGACCTCTCAGTTCTCGCAAGAACAGTTAAATAATTTGGCTGGTTCGTTTCTCCACAGTTGGAGATAAACGTTGCTACAGCTAATCCCTAGTTGAATTGGAGCCGCTGTGAACACAGTGTCCACATAAATTTCTTCTGTGCTTCGTACAGAGCGTTAAACGCTCTGTTCTACACTTTACCCCAGTTCAGAGACGAGTTCCCGAAAATTTCTCTCTTGTGCTACTCATGGCAGCACTTCCTCCCCCACTTGGGTTCATTCGTTCTCCACGTCACGGCCTTTTTCGGCCAATAGGAGCGTTCCTCTTATTTTGTGGAGACTCTCTCTACCAATTGCAATGCCCCCTCTATAAAAAAAAAAAAAAAAAAAAAAAAATGGTTCAAATGGCTCTGAGCACTATGGGACTTAACGTCTATGGTCATCAGTCCCCTAGAACTTAGAACTACTTAAACCTAACTAACCTAAGGACATCACACAACACCTAGTCATCACGAGGCAGAGAAAATCCCTGTCCCCGCCGGGAATCGAACGCGGGAACCCGGGCGTGGGAAGCGAGAACGCTACCGCACGACCACGAGCTGCGGACACCCCTTCTATCAAACTGCGTCGAAACTTCAGTATTTTTCTCCTTCCTAGTGCGTTTCCGCCAATCGGATGTTTTGCGCTCGTTCTAGACGTCTAAATTACATTAACCTTTCCGTGGTCGCACTTTCTGGACAAGTGATCGAAATGCGTTACTAGTTTTTGTTCGTATCCCTATTGGAATTCCGAAACGCAGCTTTCTAAAACTTTTTCTCTGTCCCTTGTGCAGATGTGCCACTGCATGCGGTCCTCCCTCCTGAATCACCTGCTCAGGGTCGCTGACCTTCCTCCTGCCACCCCTTGAAGTGGTTTCCATCGTAACCCCTGCAGCGTGCCTTCACTACACCGTTGTCCGCCTGGATTTTCAAACTAAAAACAGCTCACATTGCCTGTCCCACCTTCTACTGAAAGGCATCCATTTTATGGGAATGGTGTGTTAATTACCATCAATTGACTGTCATCCCTTTTTGTATTACATACTGATAGGCAAATGTCCTCATAACCGCCCAATTACGTTAGGTGTGATATTCACCTTCTCATTGCGATGTGTAAAGCTCCCATGTAAGGTGTGAATCTGACCATTTATTCTGCCACCTTATAAGAGTTCCGAAAGACCGTTACCATAACTTTACCCACTGAGGGTGCGACTTTGAACTTTTTCTTCAGAGGTGAGGTGGTTTAGCGCCACTCCACTGGCGCTTTCTTTCCGGTTCAAGTCATGAATCCACGTTTCATCGCCTGTGACGATTTTGGACAAAAAATTGTCACAGTTAGCCTCGTAATACGCAAACAGTTCCTCACATATGGCCCTTTTTGCTCTTAATGGTCTTCTGTTAGGCGACAGGGAACCCACTGGGCACACACCTGTGGGGACGCCAATCAGTGGATACGAGTGTCAGCACCACTAGCACAGCTGCCGCTTAAGCAGTGAGGTGTCTGATTGTGATCCGCTGATCGTTTCGAATGAGAGAGACCGCACGTTCCAACATCGCGGGAGTCACAGCAGTGTGCGGGATGCGACACACGGGGGATTGGATAGGTGTGACTAGGGCCTCCTGTTGGGTAGACCATTCGCCGAGTGCAAGTCTTTCGATTTGACGCCACTTCGACGACTTGCTTGTCGATGGGGATGAAATGATGATGATTAGGACAACACAACAACCAGTTTCTGAGCAAAGAAAATCTCCAACCCAGCCGTGAATAGAACCTGGGTCCTTAGGATTGACATTCTGTCGAACTGACCACTTAGCTACCGGAGGAGGATATTGGTTAGGTTTGCCCGACCTTGCTGCGATGGCGACAGACGCCTCGCCCGACGACTCACATTGCTTTTGTTCACTGCCAGCTCTCCGCAAAGATTCTGCAAGCGCCTTAAAATATCTGCTATGTTCTAGTATTCTGCTAAAAGAAACTCAGTGGCAGCTGCCTGCTTGGAATGCACCTCTGTTACAGACGCCATTTTGAAAGCTACGTATAATGCCGCTATCTATCGGGGCTGAAGCTCGAATATTCTACGATGTCCCACTGCAAATTCTGCGTTTTTTAAACCGAAATTGGCAGAGAAAAACAATGTCTTGCATTACTTATTGGAAGCCGCTCGTTCTCTGGTAAGCGAGTAAGGACAAATGTTACTTTCGCAGGATTGTCATTGCCAAGTGACATAGTTCGATGGACCTTGACATAGTTCGATGGACCTTGGACAATACATACAGTAGAGTACAGAAGGTAACTGAAAGGAATACGCACAGAGACAAATAGAAACCATACTTTTATTCAGAGACAATAATTACCCTAAAGACACGAGGTTTATGATGGTCCCCTGGACTTTACAGGACATGGTTCTTAACAGAGTGTGTATTCACTATGGACGACAATGCATGCTCTGCAACGTGCTCTTTATGTTGACAACAAGGTCGGTGAGCAGTTCTTGTGGTATGGCGTTGCATTCCTTCACCAGCGAGGTTCACAACTGTTGGATGGTCGTTGGTTTATGTGGACGTCCTCAAGTATGGCTCCCAACGCATAGGCCTGTCCATCCACCTGATATTCTCTCATTCAAAGAGCTCCTCCCGTTGCTCTGTTCGATGCGATCGTGCATTGTCATCCATAAAAAAGAAGTCACGGTCGAATACAGCTCTGAGAAGACGCACATTGGAAAGAGTACAGTGTCACAACATCTTTGACCTGTGAGTAAACCATGTTCATAGATTTGGAAGTCAGTCCAACATGCAACATTATGCCTCCATACACTGCAACGACTGGACCATCAAAACGATCATATACGACCTCTCGCCATTTGAGGATACGTCGAAAAGCATTACTCAGATTGAATCTACACTTATCCGAGTTGGGAATGCGGTCGCATTGTTCACTGGTCTAGTGCCTATGCTCTTGGCACCATTGAAAGCGGTGCCGCGGCTGTGCGGGTATGCAGATGTGAGATGGCCGTCTGTTTCAGGTCTTTCTCCTCAAATTTTGTCCAATCTGAATACTGACTTTGCATACTAGATTCTCTTGCTTCATTACTTTCCGATTCCGATTTTACTTGTCGACTTTTCACATGTAATGCGCACTGATTGCATGAGTGGCTCGGGTTAACTTGTAGTAATCTAGGTAAGCCATCCATCTACTCTCATGCTCATAAATTAAGGATAATTGCAGAATGTGGTGCCACACAACGTGGAATTACACAAAACTGGCGCTAATAGCATAGGCACATAGCGAACACACACGACACAGATCTGTAAGTCCATTGTATTGGTGATAAGTTGAGAAAACCGTCCCGAAGCATATGTGTTACAAAATGCCACTGTTTCCTGCGCATATACCCTGACACCAATATGGGATATGATCACTGTGCACATGTACACAGGCTGCAATGGGTTGGCATACTCTGAATCAGGTGGTCAAGAGCTGCTGGGGTGTAGCCTCCCATTCTTGCCTGTCGGAGCTCCTGAAGTGTCGTAGGGTTTGAAGACGTGCAGCGATACGTCGGCCGAGAGCATCCCAGACGTGCTCTATGAAGTTTAGGTCTGGAGAATAGGCAGGCTACTCCATTCGCCTGATATCTTCTGTTTCAAAGTACTCCTGCATGATGGCAGCTCTGTGGGGCCATGCGCTATCATTCATCAGGAGGAAGGTGGAACTCACTGCACCCTTGGGAAGGTAGACATACTTGTGCAAAAATGACGTCTAGATTCACCTGACCTGTTACAGTTCCTCTGTCAGAGACATGCAGGGGTGTACATGCACCAATCATAATCCCACTCCACACCATCAAACCACGACCTCCACACAGGTCCCTTTCAAGGACATTAAGGGGTTGGTATCCGGTTCCTGGTTCACTCCAGATGAAAACCCGGTCAGAATCACTGTTCAGACTACACCTGGACTCTTCCGTGAACGTAACCTAGGGTCACTGTTCCAATGATCATGTGCTGTGTTCTTGACACCAGGCTTTATGGGCTCTTCTGTTAGCATGGGTCAGTGGAAAGCACCTTGCAGGTCTCCAGGCGAATAAACCATGTCTGTTCAGTCGTCTGCAGACAGTTTGTCTGGAGACAACTGTTCAAAAAATGGCTCTGAGCACTATGGGACTCAACTGCTGTGGTCATTAGTCCCCTAGAACTTAGAACTACTTAAACCTAACTAATCTAAGAACATCACAGACATCCATGCCCGAGGCAGGATTCGAACCTGCGACCGTAGCAGTCGCACGGTTCCGGACTGCGCGCCTAGAGCCTCGAGACCACCGCGGCCGGCGACAACTGTTCCACTGGTTGCGGTAAGGTCCTGAGCAAGGCTACCTGCAGTACTCCAAGGCCGTCTGCGGGCACTGATGGGGAGATATCGGTTTTCTTGTGGACGTCCCGTACTGTAGCACCTGGACACGTTTCATGTCTGCTGGAATCGTTGTCATAATCTCGAGATCACACTTTGTGGCACACGGAGAGCCCTTGCTACGACCTGCTGTGTTTGATCAGCCTCCAGTCACCCTAGTATTCTACCCCTCATAACGTCATCAATATCTGTTCTTTGAGCCATTTTCAACACACAGTCACCACAAGCACGTCTGAAAACGTCTGCACCGTACTCTGACATGCACCAAGACACCTCTGCGTATGTGGACTGCTGCCAGTGCCACCGTGCAACGGCCGCAGGTCAAATGCGGTGCATGGTCATACTCGGAGGTGATTTAAACCCGCAAACTGCCCACCACAGCGTTGTTTCACCATGTATTAGCATTATCCTTAATTTATGAGCATGAGTGTATACCTAATATATTAATATATTGATATTATTTTACCAGATCAAACTCTATCATTTGGTAACAGTTAAAGTAAATTATTCAACTGAAACGCCCGGATCCTCCAGCCATCTGTAATAGGTGAGGTCCCTGACGAGTTCAGGAACTTATCAAATACGTTTCCGATGTAACGGCAGTTGATTTTCAAGTAACCTGTGAGCTTCATGGGGGTAATTTACCATTTTATATGATCTGTGGTGATAGATTCGACATCATTCCAGTCTGTATACATGGAGTACTTGATGAGCAACAGGTCGTGTTCACAGGACACCTGACTTCTGACAAACTGAAAGCAAAGTAATGGTCGTCAGTCAAAATCCATACAGTTACTCTGCCACTAGGAAGCGTGGCATTGCGTGCATTGCAGCCCTGTTAAATTTAGTTCGAATTGCAAGCGCTGTTTGTCGTGGGTCGCTTTTTGCCCGTTGCTCGATGCCACTCATAAACTTGCTGATGATGAGGCGGCTCTTTGAGGAGCTGTCGGTGAAATGCACTTTTCACGTTAACAGCGTACTCCACTGCATCGAACTGCAGCATGAGAAACTATCGTTTCTGTGCTGTTGCCATTTTCCTGAAAACAATCAATAGTGTCACTGCGACTTTAAACTGAACTTCTGCGCTGACTGTTTATAACTTTCAGCACTTCTCTGTCTAGGAGCTTGAGTTGTGTTTCTGTCTTTTGTGGTTTGTGATAGGTAAACTTCTAGATCATATTTATTTTTGAATAACCACGTATTTTGGTCTTATGGGACGAATTATGGCGAATTACGGGAATATGTTTGAGAGCTTAGATTTTTAACCAAGACGGTACGTCTGCCACACCGCACAGCACACAGAGAACCCACATACAGAATTCCAGGAACTTGAGTAACTAATATATGCAGTATATTAGGTAGCTGCAACGGAGGCGTGCGCTCTTGTGAAGCATATTTCTTGCAAGTGGCTTCTATTGAGGAACCATTCCCAGGAACTCACAGACAAGTTCGGGTAGAGGGCTTGTTGATGTTCCATTGTGGAGCACCGTAGCATAACTAAGGGGCTCAAATACGGTAGAGCTGAATTTTCCCCGGACTCCACAAAAGCAATTGTGCAAAAGCCTCGGTCAAAAGGAACAGCACTTCAAAAATGTAATGATAATTGTAACATTTACAGCAATGCTAAGTGATCACTATAAATAATTCTCAGGCAACCAGTTGGCAAAATTAGTATTCGGGATGGGTAAGATCATGATCAAGATGTAAACTTTGCAATAAGAAAACACATAGGAGACTTCAGTAGAAGTAGCTTAGTGAGTTTTCAAGAGCGCTCTGGAGTGGGGTTACTATTCCTCGGTTTCCAGAGCCGGGACAAGTTTAGTAAACGTTAAAAGAACTTGATTCACTGTGTTTCGGCAACAGAACATGGAATCCAAAAGGAAACTCAAACTGAAGAAATGCTGTTTTATACTTCTGTTTCTGTTCGTGTGTTTTGTACCCAGTTGTGTTGATGTCTGTCTAGTCCATCTGTCAGTCTCCCTGTATTCGGTCGATGCAACGAAAAAAGCTGCAGATCTTGTACATGGAAGCAGTCCGAGGTCCTAAGGAAATATGAATAGTTATATTTCTCATCTTACGACGTTACCGATGATAAATAAGGCTGGAGACTTGTGTAGAGTCTATGGTGTACGGAGACGGACACACAACACCCCGAGTGCACGTTTAGTGATTGCTGTCCCAACTCGCCTGACGAAACGCGATAGATAGGAAGTGGTACAATGTATGTCCTCGACAAGGTGTTAAAGTATAGTTTCAAAATTGACAAGAAACGTGACGGAAATCGACTGTGCTCGTCGTAGAAAATAGTACTGGCGTTCCCCTTGCGTGGTACAGAAAAACCATAGGTATTCACTATCTTGATGGAGATCAGTCTCGATCCTCTCTGATAGCTTCTGCCGTCTGGTCCATTGCGATGCCTCTCTGGCCTCCATCAAGATGAATAGTGTCTCGTTTCAGTGAATAATTTTTCAAGTTGTGTATTAGGCCTTCCACCGCGTGGGTAGATGATTTGCAGCAGTTACTGTGCATGCGCATTGTGGCATTCGTTACAGAAAGTGGCCACGTAACTATAGCCCCCTGCCAGTCTCTGTACACAGTCTGCTCCTGAGAGACACGCATACGTGTGTGACAGGTATTTATTGTGGCTTGATCGTTACACGAACCACTATTGCGAGCGTAAGTGACGTCTTATGCTGTCATTTGAAGCGCTAAGCAATAAGCACTCACTCTTAAGGATAGTTCTTCACAACGAGATAGTTCACATCACAATTCGACAAACAGAGGAGAGGTTGACTCCTTTGCCTACATGGCGTAAACAACATTTGCTCACAACTAAGATCTTGAGCGAGAACCAAATATGAAGCTGTTGTGCATTGTGAGCATACGCGACTGTTCACCATGCTGCCAGCTAGAGCCAAATGATGCTCATTGTCTGAAGATGGCTGATAAAACGTGCCGAAACGGGTCGTTTTAATAGATATATCCTGCGATCTTTATTGTTTTTACCAACTAAGAACCCGTTTGGTTTTCATCCGCCTGCACTCTTACAGCATAGCCGTACGTCGACGATATTCTACGCCCCGTTCTGTTGCCCTTCATGCCAAGCCATCTTGGACTTACATTGCAGCAAGATAAAGAAGCGAGAGTTTCTACTGCTTGTCTTTGCGCTTACCGAAGCCCCTTGGCCAGACCGGGTCTCTCCCCAATTCATGACGTTTCGACCATTATAGGCAGAGCCCTCCAACTAGGTTTTGACGATCTAACGCACCATTTGGAAATACTTTGTCACGAAATCCCTCAGGAGGACTTCCAACAACTCCATCAATAAATGTCAAGCAGAATGTCTTCTTTAATAAGGGACAGAGTTGGACCAGTGTCTTACTTTCTCAATATAAGAAGCTCTTTCTCTTGAATAAATCATTCTGTTTTTGTGAAACTGTAAATGTCTGTTCATTTGTACATGTACATCACATCTACAGATTTAGGGCCCATTCGCATAATTACTTTGTGGTGCTTCGCTTTTTCTGTCTTGGAGTGGATATGCAGACGACATGTGTCTATTTCAATCTTATTGTAAATTTAAGACCCGATTTATTTGTGATATTTTATCGTCCTTTACTTTTGTGACGCGCCTCGTATCTACCAGATAGATGCACACGAAGTAACATACCTGGTTTTAATCACGAACTGAATAACGGTGTCTTTGGTTATTATCGCACAAACGTTAATAGCCAATCAGAGCTGTATAGGCTGTAACACTGTTATAATTCAGATTGTTAGGACCGCCTTTCGGACAACAGCAAGTAGCAGAGGCATGGGCTCTTAGAATTCTTTTGAAGTGTAGCAAAGTCCAGCCTGAATGGGTGTCGGCAGCTAATAGACATTTGATGCTCTGGTGCGAGCACGGCGGACTCCTTCGCCGGCAGGCAGCTGCTCCACACGTGATGCCGGCAGCGAACATCACACGCTGGCGTCCTGACCTTCTGGGCGCCATAAAAGTACATCTCCCCGGCTTTGAGACCAGGCTGTAGCGACAGCCGACAGCTGTGCCGCATCTTATCAGACTGTGGCGATGCTGCGCGTCGCAGGATTACGGCATATGTCGGCGTACGGCATTGAGGAGGTCGTCGAAAGCAAACAGTGTTGCTCTAAGTACTGTTACCAGTTAACAACCATGATACTGACTCATGACGAACATAACTGTCTAGCGCTTCACCTTTGCATCGCAGTACGTCGTGTGACGTGCGAGAGCTACATACTCTTCACAGTGTTGGATAATTGTAAAGAAATGTAGAAATATATAAAATTTTCAACTGAATATGGATTAATGCAACATAATTCATACAGAAAAGAACGTACATATTGGAATTTGAAGCTGTGATGGCGCGCTTGCAGAAAAAAATAATAATGAACAAGGAGGGCCTGCATTTTTTTTTTTTTTTTGCATGAACATAATTATGTTTTGCTTCCGCAACCAGTCACGTTTCACCACACTTGTGGCATCACCAGTTCCTTTAGATTACAAATATGTTACATTAGATTTTTTTTAATATTATATAAGTAATTTAAACAACAGTTATTGTAAATGTGGGGTGCACTCAGCCTCGTGATGCCAATTGAGGAGCAACTCGACCGAACAGTAGCGGCTTCGGTCAAGAATACCAACATAACGACCGGGAGAGCCATGTGCTGACCCCACGCCCCTCCTAACCGCATCCTCCTCTGAGGATGACACGGCGGTCGGATGGCCCCGGTAGGCCACTTGTGGCCTGACGACGGAGTGCTTTATTGTAAATGTAATTACATTTGCAACTGAAACAACTGTACTGCATGTAATTGTTTATGTAATTTAAGCAACAATAAAGTATCTTAATATGTAATTACATACATAAATTTTAGTTTAAATTACATATGTAGTTTAAACAATAACAAAACCTGATGTAACATATTCCTGACCTACATAAAATCTGCATTTATAAACGTCACGAACAATAAAAGGAAAAAGCCACTGAGAATACC
Organism: Schistocerca gregaria; assembly: GCF_023897955.1. Taxonomy (NCBI): domain Eukaryota; kingdom Metazoa; phylum Arthropoda; class Insecta; order Orthoptera; family Acrididae; genus Schistocerca; species Schistocerca gregaria. The sequence continues at coordinate 438,163,197 of NC_064925.1, read as the reverse complement.
ACAACCGTGGTGAAAGCTGTTTGGGTATCAAAGTGAAACAATAATTTTGTACTTTCATAAAAGGTATGGAAGTGAAACATGGACGATAAATAGCTTGGACAAGAAGAGAATAGAAGCTTTCGAAATGTGGTGCTACAGAAGAATGCTGAAGATTAGATGGGTGGATCACATAACTAATGGGGAAGTATTGAATAGGATTGGGGAGAAGAGAAGTTTGTGCCACAACTTGACCAGAAGAAGGGATAGGTTGGTAGGACATGTTCTGAGGCATCAAGGGATCACCAATTTTGCATTGGAGGGCAGCGTGGAGGGTAAAAATCGTAGAGGGAGACCAAGAGATGAATACACTAAGCAGATTCAGAAGGATGTAGGTTGCAGTAGGCACTGGGAGATGAAGAAGCTTGCACAGGATAGAGTAGAATGGAGAGCTGCATCAAACCAGTCTCAGGACTGAAGACCACAACAACAACAAAGTCAGACCGTCTTTAATTCATTAGGAAGGGAATCGATAGTAACAGTTTACAAGATTATTAGCGAACCTCTGAAACAAGTTACATTGTTCACATACCTAGGGGTTATAATAAGCAGCGATGCTGGCCGGGACGAACACAAAATAACTTGCACGGAATGCGAATGAAAGACTTAAATGCTTTTATAGGATCAGAATCACTCGCGTTAAAGTGTAATCAACATGAATGGATATCATATACAGAACGCTAGTGCCATTGGTTCCATACTATTGTCTCAGCTTTTGTAGCTTTTACAAAGCAAGCATAACACCCTAAACATCAAACAAGTTTGGCTAGAATCCTAGCACGCGGTGTAGCCTATATGAAAGTGTAACAGAAATTCTCGGAGAACACAGTTCTTGCCGGCCTGGGTGGCCGAACGTTATAGGCGCTACAGTCTGGAACCGCGCGACCGCTACGGTCGCAGGTTCGAATACTCCCTCAGGCATGGATGTGTGATGTCCTTAGGTTAGTTAGGTTTAAGCAGTTCTAAATTCTAGGGAACTGATGACCCCAGAAGTCCCATAGTGCTCAGAGCCCTTTGAACCATTTGAACACAGTTCTCCCGAAATCCCGTCAGGTAAATTTACAGAGCCCGCAATGTGCGCCCATTCTGGAGCCACAGTCGTATATTTAGTGAAGTCATCACGAGAAAAAGGTAAGAGGGGTTAGGTTGCATACAGAGGCTGAGCGTGCAAGTGAAATACGGCCGATAATCAATAACATTGTTACGATGTCCTTGCATCACGTACTGCACAAGTTCTTGCCGAGTGTATGCACACTATGTGATCAAAAGTATCCGGACACCCCCAAAAACAAACGTTTTTCAATTTGGTTCATTCTGCTGCCAGGTACTCCATATCAGTGACCTCAGTAGTCATTAGACATGGTGAGAGAGTAGAATGGAGCGCTCCGCCGAACTCACGGAATTCGAACGTGGTCAGGTGATTGGGTGTCACTTGTGTCATACGTCTGTACGCGAGTTTTCCACATTCCTAATCATCATTAGATCCACTGTTTACGATGTGGTAGTGAAGTGGAAAAGTGAAAGGACACGTAAAGCACAAAATCGCACAGGCCGATCTCTTCTGTTGACTGACAGAGACCGCCGACAGTTGAAGAGGCTCGTAATGTGAAATAGGCAGACATCAATCCAGGACATCGCACAGGAATTCCAAACTGCATCAGGAGCCGCTGCAAGCACTATGGAAGTTAGGCGGGAGGTGAGAAAACTTGGATTTCATAGTCGAGCGGCTGCTCGTAAGCCACACATCACGCTGGTAAATGACAAACGACGCCTCGCTTGCTGTAAGGAGCGTAAACATTGGACGACTGAACAGTGGAAAAACGTTGTGTGCAGTGACGAATCACGGTACACAATGTGGCCAACCGATGGCAGGGTGTGGGTATAGCGAATGCAAAGTGAACGTCATCTACTACCGTGTGTAGTGTCAACAGTGAAATTAGGATGTGGTGGTGTTATGGTGTGGCGGTGTTTTTCATGGAGGGCGCTTGCACACCTTGTTATTTTGCGTGGCACTATCACAACACACGGCTACATTGATGTTTTAAGCACCTTCTTGCTTATCACTGTTGAAGAGCAATTCGGGGATGGCGATTGCATGTTTCAACACGATCGAGCATCTTTTCATAATGCACGGCTTGTGGCGGACTGGTTAACGACAGTAACATCCTTGTAATGGACTGGCCTGCACAGAGTCCTGACCTGAATCCTATAGAACACCTTTGGGATGTTTTGGGACGCTGACTTCGTACCAGGCCTCACCGGCGGATATCGATACCTCTCCTCAGTGCAGCATTCCGTGAAGAATGGGCTGCCATTCCCCAAGAAACCCCCCAGCACGTATGCCTGCGAGAATGGAAGCTGTCGTCAATGCTGAGGGTAGGCCAACACCATATTGATTCCAGCATTACCGATGGAGGGTGCCACGAACTTGTAAGTCATTTTCAGCCAGGTGTCACAATTCGTTTGATCACATAGTGTCTGTAAATGAAGACACACCAAATGAATCGTTCAGAGTCATCCACTGTCTAATGTTCCCGTTCTTCACACCAACTCAAGGGTCGCTTAGCATTGACTACTTGTGAGGGGCTACTCGACCGTTGGACCCCATTGTTTTTAACTCCCTACGCACAGTCATTGATATACCTGTACTGCTGGTAGCACTCTGGAATTCACGAGTTGTTCTTTCCGTTAATTTGGTGCGATTTGTTACAACCACGCCCAGTAAAGGTTGGCAATACCTGTGCGTCAGTACATGACGACTACCTACCTAAGGTTTAGCCTTGGTTGTTTCACTTCTAATGACAACACAATACTCCTCCTCTTACACTGGCGGTCCATCTCTCTTGACATTATGTGGCCAATTCTGCATTACGTAGTGGTGTCTGTGTACGGATGGATGTCTATGTATAAGGCTGTCATGCTGCTGGATGGTACTTCATAGCAATTTTTAGCCACCTTCTTATGCTTTCAGTTCTACATGGAGCAGCGGTAAGGCCTTTTTCACGCTCCCTAATCTCGTTTAGGCCTACATTATTCTCATTACACCTAGGCGCAGTGGAACTTCCAAAAACGTTACATCATCATTATTTTTTGGAGGGTCGTACTGCGACATGTTGTGTGTTTTATATCCTGATAGTAACGTGACAGTAAAGTATTCCTGCAGATATAATAGCCAATTGTAACAACTGCAGCTAACTGAATCTACATTTTGTGACATACTGCGATTACTTGTTATGCTGTTTGATGTATCCTTAGGCACTAACCACATCGCTGGAATTTTTACAATTTTGCAAGAACGTAAAGAAATGACTCACCCACAGAAAAATGTTATGTCCTACTGCTTAATTATTCATCTTGTTGCTTTTGTACAGTGTGGTGCTAATTTTAGATGTTTGGTCAGAATATTTCTATTACAAAATTGAGCTAATCGTTGCTATATGAGAAGCACGAATATTCTTCCTCCTCACTGTAATCCAGAAGCCACTCTTACATGACGTTATTTATTTCTTTAACCTGGTAGAAGTTTGTAATGGTCTTTTTTGACACCTAAGTGGTGACGAAAGCTGCTTTTATTGATTTCTTTTATTATTTTTTCAAACTTTTCTTTGGCGGGCCACTGATCATCAAAGGATGTGTAGTTAATAGGTATTAAATGCATGGAGCACTATACAGGTATACTAGGCACCTACATCAGTACTTGTCATATGGTGGTGGTCGGTTCCTTGAGCTGAGTTACACGAAGCGGTGGTCACCGTATTTCTTATAATAAAAGACTAGACGGATGATGCATTTTAATACCTATGGACTACATGTGCTCTAGCTGCAGATTAAGGACGGTAATGCCCGAAAGTAGTCCGGTACAAAAGAAAAAACACAACGAATCCGTAACAGAAAATACAAGTAAAATTTGCCAACACTTATTTGTCTACTGCTCTTCCACGTCCTTTGCTATCTCTGACAGAATTACAATGCCATCAGCGAACCTCAAAGTTTTTATTTCTTCTCCATGGTTTTTAATATCTACTCCAAATGTTTCTTTTGTTTCCTTTACTGCTTGCTCAATATACAGATTGAATAATATCGGAGAGAGGGTACAACCCTGTCTCACACCCTTCCCAGCCACTGCTTCCCTTTCATGTCCCTCGACTCTTACAACTGCCATCTGGTTTCTGTACAAATTGTAAATAGCCTTACGCTCCCTGTATTTTACCCCCTTCACCTTCAGAATTTGAAAGAGAGTATTCCAGTCAACATTGTCAAAAGCTTTCTCTAGGTCTACAAATGCTAGAAACTTAGGTTTGCGTTTCCTTTATCTTTCTTCTAAGATAAGTCGTAAGGTCAGTATTGCCTCACGTGTTCCAACATATCTACGGAATCCAAACTGATCTTCCCCGAGGTCGGCTTCTACCAGTTTTTCCTTTCGTCTGTAAAAAATTCGCCTTAGTGTTTTGCAGCTGTGACTCACTAAACTGATAGTTCGGTAATTTTCACATCGGTCAACACCTGCTTTCCTTAGGATTGGGATTATTATATCCTTCTTGTAGTGTGAGGGTATTTCGCCTGTCTCATACATCTTGCTCACCAGATGGTAGAGTTTTGTCAGGACTGGCTCTCCCAAAACTGTCAGTAGCTCTAAGGGAATGTTGTCTACTCCCGGGGCCTTGTTTCAACTCAGGTCTCTCAATGCTCTGTCAAACTTTTCACGCAGTATCGTACCTCGCATTTCATCTTCATCTCCATCCTCTTCCATTTCCATAATATTGTCCTCAAGTAACGGAGTGTATATAAACAACGTCAGGGTTGATTTCCAATCGATATAAGAACAATCACAATAGTCTCGCACCTGAACATCTTATCGAGGTGGTGCAACATTTAAGTTGATGTGTGCAGTTTACAAATTGAACAATACAATTTCTTAAAATGTGGAAGCGGTGAATACTACAGCAGCACCGTGCCCTACATTGCATGCGTGAGACAGCGCTGTTCTCATAAGCCGACTTAGGGAAGTTACGAGATGTGAGTGCTGAAGCGGGCAGAAAGGTCAGCAGAACGCCGGACTCGTAATGTCTGTGCCAGCATCTCGTACATCACTGTAGGAGGAGAACAGAGGGGTGGGGTCGGGTGGGGTGGAGCCCGGTGAAGGCAGGCTCCGAGGCGCAAGAGTGATCGACTCATAAAAAAGAAGGTGAAGGCGCTGGCGGGTGAGCAAAACAGGCGGGCCGGACATGAATGGGGTCAGCCAACAAATGATTCTCCATCACACGCTCCAGTCGAGGCGGCCATTAACAATAATATGACGCGCACGGCGTTAACAGCCCGGCGTATAACTTATCTCTCATGACTGACGAACTGTTCCGACATAATATGACAGGCATTGATGCTGCAACGACGCACAGACAAAGCTCCCAGCGGTAGTCAGTGTACGCGTGACAAATTTCACATCCACATTTAATTTGCTCCGTGTAAATTTCATAAGCTCTTATCACGTAGAAGCCTGCTTTGCATCGAGGAACGTTGCTGCACTGTGGTTAATGAAAAATGAAACGCTGAATTACGTTTTGTCCGTGCGTGATCCTTGCTTTTCAGCTGTTTATTTTTAAGTATTTAACAAATTTTCATCTCCCGTCCGATCATACACACACGGTGATTAACAATTATTGAGCGATTTTAAAAGGCTATATTTACAGCGGCACTGATCATAAATGTATGAACTTATTGTGGGTTCGAGGAATCGGCCATGACATTTGCCTGACGTGTAATTAATGGGGATAGGAGTACAACGCTGTTGGAGAGTGATGTTACTCAGCGATAGCACCGGGAACGTGCCTGAATACGCGTGAAGGGTTCGATGCTGCGGTCCAAAAGGCGTTGCACGTCAACTAATAACTTATTCTGCTCCTGCGACATAAAGCAGGAAGTGGCATAACAAGTTTCTTAACAGAGATTTGGATCTTCCTTCAAGAATTGTGGTTGCTGTGAAAGCCAAGTTTATGCAACGATACCATCGAAGAAGTGACCGAAAACAGTTGCATGAGGGCGACAAATGGGAATAAATCCTTTTATTGATTGTATTGAAAAAATTCAATCGCATGTTGTAACACACCTCTTTAATGAAGTCTGTACGATACGTGTCCGCCAAACGGACTTTCAACATTTTGCTGAAAGATGTCGAATTGAGTGGTACGTTTACTTTAAAAAATATAAATTTTTACTTCGTTGATTGTCGTGAAATTGTTTCTATGTCTTCTATTGAAGTGTTTGATCATGTACACAAGTCTTAGTTGTACGAAAAAAGGAAACCGTTTCCAAGAATGTCCGATGAATCACTAATTACGAAATGAAATAAAAGTCTAAACTTTTAATTCTTTGTATTTTAAACTCTTCAGATATCAGGGTAGCAAAATTAAACCTCAATTTGCTCTATTGAGGCACAAATTGCGACCGGAATTATCTGCCTTCTGCCACATACCAAAATTGACTTGACTTCCTTACACAAATTTTCCCGCCAGCTGCCGGGAAGTAAGGACAAAGATTCTATTACACATGCAGACCTTAACTCTAAGAAGTTTTTTGATTGCCACAATACCCCATAGAATTATTTAAAATTGTTTGTACATGAAATTATATTTAAATATAAAAGTTTTCATGAATACTCATATAAATGTTTTTATAAAATTAGTATATTTATGTAGTAGTTAATTTTAATCAAACAAATGTTAAATACGTATTCATTGAAACGGTAGTTCAAAAAGTGTTTGGATTAATGTGAAAAAATCGACACCAGCAGGTATCGTAAATTTCATAGTATTATTAGGTTTGATTACATCACAATGTACGCTTCAAAGAATCACCGAACTGTCATCCAGCTTCACATTCCAGTGAAAGATACCTGGCAGTATGTGAATGCTTGGAGGCGTGAATAATGACGTGAGAACAAGAGGAACTACCAACACAGCCAGCTGTTGTTTTTTCAAGAATCAAGACAAATATGACATTCAAATATTGTCAGTCTTTGTACTCTATACATTCTGGAGTGGCCTGTTTATACCTGAATAATGATAACAAAACCAGCGGCTGTGTTTGAATCTACGTTGTTTATTCTTTTTAACACATGTTACCAGTTTCGACACCAAATGAGGTGACGTCTGACCAGGCTGGGCTTGTTATTGCCACGGAAGGTACGGTATCAGGTTCATGTTGGCCCGCTGAATACGATTCTGTTCATTGCACATGAAAACTGAGGAGGATGGAAGGTTACGCTTAAGGACGCCTTGGATTCAAATGCAGGCGCTGGTTTTGTTATCATTGTTCATGAACTTCGTGACCCGGTGCTGTCACACTTTGCTTGATGGATTACCAAATGTTATTACTCACGCTGTTAGAAAAGTCAGTACTACGAGACACAGTTATTGGAATAATGTTTTATGTTTTCATTTTGGTGATCAGTGAAATGACAAATCAAGATCATAAGCTGTTGACAGGCGTTTATATACACCAACGGGGACAGTTGAAAATTTGTGCTCCGACCGGGAATCGAACCCGGGATGGGCAGACGCTGTATCCATCTGAGCCACCGAGGGCACAGAGGATAGTGTGACTGCAGGGATTTATCCCTTGCACGATCCCCTTGAGACCCACATTCCCCACTTAATGTCCACACACTACATTCGTAGTGCCCCTGCCCATTACGTTCATTACGCTCGGCAGACAATCTTACCGAGTCCCTTAAGAATTCTGGCAATGAGTGTACATCCAGCACAGAAGGAGGAGGTCAATGGCCGGTTAGCCTTAAAATATGAAGATGGAATCTGTTCTTTCAGACATGTCCGAAATGTAGTGTGTGGACATTAAGTTGGTAATGTGGGTCTCACAGGAAGCGCGCAAGGGATAAATCCCTGCAATCGCACTCTGTGCCCTCGGTGGCTCAGGGGAAAAAATGGATAGAGCGTCCGCCATGTTAGCAGGAGATCCCGGGTTCGAGTCCCGGTAGGGGCACACATTTTCAACTGTCCCCATTGATGTATATCAACGCCTGTCGACAGCTTAGGGTCTTGATTTATTCATTTCATTTCATTCTAAGAGAGCTGTATGGTCACCGACATGTCGAAAGAGCAGATACCATCTTCATATTGGTGATCAGTGGTTTATTTTACAGAGCGAACGGGTACGAAAGGTACTTCATCTACTTTAAGCAAATTTGCGTTGTGTGCAGATATTAAATCGCTGTGTGAAGCCATGTAAATAATTTAATTACTGGACTTGCCTTTTTGTGATTTAATTTTTATTTGAATCTGAAGGTAATTTAGGGCCTCTTGTGATTTCGTACTGGTAAAAGTATATTCCGCGGGGGATTTTTAATTGAGTTCATTGTGGTGTGGTTAAACCGAGTCATATTATAAGAACTAATGTTTTTTGATAAACTTTAGCACTCTGGAATGGACACAATCGAATTACTATTTTTTTTAAACAAAGAGAACTGCTCACCCTATTGATGCAAGTGGAGGTTTAGCCAACACTGTCCTACCATCATTAAAAAGTAATGAGACTGTATGGAAGAGACTTCAGTGTGTCCCATGTTAATCACTCAAGCTTGTCGCCGACGCACGGTGGTCTACCAGCTACCAGCACGCCATTTAACCCACGAATAGTCTCCCATTTATCTCCAGCTCTCTTCTACCACGGATCAGTGTTTTCTTTCGGTGTCAATAAGATGTCATGAAACAGCTGTCGGTGATTGCGCGACACAGCGAGACAAGTAATAAACAGGAGAACTTCTGCTCGCCAAAGTTAAATTAGTTTACGCCGCTGTAAGACAGCCGAAATGTCGGTTTTAGTATTCTAATATTTCAGATATTGTACAATGTAATACCCCAGAAAGATTTGAATTATATTTCTTCTTATAATTCAAAGTAGGAAATGAGTAAAAGATGTAACTCAAATTTTAGCATTACATTTCATATAAACCTTCATAGAATCTCGAATTACCTATAAAAACACTATTACTGTCGAATTCCGTGCCGGTTTTGAAAACTCAAATCAAAGACATGCACAATGCTCTTTCTAGCATTTTAGGTTGTTTCCGATTGTGTTTTTATAAGAACGTTTCCTCTTCTTCATGCAGTTCACGTGTCACGTAAGTGATACGTTTCAACAGTACAAGGCATCAAACCGCACTGCAAGCTGTTTCTATCATGTCTCATTTATACGCACAATTACCAAAGAATAGAGAAAAATGTAGTGAATATCTAAGGTTAACCTTCTGAAAAGATAAAAATCCAGTTTAAATCTCATTTGTGTTGTCCCATTCACATATTCAAAATCAGATACAAAATATTTTTGTTAACAGAGGATTCGTAATATCATTGAAACACGAGGCTTGTGTTTTAATGGAAGTCCTTTTTGAAATAAAAATAAAACATGTAGACTTTTCTTAGCAATTTTACTTTTACGTGAAAGTGTATAATTTAATCTACGTTTCTTCATAATTCTCACCAATATTAAGGTATCGTACAACTAGCGATGAATAATATTCTCATAGAAATCTGTCGCCTCAGGGTAACTTTTGATAATTTGAACGGCTGTAACAGCTGCAGTAGATTTCTTGGCACTTGAGGAAACCCATCACAAAACTTCGAAATCGTAAAGCATCTGGTCTCTCTCAGTTTTTCATCAACTTTCTGCTCCAAATCATCAGTAAACACAGAAGGTTCCTTTTCGCGTACCTTCGTATAGCCATCTTTGAAAGCTCTCATCCATTTTGGTACTACTTCATCGCTCATAAGTGTCAAGAAGTGTGCTTTATGCAATTGTTACATTAAATTATCGAAAGTTGTGCTCAGCTGGCAGATATCTATGATGATGGTATTCAAAACAGTTTCCGTGATACGACAAGTAGCTTAATATTGGTGGAAAATAAAGTAGAGGCTTTCACGTAAAAATAAAATTGCTAAGAAGAGCCTACTTGTTTTATTTTTATTTCAGAACGGTACTTCCTTAAAATCCCGCCTCATATAACATTAACAGAACAAAGACGAAAAAAAATAATCACGTGTATGGTTGATCATGAGCCAGATAACTTGACGCGCTAGCCACTCTGTAAGCGGTAAGTTTGTAAAATCTATAAAATCTATTCAATACCGAGCTGCAACACTTCGTAAAAGGTAGTGTATGTGATGGTGCTAGATAAACTCGTGACTATCTTGTTCAGAATTTCCAAAAATATTGAAAAGTGGCCATTGACTTCCAAATAAACTGTTCGATTTTGCAGTTCCAATGTAATAATTTGCGCAAGAGTATTGTGTTCGACTTTTACATTTCTCAAGTACGTAGGCGTTTTCGCAATGAAAACTATCTGATATGCGAAAGCAGCTCATTGTCTTTTTGCTTTTGCCTTGCAGTAAGGAGAAGATGAAAATAAAAGTGCTGAATTAATCAGTTCCACTCTTACCTTCTATGTCTTCTTTGCTTAGTGTACGACATGACTGTGACTACATGTTCAGGATAAGATAGAGGCGACGGATCTCTGCGTGATGTTTACCTGCAAAATAAAAGAGAAAATCATTTTTTAATTTTTTTGAGTGGTTTCTGTATAAGCTGATAATTCACTCACTGACGTTTCTCCGACGGCAACCGCTGTTACTTACGCGTTTGCCATCTCTCTTGCTAAGACGCTCGCTAGTTCTAGGAACCAGGAACATAGCAGAGCAAAGTGTACACGGAAACTATGGCGACTATCACTAATTCTTAAGGAATTATAATGTGAGAGAGAGTCTTGAAGTTACACAGCTCATACAGATATACAAAGTAGCTCGGTAAAGCCTATTTCTTACGCACCTCCTACCGCTATGGATTCGAAAACCGCTTCGAATTACTCGTATGCGTGACGTCATAAGGCCTGTATTGTCTAGCTGAAAAAACTGGGTGGATAAGACGTGACGGTTGCAATAGTTTCATCACGGAGTTACTGCTAATGAGACATGAGACATTCTTAGTTGTGCAGGCAATGGGTTTTTCGTGAACCACCGTGTGAAAGACGAACCGCGGTTGCCTCACATATTTTAAAACTGTCGCTCCGCCAGGGGCACGCCCGAGAAAGATATTCACGTCGGAGGTTAAGTCAGAGTGGAATAGAGAGAATACGGGATGATACAATGCAACGGATCACTCTCTTAATCACTCCTTCATAGCTACAAGTGAGTATCGATTCCATTCAAAATAACTTCCCAAATAAGTCTTAGAGAAGCCATTAACACACACAAGTACGTCTACTAACTGAAAAAAACGTCACGCAGAAATTAAGTACTCGTTCATGAACACCGTTGGTCAACACTCCTGACAAGGAGGTAAGTTTCTTGGATAGATAAATGGCGGGTAAATTTTGGCAGGAGCTTTTAAAACAGGCCGGCCATTGTAGCTGAGCGGTTCTAGGCGCTTCAGTCTGGAACGCGCGACCGCAAGGGTCGCAGGTTCGAATTCTGCCTCGTGCATGGATGTGTGTGATGTCCTTAGGTTAGTTAGGTGTAAGTAGTTCTAAGTTCTAGGGGATTGATGACCTCAGATGTTAAGTCCCGTAGTGCTCAGAGCCATTTTTAAAAAGGGACATAAGCAGTGCTTCTATGTTGATACCGTGGCGCAATTCGCCATCTCAGAAACTTTCTCGTAGAGCGTGTTTATTTTTCAGATAAAAATTATTGAAATGTCGATAAAATTCTCCATGGTATGTGCCCGCAGTGTCAATACGTAAGATTCTCCTACGTTTCGGGCACTATTGTACATAGTCTTCCTCGGGGTGTTTTTCTTGAGTAAGGCCATTTGCAGCAGTGGCGGAAACGTCTTAGTATTTATATACTGACAATACGGTCAAATACCCTCTAGAATTTTATTGACAGCGACAACTGCCTCGGAAACGTGCGCTTACAAAAATTGTTGCACTTCGTAGAATACGCAGAGACAGGTTTTTATGTCCTTCACCTCCGTGTTTACAAACAATGGAAACAGCGCGGCATTTCCTATGCAAGCGAGTCGCCTGGATGCGCACCACTGGCCCCCAGTACCGAGGACCCAACCGGTATTATTTCCAAGCTGACAGGGAAACAGCACTGATATCAGATACACGTTATTCCACAACATTCTTGGACTTCCAATACACGGAGAAGGCAGGGACATTAAGAAGTGGTTTCCGGTGACGTAAGTAAACATAAATACAAGGTTGTGTGCACAAATATAATTAGGCCTGTGATCTGGAAATCCGGGATAACAAAAAATGATTTTTGCACATATTACTTCAACTGTGATGACAGATTGATACTACAACATATGAATAGTGTGGTACACCAAAAATAAATGACAAGAAAGAACTATAGATAAATAAGTATTACAACAGTGGACATATTATGAATTATTATATTAACATAGCTAGTTAAAGGTGAAATTAATTTAGGTATTAATCAGTCTGTTATATTTTTGTGTAGTATTTCATGTTGAATCAAAGTCTGCATATTGTAATTCTTTATTTATGTTTCAACCTGGAAGGTAGCTGAATGAAATTCAAGAAAGGCTGCAATGGCTAACTAAGTCTGTTCATTGAGGAGACAATGTTATTTGTTTTTATGTGTCTATATTTCTACCTCTTCCGGTAAATTCATGAGGCTGCCTTTTCAACACGGTGCAGTATTTGAATGTGGTCTTCGATGAAATTCACTCAATGCATTAATTTGGAATTCTGTTGTGTTGTGTGCTATTGAGTGAAACAGTTTTGACTTTAGCTCGTTGCAAATGACTGGAGTCCGAGTTTATTGCAATCTTAACGTTAGCTCTATACCGCGTTTTCGGCCGTTAGCTTAGCGTCGATCTTGATTTTCTCAAACTACGTGGTTCACGGCAATGACCAGTCTAGTGTAGTGTCTGGCTACGACAGTTACCTGACCCTAAATGCTTTATTGTATACTAGCTGACCCGGCGAACTCTGTTCCACTTTAAAGGCAATAAATAATCAGATTTTGGATGTTAAGTTCAATTTTTTATTAGGAAATACAAACAATTTAATGATCCTTTATTCTTTGTTTTTTGGTGCATAGCGTCCACTCTTCAATTAAGTACCTTGTGATACACGACATTTTTTGTTTTATTATCAGGCGCAAGAACAAACAACGCAGATGGTCTTCCGACCCGTGAACATGCCACATATAATTCACCATGTGAAAAACATGGATATTCCAGATTTAAACCACGAACTTTCAAGGATTGGCCTTGTGATTTGTTAATGGTCATGGCGAATGCAAGACGGATCGGAAATAGAAGTCTTTTAAACTCAAACGGCATATCGGTTAGGTTCATCGAGATCCTCGGAATGAGAACTTCCTCACCTTCGAATTTTCCTTTGAGTATCGTCGCGTAAATAACATTGTTCATCAATTTCCTTGCCACCCATCGCGTACCGTTGCACAGTTTTCGTTGGTTTATGTTTCGAAACCTGATTACTACAGAGCCAACTTTCAGGCGTAAATTGTGCGGTGGTAAGCCTGTCACAACCAAGGCGTTTAAACATTCAGTTGGATAGTTGGTGGCTTCATCTTCATTTGTTACACAGTCAATAGATTTGATCGAATGTATTTTACCATTGTTCTCATTCTGAATTATGTAGTTTAGGTCACCTACATCTTTATTCTTAGCCGCTAAAATTGCTCGCTCACTCAACCATTCATTAGTTTTGTAGTTAGTAATGATGTCTGGGAATACTTTCTCGATAAGTTCGTCTTTCGATGAGACAAAGTGACAGCAATGATGAGGAAATGAAATCAATCCGCTCGATTCTTCAACAGGTACTCGAACATTAGCGATTTCAGCAATTGCTCAGATAAATCCTCAGCACATGTATCATTAAGCAATGTAACTTTCATGTTTGTTGTCAGCTCAAGTTTCTTCACATAGCGCCATAGATTCGATGAAATGTTCGATCGTGTTGGTCGCGGCATTGTTTATGATACAAATTATTTCCTTAAATTTTTGAGTAATGATATATACTGATACTTAGCCATAGACGTTTTGCTGCCATTTGCGTTTTGTTATTCCATGTCACATACGTTTTTGTTATACCACGTTTTATAGTGACGTTTAGCTGGCTGGCATTTGCGTTTTGTTATTCCATGCCAGATGCGTTTTTGTTGTACCACGTTTTATAGCGGTCGAACGGGATAGAAAGTATCCTATGTCCGTCTCCTGGTTCTAATCTACCTCTACACCAATATCAGCCAAATAGGGTGCTACAAAAAGGTACGGCCAAACTTTCAGGAAACATTCCTCACACACGAATAAAGAAAAGATGTTGTGTGAACATGTGTCCGGAAACGCTTAAGTTCCATGTTATAGCTCATTTTAGTTTCGTCAGTATGTACTGTACTTCCTCGATTCACCGCCAGTTGGCCCAATTGAAGGAAAGTAATGTTGACTTCGGTGCTTGTGTTGACATGCGATTCATTGCTCTACAGTATTAGCATAAAACACATCAGTACGTACCATCAACAGGTACCATCATGAACTTGGTTTTGCAGTCAGTGCAATGTTTACAAATGCGGAGTTGCCAGATGCCCATTTGATGTATGGATTAGCACGGAGCAATAGCCGTGGCGCCGTACGTTTGTATCGAGACAGTTTTCCAGAACGAAGGTGTCCCGACAGGAAGAAATTCGAAGCAATTGATAGGAGTCTTAGGGAGCACGGAACATTCCATCCTCTGACTCGCGACTGGGGAAGACCTAGAATGACGAGGACACCTGCAATCGACGAGGCGATTCTTCGCGCAGTTGACGATACCCTAATGTCAGCGTCAGAGAAGTTGCTGCTGTACAAGGTAACGTAGACCACGTCACTGTATGGAGAGTGCTACGGGAGAACCAGTTGTTTACGTACCAAGTACAGCGTGTGCAGGCATAATCAGCAGCTGATTGGCCTCCACGGGTACACTTCTGCGAATGGTTCATCCAACAATGTGTCAATCCTCATTTCAGTGCAAATGTTCTCTTTACGGATGAGGCTTCATTCCAACGTGATCAAATTATAAATTTTCACAATCAACAAGTGTGGGCTGACGGGAATCCGCACGCAATTGTGCAATCACGTCATCAACACAGATGTTCAGTGAACGTTTGGGCAGGCATTGTTGCTGATGTCTCATTGGTCCCCATGTTCTTCCACCTACGCTCAATGGAGCACGTTATCATAATTTCATACGGGATACTCTACCTGTGCTGCTAGAACATGTGCCTTTACAAGTACGACACGACATGTGGTTTATGCACGATGGAGCTCCTGCACATTTCAGTCGAAGTGTTCGTACGCTTCTCAACAACAGATTCGGTGACCGATGGATTGGTAGAGGCGGACCAATTCCATGGCCTCCACGCTCTCCTGACCTCAACCCTCTTGACTTTCATTTATGGGGGCATTTGAAAGCTCTTGTCTACGCAACCCCGGTACCAAATGTAGAGACTCTTCGTGCTCGTATTGTGGACGGCTGTGATACAACACGCCATTCTCCAGGGCTGCACCAGCGCATCAGGGATTCCATGCGAAGGAGGGTGGATGCATGTATCTTCGCTAACGGAGGACATTTTGAACATTTCCTGTAACAAAGTGTTTTAAGTCACGCTGGTACGTTTGTTGCTGTGTGTTTCCATTCCATGATTAATGTGATTTGAAGAGAAGTAATAAAATGAGCTCTAACATGGAAAGTAAGCATTTCCGGACACATGTCCACATAACATATTTTCTTTCTTTGTGTGTGAGGAATGTTTCCTGAAAGTTTGGCCGTACCTTTTTGTAACACCCTATATATATAGTAACTGAAGCTACAGTGATTTGTTCGTAAGTGGAAAAGATCTTAGATTCACATTACCCAGAAAATCAAGCAAATTGTCGTTAACTGTTTGATACTAGTGTGAGGAACATTTGGGGTTACGGTGTGGCAGCTTTGCCTGAACACTAGCTTTACAGACGCGTCCACAGCCAGCCGATTAGCGCGTCTTGCTAGGTGTGTGAGCTCGTCGACCCCGGCTGCTATTCTAGTCGCTGCCAGTATCGATGCCGAACATCGATCTACCGAACGACCGCTAATGGGCGGCTTCACGTTCCGCTCGTGACGGTCGCCGACCGGCGTCGAACACAGTCCCGCAGGCCACGGTGTCCGCGGAGAATTATGGGAACGTCCAACTCCGTCCGTGCGGATCGGACGTCACGCCACGAACGGGAATCTGCCTTCTTTGGGCTCAAAGACGTGTCTTGAACTGGATATTTTTCTCTCTTTTTAGTGTCGACATTGTGTTTACTCTTTGTGATATAAAGTAGAAAGATTCGTGCAGAAAACTTGATTTAAAAATATTCCTGCCAAGTTTGCTTCTCTGGCTTTCATAAACCACTGCAATCGATAGTTGAATTGTATCCTTATCGAAGAAGAGAACGAGTACCTCCGCAGATTCGATCTTATTATGGAGGTTCTGTAGTACCTCATTTATGTCACTTTTGGAAACGATTCTCATTCACTCAGTCGATGTCTTCATTATTAAAAACCTCTTATTAAACGACTAGTTGTCTGGCACGTGGATACATTTTTTGTCATTGGCCGCAGAAATTCACTTAACACACGCATTCTTTCCTGTCGGGCGTGTTAACGGTTGCGAAAATAGGTAACCGTAACGTGAGGCGTGGCAAAAGTTATTGTGCCTTGGATAGGGGCCGGCCGCCGTGACCGAGCTATTCTAGGCACTTCAGTCCGGAACCGTGTGATTGCTACGGTCGCAGGTTCGAATCCTGCCTGGGGCATGGATGTGTGTGATGTCCTTAGGTTATTTAGGTTTAAGTAGGTCTATGTTCTAGGGGACTAATGACCCCAGATGTTAAGTCCCATAGTGCTCAGAGCCATTTGAACCGATCCGCTGTGTTTACATCGAAGTGACTGGGACCTCTCGTCCTACTGCACCGATCGTTAACTAGAAATGGTTATGTTCGGTTACAATGAGACAATTTGTAGCAATTCATGGATTTCAAGTTCCCAAACAAGGGTGGAATTTGTATGGACGACAATGCTTCATGTCACCGAGCCATTATTGTTCACGACAGGTTTGATGAACATTTTGGACACTTCGAGCGACTGATTTGCCCACCCAGATCGCACGACATGAGACCCATCGCACCATTATGGGACACAATTGAGAGGTCAGTTTGTGCGCAGAATCCTGCACCGGCAATACTTTCGCAGTTATGGACTGCAGCATGGCTCAATATTTCCGCAGGCTACTTCCAACAGCTTCTTGAGCCCATGTCACGTCGAGCTGCTGCCCTGCGCCTGAGCGGGCAAAAGGAGGTCCGACACCATATTAGGAGGTATGTCGTGACTTTTGTCACCTCAGTGTATCGCGGCTGATACATCACCTGCTCACCGTTTAGCATAAATCTCACCCAGGAAACGGATGTATTAAACGTTAAAGCGACAATCCTATCAGGAAACGTCTTGACAAAATTAGAAATTTACATCTGATGTAAGTCCCATGCGGAATTTCGCGGATGATGCTGTAGTATACAGAGGAGTTGCAGCATCAGAAAATTGCATCGAAATGCTTCTCTACTCTCTGTGTCTTAGTTGTCAGTTCCTCATTACAGCATTACATAAGAATGTCCAGATGCTTTTTACCGGACAGTATACAAAATACCGTTTTCAAAAAAAAAAAAGTTTCAAATGGCTCTGAGCACTATGGGACTTAACATCTGAGGTCATCAGTCCCCTAGAACTTAGAAATACTTAAACCTAACTAACCTAAGGACATCACACACATCCATGCCCGAGGCAGGATT
The DNA here is from genome assembly GCF_023897955.1 of Schistocerca gregaria. Classification (NCBI taxonomy): domain Eukaryota; kingdom Metazoa; phylum Arthropoda; class Insecta; order Orthoptera; family Acrididae; genus Schistocerca; species Schistocerca gregaria. The sequence continues at coordinate 438,145,317 of NC_064925.1, read as the reverse complement.
CGAACCTGCGACCGTAGCGGTCGCGCGGTTCCAGGCTGAAGCGCCTAGAACCGCTCGGCCACCCTGGCCGGCATACCGTTTTCAGATATAGGTTTCCGGATAAGCATGTAGCACTCCACATTGGGTTAAAACTTAGGAAACGTAGGTATCGACTGCAGGGCACGTACTGACAGTTGTAATTAATGTGACGATAAGCTCGCACAGGTTACGTATTATCTGATTATACGAGCATCCCCGAATATTCATTGGCCTTGTGGCAGCTCTGAAGGAGGGCGAGCTCTCGAATCCCTCTAATTTGACATTCGTGATCTCCTCGGGAGGTATAATTAAGGGGAAGCAATATATTCGATACCTCATCCAGAAACGCACCCTCTCGAAACCTGGACAGCAAGCTACACCGCGATGTAGAGCGCTTCTCTTTCAGAGTCTGCCACTTGAATTTGTTAAACATCTCTGTAACGCTATCACGCTTACCAAATAACCCTGTGACGAAACGCGCCGGTCTTCTTTGAACCTTCTCTATCTCCTCTGTCAACCGGAGCTTGTACGGATCCCACACTGAAGAGCAATACTCAAGTATAGGTCGAACGAGTGTTTTGTAAGTCACCTCTTTTCTTGATGGACCACATTTTCTAAGGAATCTCCCAATAAATCTGGCACCCGCCTTACCAACAATTAATTTTATAAGACCATTCCACTTCAGATCGTTCCGTACGCATACTCCCAGATATTTTACTGAAGTAACTGCTACCAGTGTTTGTTTCGTGTGAAAGCTGCATCTGCAGCTGTATTTGTACACGGCATCCAATCTGTGTTCGACTCAATTCCCAGGCGTCTCAAGGCCGTTATTACGGCCAGAGGTGGTTGTTCTGGGTACTGGTTTCTCAGGATCTATGCACCCAAATTGCGTGAAAACGTAATCACATGTCAGTGTAATATGTTTGTCCAATGAATACCCGTTTACCATCTGCATTTCTTCTTGGTGTAGCGATTTTAATGGACATTAGTGTATCATTTCGTGTTCAAAGTCTGTTAATTCTCCTCGTGCGGCTGTAATCACGTCGGAAACTTTTTCACATGAATCACCCAAATAACAGCTCCGCCAATGTACTTCCCTTTTAAACCTTGTGTAAGCAATACTGTCGCCATTTGTGTGTGTGCATATCGCTATCATATGACTTGTATCACAGTGTACTTCGGAATAGTCAATCAAGAAGAAGCCTTAGAAATCAAGCTATGCGAATTTAGTCACCGACAGTAGCATGCTGTTGACACGCGAGAGAATTTCACGGCTAGAGTGATTACAGTTAAGCATCGCCCAGGGCTCGAAGTGGTAACGGCGTAGTTAGTCGAAGCGGCCGCCGTTGGGCAGGCGGTCGATAGGGGGAGCGCGTCACGCAACGTGCACTGCAGTGTCCCAGGTCAGAAGGCGATGCCGCCGGCGTGGGCGCTGGGGGCTGGAGTAGCTGGTGGAAGGCAGGAAGCAGAGGCTGAGGCTCCCACCCTACAAATTTACACAGTAAAAAACTAAACGAAGCCAAACTAGCGTAACTAGGGCCACGCGTGAAGCGTTCAACGAATTCGAAGGTAAAGTGCTGTATACGTGTAACGCTGTTAAAGCAGAGAGGGGAATGATTTTCGAACTACGTCTGGCACAATATGTACACGGGGACGTACACTGATGCTACGTGTGAAATACAGATGAGTCTACTTATTGTAACTGAGTCAAATTTGCCAGCCGTTGTGGCCGAGTGATTCTAGGCGCTTCAGTCTGGAACCGCGCTTCTGATACGGTCGCAGGTTAGAATCTTGTCTCGAGCATGGATGTGTGTGATGTCCTTAGGTTAGTTAGGTTTAAATAGTTCCAAGTTCTAGGGGACTGATGACCTCAGACGTTAAGTCCCATAGTGCTCAGAGCCATTTGAAACATTTTGAGTTAACTTTCTCACCTCGCATATCGTAGACTTTTCCGCAGTGGAAATGATAATTAAATCACGGCCCTGCACGCTGTTGAGAGGCACTGATGTAAGTCAACTGGGACAGTTTGAACATGTGTGCCCCGACCGGTACTCAAACCCGGGATCGCTCTATCCATCTGAGACATCGAGGACACACAGGGTAGCGTGACTGCAGGGATTTATCCCTTGCACTTTCTCCGTGAGACCCTCATTCCCAACTTAATGTCCACACACTACATTCGTAGTGCCCCAGCCCATTAGACTCATTACTCGCGGCACACAGTCTTACCGAGTCCCGTAAGAGTTCGGGCAATGCGTTTACATCCAGCACAGGAGAAGGAGGTCAATGGCCGGTTAGCCTTAACTATATGAAGATGGTATCTGTTCTTTCGGACATATCCGAAAGAACAGATACCATCTTCATATTGCCCCAATTGGTTTCTTCTCTGTAGTTCGCGAGTTCTAACGCTTGTGCAATAAAGAGTGCATAATAATGTGAAAAGTGGCTAGGTTTAAATGTTAAGCATAATAAGAATAGTAAAATGTTTGAATGTCAACAATTTTGTCTCATTACAGTAATAGCCAACTTAGTAAACCGATTTCTAGAGCCTGCCTATAGTTATATTCATAACAAGATACCTGAATGTCAATCATAGTTTCTGGAACACCGGAAAGGTCACAATAATACTACACACGATCGTAGAATCAACACGGGATCGCAAAAATATGTTTTACAAGGGAAATATAACAATTAATTCCGCCTTTAAGAGGAATTACACTTCACACACCAGTTCACGAGGTACCACCTCGCAAACGAATCGCAGACTGACATGAATTAACACAACATCGCTCAAGTACTTCTTGGGTGGAAATTTACCAACAAACTATTCCGTCTATACATGAGATCAGATTTTATACACTGATACGAATCAGTGTGTTGAAATGTTCAAATTTGTGTGAATTCATAAGGGACCAAACTGCTGAGGTAATCGGTCCGTAATCTTACACACTACTGAAACTAACTTATGGTAAGAACATCACATACACCCATGCCCGAGAGTGGGTTCGAACCTCCGGCGGGAGGGGTCGCGCAATCAGTGTATAAAACCGAACAAAGGCTAGTGATAAGCTATCTTAGCAGTTTGGTGTCTGCCGTCTCAGGGCGCACATGTAATTAGTCCACCCTTTTCATCAATAATCACTGACAGTAAACAGAAATTGTAATCATCATTTCTTGATGAATTTAGTGATGTTCAAATTGTTATTAACAAGTTCTCAGTAACGCCATCAGCACCGTCGGGGCTGGCATTTAATCAGCAAACATAAATAATGAGAGTTTCGCTATTTAGCGCCCAGCGTTATAGGTGAATCCCCACTGTCTCTGTCCGCTCAAGAAAGATCCGGCTCTTGCTACCCAGGCAGTACTCACCCTATGTGACCATCTGGCGTGTCTTTCGATGAGTCTGGGTTGTGATTCTGCCTGTTTACTAGCCTCCCCGTAACAAAATCCTCCTATGCTGTGCATTACACCATAGCAACAAGAATGTAATAGATGTGGGCAGCGGTATGGCATAAACGCCACATATCAACTTGAGAGAAAATCCTAAGAAGGTTTTTTTTTATGTTAAACCAGTCTAACATGAAGTTGCATTTTCCTAGCTGCGGGAATTTCCTCTAGTGTGCTGTGTAAAACGCGTACGAGACCCCGCTGCTCTCTCGTACAATGCAAAAATACGAGACCGTTTTCCTAGGGTGTGGACAACGCAGCGCCTCGGCGGGCTTGGACGGAGGAGCGGGGGTAGCCGAACTGGGAACCAGCGAAACGACAGCTCCACTGTTTTTTTCGCGCGCACAGGCAACAACCGATAATTTTTAACAGAGTTGTCATAGAAACAATCACCAGAAATGTCGGCTGACTGCTTCTCTTCCTCAGAGCATGAGCGCCGGCCGCTGTGGCCGAGCAATTACAGGCGCTTCAGTCCGGAACCGCGCTGCGAAACAATCACCAGAAATGTCGGCTGACTGCTTCTCTTCCTCAGAGCATGAGCGCCGGCCGCTGTGGCCGAGCAATTACAGGCGCTTCAGTCCGGAACCGCGCTGCTACTACGGTCGCAGGTTCGAATCCTGCCTCGGGCATGGATGTGTGTGAGGTCCTTAGGTTAGTTAGGTTTAAGTAGTTCTAATTGTAGTGCAATGATGACCTCAGATGTTAAGTTCCATAGTGTTTAGAGCCATTTTTTGAGAGGATGAGCAACTTATCGAACTGGTTTCCGAAAAGCAAATTTTGTGGAATGTGGCCGACGCCGAGTGGAAAAATCAAATGAAAAAAGGCTTAATTTGGTCAGAAATTGGAAGAAAAATGAATACAACTGTTCGCGAGTGGAACAGGGTTGGAGGGATCAGATAGTGGTACCGAAAGTACCCTCCGCCACACACCTTTAGGTAGCTTGTGGAGTATGATGTAGATGTAGATGTCTTTTACTATGTCCAATGTAATACATTTTGCCACTCGGTTATAGGAACTACTTCTCAGTTTCCTCGGGCATGGATGTGTGTGATGTCCTTAGGTTAGTTAGGTTTACTTAGTTCTAAGTTCTAGGGGACTGATGACCACAGATGTTAAGTCCCATAGTGCTCAGAGCCAGCCACTTCTCAGTTTGTCTTTAATTAATGAAAGAAAATAATGAAACTGGTTGAGTGTGAATCTGAAAAATGCCATAAAATTCTCCGCATCCTTCGAGCAAATGTTTTGTTACTAAAATTTTGTATGCTCCTTCTTCTTCACAATGCGAGAACATTTGTTTCACTGCACCGCGATTCCTAAGTAATCTTCCCAATAACGTACAGTCCTCCTCCTCCTTTTCCCTAACTTTCATGTACTTTCGGGGTGCCAAAACTAACAGTTTTTATCTCGAGCACTGGGGCTGCATGTTTGGCCTTCACCGTCTCCGCTGCTACTGTCCCGCTGCACTGCTTGGGCCTAGCAGAAGGCTCCTAACAGTGCGCAGGAAATAGCGTCGCACCAACGAACCGCATGAAACTGCTCTCGTCTAGCAGAAACTATGGCACCCGTGACTCCCAACAAGCAGCAAAAATTATTTCAAACGTTTCCGAAAGTTTTTCTCGCTTTCACTCCACCAAAAATTTATGGGAAAAAGTTTGCCGCTTACTACATTTTGGACGTTGGTTGGTAAAAGCTACATTTTAATTTATTACTCCACTATTAGCGACTCTATTGGCGAGAACTTTTGAATACTTTTAGGGATATACTACTGAAGGCAACTATAAAGTTATGTTGTTGTACGGCACTTAGATTAGGAGATACGGCGTAATAAATAGCGAGTAGCGTGAAAAATCGACTTTTCTTAAAACCATTGTTCGTGGAGGTTCTGGAGTTACCACCAACCGTCGCCGTTCTAAACAGACAGTGTACAAAACCATCGAGAACATTGAGTTTGCCACAACATCTGGAGACAAGAAGAATCGTATACCAGCCAAGTCTGTCGCTGCTCAAGCCTTGCTGGACGGACCTTCTGTTTTCTGTGGGTGCCGGCTTAATTTCAGTTTAGATATTAATGATTCTTTTGTCATGGTAACGGATGGTTTACTGTAGCCATTGTTCGTGGAGGTTCTGGAGTACCAAATGTTGGCGGACTCGAAAGTTTCGTTGACAGAGACATTATTGCATTTCGCACCTACCATATGGCCGAACTAGTTAATAAAGACTTTGGTAAATCTGCTTATATGTCACCTTCTGCTTTGTCGTTGTATACTCGTAATAGGAGGAAACTATCTGTTAATGAGTCTATTTCTATAACGCAAAATTTTCATTGAGTTAAAAAAAAAGGTATCAGGAGTAAGTTGTCGTATCACTTTATCACGCGCAGTTGCCAAATTCTGAAAAAAAAAGGTTTCATTTTTTAGGTTCTGAGGCGCACCGCATAGCGCCAAGGAAAACGCTTCATGCAGTACCCAGCGACCCGCATCGCACAGCGGAAGACGAAAGCGTATCCCGCAGCACGCTGCGATAAATTCCCGCAGCTCAGAATGCGCAGCTTTAGCGAAATGTGGACAGCAGACAGGCATCGGCATTAGTGCATAAAAGAAGAAAAGAAAACTGCTCCTAGCAATTATAGAGGGAGCTCCCTCTTGCCAGTGACATACAAGATCTTGTCCACCGCTCTTTTAAAGAGAGCTGCAGATATACTCGACCCACAATTAGGACAGTATTAAAAAGGATTCAGGAAGGGAGAGCGAGTACTAAATTTAAAGAATTTAAGAGAAATGAGGAAAATCAGAAACTTGAAATGTGCGGTAATTTTTGTAGATTTTGAAAAGGCTATGACTCAATTGACACAAATGCACAAATCAGCTTTAAAAAGGAATTCAGACCCGACAATAAAACAACAGAAATAATTAAAGGAACTTTAACACATACAACATCAAAAGTAAAATTTATGGGTGAACTATCTAAACTTTTGAAATAAAATGAAGAGCAAGACAGGGAAATAGTTTACCGCACGTACTTTTTAACTGCGTGTTAAAGAAGGTGGTGTGTGAATTGACAATATCTATCAGCACTAAGTACGAGTGTTCAACTAGGAACAAACCGAAATAAAATCACCACAGACTCTCTAGCTTTTGATGATGACACGACATAAATTACTGACTCACTGGACGGTGCTACAGAACAAATCACAGTACTACACAAACCAACAAATGAAACGGGACTACAATATCACTTGAAAATCACATTTCATGACAAATATCGATGATCAAATGGTTCAAATTGCTCTGAGCACTATGGGACTTAATATCTGTGGTCATCAGTCCCCTAGAGCTTAGAACTACTTAAACCTAACTAACCTAATGACATCACACACATCCATGCCCGAGGCAGGATTCGAACCTGCGACCGTAGCGGTCACGCGGTTCCAAACTGAAGCGCCTACAACCGCACGGCCACACCGGCCGGCTATCAATGATCAGTGACCTATTATCTAAAACTTTTACGAATATCCAGTTAAATGGATAACAAGCAACACAAAATAAAAGGCAGCAATAGGAAAAAACTTTTCCTGGAACAAAAAACCAAGACACTCTCAGTGGTAAGGCCTGAACCACTGTATGTGGCAGAAACACTTAAACTAACAAGATTTGGGGATCCTGAAAACCTGGATAAAGTTGAAAGAAGAAGTCTGAGGAAAATAAATGTTGAATAAAAAATAAAATCAGAGTTCTATTTGAAAATGGAAATGCTAAATGATGGAATGAGGAAAAGGAGACTACAGTTTATGGAGAGCTGTACGGAATGGATAGTAACACACTAACCAAGCAGATCTTCAATTTACGACACAGCTATAAATCCAAACCCGCAATGTTCACCAAAGTTGACAAAGATATGAAAAAAGAAACAGGAATTGAAATTGGCATAATACGTAACAGAATACTTTTCAAAGAAGCAATACTAAAGTCAGGATTTCTGGAAAGTAAGAGATCTGCAAAAGGAAGAAAGTGAACTCAGTAAGAAAAGGACCGGCAGTCTCAAAGGATGAAAGATGTCTGGGAACAACGAAAATTAAACGCGAAGAAGCAAAACCAAAGTTGATTTATCGTATCCCCCAAAAAGGTCATTCGAATACATAAAATAAATAAATATGTACGACAATTGAAGCTATCTGTCCAGCCACCCTACAACCGTAATGGCGTAGAAACACAAAATGGAACAGAAAAGGCCGAAACACTACACAACTTTTTCCGAAACTGTTCCACAGAAGAAGATAGCATTATAATTCCTCCTCAGTATTTTCGCACGAGCTTCAAAATGACAGATATCGGAATATGTGTGGCAAGGGGCATAAAAGCAAATGAAATAGCTCAACAGAGTAAAGGCCACTAGACCAGACGGGATATCAATTTGATTCTACGTATTACACGGAAGAACTTCCCTCTCTTCTAGCAGGGGGGCAACTCAGAACTCCGGTGTAGCGAAGCGTTCCTAGTGATTGGAGAAAAAGCCGTGCACGTTTGCCAAAAAGCTCGTCGTACACCGGCACAAAACTATGATCGAGCTCTCCGTACTTACGTAGACTTGAGCATCTGTTGCAATACAACGTAAAAGTTTCCCTCTGGAGTTATATTTATCAACATTTGCACGAATGTTCTGAGGCTTTACACATTTTCCGCAAGAACAGCCATTACTAGTTCTATTACGCTGCCTCCAACGGGTTCAGGTATTTTGTTCCGTCCAACGCGAAAACTGTAAGTAGAATAAGTAATGTTTCCGGTGTCCGATGCAAACGAGTTTCATTTGTACGTTGAAGTGCAGCTTGCTGTCTGCATAAGAGCTGCAGCTGCGCGTTTGGCTTGTTCGCCGTCGCACAGCAGATGTTGCGCTGCCCGCCTTGTTTAATCACTACTGAGGCCCTTTGTGGAGTAAACATAATCATCAGTTACCAGGAAGAAAAAATCGACTGAAATTTAACGTCCTGTCGACGTCGAGGCCATTACAGAAAGAGGAACATTAGCTCAGTTGGACAAGGACGAGAAACGATACTAACCGTAGCTTTTTCTATGGAAAAACCTTTTTTCCCTTTTTTTTTTGACTCATTAGTCATGTGACTGGTTTGATGCAGGCCACCACAAATCTCTCTCTGTGCCAACCTCTTCATCAGAGGAGCCCTTGCAACCTACGTTTGCTGGATGTATCCCAGTCTATGTCTTCCTCTACAGCTATTACCTTCTACAGATCTAGTGCCATGAAGGATGATAATCTCTGACGCCTTAACTCCGGGTGTGGGCAAATAGCGGCCCGTAGGTCGCATGCGGCTCGCTAATGGTTCTTATGCGCCCCCGCCAAGCCACTCAGAGTTTTATGTAACACTTTACACCTTCTCTGAAATGCAAAGTTATACATGCATTAAGTTTAAAAGTTGCCTCTTTCGGCTAACTTCTGCTTACACAAAGTAGCTCCCAAGCCAGAACTATCACCCACCCCTGCCTTAACAAATGTCCTATCGCCTTGTCCCTTCTTCTTGTCAGAATTTTCCATATATTCCTTTCCTCGCCGATTCTAAGAGAACGTCCTCATTTCTTACCCAATCAGTCCATCTAATTTACAACACTCTTATGTAGCATCAAATCTCAATTGCTTCGATCCTTTTGTGTTCTGGTTTTCCACAGTCCATGTTTCACTACTATACGAAGTCGTGCTCCAAATATACGTTTGAACTGTCGTCCTCCCAAATGCGAGTCGAGCGTGCTGACCTCGGCACCACAGCGCTCGATCGTTGCGACGTATTAATTCTTCAGTCGGTTTGATTGCACTGCGACCTCATTTTCAATTACCATCTTTCAGTTTACAGGAACATGTAGCACTTCCGATTAGACGTACCAGCTCGCTATAATTAAATTGGCGGTGTTCCGAGTGCTGCAGTGCTGGCTGTACTCATCACAGGACGATGAAACATTGTAGATACTTTCAGTATGCGATGTGCTCGCGGAGTATGCTGCAAAAATAGTTTGGTTCCACTTTCTGCCAACAAGTGAAAACATGGCGCAGTAAGCACTCAGAATATGGTGTGAGGGCAGGAAAAGCGTAGGAACGATCAGGCACGTCTGTTAGCCACGTTCGTTAGGATTTGGTCAAAAGTTACAAGATGTATTCGGTATGGTCTCTCGACTCAGCTATGTGCATCCAGTGTAATTAGAACGATATGTCGTCAGGATACATCATTGATAAACACTGTCTTTCAGATATCCCCACACACACAACCAGAAGTCATATGGGTTTAGGTTGGGGTGATCTTGATGGCCAAACATCTTGAAACTGTCTATAGACAATGTGACCGTTACCGAACGTTTCTCGGATGAAATCTTTCACCTGGCAAACGAAATGTAGTATCGCCCCATCCTGCATTAAATAGTGGTGTGGACACAGCTGCGTTCATGCAAAACTGGAATCACGTGTCGCACAAAGAGGTCCTCGTAACGCGCAGAAGTCACCGTACACCTAACAGGCCATCTAGTTTTATGTCTCCTCGAAGAAAAACGGACGGAGAACGGAGCACCTTCTGAAACCAAACCCTACGGTCACAGAAGTTGAGTAAAATGAATGCTTCTAAACAACATGCGGCAGCTCTGAGTATTCACGGCGCCATTCAGACTAAAATGTGCCTCGTCCGTCCAGAGAATCCTCCATGGCCACATATCCACATCTACATCCATACTCCTCAAGCCACCTGACTGTGTGTGGCGGAGAGTACTTTGAGTACCTCTATCGTTTCTCCCTTCTATTCCCGTCTCGTATTGTTCGTGGAAAGTAAGATTGTCGGTATGCCTCTGTGTGGGCTCTAATCTCTCTGATTTTATCCTCGTGGTCTCTTCGCGAGATATACTTAGGAGAGAGCAATATGCTGCTTGATTCCTCGGTGAAGGTATGTTCTCGAAACTTTAACAAAAGCCCGTACGGAGCTACTGAGCGTCTCTCCTGCAGAGTCTTCCACTGGAGTTTATCTATCATCTCCGTAACGCTTTCGCGATTACTAAATGATCCTGTAACGAAGCGCGCTGCTCTCCGTTGGATCTTCTCTATCTCTTCTATCATCCATATCTGATACGGATCCCACACTGGTGAGCAATATTCAAGCAGTGGGCGAACAAGTGTACTGTAACCTACTTCCTTTGTTTTCGGATTGCATTTCCTTAGGATTCTTTCAATGAATCAGAGACTGGCATCTGCTTTACCGACGATCACCTTTATATGATAATTTCATTTTAAATCACTCCTAATGCCTACTCCCAGATAATTTATGGAATTAACTGCTTCCAATTGCTGGCCTGCTATATTGTAGCTAAATTATATGGGATCTTTCTTTCTTTGTATTCACAGCACATTACACTTGTCTACATTGAGATTCAATTGCCATTCCCTGCACCATGCGTCAATTCGCTGCAGATCCTCCTGCATTTCAGTATAATTTTCCATTGTTACAACCTCTCGATATACCACAGCATCATCCGCAAAAAGCCTCAGTGAACTTCCGATGTTATCGTCCATTTCCATGCGAGAAACAGAGGACGAAATCACGCCATTGTAGCGTATCTTGGGGTTTCATTCGGCACTCTTTCTGTATCTTGCCGCAAAATCTTTGGAACTGTTGACCAGGAAATTTGGAATTTTCTGGTAAGATCCTATGGGACCAAACTGCTGAGGTCATCGGCCTCTAAGCTTATATACTACTTAATCTAACTTGCGCTAAGGACAACACACACACACACACACACACACACACACACACACACACACACACACACCTATGCCCGAGGGAGGATTCAAATCCCCGCCGGGGGGGGGGGGGGGGGGGGGGGAGCTGCGCGAACCGTGACAAGCCACCTAGACTGTGCGCCCCTAGCCTGCGTTGCTGTTGACCAGGGGAGAGACAATTCCCATGACACAGCTCAAGCACTGGTGGCATAACTTGAGGTACACACTACACGGTCGGGTATAGCTACAGCGATTTCATCAACAGTTGCCATTGGAATGGGCTGACCCCCTCTCCCTGCTGTACCACCCAATAGACGTGTTTCCTTCTTTAGTCCATTTATTGACATGGGACCTGTTTTTGTCTGTTTCTGTCGGCGATATTCCCGCAACACAGCGCTACTATTGCTGTCGTTCTGGTAAAACAGCTTTACCAGCAGTCTTTCTTCTCAATTGCCACTGCGTTTCGTACGGAAAATTGCAATCTTCTTAACCCTTTCCACCAACAGTCGCTTCGAAAATGGCTCTGAACACTATGGGACTTAACTTCTGAGGTCATCAGTCCCCTAGAACTTAGAACTTGTAAAAGGTCCATGATTAAAGAATTTTTTGCTAGCGCACTCGAGCAGTGTAATTTCGATGGATTGCTCACGCGCTGCCTGCGATATGTAAGCTATAAGAGAATCTCAGAGAGCAGTGTTGCATGCAGTAAGAGCAGTGTCTGTAGCAGTAGTAGTAAGTAGTTGATAGCAGCCTGGTGTATCGTGTTGGCTGGGCCGGCCGTGTGGAGCGATGGCGGTGCCTGAGCGTTGTAGTATATATAAGGTAAAAGAAGCCTCGCGCATATGTAGTATTGTTATGTCAAGTCCCATGTAAATGTTTTAAAAAACTCTTAAGTTATAATCTTTCTTATAAAATTTAACTTTTCACAATCATTGATCTCAATTTAAAGAATTTACTGATTTCTCCAATCCATGGTCATCCTGATTATTGTAAAGACAAATCAGTTGTTTCTTTTTATACATGACAAATCTATTGGCCAGCATTGCACTGAGCTGTGCCAGAAAAATTTCTTGTTGGAGCAGATATATACGCGTTATCCGGTGACCTTACTGAGGTAAGAATTTTCATTTTTATTCAGAATGATCTTTCAGGGCCATGATGCAGCGCTGCTGACGTCCAAAATTTACCAGTTTGAATTCACAATCATTATTGAAATGTCATAAGTGAGCGAGGTTAGTCACATTGTATTATTGGTAGGATACGGAATTTATCTGTTGGGCAGTTACACTGAATTTGAACTATATAATTATACTTTTTACTGTTGGGAGGTTTAGGAATTTTTTTGCGGGGAGGTTACAAACTACTTAAACCTAACTGACCGAAGGACATCACACTCAGCCATGTCCGAAACAGGATTAGAACATGCGACCGTAGCGGTCGCGCGGTTCCAGACTGTAGCGCCTAGAACCGCTCTGCCACACGGGCCGGCCAGTCGCTTCGCAAAAGAAATTAACACGCGTCGCCGTGCGACAAACAGCATGCTGTATGCTTCAGCGCTATATATTCCCCTTGTGGCAAAAGGTGGAACTATTATTTTTTAATTGTACTCTTCGAGTGCTCCTATTAATGAACATTGCAATGAAGTTACAACGTCGTGCGAAGTACAAAGCCCGCATTGTAGTACTCGGAACAACGTCTGTTCAGTCATAACCATCTGGTATGAAAAGCCTGATGGCCCCAATCTTGCCAGGATAAAGGAACCAGTAAAATAAAAAGAGAAGTTCAGTCCTTTCGGCACTTCGTAGTGCCATTAATCAGCAGATTTGGCAATGTGAAAACCCGTGTCGTCGGCAAACACTGCCAACTGGAGCGGTGAGCCAGCTGTGTAGCAGGGATGATTCCCATTATGGCAAAAGATGGAACTATTGTTTTTTCACCGTGCTCCTCGAGTGCAGCGATTAATCAACATGGCAACGACGTTTCAGTGTCGTACGAGGTATAAAGCCCGCACTGTAGCACTCAGAACATCGTCTGTTCAGTCATAACCATCTGGTATGAAAAAGCCTGATGGCCCCATTCTTGCCAGGATAAACGAACCAGTAAAACAAAAACAGTTCAGTCCTTTCAGCAGTTCGTAGCGTCTTAATCAGCAGGTTTGGCAGTGTGAAAATCAGTGTCGTCGGAAAAGAGCGCCAAATGGAGCGGTGAGCCAGCTGTGTAGCAGGGATGATTCCCCTTGTGGCAAAAGGTGGAACTATTATTTTTTCAGCGTACTCTTCGAATGGACCGATTAATGAACATTGCAATGAAGTGTCAGCGTCGTGCGAAGTACAAAGCCCGCACTGTAGCACTCAGAAGATCCTCTGTTCAGTCATAACCATCTGGTATGAAAAAGCCTGATGGCCCCATTCTTGCCAGGATAAACGAACCAGTACAACAAAAACAGTTCAGTCGTTTCAGCACTTCGTAGCGCCATTAATCAGCAGGTTTGGCAGTGTGAAAATCCGTGTCGTCGGCAATCACTGCCAACTGGAGCGGTGAGCCAGCTGTGTAGTAGGGATGACGGGCGTGTCACGGCGGCTGCAGCGGGACAAAGTTAGCACGGCGCGGCCTGCGGCTGGCATGCGGCGCTGCAGGTGGCTCAGCGGCCAGCGTGGAACGCCGGCCAGTGCAGGCTCCGTGAGTCACGCGCCTCCTCTGCGCGGATAAATAAACGCGCCACGGCGCGGCGGTCCGCCAACTCTCTGTATCTCATACACGTACACGTATGGGACGTGCAGGCGGGCGTAGGCGAACCGACTGTGGGGCGTCGTCCGCGGTGGACAGAAATGTCTTCCCGACAACTATGGCCGTCCGCTCCCGCAGTTGAAGGAGTGGGGTGGGGGCAGCCTGAAGAGAGGACAGATTCCCCAGCCCCCTGGCATCTATAGACTTTTTATCCTCACACATTTCGATACGTGGCTGCTACACTACTGGCCATTAAAATTGCTACACCGAGAAGATGACATGCTACATACGAGAAATTTAATCGAAAGCAAGAAGATGTTGTGATATGCAAGTGATTAGCTTCTCAGAGCATTCACACAAGGTTGGCGCCGGTGGTGACACCTACAACGTCATGACACGAGGAAAGTTTCCAACCGATTTCTCATAGACAAACAGCAGTTGACCGGCGTTGCCTAGTGAAACGTTGTTGAGATGCCTGGTGTAAGGAGGAGAAATGCGTACCATCACGTTTCCGACTTTGATAAAGGTCGGATTGTAGCCTATCGCGATTGCGGTTTATCGTATCACGAGATTGCTGCTCGCGTTGGTCGAGATCCAATGACTCTTAGCAGAATACGGAATCGGTGGGTTCAGCAGGGCAATACGGAACGTCGTGCTAGGTCCCAACGGCCTCGTATCACTAGCAATCAAAATTACAGGCATCTTATCCGCATGGCTCTAACGGATCGTGCAGCCACGTCTCGATCCCTGAGTCAACAGATGGGGACGTTTGCAACACAATAACCGCCTACACGAAGAGTTCGACGACGTTTGCAGCAACTCGGACTATCAGCTCGGAGACAGTAGCTGTGGTTACCCTTGACGCTGAATCACAGACAGAAGCGCCTGCGATGGTGTACCCAACGACGAACCTGGGTGCACGAATGGCAAAACGTCATGTTTTCGAATGAATCTAGGTTCAGTTTACAGCATTATGATGGTCGCATCCGTATTTGGCGACATCGCGGAGAACGCACATTGGAAGCATGTATTCGTCATGGCCATACTGGCGTATAACCCGCCGTGATGGTTTGGGTTGCCATTGGTTACACGTCTCAGTCACCTCTTGTTCCCATTGACGGCACTTTGAACAGTGGACGTTACGTTTCAGATGTGTTACGACCCGTGGCTCTGCCCTTCATTCGACCCCTGCGAAACCCTACGTCTCAGCAGGATAATGCACGACCGCATGTTGCAGGTCCTGTACGGGCCTTTCTGGATACAGAAAATGTTCGTCTGTTGCCCTGGCCAGCACATTCTCCAGATGCCTTACCAATTGAGCAACTGACTCGTACAATACGCCAGTCACTGCTCTTCATGAACTGTGGTATCGTGTTGAAGCTTCATGGGCAGCTGTACCTGTACACGCCACCCAAGCTCTGTTTGACGCAATGCCCAGACGCATCAAGGCCGTTATTACGGCCAGAGCTGGTTGTTCTGGGTACTGATTTCGAAGGATCTATGCACGCAAATTGCGTGAAAATGTAATCACATGTCAGTTCTAGTATAATATTTTTTGTCCATGAATACCCGTTTATCATCTGCATTTCTTCTTGGCGTAGCAATTTTAATGGCCAGTATCGTATTTCGCCTCTTACGAGGAGAACACGATAAGTGCCACAACACGATTTCCCAGAAATTTCGCTCAGTGGAAAAGGAGTCAAAATAAGCAAACACGTCTTTCGCCTCAGCCGTAGATAGTCAACCGTTTCTGAGTAGTAGTGGTGAATATCCAGGACGTCCTCCTCCAACTAGAACGGCTGGGAAAGGAGGAGTCTTTCTGCTGGGTACCAGTGAACATGAGTATACAGGGAATTAAAAAGGGCGGATGTAGCAGCCAAGGATGCGCGTTGTGATGCTCAGTTATTTCAGTGTGCCAGCGTCCTGCGTGCTGTCACCTCACTGCTGATGTACAGAGTCATCCGTCGATAGGAAGACGAGTGGTTGGAATCGACTGAAAAAGCTGCGAATAGTAAAAACCACTACGCAGCAGTGACGTACCCTCCTTTCAGGTAGTCCTCACTCGCCTTCGCATAGCCCACAACCCTCTGACGCATGGCTTCTAGCTCCGGCGAGAGGACCCTCGAATGTGTGTTATTGTGGCGTACAGAACACTGTGTACTACATTTTAGTAGACTGTGTTGCATTTTTGGACCAAAGGATAACGGCATATTTGCCGGCTGATCTGCCCTCTTAAGTGACATTGAAAAGAATGTAGTTAGAGTTTTAAGGTTCTATGATGTGTCCAACTTACTTTCTAAAATTTCATCGAGATGTTCCTAATGCGTTAACAAGGTCACTGGTTAATCCACGTTTTTTGTAAGTGGTCAGCCAGTTACATTTTGCTGTGTCTTTGTTTTAACTCTTCTGTGGTTTTACTTCTGTTTTGATCCCAGGTATAGCACCTTTCACCCTTCTCCGTTGTATTAAGACCTGTGAGATAGAGTGATTGTGTGGGTCAACACGAGTGAGGTGGAAGTGAGTGAATGTCATGTTATAGGTTTCCTCCTCAGTGCGTAAAACAATCTTAGTATTTCTGTGGCTAATTTAATATGTGTAAGATTGCTGATAACTTTGGCATCGCGAGCCCGTAAGCTCCAACCACACACACACACACACACACACACACACACACACACAGACTATCGGCTGTGAATTTGAACCTATATAAGACAAGTGTCTGATGCAGTTGTTAGATTGGTTACCGTTGCTATAATGGCAGGTTATCAAGATTTAAGTGAGTTTAAACGTGGTGTTATAGTCGGCGCACGGACGACGGGACACCGCATCTCCGCCGCTCAAAATGGCTGTGAACACTATGGGACTTAACATCTATGGTCATCAGTGCCCTAGAACGTAGAACTACTTAAACCTAACTAACCTAAGGACAACACACAACACCCAGCCATCACGAGGCAGAGAAAATCCCTGACCCCGCCGGGAATCGAACCCGGGAACCCGGGCGTGGGAAGCGAGAACGCTACCGCACGACCACGATATGCGGGCCCCAACTATCTTCTAAAGGTATGGAGCAGAGATGCACTTTCACTTGTCAAGTGAAGACAGTAGAATGCTTAGCCGTCGAAAGTAGCGCACAGAAAGAATTTGCAGCCTTGTAGCGGCTTGTAGCTCTCTTAAGAATAAATGACTTGAAAGACGGCTTTTATACCGAACAGCTTTCACGGCGACTTGTTAAGAGAACACTTTTTGTTGGGACTGTGTTCTCTTGTTTGTGGTTGCTGGCTAGATGAGGAGAAGTGGTGTGTTAGGTGGGTGGCCAGTTTCCTCTCACTACAACATAAAATGCACACGTGGTTAAAATACACTTTATTGCAGGAACCAACTGACTAATAACTTCAGTGATGTCCAGTCATTAACAGCAATCAAATAACTTGTACGAATTCTTGAATCTTGTCTGTGTCCATATCAAAACTATACAGGGTGGTCCACTGATCGTGACCTGGCCAAATATCTCACCAAATAAGCGTCAAACGAAAAAACTACAAAGAACGAAACTTGTCTAGCTTGAAGGGGGGAAACCTGATGGTGGTATGGGTGGCCCGCTAGATGGCGCTTCCATAGGTCAATCGGATACCAGCTGCGTATTTTTAAATAGGAACCCCCATTATTGTTACATATTCGTGTAGTACGTAAAGAAATATGAATGTTTTAGTTGGACCACTTTTTTCGCTTTGTGATAGATGGCACTGTAATAGTCAAAAACATATGGCTCACAATTTTAGACGAACAGTTGGTAACGGGTAGGTTTTTTTAAATTAAAATACAGAACATAGGTACGTTTGAACATTTTATTTCGGTTGTCTCAATGTGATACATGTACCTTTTTGAACTTATCATTTCTGAGAACGCATGCTGTTGCAGCGTGATTACCTGTAAATATCACATTAATGCAATAAATGCTCAAAATGATGTCCGTCAACCTCAGTGCATTTGGCAATACGTGTAACGACATTCCACTCAACAGCGAGTAGTTCGCCTTCCGTAACGTTCGCACATCCATTGACAAAGCGCTGACGCATGTTGTCAGGCGTTGTCTGTGGATCACGATAGCAAATAGCCTTCAACGTTCCCCACAGAAAGAAATCCTTGGACAACGGGTCCGGACCATGGTATGCTTCGACGACCAATCCACCTATCATGAAATATGCTGTTCAATATCGCGTCAACCGCACGCGAGCTATGTGCCGGAGATCCATCATGTTGGAAGTACATCGCCATTCTGTCATGCAGTGAAACATCTTGTAGTAACATCGGTAGAACATTACGTAGGAAATCAGCATACATTACACCATTTAGATTGCCATCGATAAAATGGGGTCCAATTATCCTTCCTCCCATAATGCCGCACCATACATTAACCCGCTAATGTTCCACTTGTCTCAGCCATCGTAGATTTTCCGTTGCCCATTAGTGCATATTATGCCGGTTTACGTTACCGCTGTTGGTGAATGACGCTTCGTCGCTAAGCAGAACGCGTGCAAAAAAATGTGTCATCGTACCATAATTTCGCTTGTGCCCAGTGGCAGAATTGTACACGATGTTCAAAGTCGTCGCCATGCAATTCCTAGTGCATAAAAATATGGTACGGGTGCAAAAGATGTTGATGTAGCATTCTCAACACCGACGTTTTTGAGATTCCAGGTTCTCGCGCAATTTGTCTGTTACTGATGTGCGGATTAGCCGCGACAGCAGCTAAAACACCTACGTGTGCATCATCATTTGTTGCAGGTCGTGGTAGACGTTTCACGTGTGGCTGAACACTTCCTGTTTCCTTAAATAACGTAACTAACCGGCGAACGGTCAGGACACTTGGATGATGTCATCCAGGATACCGAGCAGCATACGTAGCGCACGTCCGTTGGGCTTTTTGAGCACAATAGCCATACATCAACACGATATCGACCTTTTCCGCAATTGGTAAACGGTCCATATTGACACGGGTAATGTATCATGAAGCAAATACCGTCCGCACTGGCGAATTGTTACTTGATACCACGTACTTTTACGTTTGTGACTATTACAGCACCATCTGTCACAAAGCGAAAGAAGTGGTCCAACTAAAACATTCATATTTCTTTGCGTACTACACGAATATGTAATAAAAAACGGGGGTTCCTATTTAAAAAAACGCAGTTGATATCCGTTTGACCTATGGCAGCTCTATCTAGCTGCCCAATCATAGCGCCATGTGGTTTCCCCCTTCAAGCTAGACGAGTTTCGTCCTTTGTAGTTTTTTTCGTTTGATGCTTATTTCGAGAGATATTTGACCCGGTCTCTATCAATGGACCACCGTGTATACTAACGTTCCGTCACAGCTAGCTAAGGTGCGAGGCGACGACAATCACTGTGGAGGAGGATAGTGCTATCTATTGAAGTTCAATGCGAACTGAGTGCAGATGCGAGTCCCTATGCGACGCACTGAGGTACTGAGACTGAGAGATTTAGACAGCTCGGCCGGCGGCGGCGGCCTATATGCACGATGTACAAGGGCCGTTATCGGCGCGTATGTTGGGGGCGCGTCTTTGTCTTCTCTCGTCATAGGTGCGCTTAGTTGAGCACCTGCAATACAGTGTTTCCTAGTGCCGACCGTGCGCTGCCGAAGGCGTATCCCACCACACTTTTAACAGCAGCTTACGGTGTCACATGACGTCATCCATAAAGTTTATTAAAGCTGCGTAACACTCTGTGGTGACCGTGTGGGTGCTATTCTGTCATTCTGCGCAACGGATTAATCTGGGATGTACTCTTTACCCTGTGGCTCCTGCAAGGTGCAATTTCCACCCCCACACTACTACAGAAGTCAGACAGACGCTCCTAACGTTCTAAAGAGAAATGCCTGAAAAACTTTCAGCAATAAATATCTTCTGGAGGAGTACGCTGTAAGGAAATGACACAAAAATTCACAAAATTTCTTACGTAACTAGTGGGATACTTGGGTACTGGATTAGTGCTAGTTAGTGTAAGAAAAACATGAAACTAACGAAATTTTTTTTGCAGTAATTATGAGAAATCACAATGACACTTTTAGTTATGAACTGAACAAATTATTTCCGGGTTCTTTTCGGAATGTGAAGTTACCTCTTAAGGATAGGATTCGCTAATGAAATTTCTATACAAAGCTTAAGATTGTTACTGACTTGGCAGAATGGCTGAGGGCCGCGCCTACTCAACTTGAATAATTATCCGTGAGAATGATGCTAGGTACGGTTGAGGCTGTCGCATGTGAAATGGAGTGAAATGTACGGTTGTGGAGGAAATATGGGACTCGCAAGAGCTGTAGCACACAATACAGAGAAGTTGCTGCATTAGATAATTGTAGCGAAATGCAGGAAGATCTGCAGCGGATAGGCACTTGGTGTAGGGAGTGGCAACTCACCCTTAACATAGACAAATCTAATGTATTGCGAGTACATAGAAAGAAGGATCCTTTATTGTATGATTATATGATAGCGGAACAAACACTGGTAGCTCTGTTAAATATCTGGGAGTATGCGTGCGGAACGATTTGAAATGGAATGATCATATAAAATTAATTGTTGATAAGGTGGGTACCAGGTTGAGATTCATTGGGAGAGTCCTTAGAAAATGTAGTCCATCAACAAAGGAGGTGGCTTACAAAACAATCGTTCTACCTATACTTGAGCATTGCTCATCAGTGTGGGACCCGTACCAGATCGAGTTGACGGAGGAGAAAGAGAAAATCCAAAGAAGAGCGGCGCGTTTCGTCACAGGGTTATTTGGTAAGCGTGATAGCGTTACGGAGATGTTTAGCAAACTCAAGTGGCAGACTCTGCAAGAGAGGCGCTCTGCATCGTGGTGTAGCTTGCTGTCCAGGTTTCGAGAAAGTGCGTTTCTGGATGAGGTATCGAATATACTGCTTCCCCCTACTTATACCTCCCGTGGAGGTCACGAATGTAAAATTAGAGAGATTCGAGCGTACACGGAGGCTTTCAGACAGTCGTTCTTCCCGCGAACCATACGAGACTGGAACAGAAAAGGGAGGTAATGACAGTGGCACGTAAAGTGCCCTCCGCCACGCACCGTTGGTGGGTATGTAGATGTAGATGTTGATGTAGATGTAGATGTACCGTAAGCTGCAATGACTGCTGTCTGCGCTACTCGCTGCTGACAAATAAGATAGCTCTCTTTCTATCTGGATTGACCTTCGCCAATCAAACTCTCCCTACGCCTTGATGATGTCAAGGATTCCTATTTGCCCCTAGTCTAACTATTGGCGTGGTACACCGGTCAGATAATCAGTCCACCACGATGGCACTCAAAAATTCGCTCACAAGCGTTTAACTATAAGTCTGTCCTTTTACACCGCACAGTAACTGTGGCAGTCAACACAGTGAACACCGCTTAATCGCAAGGACTAAATACTCGCACTCCGATTCGCTCTCGACAGAGGTGCTCTCCCAGTTAAGTACTCAGGAGAGACTTTTTCCTCGCTCTTTGAGTACACGTACAAGCGCACATGCTCTCATTATGTGTTCTCGTTCCAAGAGCGACAACGGAACGGCACCTCTTCACGCCATACGTGAAGGGGTGATATCTTTCGGTCTTTTCCATTAGTCCTTCAGCTCAAGGCGTCAGGAATATCATCTGCCAATCAGCATTGCTCTTCAAAAACGGGAGAATGACGTTTCGCTGAAGGCGACCAATCCGGGAATCTGTAGCATCGGCGTTTGACGTTTGCTGTCTCCCTGTGAAAACGTTTGAAACTGCGTGCTATGTGTCCGCAGCTCGTGGTCATGCGGTAGCGTTCTCGCTTCCCACGCCCGGGTTCCCGGGTTCGATTCCCGGCGGAGTCTCTGCCTCGTGATGACTGGGTGTTGTGTGATGTCCTTAGGTTAGTTAGGTTTAAGTAGTTCTAAGTTCTAGGGGACTGATGACCATAGATGTTAAGTCCCATAGTGCTCAGAGCCATTGCGTGCTATGTTTGTAAAGAATGCGTAGGTTGGGCACTCCCACACAATGTAGCGGAATTTGCTTTTAAGCTGAACACGAGGTCATTCTCTATTTCAAAAAATCGTTTAAAAATCTCTGAACACTATGCGACTTAACTTCTGAGGTCATCAGTCGCCTAGAAGTTAGAACTAATTAAACCTAACTAACCTAAGGACATCACACACATCCATGCCTGAGGCAGGGTTCGAACCTGCGACTGTAGCGGTCACTCGGCTCCAGACTATAGCGCCTAGAACCGCATGGCCACTCCAGCCGGGATTCTCCCTTTCACTCGGGCAAACGCTGTCTGCTCTACGTTCGGTCGCCGGCCGACGTAGATAGGTTGACTTGTCCTCTGAAGGGACCGGCTTCCTGCCGTGCGGTTTGCCTCTCCCGAACTAAAAGCGTTTGTGACCGTCGTGTCTTGAATGTGTGTGTGTATTCCAGCCTCGAGTATTTAAATCTCGGTGCGCAACTGCGACTTACTTGTTATTAACATATCGTTTACATGGGTTCGAATGAAGAGTCTTGATGTGCACAATATGATTGTGAGGGCGGAATGTGTAAGGTCAGGAGACCACGACGTCTTACAACACAAAGAGCAGAAAATACATTGGACACACTCTTTCATTCGTGTTATATTTGTGTTCTGTTTATACCACGTGTTGAGACGAGGAATGTTGGAATGTGAAAGAAATCAGTTCTGCCTCGTTTTGTGGCGGGTGACAGCGGTGAGATCTGAGGCTCACAGCGGTCCATTTGCGCTCTGTTGGCGAGCCGGCAAGAATGCGCGACCACTGTGGTGATGTTCGCGTCTCGTCACGTCGCATCGCCCACACGCGCCTCTGTGTGTGTTCGCGTCTGCCGGGAGCTGGCTGCCGTCCCTGCTCCGGGGCTCCCATTATACGGGGCTCCGGCAATTACTGCGTAATATATTCAGTACGAACCGCGTTGTGTAATTTTTATAATAACGTGCTCGAGATAAGCGCGTTACGTTAATAGCGCGGCCTGTCGCGCTTTTCTTCTTGTTTGACGGCGGGGCCCCGTGGGACGCACGGCGGAAAGGGATTAATAGCTGGGAAAACAGTGACAGCGAGTAATCTAATTTGTTGGCCCAGTAACGGAGCTGCGAGCGCCCTTGTAATGATGTGCGCTCGTAGCCGGAGTGTCTTTGCTGCATCTTCGTAGAACGACGGCCGATTACGCGGACAGATTGGGACGGGGTCCCGACGCGATAAGTGGCTGGCGACTTTCTATTACCGATGTCAACCGAGGGCTGAACATGATTTATGGAGCAATCAGCCGATAAAGATTTCGTGCATTCGTGGCTGAGGGCGACGTTTGTTAGTGGAACGTGACCGGCGAACTCAAAAAGGAGAACCTCTCTCTCTCTCTCTCTCTCGTGTGTGTGTGTGTGTGTGTGTGTGTGTGTGTGTGTGTGTGTGTGTGTATGAGGGAGAGAGAGAGAGAGAGAAATTCTGAACAAAGCGAAGAGTGAAAAAAGGGTGGAAAACAAGAGTTACCTTTGGATTAATGCAACAAGTGAATCGATTTAAGCAATGCGGTAGGTAGAATGAAGAAATGATCAGTTGTAAGTTGGAATAATAACAGTTTTCGTAGCCATCACTTCGTATGCTAGTGGTGTGGGGTTTTGTTTTCTATTTATTGCGCTCTAGTTCGGAGACAGGTTTGTTTAAAGTGTTTCTTTGTGCTAATGACATGAATTACACAGTGTCCACAACGACTTTTACACGAAATGTTTACAAGTAACCTGCGATAGTGAATGCCAAAGGATGGCAGTAAGAGTTTTCAGTGAAAAGTACACGTTTCTTGGCTCATTATCCTTCAGTAACTCATTAATATTTTAAACCTTTGTGTCCCACGAAAGGTTATCAGAGAACGAGAGCGACTTTGGCACTTTTTATTTCTATGTATCGATGTCTCACTGCTTAACGGAAGCTTGCAAATGGTTTGCAGAATTCTTACAAATACACACTGCACTTGCACGTTGTGCTGTCCTCTAATTTCATTGTTAACCCTTGTGTCAGTACTGCCGTATCGCAGTAGTTCGTAAACCAATTACCAAATTTGCAAGTGTCGTCGAACTGGAGACATGTATTACAAACGAATTCCATATTGTACATCTATAATATGAGTAAAAACCTTGGAGCGATGCTGTATACCATGTTATGTGTGTGTTTCCTTCGTGTCTTGAAGCTTTTGCGCAGTAACCTTCTGAAACATTAGAAGTACTTATGAATAAACACGTGTGTCCTACCACTCCTCGCGTTGGAAAACGAAACGGCCAAAAATATTCGTTTCATATTTTTACTTCTCACTACGACATTAATTAAAATAATCATACATAAATGACTCAAAAAATGGCAGTGTAGTCTTAAAATGTAAATTTATTGCGCTATGATACGAAGTGTCACTCGCAAGAGCAACTTAAATTCATTCATAGCACAAAGAAGCAAAGAGACCAAGCAAAATAAAGCAGTAATAAACTCTGTTAATACTTTTTTAAGTATATTTATAAATTATAGAGTGCAGCAATCAGTCATCCTTTTTAGATTTTATTATGCAAATCCAGATTTCGGCAAATAGCTAGCCATTCTCAATGCGCTATTTTTATTCTCAGTGCATGTAAGTCCCTGTTGTTCGGGCGTCACAGTTCTTCGAATTAGTATTCAAACAACTGTGACTCCCGAACAAGAGGGACATACATGCATTGAGAATAAAAATAGCACATTGAGAATGGCTAGCTGCTAGCTGAAATCTGGATTTGCATAATAAAATCTGATGGCTGCACTCTATAATTTATAAGTAACATATAGTCGCTGAGTGCATCCATTTTGCGAATGGAAGGTAAACTGACTTTTTTTGAGATTTAATACCTCATTTTACTGCCTCGCTTATTGGTGTTTGCAGGCTACACTGATACTAACATGGGAACAGAAGTCTCGACATAAAGATCTTCGACTGTTTCAATTGGCTCTCTATGCCGCCTTTTTTTTGTTTTTGTTTTCTTTAGTCTACTGACTGGCTTGATGCGGCCTGCCACGAATTCCTTTCCTGTGCTAACCTCTTCATCTCAGAGTAGCACTTGCAACCTACGTCCTCAATTATTTGCTTGACGTATTCCAATCTCTGTCTTGCTCTACAGTTTTTCCCCCTACAGCTCCCTCTAGTACCATGGAAGCCATTCCCTCATGTCTTAGCAGATGTCCTATCATCCTGTCCCTTCTCCTTATCAGTGTTTTCCACATATTCCATTCCTCTCCGATTCTGCGTAGAACCTCCTAATTCCTTATCTTATCAGTCCACATAATTTTCAACATTCGTCTATAGCACCACATCTCAAATGCTTCAATTCTCTTATGTTCCGGTTTTCCCACAGTCCATGTGTCACTACCATACAATGCTGTGCTCCAGACGTACATCCTCAGAAATTTCTTCCTCAAATTAAGGCCGGTATTTGATATTAGTAGACTTATCTTGGCCAGAAATGCCTTTTTTGCCATAGCGAGTCTGCTTTTGATGTCCTCCTTGCTCCGTCCGTCATTGGTTATTTGACTGCCTAGGTAGCAGAATTCCTTAACTTCATTGACTTCGTGACCATCAATCCTGATGTTAAGTTTCTCGCTGTTCTCATTTCTACTACTTCTCATTACCTTCGTCTTTCTCCCATTTACTCTCAAATCATACTGTGTACTCATTAGACTGTTCATTCCGTTCAGCGGATCATTTAATTCTTCTTCACTTACACTGTTCTAAAATGTGGAAAAAAGAATAGACAAGCGATTCAGTCGAGGGCAGGTATATCAGATATGTAATTCGAGCTTTGAGTGCGAGTTTATTGAGACGGATGGCGTGGGAGGTGCAGAATAGCGCGTCTGGCGAACATCTCCATCTCAGGGCGAGCTCTGCTCGGAGAACATAAATTTCTGGTCGGTGTCCGATCTCGCGTAACCGAGATTAATGGCCCTGCTATCCGTTGCGATGCAGCCCCTAACAATGCTGGTCCGCCCCAGCTCCACGTGAGCAATTACTGGCGCCATATTTCAGAGGGCTTCCCGGAAAGGAACTCCATCACGGCTGTATGAAGATGTGGTGGCGCTGACCGGGTCAGCGGTTCGCGAGGCACGTACTGCTCTGTGCACGTTTGCCTGCCGGGCTGGCCATTATCTTGTCCCCCTGCAGCTGGCGGATTGGCGGCTTCACTCGCAAACAAAACTGTGGTGGACGGGAAAATTTCCTTCAATCGCCGGTTCTCGCTGTGATACTTGTCGGAAAGTTCCAACCAGATTGCGGAAGGAAGCACTTACGACCACTAATGTGTGCATTGCGTAATTATAGGTTTGTGAAATAATTCGAGATGGAAATCTGATATTGTAATTCCTGCGATAACTCGAGTGTCGGACGAATGTGTTCGGTAAGTACACGGTGGGAACATGGAAGTGCTAAATTGATACAAACATCCGATGATAAATGCTGATCGCCTCTGATTTTCACACTTACATAAATTACTCAAAATGCCTTCGAATTATGCAGGATAGTTACTTCAACAATGTTTGCCAAAACCTCTACTGGAATTTCTGCACAATTCGTTTTAATTATTCTCTACGATCAGACGTTGTTCCTCTTGGACGGAGTCGTGGGAGATCGTGTTTCCATCTGGGTGTTAGTGTGGCACTGTGCCGTTATCAAGGTAATACAAATCCTTGTTCTCAGAAAGTGTAGGAAGGCTCCCTAAATAGTTTAGAGCTGAAATTTTTCATGCTCTATCGCGCATCGCTTTCTTTCACGTAACACAAATTGTTGTGGGCTACCAGTCTTATCTTGTGAAGAGCGTTTGAAAGAGTTTTGTCGTTGCTTATGTCAATTCAGATGTTTTTCAGAGGTACGTTTGCACCACAGGTCGTCAGCGAATACTGCACTACATTAACAAATTGTGGTAAGTGTTAGGGAACATTGTCTCTGAAGGTGATATACCACACATCAATAACCGTTGATTGGTTGGCTGGGATTTAAGGGACTAAGAAGCGAGTCATCAGTCCTTGAGTCAAGAGGTAGTTCATCTGGAGTTAGTGACGTCCGCCCGATATTTGATAGAATTATGGAAGTAAGTATGCGTGGTAAAATCGAGGCATTGGAGGCACTATTATCGCACGAGCAGATAAATAATATAAATGCGCCGCGTCAGTACAGGTGAGGTTGAGAGGCTCCCTGCCCGCTTTTGCATGTCTCCTCTCATTTTCACCAACTTTATTAATGTTCTGTCATTTTGCGGTAGTAACGGACCGAATAAGGTTATTCTAATGGGAGTATTTGTACTGAGAGCTCAAAAATACTTTTCACTTGGTTCCTGTGCATGCTAGGTTACTTCCTTGGATGGCCTGCGGGAGGCGAGCATCGGAGGATACACCACACTGCATTTCCAGTTGGGAGCTGCACGTCCCCGAATTCTGAGGGGTTCGTACAATGGGCTTAAGCGTCGAGCTTCGCCTCTTGTATGCAGGGTGAGACGTCTGAGTGTCGCCACAGTTTATGTGTTTAGCATTCCGGCGCGTCCGGAACGAAGACTCCTGGCACCGACTGACTGAATTGTCCTCTTGATTCTGAGAATACTTGTGGTGGACTGTGCCCTGCTGGGTGCGACTGTCTGGCTCCAGATGGCCGGTGGTCTAGGTAGGTTGTTTTCGTAGCGGCAAGTTCAGTGCCCTCAGCTGAATAGAAGAGGCATGATTGGTGAACCTAAACTGAGTCTAGTTGACGACATAAAGCCCTGCTCGAAATTGGAGGGAACGGTCGCTATTGGCGCGATGCATGTTCTGAGACAGTGTGGGGGAATTTTGGAACCAGCGGTTTTTAGAGGATGGTAGGGAGTGGAGCAATGTTGGCTTCGGTCTTGCGTGGTGCAGGCGCAGTGGATCGGGATCTGATCTTCGTCGGAGTCGGACGGTCTTGCGACTTAGTCGCACTTTTTCCGGCAGAACTTAAAATTCTCGGACAGCCTTCGAGGCCAGGGGTTGAAAAAGAGTTGCTGCACACCAGAAGTCGGCGCCTACATCATCAGAAAGCTGCCTACCGACGACCTGCAACAAATTTCAGGATTGGTAAAGTATTTTGCGGCCCTATCAATTTGATGCTGAAGTCCTCAGCAGCACGCGCGCGCTTTGCCACAAGTCCACCTTGCTTGTCTCTCCATGTGATCCTATGTGAGCTCCCACTACTAATCACGATACTTCAGTATAGTCGAGAGAGTAATATTTAATTGATCAGGACCTCCAGTCATTATCGCCAAGCTATTGCGTCACGGAGAATAGCAGCCCTTGTTTTCGCATAATAGTTGAGAATACCCTAACCTTTAAGTGTCGATAATCATGTGCCTTTATGTTCTGATGTATAATAAATCTCATTGTAATATTAAAGCCGCGTACCATTTCGTAGATATATGCTGTATTCCATCTTCTGTTGTTTATTATTATTAAGTTCTCTTTTTTTCTCTAAGTAGATTACGATTTTTACTAAATTATTGTGAGTGTGCACTCCTTATTTTACCAACTAGCAGGGTCCACCATCATTTCCCTTCGTTACCGTTGTGCGCAATATTAATTAGGTAGTAGGTAAGGAGGGGGTCGAGTGCATGTCTCGTTCTCATGCAAAATTCGTCAGAATTAAAGAGGTACAAACTCTTCTCCGCCCTGGCAGCCCGCAAGGTGTCTCCAAGGATTCATCGGTGACAGGAGAAACCCCGCCCACATCTCACGCTCCATCGGTACGTCTACACTGAGACAGTTATGCAGTGGAGAATGCCTTCTGTCTGGGAAATTCGTAGTAGAAAACATGATAAGGCTAAAAATAAAATGGACAACTGTTGGGCTGACAACAACAAAATAAGATGATAAAAGTAATCAGTTGTGGTGGGGGAGGGGGGGGGGGGCAGAGCAGGGCGTAGGCGAGTCTCCCCTGGGAACTCTGCATGCAGTGGCGTTCGTCCAACCTACAACAGTCCCATCCTTATCTGTTATAGTCCAAGTTTTGAAGAGGGAAACAACACCCACTGTTCATCGAAGTGCTACCCACACAAAGCGGTTAGAAGAGTGCTGCAGAAAGAAGGGGCTAGCTGCATCTAAAAGCAATTTGAAAAAATGATGGATGACAAAGGCAGCTGGCAAGTGAGGCAGTGAGGTAGAGTCGAGCGTCCAATAGAGGCACCAGGCTGCAGGTAACACCACAACTCCAACCACACCACCCCTGAGCGAAAGTAGTTTAAAACGTTATGTCTGAGAATAATAACCACTTTCATGGTGAAAACAGAGAAACAGCTCAAATATTCATGAGTTATCCGCCAATATTAGAGGCAGAGAGTCCAGAAGAACATGCCTAACATGGGGAAGAAGAAGGAGGGAGCATTCCACCAGGATGTGAGCTGCTGTCTCTAAGACTCCACAATCACAACATGGTGATGGCTCGTTACATAAGAAAAGAAGTGGGTGTATGGAGGGGCTTAGGACTATGAATTTCTTCTGGAAGGAACGGAAAGAGGAGCGCCATGCACCAGTAGTCTCTTGATAGTATTGAGTCCTTCAGGGCGGGAATGGGCGGGGGGGGGGGCGGGGGGTGTAGCTCACCAGATGTTGCTCAGTCACTGAGTGAGGAGTGCTCTTGCTTGCACTGGCAACTCCGCACGTAGATATGTCATTGTAAGTGTTGGGCGAAAACAATTAGCGAATTTTTTCCCTTGGATACCCACAGGACGAGGGAAAGACAACTGAGCAGGTCTTGAAGCTCAGAGAGAAAATCATAAATAGCATGTATCAGAGGGTGATACCAGTAATATCAGTCAGTAGCCCTGATACTGCTTATAGAACCACTAAAAACTGAAAAGTGGTCGAGACAGGTCTGTTTAAAATAACGTAGGTGTGGGAAATGCGGCTACTCACCACCGCGGTAAAGCTTGATTTCGTACTTATGTTGACTTCTGAAGAGTGCTCCAAAGTCAATCCTCTTCTCTGTCACATCTTGACGTAAATGTATAAGATGAATAGCAAACTTCTCCGCTGTTCACGTAGTTCTCCATCCATATGCAGCATTAAGTCATGGTCAAAATTGACACGAATTCTGATCGGTTTGAAGGGACTGTTAAAGCCTCACAGTCACCGGTTCAAAGCTTGCTCTTTTGATGGTGCCGAATATCCATCACGATCCTGGCTAGTCTAAAAGAAGGTTTCCCCATCAGTTTCACCCACCCCGAGTTAAGTGGTTCAAATGGCTCTGAGCACTATGAGACTTAACTTCTGAGGTCATCAGTCGCTTAGAACTAATTAAACCTAACTAACCTAAGGACGTCACACACATCCATGCCCGAGGCAGGATTCGAACCTTCGACCGGAGCGGTCGCTCGGCTCCAGACTGTAGCGTCTAGAACCGCACGGCCACTCCGGCCGGCTGAGCAATGTATACTTGGTTTAATGGCAATTGCCTGGATTTCCAGTGCTCGCAAATGGACCGGTACCTACATATTAACATGCCATTTTGAGATAACAGCTTGGGCATCAGTGTAATCAGGGGGCTACCACTGCACAGCTCCTGACGACTCCTCACAAAGGCTGGCTACCATGCTGAGTATTGAGCGACCTTCCCCACAAAAGCCACACAATCTGAAAAAAGTTTTGAAAAGGTGGTGGTCGAACTCAGACTTGAAGAAGGAACTTAATTTTACCGAAATGGGTGGGGAAAAAGGGAGGATGGAAGCCAGAATCGATTTCCTAGGTACGAGCTAAGTTGTCGGCAGAGAATCTGTCCTAGAGAACAAGTCGAGGAAAAGTATAGTGAGGGAGTAAAATTGCAGCACAGGAAAGGGGTTTGTACTTGGAACCCTATGCACACTACACGTGCACTCGCAAAAGAAGTTGTGAACCTCTTGGGAGGAGTTTAATGTGGATTCCAAACGACGTTTTTTACGTTTACCGATTACTGCCAAATGTGAAAGGATCTAAATCCTATAATTAAAGATCATCTAATAGTTGCACACAAAATGAAGCTTCATCCTAAAAGCTGTAAGATCATTGAACCATCAAAGAGCGTTTGGTCTTCTCCTGTGGCCCTCGTGAAGAAGGATGGCATACGACGTTTCTGCGTCGACTACCGTCGACATAACACTCTCACGTTGTAACAACAATCAAACCCAAACCTGAAAGTAGGGTCGTCAGTGAACTACAAAAATTAGCACAGAAAGCACGTTAATACGAAAAGCAACGTACAACGAGAACAGAGCTGAACTACTTTACGGAGAGTGGTGCTGTTTATACAGACATCAAATATCACATTGCCTTCCATAAATGTTGAACAAAAAATTACAAATGATTGGTGGTGATCGGGCATGAACCGGGAAGCGGCAGCACATTGTCCAGCAACACTAACTACTACGCCATGCAACATGCAGCACAGTTCAAGGTATTGCTCCTCTCCTGGAGAGACAGCAACCCAATATCTCAGAAGTTCTTATTGGAGCCGACTGCAGCACCCTGGAACTAGAGCTTGTTGACGATCCTCTGTATGGCAGAACTGGAGGATCTCCGAGTTCTGGTCGTGCTGTCACAGCCTCTTCATCGTGACGAGCATGAAAATAGCCTGACAGCAGGAGATATGCTGCATGCAATGTCAAGTAGCATTTAACGTACATGTGTAGTGGAAATACACTCACGTGTTGCTCTCTGTCTTCCAAACGTCCACTCTTCTGCAAGGTCAAGGTGTTGGTTCTACCTGTATTGATCGATTGCAAGGTTGTCGTTTGACAGCTGCAGCATAAGTCCTAGCTCGCCGAGTCTATTCTCCCTGGCGCGCTCACCGGCCAGAGTGGCCGAGCGGTTCTAGGAGCTACAGTCTGGAACCGCGCGACCGCTACGGTCGCAGGTTCGAATCCTGCCTCGGACATGGATGTGTGTGATGTCCTTAGGTTAGTTGGTTTAAGTAGTTCTAAGTCCTACGGGGCTGATGATCTCAGCAGTTAAGTCCCATAGTGCTCAGAGCCATTTTTGAACCTGGCGCGCTCGCCTGGTGGCAGAGATTGGTGGTAAAGAACGATATACCTCTTTAACAGTCTCTATTGCCTCCTGAGGTATGCGGTCGACATTCATATCTATTACACGTTTCACATCGATAGTATCTTGATGTACCTCTAACTGTTACAGTCGCTGACACGCTTAAATCTATGATGTATATATGTAAACTGAAGCGACGAATGAAAATTTGTACCAAGGTTGGGAATCGAACACAGGTTTCGTGATCACTCCGCAGATATGTTAACCACTAGTCACCCTGGCACATTAGCTTTGCACAACTGCACAGACTACTCTAGCACGTCTCCCTCTTCAATCAAAAATTCCCATTAACGCCTTGGCCCATTTGGTACTCCCGCTGAACTCGAACAGTGAACAGAGGCTCTGTAACTGTATTGGGACAGCACCTCAGCATCGAACGAAATGGGGATCCTGCCTTGAATCAAATGGAGCGCTGGAGTTTGGTGGAAATACCAAGTAGGCTGAGGCTTAAATGGAAATTTGGATTGAGGATGGAGCTGTGCTAGAGTAGTCCATACAGTTGTGCAAAGACATTGTTCCAGGGCTGCATAGTGTTTAGCGCATCTGGCTAGTGAGCAGGGGACATTGGTTCGAAACCCTGACCTTTTTACAAATTTTCATTTGTCGCTTCAGTTCGCATATATACATCATGGGTGTCTGAGACTTTAAAAGGTCTCTGTAACCCTATTGTTTCATTTTTCACGTATGTCTATTGAGGATACCTTGAAGTGTCGTAAAGATAGATGTGACGTTTGAGCACTGGCGGACAGGCCCTCGCCCAGACCGTTCTCCATTGCATACGGGGCTCCAAGAGGCTGCTGATCAGCTGCTCCAGCCGGGTCGCAGCAACGAGCATGCAGCGCGGCGGTCGCAGAGCCCTGCGGCCACCTCAGCAGGTCTGTAGGTTAGCAATGTGCGCTCGTCGTGCCGGCCGCCTCCGAAACCAGGTCCATAAATTCCTGTCACTGGCAGGCCGGGCGCAGCGGGTTTTTTGTCTCTGGCCAGGCGCCTGTCCGACTCGTGTCTCTATTCGGGCCGGTGCTGGCCCACGCAGATGAATCACCTACCGCCAGACTGGACGATCATGCAACTTCCTGACGGAGGCAGTGCGTCCTCAGCGAACAAACGAGTCGGCCGACATACACTTCATCTCGCATTCCAATGCAAACAGCGTAAGAACAACTAGGGGATGAAATGACTGCGAATATCTGCACTGATGCCCATTCCAGCTGTAGAAAATCCAAAGTGGTTAACCTATAAGTAGTACGCAAGCTCTGTGTTCGGCACTGCGCGAAAGTAATACAGGGAAACGACAGACTCCGATCACTGCAAACACTACCGCTCATACCTTGCACTCTGCGCGGTGTGTATCGGTTTTTAGAAATATGGCTTGACAGTAAAATGAAGAAAGACGAGAACAGTGAGGAGCAGCAGGAATAAGATAGCGACAAACTTAACTTCAGAACAGGGGACTACGCAGTAGACGAAGTTGAGGGATTCTGTTATCTTGGAAACAAAGTAATAAATGATGGACGAAGCGAGGAAGACATACACTAAAGCGCCAAAGAAACTCGTGTAGCATGCGACTTCAGAGATATGCGAATAGGTAGAATACGGCGCTGCGGTCGGCAACGCCTATATAAGACAAGAAGTGACTGACGCAACTGTTAGATCGGTTACTGCTGCTACAATGGCAGGTTATCAAGATTTAAGTGAGTTTGAACGTGGTGTTATAGTCGGCGCATGAGCGATGGGACACAGCATCTCCGAGGTAGTGATGAAGTGGCGATTTTTCCGCACGACCATTTAACGAGTGTACCATGAATAGCAGGAATCCGGTAAAACATCAAATCTCCGACATCGCTGAGGCCGGAAAAAGATCCTGCAAGAACGAGGCCAACGACGACTGAAGTGAATCGTTCAACGTGGCACAAATGCAACCCTTCCGCAAAATGCTTGACCATCAACGAGTGCCAGCGTGCGAACCATTTAACGAAACATCATCAGTATTGGCTTTCGGAGCCGAAGGTTCACTCGTGTACCCTTTATGACGGCATGACACAAAGCTTTAAGCCTCCTCTAAGGCCGTCAACACCAACATTACACTGCTGATGTCTGGAAACATGTTGCCTGTTCGGAGGACTCTCGTTTCAGATTGTATCGAGCGGACAGACGCGTACGGGTATGGAGACAACCTCATGAATCCATGGACCCTGCATGTCAGCAGGGTTCTGTTCAGGCTGGTGGAAGCTCTGCAATGGTGTGGAGCGTTGTGCATGCCGACAGACTTGCGCAATTCCAGCAGGACAATGGTACATCCCATACGTCCAGAATTGCTACAGAGTGGCTCCAGGAACACTCTTCCAGGAACACTTCCGCTGGCTACCAAACTCCCCAGACATGAACATTATTGAGCATACGTGGGATGACTTGCAACGTGCTGTTCAGAAGAGATTTCCAGCCCCTCATACTCTTACAGATTTCTGGACATCGCTGCAGGATTCATGGTGTCAGTTCCCTCCAGCAGTACTTCAGAAATTAGTGTTGTCCACGCCAAATCATGTTGCGGCACTTTTGCGCGCTCACGGGTTCCTACACCATATTAGGCAGGTGTACCAGTTTCTTTGCCTCTACAGTGTAAAAAGGAGATTAGCACAGGCAAAGAGGACATTCCTGGCCAACAGAAGTCTGCTAGTATCGATTGGAGTTAGAAATCTCTGAGAATTTCCATTTCGAGCACAGCATTATATAGAAGTGAATCATGGACTGCGGCACAACGTGAAAAGAAGAGAATGGAAGAGTTGGTGGTATAGTGTCAGAGAAGGACGTTAAAAAATAGGTGAACTGATAAGAAATTAGGTTCTCCTCAGAATCGGCGAAGGAAGCTACGTATGGAAAATAATGAAAAGAAGGAGGGAGAAGACAATAGCAGATGTGTAAACACATCAGTGAATAACTTCCATGGTAATAGGTGTAACTGTAAAGAGTAAAATTGTAGAGGGACAAAGAGATTGGAATACATCCAACAAATAAGTGAGAACGTGGAGAGGAATGGACTGGCACAACAGCGAAATTCACAGCGAGCAGCTTGGAACAAGTCAGCTGACTGATGACTCAAAAAATAGGACAAAAAAACTAACTCGACGATTTAGGAACAGTCTTGGGATCGTAAAAAACCGCACTGCCATTTAGAGATTTACTCTTGTGTATCAGTAGCATCTGTTGTAAACTAAAACCTTAGAAAGTAGGTGCATAGACTGTCGAATTCAAATACTGTTGCTCGTCTTTAGAACTGCAACAGACCATTTAAAGATAGGAACTATTATAAAAATAAGGTGCATTCAGCCGGCCGCGGTGGTCTCAAGGTTCTAGGAGCGCAGTCCGGAACCGTGCGACTGCTACGGTCGCAGGTTCGAATCCTGCCTCGGGCATGGATGTGTGTGATGTCCTTAGGTTAGTTAGGTTTAAGTAGTTCTAAGTTCTAGGGGACTGATCACCACAGCAGTTGAGTCCCATAGTACTCAGAGCCATTTTTTTAAGGTGCATTCACAGTGTACATTTTTACAGTGTTATGCGTGATGTAAGGGTAAATCTTTTCATTGAATGGTAGTTATCTGAAAAACGGCAGCAGTATACTGTTCACATAAGTACATACATCAAATAAAGTTTTCCATCATCTCGGTTTTGTAATAATGCATCCAGGTCTCATTAACAGCCACAACCCGCTGCAAAAATCTTGTGGACTGCGATTAAACATCGCCAGACGTTGTGTTGAAATGTTTTGTCATCTATAAGCAGTCTCGGCACCCACCTGGGACACAGGTTCTTCATAGCGAATTCTTCGTGCAGGATTTATCCACTCGCTCAGTTGAGACGCCTAAAGTCTCAGCAGTCTCAAGAATTTTCGGCAACGTTGCGTTACCTATCGTGGATGTTGTCAATGTTTTTTTTTTGTGACCTTAATTGGACTGCCAAAGGGTGCTTGTACGACCACGTTTAAATTCATTAATCGAAAAGCAAACGGTCTTAAGTCTTGATGGTGCAAAGTCCGCGTGACCTTCATCCAGTTTTGATTTGTACGGTAATCCCACCCTTCAAATGGAAATGTTCAGCAACAGCACGAAACTCTGTTTTCTCCATTTTCAGTCACAGTCAACGCTTTACATTTTTGAAAATCTTTGTATGATACTTGAAATAATATATTTTACCAACCTTGAAGGCGCAACACAAATATTCCATTCTTACATCAAAATTTGCCAGAGTTATCAAACTATCCTCAGTGTAGCTGCGACGATCTCTAAGTTTTATGATAACTGTCACTTGTACCAGGAGCTCCAATAGTCTGCAAAAACAAACTTGCACCAACATATTCAGCAACAGTGTTTATGTGTCTCTTCTTTCGAACATGTGCGAAGAACACCATTTTCATCCATAGAAACTATGAATTAAGCACAAAGGAATAAGGAGGTCCGAGATGGAATCCCAGTCCGTAACAAATTCTCCACTTTTCTCACTGGTTTAAATCAGTGCCCTCTGGCAGCCAATGTCTGTCATTCCTTTGTGTCTCAATTCAGTAACAGACTTAGATAATGACGTTTTCACCGAAGTATCAACATTTCAAGAGGAAATATAGTGTGAGAAAAACATTTTGCAGGAATTTTTTGATATACTGTTTCAAATGCTCGAAGGGAGAATCGTCAGTCTGTGAGGCTAGCCAAAGCAGAGCAATAAGCTTTGAGATAACATAACATTTCATTTTAAAAAATCATTGTACTATCGTTTCTGCTGTAACTATCTTATGGTTGACAGACTGACTGATCCAATAAGTTTATTATTGAGAACAGTGAATGAGAATAAGAAAAGTCCTCAAAAATGGTTCAAGTGCCTCTGAGCACTATGAGACTTAATCTCTAAGGTCATCAGTCCGCTAGAACTTAGAACTACTTAAACCTAACTAACATAACGACATTACACACATCCATGCGAATATTCCTACCGTATTCTCATTCAATGATCAATTATCTTATTGTAACTTGTACAAGGTGGATCAGATACATTAATGAATCTTATGGACGATAAGAGATTGCATAGTGTAACGCTATGTTGTTTTTGATGAAAAAAAAAAGGATGAGTGAAACTCGTTGGTGACGCAAAGCCTGCGTTTCTCGATTGTTACAATGGCGGGTAGCTGGGCTTAACTTGGTCCATCCAATAAACAGAATGTCAGCAATATCTTCTGATCTCGTTATTTTTCCCGGTGAGTGGAATTGATTTGAAGTCTCGTGACTCAAGGGCCTTGTCGAAGAGCTCAACCGACTGCAGTTCCAATAACGTTTCATTAGTATTAACAGTGTCTAATACCCCGTGTACACGAGAAGCGTCAGGGAGATTTTGTGTTCTAGTCAGGACGTTACTGCTTTGTAGTTTGATAAGAAAGAGTACCCCATCACTTTTCATCCTCTTGCTCACCAAATATGATGGCGGAAATTTTTCCGCATCAGTACTGGCAACAGATGAGCAGTAGGAAAAAATGAAAGTAGGCATGGCTTAACATTTAAAACTTGGACTCTGACATCACTTTGAGTTGATACTATTTTATTTTTACATTTGCTAATTTTTTGTATTTGTTTAACTGAAACTCAGAAACTTGTGTATATAATTGAAAAGATGCTTTCCATAGCAACTACTTTGTTTGATCAAAACCTTAAAGAGGTTGTTACAGGATGTTTTTTATCGTATCTTTCTCGTGACCTCCGTGCATCTAGCGCATCGCCGTGTTTGCTGTTATTGCTGCAGGCGAAATCGCCACAACGATGACACGACGACGACGAAAACGACGTTGATGATGATGAGGATGATGATGGTGATGCCGACAACGCTGGATGAAATAATGATGATGATTACAGATCATATCTGAATCAATGCGGATCACAATGAATAAGTGGTTTACTACTGAGCCGTGGAGCGGTAAGATTCGATTGTGGGGGCGATAAATGGTACTAAGTTTTCCCCGTCTGCACCTGCGTACCGAGAAACGTGAGGGAGGAATACTTCACGTTTAGCACACTAGGGCTGTAATTGGTGCATCGATACACGGCTGGACGGCAGAGAACGGCTCGCAGCGTCACTCCTCCATGTGGGGCGACCCATTCGCTGTGGGACCAGGTGTAAGTTTCCGGCCCAAGTCTCTCCTGAGTGTGGTGAACTCTGCGCTGATGTTCACACAAGATCGCTGCCAACAGAGAGGTTTGGACTACTAAACGTTAAATGACTGTGATGAGCATCCGTTCCAGAGAAAACTTTGTTGCCATGTTCAGGCCCACGCGTTCTTGTACTTCCCTTGGCCGCCCTCTGATTACACATTTTATGATGCAAGTCTTCTATCCCAGTGAATTATTGTATATACTCGAGGGCTAGCCAAGGAACTACTTGTTCCCTCTATTCTGAGTGTTATGTAGACTTTTCACTGAGAGTGTTTCAGATAATCCTTTCTGATGTCAGTTTGTACAGAACACCGGTAAAATCATAGCTGTTTGTTGTGCTTACACAATCTCGCAGCATCTGTAGTGAACTATGATTAGCATTCTGTTAACTTTGATTTCTGTATGTAAGCAGTTTGCGTCCGCTTAACGCCTGGACAAACGTTTAAAGTGGAAGCAGCAGGAGGCCGTTCCGGTCCCTCGTACAGAAGTAATTTCATTCGCCATCTTGTTTGATGTATTCTTTGTTACTTTGAACATAGTTGCTAAGGTTCAGTGACCGTGTCAGAATTATATTGTAACAAATAAGCCCTCCGTCACAAATATTAAGTCAAAATTGACCTGGTTCCGACGCTACTATGAGCGCCTTTCCGGCCGAGGTCTTTTTTAATATGTGACTTGTAAGTACTGCATCTTTTCGAGTCAGTACAAACTTTAATTTTATTAATGTACTATATACCTAATGTGTTAGTATAGGTAGTCTAATTCTGAAGACGACGCTCATAGTAGCGTCGAAACCAGGTCAATTTTGACTTAATGTTTGTGACCTAGGGCTTATTTGTTACAATATTATTCTCAGTTATTAAATTTTTACTACATGTAACAGACATATTTTATTTTTAAATGTATGAGAAGCCTGTCATGTAATTTGTTTTTAACATTCATTTGAAATAAAATTTCTTCAAAGTTTTTGGGTTTCATCTGGTCAGTTATGTTTTGTGTAAGATTACATTTTGAATTTATAAATTTCAGTAGAGTCCGCTTTCATTAAGGGAGCTAGTTTTTTCTTAATTCAGTCACCTGGCTTTTGGAAACCTTAAGCAAAACGTTTGATATGAAATATACGATAAATGAATTAATAACTGCAATCAGTACATTTATTTGGTTATGTAATTATTGTTAATGAATGTTTGCTTTGATGCAAGGTTAAACATATTGTCAAATTTCATGTCCACAGAAAAACGGCTCTGGGAAATAAATGTGTTATAAACGGAAAAAAATGATCAAGGTAAGCAGCCCTTGCCGCTTCAAGGTCTATGCCGTTGCTTTCCCTGCCCCCCCCCCCCTCCCCCAACCTCCTTCCAGCTACGAAATATACCATAGCGTTGTTTCTAACCTGTTTTCCGCAATCTTTTTGGCAGGCTCCGTGTTTGTCCATCATAGCGCCCCAGATAGTGTAGATACTACAACGAGAACACTGTTTGGGAGGAGCGGTATACAAGTTCTCATCTGGAGAACGCACAGAGCATAACGTTATGCGTGTTATTACACAAAGTATTCAGTCCGCTGGGCAGTTGGGCAGTATCACAGCGCTTACAGTCATCATTTCACAATACTGCCAAGAAAATAATTGTTTTTAAAAATATGTATGAGAGGCGGGAAATGAAGTGGCATTTTCTGCTGTGCAGAAAGGAAAGTCTATTAATGAAAGTAATTTCCAAATCACTGACATGTCTCTCTAATTCGGAGATGATGCCGGAGGCCACAAGCGCCAACGACAATGAAAGGTAACATGACTCCACTGTTTCTCATTGGTTCTCTTTTTAGTAATAATTGGATTCTCTGTGCAGGTACATCACGCGCAATCGTTGCCTGTTCAGCATGTGTGCCCTGAAGCACCGACTGGTCGTTTGTGTATCGGATACAAAATTGAAATTCGTTCCCTCTCCATTTTAATTGAATATTTCAGTGAATACAGATTACAATTTCTAGCGATTTACGGTACTGTCACTTCTAACAAGTCCTTAGGACAATTATCCCATGTACCTTTAAATATTACAGAAAAAATGGATATGTGTGTGCGCACGTGTAATTGAGCAGTCTTAACAGTCTTCTCTCTCTCTCTCTCTCTCTCTCTCTCTCTCTCTCTCTCTCTCTCTCTCTCCCCCTCCCTCCCTCTTCTTAATTTACTGAGGAGGAATATAACAGCGTGGTTGTTTATTTGCGTGGATTGTTGTGTCTGCATGTATGGCGCAGATGTTTGTGAATTCCATGTAGAAGGAGAAGATGAGAAAGCAGTTTGGGATTCATGTAAAGGATATTAACTGCAAAAATGGCACCCTTCGTGTTATATTTTCATACAAACTGGTGCTAATCCACCCAGCGAATTCGCGCCATGTCAAACTAACCTTTACATTATGTTACCGGTACAAGTAAGTCATAATTACTGTTTTTGTAATAGTTTACATAGATTTTATAATACGTTATAGTGATGCTGACAACGACCTCAAAAAATACTTTGTAGTGGATTTTAGAAGTTAAACTAGGACAAATATCTTCCGGTACGAAACGTATGATGAGGTGAATATAGAAACAGACTGTGTGCTCAGTTGTGAAGAATTACGGTTGATTTCGATATGTGGGTAATAAAACACCACAAAGTGTAGTGGTCACGGGCGTTTCAATAATTCTATAAACGTGAATGGTCTTCATCTTATCTATGAGTGTGTTGCTCATCAAAGATATTAAAATAAGAGTTAACAAGAAGTGTACATACCCTGAAATCATCTGGAAAAACAGAGTATTAAAAGCAAGCTATTAAATCGCTACATAAAAACTATAATTTTTCCTTATCATGAACAGCTGAAATTTTAAATCGGAGATAGACGCAGTCGGAGAATTAGTAATCACAATATGTACTAGTACAACTGCGTAACTCCAAACATGTTATAAAGAAACAGACTGACAAAGAAGCATCCCTTACAGCAACAGGGCAGTTTGTCTAGCATTCATAACCCAAGCGTTTGATAGTAAGTACTTAGAAAAAAAAGAGGAACATTCGAACTGCTGCAAGCTTCTGAAAATCTGCTAGTCAAGCAGGCACTTGAAAACTTGCGGTAGTATTATATGGTATGCCAAGATAATGTGGCGAACTTTGAAATGAATCACAAAGGAAGAGAATGACTTAATTGAAGCAGCTTAGTACCATCAGTGAATTGGCAGTAGCGATCTGTACGTCGGAGGAAGATGTTCAGAAATCAGATCTTTATCCAGACCGAAAGATCACTTTAGAACAAGATGTTTCTTTACTTCTTGGAATTTAAAAGGGCAGTTTTAATAGAAAGAAGGAAATTCAAAGCCATTGAATCGTTGTTAATCAGAAAAAAGAATACCGCGAGTTCATTAGGTTGTCTTGATCTTCGACCAACATAATCCTATATCAGCGATAATCGATATTGTGCGCTCGACCTTATGGAGTAACGGACGTTGCCCATAGCCAGCCTAGAAGGTGCTGCTATTACAGGCAGCGTAGAGAAGCATAAATGGCCAAATTATTCCAAAATTTGCTCGTGGTTGCTAAAAACAATTCGTGCTGATGACAAATCGGTATAAAGCAATACGAATACTGCGTAATGATAGTTGTTAACGATGTGTTGAGTTTAAGAAGAGTAACTGAATTGTTTCCAAAACACATGTTCTTAGTAATACTGTTCATCAATTTAAATGTGCCGCTTCAAACTTCTTAAGTTTAGAAAGTTTTTCTTGCGGTATACCGATAACCGATTTAAAAATACTACGGGGTGTTCAAAAAGTCTCTCCGCAGTGCCGTATGATCGTTAGCTACGCGTGCCGTATGCCGCAGTGAATACACCGAAATTAAACTCAGTGAAATACAAGTTATTAATTTATTGAATATTGACTTTTACTTACAAATTTTCACATTGAATGTTGAAAGTAACCCCAGTGTTGTTGAATACACAATTCAGTTCGTCTAATCATGTTTACAAACACAAGCTGTAACATTTCTTCTGTAACAGATGCAGTGAAAATGGATATTGCAGTTTTCAATTCATCGATAGATTTTGGACTTTTTTAAATTTATTTTATAGACAGTTGCTTTTGCTGCACTCCAGAAGGAAAAAGTCAGGTGGTGTTACGTCAGGTTATAGTGGAGGCCAAAGTCCCAGTGAAATTATGCGATCACCGGAAACATCAGCAAGCAGTGACATTGAAACGCGAGCTGTATGCGCGGTTGCACCATCTGGTTGAAAATAACCGTTCAGTATTTCACTTAACACAAGTTCTCCTCTGAATGGGTACAGAATATCGCTGCAGCATCGCTGTGCGTTTATTGTTTCGTTGAAAAATATGGGACCCACAATCCGACGTCTAGGAATTGCAATCCAAACTCCTATTTTCACAGAATGAAGTGGTTCCTCACGAATACCCAATGGATTTGCAATACTCCACATAAGAGAACTTTGCAAGTTCATGTATCCGAATAAG
This sequence comes from Schistocerca gregaria, assembly GCF_023897955.1. Taxonomy (NCBI): domain Eukaryota; kingdom Metazoa; phylum Arthropoda; class Insecta; order Orthoptera; family Acrididae; genus Schistocerca; species Schistocerca gregaria. Next base: position 438,102,563 of record NC_064925.1, on the reverse strand, counting down.
TGAAACCACGCCTCATCAGTGAAAAAAGTTTCATTAAGAACCACCCTTCCATTCTGTTGAACGAAATTTTCGAACCATTGACAATAATGGAGTCTCTTGCCATGATCAGTATTTTTCAGTTCTTGCACGACTGTCACTTTGTATGGGAAAAGTTCTAAGTTTTTCCTTACAGCTGTGTGAGCCGTTCCAACACTAACATTGATTTCTTGGGCGAGTTTTCTTACTGACTTGTTCGGACTCATGGACATTTTATCGGAAATATCGAGTAGTTTATCCTCAGAAAAAACTCTAGGACGACCACTTCTCGGTGCATCTGTCACTGAACCCGTACTTCGAAATTTGTTAGTCAAATGTCACACAGTATCGCGATGTGGGAGTGTTGTCTCCAGGAAAACTGAATTAAATGTTTAACGAACTGACACTGTTTATTTACCGTCAGCTTTGAACACTTGTTCGACTAAAAACACTCATTCTTCAATGGTTAGCATTTTAACAGTAACAAAAAGGAAACAAACGAACAAGGGAACTAAACTTAAACGTTCACGTCAACACGTAACGACACACACCAACGATACTACGGACGCTGGCTGAGATAAACGAAACAGTGGAATGTTGGGAAGGAACCCAGGCAGGCGAACAATCATACGGCACTAGCCTCTAACAACATACGGCACTGCGGAGAGAGTTTTTGAACACCCCGTATTTTTGCTGACGTTGCAAATCATTCTCTGTCTTCAGTAAGTTGGGGTTGGAGTGGATCCGCAACTTTTTGTGATTACAACAACCGTTATGAAAAACGTCCTAAGTTGTACCGGAAGAATGTTCGTTCATTGATAAATGGTTTCGAACTGTTTGTCCATTATGAAACCAGCTATAAGTGCAAATCTTGTGTTACATCAGAAGTACAAGTGGAAAATTGGATAAAAAATCAATAAATGTGATAGTAGATAACGTGGCCTCTATTGGGCTCATCGCTGACCTTTACCTACTACATCTACATCTGCGTCTATACTCTACAAACCATCGTGAAGTGCGTGGCAGAGGGTACATCCAATTGTACTAGTTGTTAGTGTTTTTCCCATTCCATTCACGAATGGAGGGCGGGAAGAATGATTGCTTTAATGCCTCTGTGAGTTATGACATTATACTAATCTTATCCTCAAAGTACCTATGTGAGCAATACATAGGCGGTTGTAGTATATTCCTAGAATCTTCGCTTAATGTCGGTTCTTGAAACTTCGTCAGTAGAGTTTCCCGGGATAGTCTACTTCTATCTTCAGGAGTTTGCCAGTTCAGTTTCTTTAGTATCTCTGTGACACTCTCCCATTGATCAAATAAACCTGTGACCATTCGTGCAGCCCTTCTCTGTATACGGTTAGTATCCACTGTTAGTCCTATTTGGTACGGGTCCCACACACTTAAGCAATATTCTGGAACCGGTCGCACGAGTGATTCGTAAGTGATCTCATTTGTAGACCGACTGCAATTCCCCAGTATAAACGGAAGTCTTCCACCTGCTTTACTCACCATGAAGACTGTAATAATTCCATTTCATATTCCTAAAACGTGTTACACACAGGTATTTATATGAACTGGTCGATCCAACAGGGAGTCATTGATATTCTAGTCACAGGACACTGCGTTTTTTCGTTTTGGTAAGTGCACAATGTCTGTGTATTATTAACAGTTAGTCATAACCAGTTCTCAGTTAGGGATCAAGCAAGGTTTCCAATAACTTTGCACCTTATCTTGTAACTAATAGTAATGCATGTTTGACGAAATTTAGTATCTAAGAAGGTAAACGACGAATACAAACTTAGGATATGTACAGGGCGAGTCACGCAAGACGCAACACCTCTTTTATTTCATGTAGCCCAAGATACTGAAACAAGGTTTTCAGCAAGTGATAGTGCTCTGAAGGGCATGTAATTTTGTTGTAATCTTTTTAACTCTTCTATCCCACAAGATATAGACGCGCATGGCTTTTTTTATGGATCAATAAACTATTTTACTGGAATCTGAAAGCACTTGAATAGGCAATTGCAGCGAGGTACTTCCTCACAGCACTGATGCTGAAAAATTTCGCAAAAGTATCCCAGAACTGCGCTAAACCTGAAATGCATAGAGGCTGGCGTTAGCTGCTGTAGTGTAAACACTTCTGAGTGGTACTGCTATCACACTTGTTGATTTCATGGCCAATTTTCATAACGGTACTGTGATAGCAAATCATTGTTGCAAGAACCAATGTTAATACACTTAACAACAATCGCGTCATTATATCATCACTGTTCAGAGCATGGTCTTACCCTGCGAAAAACAACTACTGCCCTGCCCCCCAAAAAGCATGATCACAAACTGGACTGCAGTCCGGCGCCGCCACACAGACAAAAGTATCAGTTTCAGTTTAATCTGAACCTGAAATGGGTACTAACTAGTGGCAAGGGCGCCCAGAATTCAAAAAATGGCTCAGATGGCTCTGAGCACTATGGGACTTTAACATCTGAGGTCATCAGTCCCCTATAACTTAGAACTACTTTAACCCAAGTAATCTAAGGACATCATACACACCCATGCCCAAGGCAGGTTTCGAACCTGCTACCATAGCGGTCGCGCGGTTCCAGACTGAAGGGCCCAGAACCGCTCGGCCACTCCGTCCAGCTGCCTAGAATTACTAGTAGTGAAATCTGTAAACTATTTCGCTACTCTCCACGAAACTAATATTGGTAGCCCCCTACACCCCCAATAATAGTTCAGATCCTGAGTTCTCTTTTTTCATAGTACTTGTCAGTGGGTATACGACATTACTGAAGGGTGAAGCATGCTTTCATTTAGTGCCATAGTGAAAATGCCTGGTAATCAACGAAACCGAGTATACAATTAAGCGAAAATTTCGTTTTCTAATCGATACACCGCGCTGCAGTTTATGCTTCGTGACACCTGAGTCAACATCCACTTTCGGCGACTCGTAGCACTGGCAGCTGAGGAGGAGCGAGCCAGACAGCCTACGGCGAGCGCCAGAGGAAAGGACTCTGCAGTTATTCTGCAAGCACACGGCGAGAAGCCAGGCGGCCGCCCTCACCTCGCTCAAGATGGGACACGTTGCGAAGGGCTTGGCTTGCAAATGAGAGGCATGCCGAGAACTGGTGGACACTTGCAGCCATTACGACGGAACGTCAAGAATGCATGTGCGAAAGCAAGAGAGTTCTTCTGGCCTGGTGGCAGTCATTTTACCTGCCCCAGACAGCAGAAGGCAGAAGTTATGTGTTATTTAAAAACATTGGAGTTCAAGATTGTATCTGTTCTTTCGGACATGCCCATTCTCAACCGTCCCCGTTGACTTATATCAACGCCTGTATGCAGCTAGGGGTATTCATTTCATTGTAATTTCATTCTAACAAGCTGCATGGTCACCGATGGTACCTGTTCTTCCGGACATGTCCCCGTATCTGTTCTTTCGGGCATGTCCGAAAGAACAGATACCACTTTCATATTTCTCTGCCTCGTGATGGCTGGGTGTTGTCTGCTGTCCTTAGGTTACTTAGGTTTAAGTAGTTGGAAGTTCTATGGGACTGATGACCATAGATGTTAAGTCCCATAGTGCTCAGAGCCATTTTTGAACCACTTTCATATATATACAGTTAAGGCTCACCGGCCATTTGACCATCTTCTTCTTCTGTGCGGATGCACAAACAGTGCCCGAACTCTCACGGAAATCAGCAAAAAGCCGCGAGTATTGAGTATAATGTGCAGAGGCACTATGAATATAGTGGGGGACAATAAATTGAGAATGTGCGTCTCACGGGAGGTGTGCCAGAGATAAGTGTCTGCAGTCGCACTATCGTCTGTGTCCTCGGTAGCTCAGAGGGAGATAGCTTACACCATGTAAGCAGGAGATCCTGGGTTCGAGTCCGGTCGGAGCATACATTTTCAACTGTCCCCGTTCACTTATATCAACGCGTGCATGGAGCTAAGGATATTCGTTATTTAAAAAATGCATGTGTTAGTATTTTATCTCTCCTACCATCGCTACCCATCATTCGTGTATGGTTTGCATCCTGCATAGTGGTTTCCGTATAATGCTTGAAGCCATGTAATGTGCGGACAGCTCCCACTTTTATGCTGTTACCTTTACTGTACAACTCAATGTTCTTATTTTTGAAGGACGGTGACTATTCACTGCAAGGGATTAATCAGGAACAGTCATAGTTTTTAAATTTCAATCAATGTCAATCCGTCCTTTCATTATGTAGGTAGAGTTTTAATGTCTTTAATTTCATATATTTTTCTATCTACATCATCTAAAGAAATAGTTATTCATTAATGTTCTTTTCATTTTATTCTCAGATCCGAAAATGATGTTTGCTTGTGGTCGAAACTAGTAATGATTATATTACAACTCAAGAACGTTATCGTACGACAAATTAGTGGGAAATACACTGAAGCGCCAAAGAAACTGATAAAGGCATGCGTATTCAAAAACTGAGATATGTAAACAGGTAGAATACGGCGCTGAGGACAGCAATGGCTATACAAGACAACAAGTGTCTGGCGCAGGTGTTAGGTTGGTAACAGCTGCAACAATTGCAGGTTATCAAGATATAAGTGAGTTTGAACGTGATGTTATAGTCGGCACACGAGCGATGGGACACAGCGTCTACATCAAATCTGCAACATCGCTGCTGCCAGAAAGAGGACTGGACTGAACCAACGACGACTGAAGAGAATAGCTCAACGTGACAGAAGCGCAACCCTTCAGCAAATTGCTGCAGATTTCAATGCTGGGCCATCAACAAGTATCAGCGTGCGAACCATTCAATAACAAATCATCGATATGGGTTTTCGGAGCCGAAGGCCCACTCGTGTACCCTAGATGACTGCACAACACAAATCTTTACGCCTCACCTGGGCCCATTGGGCTGTAGATGACTGGAAACATGTTGCCTGGTCGAACGAGTCTTGTTTCAAATTGTATCGAGTGGGTGGACGTGTACGGGTATGGAGACAATCTCATGAATCCATGGACCCTGTATGTCAGCAGGGGACTGTTCAAGCTGCTGGAGGCTCTGTAACGGTGGAGGGGGGGGGGGGGGGCTGTGCAGTTGGAGTGATATGGGACCGTTGATACGTGTAGATACGTCTGATCACCTGCATCAATTCATGTCCATTGCGCATTCCGACGGAATTTGGCAATTCACTTGGGCAATTCCAGCAGGACAATGGGACATTCCATACGTCCAGAATTGCTACAGGAAAATCACCAGACATTAGCATTATTGAGCATAATTCGCTGATGCCTAGCAACGTGCTGTTCAGAAGAGATCTCCATCCCCTCGTACTCTTTCGGATTTATGGACAGCCCTGCAGGTTTCATGGTGACAATTCCCTCCAGCACTGTTAAATGTTAATGTTAAAAATATATCGGCTCAACCACTTGTTTATAATGTAAAACACTAAGATTGACGCGTTTCGGAAGTCAAGCTTCCATCATCAGAATAATAAAAAGTAAAAGAACCTGTTAAAACTCTCTAAAATGGAACATACCCCAGGAACAATAAAATTGATAATAAAATTAACACATCGTGGCTACTACCCTTGTTGCAGCCGTGTCTTCCAAGGTACATCTCCACATAGTCGTCAAAATAGAAAAAAGTCTAAAATGGTGTCACCTCTGGTGTTCAACATCTAACCATATGGATCTCTCCTCTATCGTCGTAAACCGCCCGTGCGTCTTCATTGATACCACACACCACGTAGCCAAACACGACACTGAAACGCGAGTGAGCTCACGCGCAAGTAAACAGGGAAGTCACAGAGATGTCTATACAAACAGATAACGTATACATGTTCCAAGGACCTCATGAAATGATGGTATCCTGCCAATTGCTAAAAATGTAGTTACAAAAAGAAACCAGTGTAACGTTTGAAAAAGTTATTTGTATCACCAGTTAACTGTTCATTCAGTGTGTTCTGATTATACACGCTATGTATCGTAATTTACATCTGTTCCAGTATATCCAGCTTTTTGCCTTTGCCCTGTCTATGTAAAATAACGATCCTGATCTATTCCCAACATGGGATGTCCCGTTTCAAAAATGGTTCAAATGGCTCTGAGCACTATGGGACTTAACATCTATGGTCATCAGTCCCCTAGAACTTAGAACTACTTAAACCTAACTAACCTAAGGACAACACACAACACACAGCCATCACGAGGCAGAGAAAATCCCTGACCCCGCCGTGAATCGAACCCGGGAACCCGGGCGCGGGAAGCGAGAACGCTACCGCACGACCACGAGATGCGGGCTGTCCCGTTTCCAAAAAACGCGTGGCTACAACTGACTTTTCGAAATTATTAAGCCGGAAAGCATCGCTATGATCTTTGTAACGTACTTTAAAGGACCTACCAGTTTCGCCTACATAGCTTGCCTTCCACGTGTTACACTGAATTTTATAGACCCCAGCTCTCTCATATTTATCGCTTTCCTGCTGCAAATTATTTCTTAGTTTGAACCGCAGCGTATTATTGGTCTAAAAAAAACGGTATCAACTTTAAAAGGTTTGAAAATGTTAGCCACTTTTTGCGAAATATCACCGAAGTATGGTATTGTGACTCTCGTAATATTATTTGCGGTATTCTTCCTTGCATTCGCGCGCTGTTTCTGTCGTATTAATTTATTGACGACGTTTCGGTGATATCCCTTAGCTCTGGCTAGTTGTTTCACGATGTTCATCTCAGTCAGTATGGATAAAATCGAAAATCCCTCCAGCACTACTTCAGACATTAGTCGAGTCCATGCCACGTCGTGTTAGGGTACTTCTCTGTGCTCGCAGGGGCTCTACGCGATATTAGGCAGGTGTACGAGTTTCTTAGTCTCTTCAGTGTAGTTCACCCCTGAAATTTAAGAGATTCCAATGTTAGGTTTCGAAATTAAGTCATTATTTTAAAAGTTAAATTATGACATTTTGCCGTATAAGACTTCTTTTTTCTCTTCACTGTACGTGGAGTAGGTGCACCGGGTGACGGCATGAGTCGATACGCCAGCCCTTTATGGGCGATAAATATCCCGGAAGAGCTTGTCGCCGGACGTGTGGCTTCTGCAAAGAGGCTGTTTAACGGAAGTACCGGGCAGCCAATGACGGCTTCATAAGCGGCTGCAGACTGCAGTCTCCCCGGAAACAGGGTCGCGCAGCAATTTGCCTAATGGAGCGCCTCGCTTACCCCGTTATGGCAGTACTCGGCCCACGGCTGATATTTTATTCATAACGCGCGTCCGGGCGAGGGCACGATTTAGTTTCGCGCTGCTATGACGTAGTGCAGCCACTAAGTGTCTGCAGTTGTGGACTGCACGCGGGTGTGCAGCGTATCTCAGAGCAGTCTTGCGATATGCAGCCTTCGAATGCGGGGTGCATTTTCATGACACGTGGACGGAATTACTTTATCATCTGTCTGTTCATGAAACACAAGCTACGGTAATGAACTTTTAGAGAGAGATTGTGGAAGTATTGTATGTGTCTACATACAGTACCTCTCTCCCAACAATACGAGACTATTAAGGAAGAACGGCAGAATGACGGTCGAAAAAGCTTGAAATTTTTTTATTACGGAATTTGAATGTGTGTACACTGAAAAATGCGCGAACTCCAGAAAGTAACGATTCTGTGAGTGTTTAAGGCCGACCGCGCACGGCACGGCACGTCTGTGCGTTAGGGAGCCGGTTGCCACAAATCGTCATCGACGTCATCGCCTCTCTGTATACCGATCTGAGTAATTTGGTTTGCTGAATCGTTGTTTGGGCAGTTTTACTCAAAATGTGAACGAAAGTTTCATTAGTCTGATTTGGTGATACGCTCCAGAAATAACATCCAGCCGAAGTGAAATTGTCAACATTGCTTCAAATTTGGCCGTGTGTTTGTTCAATGTAGGCCATTATTATATTATTATACTATATTATTATTAATGTTAATATTAATATATGCTTACTGAATACTGTTCTTCATATCAAACTCTGATATGAAATGCGCCGATTCTGTGAAGACAGAGACGCCATCGGCGATGTGCTAAGCGACGGAAGGGCTTTGAGGACGAAAATGAGGATTTATCAGGTCAAAGTAGGAGAAAGGGGCCATCCACTAGCCGGGGCAGAAGCTATTATGGACCGGGCATCGATAATATCCCGTACGTTTCAAGCTTTGTCCCTTTTTTTCGTATGATAAATACTTGTCAAACCTTAAAAGTGTTTTTCTCAAAACTAAGTTTTCGGCGTGTTTTTCATCATCCACGATACAATTTTCATCCGATTTTATGATTTTTGGTCTCTCTTGAAGCAAACTCTTCAGTTCATCCTAACGGATTTATGTATACTACTGGCCATTAAAATTGCTGCACCAAGAAGAAATGCAGATGATAAACGAGTATTCAATGAACTGATATGTGATTACATTTTCACGCAATTTGGTTGCATACGTCCTGAGAAACCAGTACCCAGAACAACCACCTCTGGCCGTAATAACGACCTTGATACGCCTGGGCATTGAGTCAAACAGAGCTTGGATGGCGTGTATAGATACAGCTGCCCATATAGCTTCAACACGATACCACACTTCATCAAGAGTAGTGACTGGCGTATTGTGACGATACAGTTGCTCGGCCACGATTGACCAGACGTTTTCAATTGGTGAGAGATGTGGAAAATGTCCTGCCCAGGGCAGCAGTAGAAAATTTTCTGTATCGAGAAAGCCCTGTACAGGTCCTGCAACACGCAGGTCGTGCATTATCCTACTGAAATGTAGTGTTTCGCAAGGATCGAATGAAGGGTAGAGCCACGGGTCCTAACACATCTGAAATGTATCGTCCACTGTTCAAAGTGCCGTCAATGCGAACAAGAGGAGACCGAGACTTGTAACCAATGCCACCCCATACCATGACGCCGGGTGATAACGCTTCCAATGTGCGTTCACCACGATGTTGCCAAACACGGATGAGTCCATCATGATGCTGTAAACAGAACTTGGATTCGTCCGAAACATAACGTTTTGCCATTCGTGCACCCAGATTCGTCACTGAGTACACCAACATAGGCGCTCCTGTCTGTGATGCAGCGTCACGGGTAACCGCAGCCATGGTCTCCGAGCTGATAGTCGGTGCTGCTGCAAACGTCGTCGAACTATTTGTGCAGATGGTTGTTGTCTTGCAAACGTCCCCATCTGTTGACTCAGGGATCGAGACGTGGCTACACGGTCCGTTACAGCCATGCGGATAAGATGCCTTCATCTCAACTATTAGTGATACGAGGCCGTTGGATCCAGCACGGCGTTCTGTATTACCCTCCTGAACCCACCGACTCCATATTCTGCTAACAGTCATTGGATCTTGACCAACGCGAGCAGCAATGTCGCGATACGATAAACCGCAATCGCGATAGGCTACAATCCGATCTTTATCAAAGTCGGAAACGTGACGGTACTCATTTCTCCTCCTTAAGCGAGACACCACAACAACGTTTCACCAGGCAACGACGGTGAACTGCTGTTTGTGTATGATAAATCGGTTGGAAACTTTCCTCATGTCTGCACGTTGTAGGGCGCCAACCTTGTGTGAATGCTCTGAAAAGCTAATCATTTGCATATCATAGCATCTTCTTCCTGTCGGTTAAATTTCGCGTCTGTAGCATGTCATCTTCGTGATGTAGCAATTTTAATGGCCAGTAGTGTATTTTGATATTAGTATTTTTTCTGCCAAGAAATGAAGAATTCAAAAATGGCCAGTTTAATAAACATCTATAATTTTTTTGCAATCTTTACTATGAACTTAGGTTACATATTCAAGGTTCAGGGTGATATGTTAGTTTAATATTTTAGATTACCACAACTGGAGCTACACCGACAACCGTCCATCAACTTCCTTTCAGAGCTGCCTCGAAAAATCCCAATCACACAGTGGAGATGTTAATATTTTTCAATAAAGAGTACCATTGAAAACTTCAGTGAATGCTTTATTCATTGCGGCAAACCTCATTTGCCTGTTACCTTCCAGTACGGAGAAAATAAGATTCTGAAATTGTTGAATGTTTTAGTCCGTCACCCTTTCGTTCCCGCTTAACACCAGTGTCAACAGAACTTGGTATGTTCATGATATCTAGTCATGATGTGTAGAGTACTGTCTCCTGTGCCTGTGAATGTTTATTGCTCATTTTTTTTAAGATATCCATGTAGTGAAAAAAAAATTAGATTTCGGTTGTACTGTGACCTGACTTTTAAACTGTATTAGTGTAATTTAAGATGCCTATGATTTGTGACACTACTGTTACATATCACTACGCGATATTAGTTCATTTTCTGCCGCTATTTCATGATTATTGTAGTGGGAGTACTGGAGCAGTGTGCATGTAATGTAGACTTGTGAACTCAGCCCCGGGGCTGGTGTAACGCTGGAAATTTGTGTATGTCCACATTAGTCGGTAAAATCGTATTAGGGGAAGAGCATACCTCCTTTGATAACATGGGCAGTTTTCATGGAAGTCGGGTAGTGACTCACATTGGGGCTTTTAAAAGCCGGTCTGGCAACTGCAGTCCCTGTGGTCAGTCACCGCCGTGGCTTCACTACATTCCCCAGGGAATAACTGGGTACAGTATTTTTGCCTTTGTGTACGAACATCAAAGATCAAGACACTGCAGCACTATCCGACCAGCTTGGGAGAGTCAGTTGCGTCCATTCTAAAATTTAGTTAACTCAATAGAATTGCGTCGCTCTAGACTAGGGATAGTCAACCTTTTTTACTTGGAGTCCACTTTTGTGTGTCCGTTAGTAGTAAAATTTACTAACTGCCCATCAGTCCACAGTGATTGGTATTTATAAAGTAGGGAAGTAGCTTTGCTTTATAAAAGTTAAAAAGCAGAGTTTTTGCAATTTAAAACATATGATAATAATTGCATACCAAATATTTCATCTCAAAATTTTATGTAAACATAATTAACCTTTTTTGAAATTCCTACTACCTGCTGCCCACGCTTAGACAGCGTTCTTGGTGTATAAAGCTGGCGTGCCATGAAGACACTGCATCGGGGCAGTACAGACTTCATGTTTAACAGTGTACGTCTTCTATCCAAAACGAGGTGAGTTACGTGTACTTTCCCCTGCTTTTTCATGAATTTCATGAATGTATCAGTAATTATCTCTTGCCACATTGGCGCTAGCATGGAGCTGTGCCCTCCATGTTGGCTTACTTTTTTCCTTTTTTTAAAATGGGAAGTTGAGAAGAAACAGGTCAGTTGGGGACTCACTGACTGGCTATCGTACTGAGAGGTAATTTAGAGGGATCGCGTCCTAGCAGCTGTTTGGTGCTTTTGGGCACAAAGTACTGTATTGAGGAAATGTAAGTTCGTAGTCTGTGCTAGCGCGACCCATAGTTTGAGCAGCTCGCTTACTAGCGTGTCTGTAGTACGCTACTTGTGTTGCCGATTTCATTTATTGTAAACTGTAAGACAAGGATCTTGGTGCTTTATTCTCCATGCAGTCCTCCAGGTTTATTTTGCTATGTTCCACAGTATGACGGTCATTCTTAGTCAATTTTCAGATAACTTTGCTCTCTGCCAATTTGTCGTAAATTTCTTGAAGTGTACCGAGCAAATAAACTCCTGTGATATGCAGTCTTGACTTAAATTTCAAGGACTTATAACTTGGAGTACAACTTCTCATGGATAGCCGTCCATTAAAAATAAATAGGGCTAGTCCGACTAAAATTACATACCATTTTGTTTTTAGGTGATATTGCTCCATAACCATAAATCAGAGCTGTGCCTCATTCACTTATGCGTTTTATCATCTTGGAGCCACGTTTTTAAATTAATATAAACCATGCGTTTTTGAAATTCTTGTAAAAAGTGCATAATGTGTCATTTCGGACCGATGTCAGGGTAAAGTGACATAGGAGTAAGAAAAAGTAAGAAATTCAGATAGCAACGAAACTAGTTCCCTTTTGAAAAAAGTAGTTCTGACCAGTCCTATCTATCTGAAGACATCACAAATAAAGTTTTTTGTTCTGTGGCTTATTCCAGTGCATTCAGTGTGTGCTCACAAATTACTCTGCTGACACCTTAATCTCTGTTGTATGGCTTTCGAATGCGAGTGTAGTTCCAAGCATCAATGTTGTCGCCAGAAAGGTCTTTTTCGGTCAATATTTCTTTCCCAAAACTAAGTTACCTCTTTGCTTCTCTTGGCTATTTGGAATGCAAGTTGTCTCACCTCCTTCATTGTCAAACCCAACAAGCGCGACTCCAGTAGTTTCGGAGGTTGTACCAGTTCATGCTATAACAAAGTGTCGAAAGTTGGCTGTAATCTACCCAGTCCTTTCTGAACTTGATTGAAGATTTTGGTCGTATTCCCAGTTCGTCCTCTATGCGTAGCCTGGGGAACTCCGAATGCTTTCGACATCCAAAGCCACCCCATCTCGCCTCTGATAGCAGCATCTATAGCCCACTGCATCTGCAAAGACTGTAGGGCGGTTTCCTTACTTTATGTCTGCCAAGGGAAAGAGGAAATTCACGTTCTCACATTGGGACTACGTAAACTCATTGCATTTGTGTATCATTGTACATTTATCAATTCGTGTTTAATGTTGCGTTTAATTTATTTTTTTATAGAATGAGCTACTGCTATAGTTGTTAAATTCAAACAGATACGTAAAATAAATGGGTTAATTAATATCAAAGATCACAGAGAACAGAAATAGAGTCCATATCGGAGTAAAATGACATACTGTGTCATTTTGCCCCGGCATAAGGCATGTCATTGTAGCCTGAAATGCCTTCTTTGATTCATCCGAGAAACGTTCAAATACTGCGTGCTCTAGCAAAATCTTCTACCTCTCAAAACATAGATAAAAGTATGCTTTACAAGATAATTTATACGTTTGTCAATCATGAATTAATATACCGGGTGATCAAAAAGTCATTATAAATTTGAAAACTTAATAAACCACGGAATAATGTAGATAGAGATGTAAAAAATGACACACATGCTTGGAATGACAAGGGGTTTTATTAGAACAAAAAAAAGTATTGCTAGACGCGTGAAAGATCTCTTGCGCGCCTCATTTGGTGATGATCGTGTGCTCCGCCGCCACTTTCGTCATGCTTGGCCTCGAAGGTCCCCAGACCTCAGTCCGTGCGATTATTGGCTTTGGGGTTACCTGAATATGCAAGTGTATCGTGATCGACCAACATCTCTAGGGATGCTGAAAGACAACATGCGACGTCAATGCCTCACCTCTGGACATGCTTTACAGTGCTGTTCACAACATTATTCCTCGACTACATCTATTGTTGAGGAATGATGGTGGACATATTGAGCCTGTAAAGAACATCATCTTTGCTTTGTCTTACTTTGTTATGCTAATTATTGTCATTCTGATCAGATGAAGAGCCATCTGTCTGACATTCTTTGAACGTTTGTATTTTTTTGGTTCTAATAAAACCCCATGTCATTCTAAGCATGTTTGTCAATTTGTACCTCTCTATCTACATTATTCCGTGATTTATTCAGTTTTCAAATTTATACTGACTTTTTGATCACCCAGTAAGTTAATGAAAGTGAAAAGTTGGAAGCTTACCTATTATTTTTTCATTCACAGTACCGAGACGACAACTGGCAGTTTGTCGCCATATACATACGAACAGGGTGGCCTGTCAACTTTCTATGCAGCTTAGTGCAGGTGGCATCACTCAACTTGCTTCGTCCATAGCCCTGCTGTATCATTTTACCCAGGTATGTGTTATAGCCTGATTTCCCCTTTAACCTGCTCTATACCCAATTCGTTAAAATTCATTGTGTTGACGTTGTTCTTGGAAACGATGGCTAAGTACTATTTTACTATGTTATGAAAGCAACGAACATTGCACTCGTTCGTCTTGTATTACCATGATTTGGTTTTATTAACTTGGCATAGTTGTGTAAAGTCTCCCAGAAATACAAGTTGCTCGTGGGCTTCGCATAGTTCACAATCCAACCAACAGACTAGGAACTTCGAGTTGCATATATGATTTTGAATAATAATTTGCAACAACTCACTCTCTTTCCCGGCTAAATCGCTAACGCCAAAGGCCATTTGTATCAGCGCTTTCAGACTGCAGGTGCGAGGTGGCGCGTGTGTGTGTGTGTGTGTGTGTGTGTGTGTGTGTGTGTGTGTGTGTGCGTATGTGTGTAACGTGTCAAGTCTGAAGGAGTGCCCTTTCTGAGGTGTCACCGTCGGTGATGCTTACGTCTGGCGTGCCCACCCTCTAAACCGGGCCCTGTCGGCGGCCAGTCTCTCGTGTCATCATTAACGCTGTTTACAAGCCTCGCACGCGCTGGCGCCACCCACCGCTGACAGCATGCTTAACTACGCTGCCGGGATGCTAAGCGGCAGCGAGGGCACGCCGCGCTTTCCTCGCAAATAACGAACAGCCGGCCCGCTCTCCGTTTTCACCCCACTTCTTGAATAACTAAAAATGTTCAGTTATTTACTGTTACTTTTCTTTGCAATCCTCAGCACATTTAGACCTCTTATTGTGTAACGAAAATGTTGACATCTTATTAGCACACTCTGAGGCCTCACTCCCCTCCGTAGGAGGGATTATTATTTCCAAAGGAGTTGTTTACGTCGCGAAATCCCTACTCGTCCAGGTGCAGGTCTTCCGTGATTTCCTTAAATCGCTCAGTGCAAATGCCGGATAGGTTCCTCTGAAAGTGTATGGCCGATTTCCTTCCCCAGCCTTTCGTAATCGGAGCTTGTGCTCCGTCTCCATTCCTCCCTATTGTGTCTCCGTCAGAGGCAGTACACAAAAGGCTCCAGGCAAATACAATGAAGCGCCAAAGAAACTGGTATATCCGTGCGTATTGAAATACAGATATACGTAAACTGGCAGAATACGGTGCTGCGGTCGGCAACGCCTATATAAGACAGCAAGTGTCTGGCGCAGTTGTTAGATCGGTTACTGCTGCTACAATACCAGATTATCGCACGCGCTGGCGCCACCCACCGCTGACAGCATGCTTAACTACGCTGCCGTGTACGGTCAGAGGGGTTGACGCCCTCTGTAACAAAAAAAAACTGAGTAAATAGATCAACAACAAACATGAAAGGATGTCATGGGACGTCCGCCCCGAACAAATGGAACGAACAATAAAGAACAAAACGAGATTAAAAAAAAAGGGGTAGCGTCTTTGATTTATAATCAAAAGGTCTTCGGTTCCGGGTTCGATCCCCGCCACAGCCTAAATTTTGATAAATAGTCAGCATTGGCGGCCGAAGACTTCCGGCATAAGAAGTCAGGCTCATTCTGCCAACGGCCTTGTCAAAGAGGGCGGAGGAGCAAATAGAGGTTCAGGGCACTGTCTTGTCCTAGGGGTGGGAAATTGCCCCTAAAGGCGGAAGAATCAGCAATGATCAATGACATGAGGATGCAGAAGGCAATGGAAACCACTGCATTAAAGACACGTAACGTGTATCCACAGGACATGTGGCCTGTAGTTGAAGAAGCGTCATCATGATCTCTCCATTGGCAAAAGATTCCGGAATAGTCCCCCATTCGGATCTCCGGGAGGGGTTTGCCAAGGGGGAGGTTACCATGAGAAAAAGATTGAATAATCAAAGAAAGGATAATGTTCTACGAGTCGGGGCGTGGAATGTCAGAAGCTTGAACGTGGTAGGGAAACTAGAAAATCTGAAAAGGGAAATGCAAAGGCTGAATCTAGATATAGTAGTGGTCAGTGAAGTGAAGTGGAAGGAAGACAAGGATTTCTGGTCAGATGAGTATCGGGTAATATCAACAGCAGCAGAAAATGGTATAACAGGTGTAGGATTCGTTATGAATAGGAAGGTAGGGCAGAGGGTCTGTTACTGTGAACAGTTCAGTGACCGGGTTGTTCTAATCAGAATCGACAGCATACCATCACCGACAACGATAGTTCAGGTATACATGCCGACGTCGCAAGCTGAAGATGAACAGATAGAGAAAGTGTATGAGGATATTGAAAGGGTAATGCAGTATGTAAAGGGGGACGAAAATCTAATAGTTATGGGCGACTGGAATGCAGTTGTAGGGGAAGAAGTAGAAGAGAAGGTTACAATAGAATATGGGCTTGGGACAAGGAATGAAAGAGAAGAAAGACTAATTGAGTTCTGTAACAAGTTTCAGCTAGTAATAGCGAATACCCTGTTCAAGAATCACAAGAGGAGGAGGTATACTTGGAAAAGGGCGGGAGATAAGAGAAGATTTCAATTATATTACATCATGGTCAGACAGAGATTCCGAAATCAGATACTGGATTGTAAGGCGTACCCAGGAGCAGATATAGACTCAGATCACAATATAGAAGTGATGAAGAGTAGGCTGAAGTTCAAGACATTAGTCAGGAAGAATCAATAAGCTAAGAAGTGGGATACGGAAGTTCTAAGGAATGACGAGATACGTTTGAAGTTCTCTAGCGCTGTTGATACAAAAATAAGGAATAGCGAAGTAGGTAACACAGTTGAAGAGGAATGGACGTCTCTAAAAAGGACCATCACAGAAGTTGGGAAAAAAAACATAGGTACAAAGAAGGTAGCTGCGAAGAAACCATGAGTAACAGAAGAAATACTTCAGTTGATTGATGACGGGAAGAAGTACAAACATGTTCCGGGAAAATCAGGAATACAGAAATACAAGTCGCTGAGGAATGAAATAAATAGGAAGTGCAGGGAAGCTAAGACGAAATCGCTACAGGAAAAATGTGAAGACATCGAAAAAGATATGATTGTCGGAAGGACAGACCCAGCATACAGGAAAGTCAAAACAACCTTTGGTGACATTAAAAGCAACGGTGGTAACATTAAGAGTGCAACGGGAATTCCACTGTTAAATGCAGAGGAGAGAGCAGATAGGTGGAAAGAATACATTGAAAGCCTCTATGAGGGTGAAGATTTGTCTGATGTGATAGAAGAAGAAACAGGAGTCGATTTAGAAGAGATAGGGGATCCAGTATTAGAATCGGAATTTAAAAGAGCTTTCGAGGACTTACGGTCAAATAAGGCAGAAGGTATAGATAACATTCCACCAGAATTTCTAAAATCATTAGGGGAAGTGGCAACAAAACGACTGTTCACTTTGGTGTGTAGAATATATGAGTCTGGCGACATACCATCTGACTTTCGGAAAAGCATCATCCACACAATTCAGAAGACGATAAGAGCTGACAAGTGCGAGAATTATCGCACAATCAGCTTAACAGCTCATGCATCGAAGCTACTTACAAGAATAATATACAGAAGACTGGAAAAGAAAATTGAGAATGCGCTAGGTGACGACCAGTTTGGCTTTAGGAAAAGTAAAGGCACGAGAGAGGCAATTCTGACGTTAGGATAATAACGGAAGCAAGGCTAAAGAAAAATCAAGACACGTTCATAGGATTTGTCGACCTGGAAAAAGCGTTCGACAATATAAAATGGTGCAAGCTGTTCAAGATTCTGAAAAAGTAGGGGTAAGCTATAGGTAGAGACGGGTCATATACAATATATACAACAACCAAGAGGGAATAATAAGAGTGGACGATCAAGAACGAAGTGCTCGTATTAAGAAGGGTATAAGACAAGGCTGTAGCCTTTCGCCCCTACTCTTCAATCTGTACATCGAGGAAGCAATGATGGAAATAAAAGAAAGGTTCAGGAGTGGAATTAAAATACAAGGTGACAGGAAATCAATGATACGATTCGCTGATGACATTGCTATCCTGAGTGAAAGTGAAGAAGAATAAAATGATCTGCTGAACGGAATGAACAGTCTAATGAGTGCACAGTATAGTTTGAGAGAAAATCGGAGAAAGACGAAGGTAATGAGAAGTAGTAGAAATGAGAACAGCGAGAAACTTAACATCAGGATTGATGGTAACGAAGTCAATGAAGTTAAGGAATTCTGCTACCTAGGCAGTAAAATAACCAATGATGGGCGGAGCAAGGAGGACATCAAAAGCAGACTCGCTATGGCAAAAAAGGCATTTCTGGCCAAGAGAAGTCTACTAATATCAAATACCTGGGCGGAGCAAGGAGGACATCAAAAGCAGACTCGCTATGGCAAAAAAGGCATTTCTGGCCAAGAGAAGTCTACTAATATCAAATACCGGCCTTAATTCGAGGAAGAAATTTTTGAGGTTGTACGTCAGGAGCACAGCATTGTATGGTAGTGAAACATGGACTGTGGGAAAACCGGAACAGAAGAGAATAGAAGCATCTGAGATGTGGAGCTATAGACGAATGTTGAAAATTAGGTGGACTGATAAGGTCAGAAATGAGGAGGTTCTACGCAGAATTGGAGAGGAAAGGAATATGTGGAAAACACTGATAAGGAGAAGGGACAGGATGATAGGACATCTGCTAAGACATGAGGGAATGACTTCCATGGTACTAGAGGGTGCTGTAGAGGGCAAAAACTGTAGAGGAAGACAGAGATTGGAATACGTCAAGCAAATAATTGAGGACGTAGGTTGCAAGTGCTACTCTGGGATGAAGAGGTTAGCACAGGAAAGGAATTCGGGGGGGGGGGGGGGGCATCAAACCAGTCAGTAGACTGATGACAAAAAAAAAAAAAAAGTGAATTTGCACGTAGTGTTAGAGGCGGTGCATGATCGATGGGTCGCAGCATCTCCGAGGTAGCGGAGGGGATTTTTTCCTGTTAGACCATTTCACAAGTGTACCGTGAATGTCAGGCATCGGACAGAACATCATATCTGCGGCATCGCTGAGGCCGAAGAAAGATCCTACAAGAACGGGACCAACGACGACTGAAGGGATTGGTTAGCGTGACAGAAATGCTATCCTCCCGCAAATTGTTGTGCCGTTGACAAGTGTCACCGTGCGAACCATTTAATGAAACATCATCGATATGGGCTTTCGAAGCCGAAGGCCCTCTCGTGTACCCTCGATGACTACACGATACAAAGCTTTACGCCTCGCCTGGGCCTTTCAGCACTGACATTGGACTGTTGATGACTGCAAACATATTGGCTGATTGGCTGAGTCTCGTTTCAAATGGACGTGTACGAGTGTGGAGACAACCTCATGAATCCATGGAACCTGCAAGTCAGCAGGGTACTGTTGAAGCTGGTGGGGCGTGTGCAGTTGGAGTGATATCGGACCCCTGATACGTATAGATACGTTCTCTGACATGTGATACGTACGTAAGCACCCTGTTTGATCACCTGCATCCAATCATGTCCATTGTGCATTCCGTCGGACTTGTCCAATTCCAGCAGGACAATGCGACACCCCACACACCCAGAATTGCTACAGAATGTCTCCAGGAACACTCTTCCGAGTTTAAACTCTTCCACTGGCGACAAAACTCCCCAGAAATGAACATTATTGACCATATCTGGGATGCCTTGCAAGGTGCTGTCCAGAAGAGATCTCCACTCCTTCGTACTCTTACGGATTTATGGTCAGCACTGCAGGATTCATGGTGTCAGTTTCCTCCATCACTACTTCAGACATTAATCGAGTCCATGCCACGTCGTGTTGCTGCTCTTCTGCGTGCTTACGGGGGCACTACACGATATCATGCAGGTGTACCAGTTTCTTTGGTACTTCAGTGTAGTACGGTCTGTATCCTGAGCACGTACGAGGATCTACTTTGTGCTAGCACCACAACACTCTCAGATAGGTAATTCATCCGTCAATAGTTACGTCTGCCACCACAGAGAGCGCTTGAACTTGGAACTAACTGAAACATCCCCACATAGTACACATGAAGTTCATACTCGATTTAAGGGGGGTAGGACGTCAAACGGGCCGACGTGGAGCAGGAGAGGCACTACACGATATTTTATTTTCTACTGTCTATACTTTTACAAATAAATTCATAAAACTTTGTCAGCATGACCAGGGACGATTCAGGATTCACACTCATAGCAGTAAAAGTGCAAAAACATAACAAAATAAATTTTTATAGATATGAAATCTCATCATTTTTTCACTTACTGTTGGCTCCATTTGTTGCTATAGGTACATTTTTCTTCACAAGTAAGAGAGATTCTTTGGTGAATTTTGCACAGCATACAAACGATACTTACAGGTGTATGAAACTCTACAATTTTCCAAATCTATTAAAAACTGTGGTAAAAATTGAGATAGTTAACTACAAAATTTGATTTTTTTCTAAACATAGAGTTTAAAACGTAACAGCTCATTCATTTTTTCATAGATAAATAGAGTCTAGAGTTCCAGACACCTGTAGGTATGGTTTGTATGCTGTGCAAAATTCATCGAACAGTCTCTTTTACTTATGAGGGAAAGTGTACCTATAGTAACAAATGCAGCCAATAGTAAGTGAAAAAAATGAAGAAATTTCACATGAAAATAAAATTATTTTGTTATGTTTTTTAACTTCCGCTGCTACGAGTGCGAATCCTGAATCCTTCCTTGTCATGCTGACAAAGTTTTATGAATTTACTTGTAAAAGTATAGATAGTGGAAATTAAAATGTCCTGTGGTGCCTCTCCTGCTCCAAGTCGGCCCGTTTGACGTCCTACCCCCCCTGAAGTGGTTGCACGCCGACACTTGGCCGTTTCCTGCGACTGTCACCACCCTGCAGTGAACACCATAGTTCTCTACACTTGCCTTCAAGTTAACGGCAGTGACGATCGGTGTAGTCGTAGGGCAGTTTACGATGTCTTAACAATATTCCAAGTAATAGTACAAATGTCTACTATTGCGAGACTTAACTTGAACACTTTGAACTTGAATTCTATTAGTTAGAAATCCGTGAATGAGTTGTGTTCACCAGCGTCATCAATGGTAGCACAGCAAACCGAATCACCAAACGAACGTACAAATTTTGCAGTCATTGTGCGTGAGATAACGAGAGAGCTCCTGCTGTCATACGAAGTCACACTCCAGACCATAACTCCAAGTGTAGGGCCAGTGCGTCTACTACGCAGAAATGTTGGTTGCAGACCGTCAACTGGCCTCCTAACCAACATAATGCCGTCACTGGCATCGAGACAGAACCGACCTTCATCGCATAACACAACAGACTTCCACCCTGCCCTCCAATGAGCTCCCGCTTGACTCCAATGAAGCTGGCGATGGTTTGGTGTCAGTGGAATTCACGCAACAGGGCGTCTCGCTCGGAGCTGTCCCTGAAGTAATCGATTTCTAGGAATTCGCTTTGTCACTGTGGGGCCAACTGCTGCTTCGTCCACGAGACTCATAGGGCCATAGACACGGGTTCCCAGGTAGATGTCGTGTTTCTTGACTTCCGCAAGGCGTTCGATACAGTTCCACACAGCCGTTTAATGAATTATGGACTATTAGACCAATCGTGTGATTGGATTGAAGAGTTCGTAGATAACAGAACGCAGCATGTCATTCTCAATGGAGAGAAGTCTTCCGAAGTAAGAGTGATTTCAGGTGTGCCGCAGGGGAGTGTCGTAGGACCGTTGCTATTCACAATATACATAAATGACCTTGTGGATAACATCGGAAGTTCACTGAGGCTTTCTGCGGATGATGCTGTGGTATATCGAGGGGTTGTAACAATGGAAAATTGTACTGAAACGCAGGAGGATCTGCAACGAATTGACGTATGGTGCAGGGAATGGCATTGAATCTCAATGTAGACAAGTGTAATGTGCTGCGAATACATAAAAAGAAAGATCCGTTATCATTTAGCTACAATATAGCAGGTCAGCAGCTGGAAGCAGTTAATTCCATAGATTATTTGGGAGTAGGCATTAGAAGTGATTTAAAATGGAATGATCATATAAAGTTGATCGTCAGTAAAGCAGATGCCAGACTGAGATTCATTGGAAGAATCCTAAGGAAATGCATTCAAAATGGTTCAAATGGCTCTGAGCACTATGGGACGTAACTATGGTCATCAGTCCCCTATAACTACTTAAACTTAAATAACCTAAGGGCATCACATACATCCATGCCCGAAGCAGGATTCGAAACTGCGACGGTAGCGGTTGCTCGGTTCTAGACTGTAGCGCCTAGAACCGCTCGGCCACCCTGGCCGGCCCGAAAACAAAGGAACTATGTTACAGTACACTTGTTCGTCCACTGCTTGAATATTGCTCGTTAGTGTGGGATCCATACCAGATAGGGTTGATAGACGAGATAGAGAAGATCCAACGGAGAGCAGCGCGCTTCGTTTCAGGATCATTTAATAATCGCGAAAGCGTTACGGAGATGATAGATAAACTCCAGTGGAAGACTCTGCAGGAGAGACGCTCAGTAGCTCTGTACGGGCTTTTTGTTGAAGTTTCGAGAACTATACCTTCACCGAGGAGTCAAGCAGTATATTGCTGCCTCCTACGTATATCTGGCGAAGAGACCATACAATCAGAGAGATTAGAGCCCACACAGAGGCATACCGACAATCTCTCTTTCCACGAACAACACGTGACTGGAATAGAAGGGAGAACCGATAGAGGTTCTCAAAGTACCCTCCGCCACACACCGTCAGGTGGCTTGCGGTGTATGGATGTAGATGTAGATGCAGATGCTTAGATTTGTGCTGCAGAAGCAGTACGATGCTCCAGAGCCATACGCCAAGCACAACGGTCTTCCCTCTCCGTCGTGGCACTTTGCCGTCAGGAGCCCGGTCATGTTGCGACCGTACATTCCCGAGACCGCCGCTGCCAGCAGTCATGTACAGTGGCCACATTCCTGCCAAGTGTCTCTGCAGTATCGCGGAAGGAACCTCCTGCTTCTCGTTTCCTTGACCCACGGGGTAGCCTCGCGGTCAAGGAGGGCCTTGCTACGGTCCGCGCGGTTCCCCCCGTCGGAGGTTCGAGCCCTCCCTCGGGCATGGGTGTGTGTGCTGTTCTTAGCGTAAGTTAGTTTAAGATTAAGTAGTGTGTAAACCTAGAGACCAACGACTTCAGCAGTTAGGTCCCATAGGAACTTACCACACATTTCCACACACACCTTTATCGTAGCCTCGGTTTTTACACGAGCTAGTTCAAACTCAATGAGGTGTTGATAACGGCGTCTTAGACGTCTTAAACGCGTGCTTGACTAAAGTGATGTCATCACGTCCGTACTCAGAGGTCACTAAGGTAACTAACACGTCTACAGTGTGCATTTAAAGCAAGCCTGGTTTTCATCTTTTCATCCTCATAGTGGCGCTACTTATGTCACTCTTATGTGACTAGCGCGAAATTGGAATAGACGTCATATTTCAGATATAGAAGCACTCCTATCAGCTTTTTATGCTGCTGAACTCCTTCTTGGTGTTACTATTTATTTTCCGTCAGTAAGTTTGTGGAGAATATTATTTTAATAAATGATCTTTATTGCACTCATGTGTCACCACTAGTTATTCTTTATTTTAGTGATATTGTCATTTGAAGAGTGTAACGTAACGTGCCAGAAGGACGCTTCCATTTACGCTCAGATAGCTGATGTCGGGAGCTATGCAGGTGAGGTTGGGGAGGGTTCACTTCCTGCTACCTCAATATCGGGCACTTTCCGTAGGTGTACAAAGATTGGCACTTACATACCTGCCGTTCAAGGAGCATAAACCTTAGGCCGACACCGTAAATAGTCCTCTCACGTCTGTCATCGTAAAAGACAAACAGAACACGCATCAATTACGGTCACCTACGCTCAACAGGTAAACTTAAGACACAACTTTAACACACCACTAAGAAAGGACCATTGGGTGTAGAGCAATGAAACTCCTTTTGATTATGAGGATGAACGTGCGTCTCGCGTTCTCATAGCCGACAATGCCATACGATCTCTCTTACCTCCTTCTTTTATTTGCCCGACTAGTAAGGGGTATGGACCATCCTCTGCGACATTCACGAATGCGTCCGTGACGTCCATTTATCAGTCTTCAAAAACTTTCAGTGTCTAGTGGATCTCTGGAAAGATACCAGTAACACAAAAAAATGGCTCTGAGCACTATGGGACCTAACATCTAAGGTCATTAGTCCTCTAGAACTTAGAACTACTTAAACCTAACTAACCTAAGGACATCACACAACACCCAGTCATCACAAGGCAGAGAAAATATCGGTAATACCCATAAGACGTATAACAGCATGCGAGACACCAGTTATGTCTTGTCGGACAGCTGCTAACTCCAATCCCCACGTCAATATTTTTTGAAATTTCACTTCGAGTGTCTTATCGATCCATGCCTCCGCCACAATACAGCCTATGATGTTGTTTGGAGTTAAGAATTGTTTTAACACGGTATTTTTGGTAAATATCACATGCAGTTCTTCTACGTATTACCATGGGCGTGTGCTTCGAGACATTTCGCGTAAGAGGTCCATATGCCAATGAAAGTTGTCCCGAAGTTTTAAAGCTGACAATTCGATGTAATTCATGCAGACATCCATGCATACCACTGACCATGGACTTTCTGCTATACCGGTCTGTTAAATAAAATATAATTATTAATACAGCTTACTATGCACCATGAAGATGTTTTTTTACACAAAAACATCAATACTTCAATAATTTCAATAACTCCAATTATCAGTGAGGTCCATATGCCAATGAAAGTTATTCCGAAGTTTTAAAGCTGACAATTCGATGTAATTCATGCAGACACCCATGCATACCACTGACTATGGACTTCCTGCTATACCGGTTTGTTAAATAAAATATAATTATTAATACAGCTTACGATGCACCAAGAAGATATTTTTTACACAAAAACACCAATACTTCAATAATTCCAGTTATCAGTGAGATCAGTGGTAGTCAACCTCTTTTATCTGCAAACCACTTTGGTGTGTCTGTTCTTCTAACCGGCCATCTGTTTCATAGCAATGGTGATTTATAACGTAGGGAAGTAACTTTATTCTACAAAATTTTTAAAGCAGAGTTAAACCATTTAGTAACAGTTACTTACCAAACACTTTATCTCACAATTTTGTGAAAACCAAATGAAAATGTTTTTAAACCTTTTACGTCCTACCATCTGCCTTGAAAGCTGGAACGCCCTCTAGTGGACGTTTGGGACCAGGTTGAATACCACTGTAGTAGGTGGAGGTGATGTTTGATGAAAGGAGCAGAACTGGCAAGAGTTAATTAAAGCTAATAAACTGAATTTTTTTCTCTGGAAATATGAATTGATTTAATTTTGGTGTGACGCTCAACGCAAGACTGAACCGCTTCTCTGTGTCCTCTATGCGAAGATTTCTGCGTAACTTTCAGTGAAGCAGTCGGTGTATTGCCACCTAGCAGTTGCCTGATCCTTGTATCTTTTTCAGTGAAGTTCGACGGTTTTATTGGCAGAACACTTACAGATTGCTACGAATCTACTAAAGAAACACAAGTATGATCTTTTTTCCGGAGTACTGCTGCGCGGCCTTGTATCCTTACAAGAAGGACACAGGAAAAGCTCGTTTTGTGTTATTGCTGAAAGGGGGAGAGTGGCAGACATTATTCGCGAGTTGGGTTGGTAATCATTAAATCATAGACGTTTCTCGTTGCGCCGAAATCTTTTCACGAAATTTCATACACCAACATTTTCCTCCGAATGAGAAATGTTTTGTTGACTTCCACCTACGTATTGAGAAATTACCATCGAAATGAAATAAGAGAAATCAGAGGTCGTGCGGAAAGATTTACCGTCAGTGCTCGCCGCGAGCTGTTCGAGAGTAGAACGGTACAGAAATAGTCTCAAGGTGGGTCGATGAACCCTCTGCCAAGCACGTAAGTTTGAACTGAGGAATAATCATGTGGCTATAGTTGTAGATATATTTATCGCAGTATTGGAATAGTGAATATTTTAGTCCTGACTTGCGGAACAGAGAGAAACTTGCGACCATTTACATCTGTACACATACGGTTACATCTGTACACATACGGTGTAAAGCGCTGTGAAATGAGGATGCTTCGCAGTGTACCAGTTATTGGGGCTTGTTCTCGTTCCATTCATGTATGGAGAGCAGAAAGAATGATTGCTTAATCACCTCTGTGGAGTAATTAGTCTAATCTTGTCTTCGCGACTCTTATTGGAGCGGTACGTACGGGGCTGTAATAAAAAAAAATAATATTCAGATTTTCTTCATAATACTATAGGAGAACCTGTTAATACTCCGCTACCACTCCACAATGAAAACTTACTTTTGTTGTCAATAAATTTGAAATACCAGAAAGAACCGAATCACTTCGTATATCATCAGCTTGGTGCCAAATTACCGAACAGAGAAATGATTCAGACCAGACAATTCAACTGTTAGTGGAGGGGTCAAATCGTTAGGTCTCAATGATTGTGGCATATGTCTAAGATAGCGATTCTGTGTTTTGCTTTGACACGGTAAGACAAAACTATGCCCCTTACGCGTCCTGTTAGTCCATTAAAGATGGAGACAGTTACTTACCATCTGTGGCAACAGAAAAGAGAGGATCACAACCACGAAGGATCTTTGGCAAGGATCTTTAGCGAGGGGCGCAACGTCCAAGCTAGCCCTGGGCGCCAGTAACCTTAGTTCACCACTGCTGATAGCCCCTTGTTAAGATTGTTACAGAAGCGTAGCAGTGCTGAGAAATGATCGAGGTCCGCCGATAAACGTTTGCATTTAATGGAGGTGACATCTAGTTCAGAGATACGATGTCATAAACAATGAATGCCTGAAAAAGTACTATATATTGAAGCATAAGGGTTATCATGCTTAACATTAACTCATTTGCAAAATATTCAGATAACATGCTGTTTTGTACATGGGAGTTCGATTCCCTACATAATCGGGGGTGGGAAGTTACTGATATTAGAGAACTTATGCTGGAATAGAGTGGTACAGAAAGCCTTTTCTCCCCATGAATAAAATGGGAAAAGGGGGCGTGGATGATATTGATATACTGCACCGTCTGCCACAGACCGTACGGTAACTGTAGAAGTACGGATATAGACGTTCAGGTTTCCTGTTTAAAAGTACTTTCTTCGAAGACCTCAACCTATTTGACTCATGAGCATAAGGTTACACACAAGAAGTTTACCTTATAGGGATTCTGTACAGCAAAGATTGAAATTTAATGTAAAAATCACTGGGGTTACTCTCCCCTATCAGAAAATGGACATTCAGCAGGAGACGTTTTCATGCAAAGTTGTAAAACATTTTACGTGGTAATGATGAGAAAATATGCACGTGATGTTAACGCTCATGATACATTAACTTCCGCTGTGATTCGAGGATATGAACAGATACGTTTTCTTGTAAAAGGAGAACAGTTTCTGTAAGCATCCTGTGACGTGTATTTCTTACACAAATTTTCCGTAAGATAGCAGCAATAGACCTGATTTCAGGCAGTGTCCTCACCAAGTAGCGTCTGGAATGAATCAATTTAGCCGCAACCAAGTAGTTTCGCAAATAAATGACTTTCACATCACAAAAGAATGAGACAGAAGTTGGCTTATTTTCTGTCGATCATGACTACGTAGTTTTCCGTTATTAACAAATGAAGAGGTATGTCCGAGATAAACATCAAGGGATTACGAAACCCGCGAGTGGTCAGTATATCTTTCTTTCGGCGACACCCGCGCCTTCACCGGCTTTCCAAACGATTATCATCCTTGAACACGTGCTGTAGTTCTCCAGAAGAGAGGAGAAGGAGAGAGTGGGAGAGGGGGGGGGGAGGGGGGGGAGGGGGGGAGGCGGAACGTTACTTATGATATGGGCCATCTTTAGCATAAACAGCCTTTGAACGTCATGCAGCGACGAGTTACTGGATGAGGTGGCTGTTTCGGAGAATCTTGCATAGCCAGGATGCTTCGGTCAAAACCCCAGTGGCCGTGGTGAGTGATTCTGCGCCTGCGTACACACTGATAATCCACAAGGGCCTACAGTCAACGATGTTTCGTTCTACGTTATATCACTCTTTATTTTTCTATTTCCGAACAGACTGTATCAAAGTATTCTTTAAATCATTGGACGCACTTTACTTCTGTCGTAATCAAGAGAATCATGGTAGTTTATGTAGAACAGCGCTTATAGAAAGTTAGCTTTTCTCGAGTGGAAATTCAGTTCCTTTCTTTCGCTTCTCAAGTAATACCGGTGAACGTCTGTGTGACATATCTGAGTCAATCCTTATGACTGATAACAAATCGGGAAGATTTCTCAAATAATAATAATAATAATAATAATAATAATAATAATAATAATAATAATTGTCCACATCCCCTTTTTAGTAATGTAGGTGAATCGCGTAAAATTTAAATGCGAAGAACGAATCCCCACTCCCGCCAAAAAGAATCCAGTGCTTTAGCCATAGCTACGAGGGTGAGTCAAATGAAAACCTTAAGTTTGTAATAACAAATCGAAATTTCGCCCCGTTATCGTGTAAGTTGGTAAGCGTGCTGCAAACAGAGTGCAGAATGGCCTGTAGGTGGCAGCATAGTGCAGCTGCACACATACCTTCGCAGCATCAGAATAAAGATGGCCACTCCATTTGCTACTTACACCAGGGAAGAACAGCGTTCTGTTATTGGGTTTTTGCGTAGTGAAGGTGTGAAATCTATTGAAATTCATCGACGAATGAAGGTCCAGTACTGTGATACATGTTTGTCACAGCAGCAAGTCTACGAATGGAGTAGGAAGTTCGCAAATGGTGTGATTTCGGTGGAAGAGGCTCCTCGTCCAGGTCAGGCACAACGAGTTGTGACTCCCCAGAACAATGCAGTAGTTGAAGCCATAGTGAAGGAAAACCGTCGACTGGCACTGAATAATATTGCAGCATGTTTACAGATTAGTCATGGGTCAGCACACGACAATGTGCATGATGTGCTCCAGTTTCACAAAGTGTCTGCAAGATGGGTGCCACGATAGCTGACGCCTGAAGTGAGAGAACGGCTTGTTGATGCTCATGAAGAAGTTCTTCGGCGTTTGGAACGAGAAGGTGATGGCTTCCTTGCAAGAATCGTTACTGGGGACGAAACCTGGGTTCACTTCCACCAACCGGAAACGAAGAGATCGAGCAAGGAATGGCGCCATTCCTCATCACCAAAACCTTGCCCCAAGCGATTTCCATATGTTAGAGCCACTCAAAGACGCAATGGGAGGAAAGTAGTTCCATTCTGATGAAGAGGTACGCCAAACGGTGGTAGCACGGACTACCAAAATAATTTTTTTCAAAACGAGTTTATGCACTTTGTAAGCGCTGTAGGACTTGCATTGAGAGGTAGGGAGATTATGTTGAAAAGTGGTACAGCTTTGTACCACTTCTGCACAATAAATAATATTTAAAAATATTTAAGGTTTTCATTTGACTCACCGTCGTACATTTAGCTACGTTTGCTTCACCATCGCGAGGTACCACTAAAATTATCAGCGAACTCCTACAGAAGACACGCAAGAAAAGCCATAATGGAACCCGGAGTACCTTACTCTCAGAATACCGGAAGATTGGGACAACTGAGGAAGACAGAAACAATAAAAAGCATCACTTCGCAGATCGGTGCGCGAATGAAATAAGAAGGTGGAAAATGTGTGTGCATACTGAATAGGCCGGCCGGGGTGGCCGAGCGGTTCTAGGCGCTACAGTCTGGAACCGCGCGACCGCTACGGTCGCAGGTTCCAATCCTGCCTCGGGCATGGATGTATGTGATGTCCTTAGGTTAGTTAGGTTTAAGCAGTTCTAAGTTCTAGGGGACTGATGACCTCAGATGTCAAGTCCCATAGTGCTCAGAGCCATTTGAACCATACTGAATAACTTCCGTCTTCGCAGCAGCCAATACTGTTGTTACATGGAGCAAAATATGCGGAGCCTCGAATGCCGTAAACATCATTGTTTTTTTGCGACGACGCCCTCAAGGGCTTCCTTGTTAATGGTTATGGCAACATCTTAACTGTGGTAGGCATGTGGCTCTTACTCCCACAGCGTTTGTTGCCTGACAGCAAGGGATATGTGTACCAAGTTTGGTTGAAGTCGGTCCATTGGTTTAGGACGACATGTGGAACTTGAACACATGCACGCACACACACACACACACACACACACACACACACACACACACACACACACACACACACACACACACACACACACGTATACTTTTTACAGTATGAACGGATTCCTATCTCAACAGTTTGCACTGATATCAAATGAAGGGCTTATTTCAATAGTGATACAAGTCTATTAGTTCCACTTTTCTGCCTATAATGCTTCTGAAATTAATGATCCAAACAAACAGAAAGAAAGGTTCATTTCTAGGAAGAAGCCAAATGGTTGAATATTTCTGGTATCTCAACTGCAGATTTTTCAGCGCTCATTTAACTTTAGGACTCTGTATCTCACAATGAACAAAAATGGACTTGTACCACTATTGAAATGAGCTTTTCAGATCATGCTATCGCAATTTCAACGAGGTCATCCCCACTGACTCATATATTTATTTCTGTGCACTGAACTAATTTAAAATGAACAACTTTTTAACCATTTACAAATGTCTTCGCTGCACTGCCTGTGGAGAAAATCTTAGCGAGCTGGCCGCTGCAGCCTCCGTGTTGTCGTGCGTGCTCGCGCCCTGCACGCCCACTGACCGTGCACTATCGGCGTGACGCCGCTAGAAGACACAATGGGGCGGCCTTCCTGTTCGGGTGGCGGCGTGAACTCGTTCCGCCGGCGACGACGACCCAGCGGCGTCTTTCGCAACGAGCGGCTCACCAAAAGGGGCCGCAATTTTCGGGTAGGGACGGCGCGGCCAATCGATATGGCACGTCGATGACGAAGGCACCGCGGCGAGCAGGCGAGACCCGAAGCGACACGGTGCAGGGCGGACCAATGGGACACGGGCGTGTGCGTGTGTGTGTGCGTGTTTAGAGGGGTCACCAACCGACGGCGGCTCCAGGCCCTGCCAGAAGGGACAAGGATTCAATTCGTACCAGTGTACGTCTCTCTATGTGCCGAGTGTGCTTCGGGGACTCACGATGGGCGGGGAGTGTAAGCAGCTTAACGGCAGCTGCTACACTACTGGCCATTAAAATTGCTACACCACGAAGATGATGTGCTACAAACCCTAAATTTAACCGACAGGAAGAAGATGCTGTGATATGCAAAAGATTAGCTTTTCAGAGCATTCACACAAGGGTGGCGCCGCTGGGGACACCTACAATGTATTATCATACACAAACAACAGTTGACCGGCGTTACCTGGTGAAACGTTATTGTGATGCCTCGTGTAAGGGGAGAAATTCGTATCATCTCGTTTCCGACTTTGAAAAAGGTCGGATTGTAGCCTATCGCGATTGCGGTTTATCGTATCGCGACAGTGCTGCTCGCGTTGGTCGAGATCCAGTGACCGTTAGCAGACTATGGAATTGGTGGCTTCATTAGGGTAATACGGAACGTCGTGCTGTACCCCAACGGCCTCGTATCACTACCAGTCGAGATCACAGGCATCGTATCCGCGCCGGCCGGTGTGGCCGTGCGGTTCTAGGCGCTTCAGTCTAGAACAGCGTCACCGCTACGTTCGCAGGTTCGAATCCTGCCTCGGGAATGCATGTGTGTGATGTCCTTAGGTTAGTTAGGTTTAAGTAGTTCTAAGTTCTAGGGGACTGATGACCACAGATGTTAAGTCCCATAGTGCTCAGAGCCATTTGAACCATTTCTTATCCGCATGGCCGTAACGGATCGTGCAGCCTCGTCTCGATCACTGAGTCAACAGATGGGGATGTTTGTAAGACAACAACCATCTGTACCAACAGTTCGACGACGTTTGCAGCAGCATGGACTATCAGCTAGGAGACCATGGCTGCTGTTACCTTTGACGCTGCATCACAGACAGGAGCGCCTGCGATGGTGTAATCAACGACGAACCTGGGTGCACGAATGGCGAAACGTCAGTTTTTCGGATGAATCCAGGTTCTGTTTACAGCATCATGGTGGTCTCATCCGTGTTGGGTGACATCGCGGTGAACGCACATTGGAAGCGTGTATCCGTCATCGCCATACTGGAGTAATAATATGGGGTGCCATTGGTTACAAGTCTCGATCACCTCTTGTTCGCATTGACGGCACTTTGAACAGTGGACATTCCATTTCAGATGTGTTACGACCCGTGGCTCTACCCTTCATTCGATCCGTGCGAAACCCTACTTTTCAGCAGGATAATGCACGACGGCATGTTGCAGGTTCTGTACGGGCCTTTCTGGATACGGAAAATATTCGACTGCTGCCCTGGCCAGCACATTCTCCAGATCTCTCAGCAACTGAAAACGTCTACTCAATGGAGGCCGAGCAACTGGCTCGTCACAATACGCCAGTCACTACTCTTGATGAATTGTGGTATCGTGTTCAAGCTGCATGGGCAGCTGTAACTGTACACGCCCACCAAGCTCTGTTTGACTCAATGCCAAGGCGCATCAAGGCCGTTATTACGGCCAGAGGTGGTTGTTCTGGGTACTGATTCCTAATGATCTACGCACCCAAATTGCGTGAAAATGTGAGCACTTGTCAGTTCTAGTATAATGTATTTGTCCAATGAATACCCGTTTATCATCTGCATTTTTTTTGTGTAGCAATTTTAACGGTCAGGAGTGTATTACTGCGAAGCACTTTCACTAACGCGCCTCTTCCCTTGCCCCAAGGGCTGAATGAACCTTTCGAAATCCCACCCATTTCAGAGCCCAATTCTTTTCAGTTTTGGGGTATAATGCGTCGAATTAAGATATTTGAGAGTGGATTTGCAGGTTCGGTATTTGCTTTAGGATCAAGGTAAGTCTACCGGAAACCTTGATCGGAACTAGAGAAGACGATTATATTTGGTTTATATCTACTACTTATTTGAGTATCTGTCAATAACAGATCCAAGTCGCTGAACTGCTTCACAGTTGTAGTGTACAGTATATACCTGCGGCGATCAAACAAGACCGGACCGAGTAGCATTTAGACAGAAAAAGAAAAGAAAGATGCACGGAAATCGGTGGATATGATGATATGTAAAGGCAAACAAATGATTTATTCAAGAGAAACAGCTCCACAAATTGGGCAAGCCAGTAACTTGTTGGTCAAACTCTGTCCCTTATGCAAGCAGTTATTCGGTTTGGCATTGACTGATAGACGGGTTGTTGTTGTTGTTGCGGTCTTCAGTCCAGAGACTGGTTTGATGCAGCTCTCCATGCTACTCTATCCTGTGCAAGCTTCTTCATCTCCGAGTACCTACTGCAACCTACATCCTTCTGAATCTGCTTGGTGTATTCATCTCTTGGTCTCCCTCTACGATTTTTACCCTCCACGCTGCCCTCCAATGCTAAATTTGTGATCTCTTGATGCCTCAAAACATGTCCTACCAACCGGTCCCTTCTAGTCAAGTTGTGCCACGAGCTCCTCTTCTCCCCAATGCTATTCAATACCTCCTCATTAGTTATGTGATCTACCCATCTAATCTTCAGCATTCTTCTGTAGCACCACATTTCGAAAGCTTCTATTCTCTTCTTGTCCAAACTAGTTATTGTCCATGTTTCACTTCCATACATGGCTACACTCCATACAAATACTTTCAGAAACTACTTCCTGACACTTAATCTATACTCGGTGTTACCAAATTTCTCTTCTTCAGAAACGCTGTCCTTACCATAGCCAGTCTACAATTTATATCCTCTCTACTTCGACCATCATCAGTTATTTTGCTCCCCAAATAGTAAAACTCATTTACTAGTTGAAGCTTTTCATTTCCTAATCTAATTCCCTCAGCGTTAGCCGATCTAATTTCGTCCAACTGGCGTTTTAAATCGTCAAAATCCTGAGCTGGTTGGAGGAACCTGTGCTTAATGTTCCAAACGTACAGGGCTGGGAAGGGATCCGGTGACCTCGCTGGGCCAGGGAGGGCTTGTAAAAGTAGTAGAAACTCTCGTCGTGTGCGGGCAGTCATTATCTTGCTGAAATGTAGGTCAAGGATGGATTGCGCTGAAGAGCAACAAAACGAGGCGAAGAACGTCAACGTACCGTTATGCTATAAAGGCGCCGCGGATGGCAACCAAAGGGGTCCTGCTATGAAAAGAAATGGCATCCCAGACCATCACTCATGGTTGTCGGCCATATGGCCGGCTACAGGGCCGAGGAATACCCAGACACTTCTTCACTGTTCATCGGGGCTCACTTCAAAGCGGAACTCATGGCTGAATATAATTCTACTCCATTCAATGGGATTCCAGGCCGAATGTGCCCGAAACCACTGCAAAGAGTTTGTTGGTGTACCGAAGTCAACGGTAGTCGGTGCAAGGGGCGCCTTGAGGTCAGCCCCCTTTCTACGAGTCCCCTGTAATATTCCTGCACGCTGAATCGATAATAATGAGGAATCCAGGACTCTGATTGCCTCTCTGACAACTGCTCCGTCAACTCGTTGTGTCGTCTCTCTGTTCAGATCGACCGCTTCTTTCTTAACGCTCTATTCGGTCATGGCACATCGACGAGTAGTGGTATCGCTTCCATTCAAATGTCGAGCGATTCGCTGATTACTTCAACCGTCTCCCTTAAGCCCAACTACACTTCCTTTCTCAAATGTTGAAATGTGCACATGTTGTTCACGCTCCTGTCTGCGAGGAGTCTTACTAGCTGAGTACACGGAATGAAATTCGCAGACTTTGTGTCCTGGTATCAACATGTCCCCTGTTTTCGGTCCTTCCCAGCTGCGCGGTGAAACTGAGCTGCAGCATCACACCTTAATACTATCGGGCGCCCGAGTTTACAATTTTGTGTTTTCCGTAGATATCGGCACGAATATCGATTTGTGACCAATTTGCTTAACTAGATCATGGTGGGTCGTTTCCCTTTGGCTTGGGGTGTATTTACTAGCGACTCGCCTCAGTTTCGTACGGGTGGCACGCAGTATCTACAGCCCTACGCCTTTTCTAGTGCAGCGTTAACAAATTGTCTATAAAATTCGTCCTATTAGTCTGTCTATTAGCAAAAACTGTATTAAAATCCCCAATTCCTAAGATTAGCCTTCACATAAGACAGAAAAACGTGGCAGTTGACTTTAATTCATCATAGCGCACCCAGTTTGCACGAAATATTAAT
This sequence comes from Schistocerca gregaria, assembly GCF_023897955.1. Taxonomy (NCBI): domain Eukaryota; kingdom Metazoa; phylum Arthropoda; class Insecta; order Orthoptera; family Acrididae; genus Schistocerca; species Schistocerca gregaria. The sequence goes on along the minus strand of NC_064925.1, from coordinate 438,067,572 downwards.
AAATTATTAGTGAATCGCCGCGGTTTCACATGCACAGCACTAAGTACGAACCGTCGGATGACTTGTCTGGCGTGGCGTTAAGTGGTCGTATTCACAAAGCTTCTTCGTGAATCAGTCTATCATTTCGTGAAAGGCGTATCAAAACCCATACGCTAGTTCCTGAGTTAAGCCTTCAAGTACATATATATAAAAAAACAGCGAGAGTCTTTTATTTTGTAAGATGTATAGATACGTATAGGTTCTGAGGTTCTGGTCAACTCTGCTGTTCTCTGCCGTAGCGGCGACTAATTACTTCGCTCGTTTCCCCGGAATGCTGCCACGTCTTTGCCCGACCAGGACGTGGCTCCCATAATTGACACGTGATGTCATTCCAAACACCAATTACGTATGGATCAGAATACATATATAACAATATTATCAAAACCCATATGACTATTAGTGAAAACCGCGTAAAAATACCTGCAGTAGTTCTTGAGGTTACCCTCCACGTCCAGAAAAAACCGGCGGGGGATTCTGGCAATAGTAGTAAGAGTTGACACTACAGCGCTATAGTGATTGTATACACGACTAAAGTAGTCTTCACGCGAGACATGAAAGCGTGCATGGACGAGCTCATGTATGAGGACGTGGATTCCCAGCATTGTTGGTGAGAGCACAGAACCAATCACGCTGGAGGCGTTAAGGTTTTTGATGGCAGTTGTCAGTTACATCTGTCGTGACAACCACAAAGATATTCCATCCTAAGCATCGAGTAGCAGTTGCTGATGCGGTATCATGTGACTTTCCTGATTTTGTGCTTGTCCATCATGATCTGCTCTTTTCTCTCTCTTCTTCATAATAATATACGTGGTCAGCAGAGGTCTTCAGAAATTAGCACCCTGGACGCTTCTGCATGCTGACATTCTTGTGGCTATTACAGCCAAGTGCGACGTTCAATGATTAATTCCAGACATGGAACAACCTTGAACAATTCGGACTAATGTAAACGTAAAGAAGACTGAATACCGGTTTAAAGATGAAAAATATAACGACACCATCAACATCGAGGGTAGATATCCGCCAAATATACACTGGTGTGTTAAACGTGCGGAGAAAAGTACCTTCCGCATGATATGTCACTGCCAAGTGACATCGACGGCCGGCCGTTATGGCCGAGCGGTTCTAGGCGCTTCAGTCTGGAGTCGCGCGACCGCTACGGTCTCAGTTTCGAATCCTGCCTCGGGCATGGATTTGTGTGATGTCCTTAGGTAAGGTAGGTTTAAGTAGTTCTAAGTTCTAGGGGACTGATGAGGATGTTAAGTCCCATACTGCTTAGAGCCATTTTTTTAACATCGACGAATGTTGCACTACATAGAAAGAGTTGCTACTATGTAGTACACAAGTTAACTGAAAGAAATAAGCAATGAAATGATCGGAAATTACGCTGAATTACCGCGATTTATGAAGGTCTCCTAGACACTAGAAAACTTGAAAACGTGGGACATGTTTCTTAATAGGTTGCGTGATCATCATGGACGGCAACACAAGCTCTGCAACGTGTTCCCATGTTGGCCACATGTTTGGTAAAGGGTTCTTGTGATACTGCTTTCCATTTCTCCAGCAGTGCGGTTTACAATTGCTGAATGGTTATTGGTGAATGTGGACGTGCTGAAATACGTCTCACCAACGCATTCCACACATGGGATTTAAGTCGGCGGAGCGGGAAGGCCAGTCCATTCGCCGAATATCTCCTCGGTCCAAGAGTTGTGGTTGCGCATTTACATTCACAAAAAGGAAGTCCGTCGCATGCAGCTCAGAAAAGACGCACGTGGAGATGGAGTACAGCGCCTAACATCGACCTGTGAGGTCAGGACGCCAATGCAATATTATGCTTCACTACCGCATCTGGACCACCAAAGCGATCATGTTCAACAGAGTTCCTGAGAGTAGGTATTTCTAGAAATGATTGTTTCTGATTGTACTCAGCAGCATGTAAGGGGCCATAGTAAATACTACAATGTTCAGTTGTCTGGTTGTTTACGGACAATTATGCCGTTTTCTTGTCGTTGCGGCGGTTTCGTCGTTATTTTGCAGTCTTGCTAGTCTATACACAACATTGCCGAAATAGAGCACCCGATCTTTTGTCTGTCGCTTTCTTGTACAATTGTTAATGAGCTACAAAACAGGACAGTTTAAATCCGTATCACAAAATAAACCTGCTGCATTGTACCTGTCCGATATCGGTCCCCGATTCTCACAAGTGCGGCCCCGTTCGTTTGCGCACATCTATATCTCAATAATACGTTCGTATCTGACAAGTCGCGGCCTACTGAGACTTTCAGTTTTACACGATAAAGTGATTGGCATGAATAAAATAGCCATGTTAAACTGTAGGTGTATTCCCCTATACTGCAACTTCAAGTCTAAATACAGAAAAAAAGAAATTTCTGCGCTCGACGAGAGGAAAAAATGGTGACGTATCGAAGTCGAAAAGGTATTTAACCTTCTTAAACAATATGATTCTTGAACGGTGTGGAGTGTAACCCTGCGCTATATACAGCCATACCGTTGTGCGTTCTGAAGCCTAGTTGCCATGTTTACACAATGACGTGCCAAACTAAGGAGATGAAGGCGATCTTGGTTGAGTCTGACCCAGTAAGCCAGCCGGTGTGGCCGAGCGCTTCTAGGCGCGGCAGGTTCGAATCCTGCCTCGGGCATGGATGTGTGTGATGTCCTTAGGTTAGCTAGGTTTAAGTAGTTCTAAGTTCTACGGGACTGATGACCTCGGATGTTAAGTCCCATAGTGCTCAGACCCATTTGAACCATTTTTTGACCCAGTAAAGAGTTCGTTCTACCCGTCAGCTTAATGGTTATTTTCGAAACTTTGCTAAATAAATTATTATTATTCAGTTATGGGCCCAATAGGACCCTGCGAGGTACAGACTGTCAATGTCGCTTTTGATCGTTGGCTTTCCTTTGTGTCCAAATTTGTTTCATTCTTTGAGAATGAGGTCACTTTCTTTCATCATACCACGGTATTCCAGTCCGTTTTCTAATTTCCCCCCTGACCAACTTTCCAATCAAATATCTTTTGACTGAATGTTCTTCTATCTCTAACTTCCTCCTTAGTTATATCGGCTACTTTATAGTTCTCCTTAACTGCAGCGATCCATTTATTTGGCTGAGTTTTGACCTTACTTCTGTTTTCGTATAATTCTACTATTTGTTTTGTCAGCCTTGTTGGTTGCCATTCTTTTAATGTCCTAATAAAATTGAAGTCTTCGTTTTCTCATGTCACCATGTATGTCTGCGTATTCTTCTGCTTCGTTATTACTTCTCAGCCTATAATTTTCCCCCATCAGTAATTTTGCTGGCCTAATATTTTCCTAATAATCTTTCTTTCTTTCTTTTGAATTTCTCCAATGTATCTCTCTTTGTATTTAAAATTAAAGTTTCTGCTCCATAAAGAGATTCAGGTTTGATTTCAGCGCTGTAATACCTAAGTTTACTGAATTTAGAAAGTGATTTTTTATTATAAATATTTTGTGTTATCCTGAATGCGGTTGCTGCTTTATTCAGACCATTTTCTTGTAGATTTCTCACAAGTATTTAAACTGAGAAACCCTTTTTATTTACATATTTCGTGTTCAAAAAGTTTAGTGCTTGTTTGTTGCTATATCAACATTCATACTATGAACGTAAAAAGATGTACATTGGAAATAGTAACGAAATGTGATTACTTCATCTACATCTACATACACACTCCGCATTCCACCATACGTTGCGTGGCGGAGGGTACCTCGTACCACAACTAGCATTTTCTCTCCCTGTTCCACTCCCAAACAGAACGAGGGAAAAATGACAGCCTATATGCCTCTGAACGAGCCCTAATCTCTCTTATCTTATCTTTGTGGTCTTTCCGCGAAATGTAAGTTGGCGGCAGTAAAATTGTACTGCAGTCGGCCGCAAATGTTGATTCTCTAAATTTCCTCAGTAGCGATTCACGAAAAGAACGCCTCCTTTCCTCTAGAGACTCCCACCCGAGTTGCTGAAGCATTTCCGTAACAGTCGCGTGATGATCAAACCTACCATTAACAAATCTAGCAGCCCGCCTCTGAATTGCTTCTATATCCTCCCTCAATCCGACCTGACAGGGATCCCAAACTCTCGAGCGTACTCAAAAATAGGTCGTATTAGTGTTTTATAAGCGGTCTACTTTACAGATGAACCACATCTTCCCAAAATTCTACCAATGAACCGAAGATGACAATCCGCCTTCCCCACAACTGCCATTACATGATTGTCCCACTTCATATCGCTCTGCAATGTTACGCCCACTAATCTACCTTCAAAAAAGTTTACTGGACGACTATCAAAACGCTTTTTGGACTTCCTGTCGAATTTATTTCTTGAGACATGACCCTTTCTCAACCGTCTCTAATGACAAGGATGTCGACGGGACGTTGTACCATAATCTTCCTTCCTTCCTTTCGACTAATCAGTAGCAGCAAAATGGCTCATTTGGAATCTTGCTCCCTCTTGACTAAATTTCTGCGGATGGCCCGTGGTAAAAAGACCACTCGGTCTTCTAAAAACCGATGAGAGTGCACTTTTGATGGGGTTAGTATTGTGTCTGTGAGCTTACGTAACGCCTTATCTCAGTTCCTGCGGATGCTCATAGTAACAAGATCATTCGGTACCAGTTCTACAGACATACATATATACAAGTCGATGAGAGTGGACTTTTGAGGGGGTGACTGTTCTGCCCGTGAGCCTGCGTTATGCAGTGCGTTTGCCCCCACGCCTACTGCAACACACGAGTGGCCAGTGTTACGACTACAAAAAGTGAGGCAGTGCTTCGAAAAGTAGAGGTTTCCATCAGGCTGGCAGGCGCACGTCTGCGCGCCGACCGGATCCGTGTCAGCGCGGCACCACTGGGTGAAGGCCGGCGCGCTGCCGGTAGCGTAATTACAGGGGCGGCCGCTTACGAAACACGCAGCAGCGAGGAGGGAGGCGGGAGCCGCCTTCGATTAGCGGCGCTGATGGCTCCACAGCGGCGTGTGAGGACGTGCCTACCGGCTGCCGGCTACCCCTGTACTTGCCCCCCCGACGTACCGTTACGACAAGGACGTTCCTTCAACTGCACCGGAATCGATCGCCGGGCCGATGCTACATTAACCCGAAATTGCTTTTTCGGCGTTACGACACGACCGCCACGAATTACCACTTTATTTGGCAGCCGCACCGGCTTCCTTTGTCGAGCCCGACAGGCAGACCGCAAAGAAGCGCTAGGCCAGGTAGATTGTGTTGTGTCGATACGTCTGTTGGATTGAAAGCTCAGGTAAGTTGAAGACCAAGAACGAAGTGCTCGGATTAAAGAGGGTTTACCTCAGGGATACGTTTTTATGGCGCTGTTGTTCAGTCCATACAGCGAAGAAGCAGTGCTAGAAATAAAAGAAATGTTCGACATGGGATTAAAATTCAGTGAAGGTGAGGAAGCATTACGGGAAATGTTGAATGGTCAAAAATGGTTCAAATGGCTCTGAGCACTATGGGACTCAACTGCTGTGGTCATTAGTCCCCTAGAACTTAGAACTACTTAAACCTAACTAACCTTAGGACATCACACACATCCATGCCCGAGGCAGGATTCGAACCTGTGACCGTAGCAGTCGCACGGTTCCGGACTGCGGGCCTAGAAACGCGAGACCACCGCGGCCGGCGTTGAATGGTCTAATGAGCACTGACAGACAGCTGAAGAAAAACGCAGATAATGCAAAGTAGCAAAAACGGAATTAGCGGTAAACTTATCAAAATTTTGAACAACTAAGTAGGCGCAATTCAGGAATTCTGCTACATTAAATGCAAAGTAACAAGTCCAACACAACTTCCAGGAGGGATCAAGTGTCTCCTCTTGCCACCCCGTCAACTTTGCCAACGCGTATGCCTGTGATCCTGTGCCACTAACATTTTCATGGACTTAAGTGGTGTGTATCTTGCAATTGGTTATATGAAACCAGCGCAATTGAGACGCGAGAGAACAACAGAAAGAAGATATTATCTTATGAGGTGTCCATAACCGCAACCTGCATGGAGTTATCCGACTGGTTGGTGTATCAACATGGAAAGGCTACCGTTTCTGTGAGGCAAAACGTACCATTAGCGTCTACGTGACATGAGGGAACAGCTGTGTTTGTAAAAAGATGGTACCCTCAATAGACTCGCGAAACTCCTCGATCCTAATCTCAAAAAAAATGTCTGGTAGGCTATTATTTAAACAAAGGATGAAACGTAGCAGTCAACACGCTCGAAATTTCGTAACTCCAAGGATTTAATGATCAAGGAGTGCTTTCAGCTGGATATGCCCTATGTGAAGAAACTATGCTGCGCTTTGTGGCCGAGCGGTTCTAGGCGCTCCAGTCCAGAACCGCGCTCCTGCTACGGCCACAGGTTCGAATCCTGCCTCGGGCATGGATGTGTATGATGTCCTTAGGTTAGTTAGCTTTAAGTAGTTCTAAGTCTAGGGGACTGATGACCTCAGATGTTTTTTTTTTTTTGTTTTTTTTTGTTTTGAGGAACTAGTGGACTCTTCGCCACCGAATTGAGACTATTATCAAGGCTTCTTTTCCTTTTTCATCTTCTGCACTTCAAGGTCCAGATAATGTGCCTATTCTTCCTTTACATAATTAACTGCATCTCTCTCTCGGCTGTCCTTCCTCTCTTCTTCCTGAAGGATTCACTTGCTTACAGTGGCCGGAATTCTAACTTCATCCATCTTCTTGAGGTGTTGTCTACAGGCTTCTTTGTTTTCTTCAATCTCCTCGTTTAAAATGAGTTCTAAAACAGTCTAGATCGCAAAGGTACGTTTAGAAGGTGACTGGTTTCGATCATCACATGATCATCCTCAGACCTTCAAAACTGTAAAATCATACATGATATAAATTAGAGAGCCACATAAAAGGAGCTTAATATTAGCTATAAAATTGCAAAACATAGGTAGACCTATACCGATGGACAATGGCTCTACACGTAGCAGGAAACGCTGAATGAAGATAATGAACTTCTGGGCAGAGCAGTGCAGTTGTTTCTTAAATACCGGAGGCTTCGTCTACAGATGGCAGCGTGACGCCAGCGTTAGCCAATCAGAAGAGGCGCTTGTTAGTAAATAGAACGTCAAAAATACGGGGAATAATTTTATAAAAAAAGAAGAAACAGCTTGTTAATGCGCCTATTGTCAAATAAATGTTCTAAAAATTTGAAGAAAGATACAAATAAACTTCTCATTCGTTGTATATAGGTTACCCCCTATGGGCATGCAGGGAGAAAAATTACGATGTCGTTTGTTTCTATGGAGATTGTGGACTCCGTTCCAAAGATGTACGAAGCAGTTACAATGAAGATGGTAGACGCTGATTTTGGGCGGTTTCCATTGCAGCGGTCACAAACATCGATGACTGGAGCTTAGTGTGGGACACTCCATAGATACAGTCCCAGAATATAAATAAGCAGTATCCATTAATGAACATATCAATCTATAGTAAAGAGCTGTTGACAGTAATACGTTAGCAAATAATAATAAAAGTGGTATGAATAGCAATATGAAAAGAAGGTGTGCCCATATTTCTAAAATACATAATGTCATAGCTAATAAAAAAGTGAGTAATTTCACAAGTTAGCTAATCAAGACAGTTCATTGATGAACAAATATAATGTAGTGCTAAACTGACCTGAGAGGAATGTGATGTTTATTCGTCTTTTTAAAAGCTTTTAGTCTGGTTAGTCTTTATTATGAAATTATTCTAGATAATTTTGAAGTTCTACTTACTAATAAGTACATCTTTCAGTACATAATTCTTTTGACTTATACGTGATTGGCTAAAGCTGACATCTTGCTGCCAGGTGTAATCGGAGCCTGCATTATTTAAAAAATGGCGGTCTTGCTCTCTCCAGCAGTTGATTATCGTCATTCAGCGGTTCCTGCTGCATGTACAGCGATTGTCCATCAGTATAGGTGTATATATGTTTTATAATTTTATAGCTAATATTAAGTTCTTTTTGTGTATCCCTGTGATTCATATCCTGTATCATGTTACAGTTTTTATGCTCTGAAGATGATACTGTGGTGATCGAAACCGGCTACCTTGTAATAAACGTGCATTTGCGATCTAGACTGTTTCATAATTAATTTGAGGTATTATAGTTTGATAGAAGTCGCCAGAAATGTTTTCAAAATTAACTATCGTTTAAATTATAAATTTCTAGTGCTAACCGGATGTAATCATTTTATGTGATCCCTGCTTGAGTAGCTTTGGACATTTCTTAAAAATCTCATTTGTGCTGACTTTATGTTATTTTTATCTCCCTTTCTCTTAATCAAGTATTCGCTGCCATAAAGTAGGACAAGCAACGCCACTGTTTTACATAGTTCAAATTTTGTCACTATTCTAATTTTGCGGTTGAAAGTTTTGTTTATAGTTGTATATGTATGGTGCAATTTGCTAGTTCTCTATGTTTTCGTCTGTATACAGACTTTTGTCACTGCCAAAATAATCCAAAATAACTGAAACTGGAGACTTGCTCAGTTACTTTGTTTCCGATAACAACCTTAGCTCCAACTGGAAATTTACAGTAGTGGGCCATACTTTCAGTTTAGTAGCAGATGATTTAGTTTGTGATGTTTTTTTCTCAACTTATACACAGAGCGTTGTAAGTCTACCTCTATATTTTGTAATACAGTTACGTCTGCACACAGTATAGGATTTATATTGTAGTTCCTTTCAGCTTCCTCCTTCCAGTTTCTTATGAGGTCTTCAATACGACTCGGTGACATGCTACATCCCTGCCTGACAGCTTAACTTATTATTATTTTATTTGTTTCTGAAGTGGCTCATATGGTTCAAATGACTCTGAGCACTATGGGACTTAACTTATGAGGTCATCAGTCCCCTACTACTTAAACATAACTAACCCAAGCACATCACACACAACCATGCCCAAGGCAGGATTCGAACCTGTGACCGTAGCGGTCGCGCGGCTCCAGAATGTAGCGCTTAGAACCGCTCGGCCAATCCGGCCGGCTGTTTCTGAAGTGTCTGTATTTTTAGATTACTTTGGCATCTTTGTATCAGGTTTAGATTACCTGAACAAGATGCATGGGGTGTTCTCCTTTGTACGTTGTTGTCCAACGTCTATTTCTAATGACCGTAGTCGACTGTAGAGTCTTGCTACTGGCCCACGATGTACCACTCGCCGCGAGGAGGAAAGCATGGATAGATGGAGACAGTTGTTGACAGACAAGTGAATGTGATAGCTTACCACCGAGCGGAATGCAGTGCTTCGTCGAAGCTGAGTTTATCGCACACACGAGGTAGTATGGTGCCGAAGTAGACTTCAAAACTTGCAGTGGAAGGCGAGCATTGTTGGAACGTGTTATTAGCCCGTCGTTGGCGGACTTACGTGGGGAGACGGCAATCGGGCTGAAGTAATTTCCTCGTTGCAAGCGGGTTGCGTTGGCCGTTGTAATCGTAATGGGCGGTGGCATTTTGGAGGCTCACTAACGTGAAACACGATCAATGGTAAGCACTGTCACACAATCAAGGCGTTGCTTGGTGATGAAAGTTATTCCATGTGTCTGAACAGAGTTGAGCTTTGATTCGCTATGATCTGAGTGAGCATCTGAACGTCTGTAAAACTTTATTGAATGCCTGTCCTTCTCCTAAGAGCATAGAACTTTATTTGCCTCATACGAATTTAGCATGTCAATCTACTGGCTGCTTTCCAAACAAAAACAAAAAAAATTATTTTAATTTGTGCGTTTAAGTTCCGTTAAAAGCATTAGTGCGACTTCTTATTTTATTGAATTACCTTAAACGAGCCGAGTTTATTGACACACACTCGTGTTTAATAACATTAAATTTGCAATCATTGGCCCATTGCATTTCGTAACAACCGTTCACAGATTGTTACTGGACGACTGTTAATGGAGTGTACTGGCTCTTTCAAGAAAAGTAACTTCGGTGTAATTCTGCGACGCCATTAACGGGCACCGTGTATGTTTCATTTAAAGTTGGGTTTTAAACGTTTCGTGTGGTTAGCACACTAGACTCTCATTCGGGAGGACGACGGTTCAAACCGGCGTCCGGCCATCCTGATTGAGGTTATCCGTGACTTCCCTAAAGCGCTTAAGGCAAATGCCGGGATGGTTCCTTTGTAAAGACACGGACACCTTCATTCCCCATTCTTCCCTAATCGAGCTTGTGCCCTGTCTCGGTGTCGATGGGACGTTAAAAGACTAAGCAGCCTCGTCCTCCTTCTATTGGCATAACATGGGCCTGGGGGTGTTTGTAACTAACAACTTTTTTATTCTAGCTATTTATTTGATGTAAATTAATGTAATAAAGTGTTGTGAATTTAAGAATTGTATCCCTTGGGCTCTGTTCCTATGCATTCCCGAGTTTGAATATAACTTAATTTTCGATAATGACTGAAGTTTAAGAACTGAATTAATATTTATGCCAAGCCGGGACTTGAACCCGGGCCTGCTGCTTATTAGGGAGGTACGAGGTTATTTTAAGGGGAGTCGGAACGTACTATCAGGTCAATATTAAATTTGTGAAATTTATGCACCTTTTCCTCAATTTTTACACCTTTTCCAGAATGTAATGTTAGGTTACTGAACTAGAATCAATGTTTCTTTTTGGTTGGCATAATATTTACGAATTTTTTGACCTTACATAATTTTTTATTGGGGAAAATTTCATATAAATCTCCCGGAGTCAGAGAATAGGCCTCATCTTTCCATGATTCTAGTTCAAATACTGAAAATGTCAAATGCTACAAAATGCAATTGAAATAATTTATCATAAAAATTCATAATTTATTATTAAAATTCACTAATATCTCCGATTTTACTATCAAAAGTGTCCAGATGAGAATTTAGGGCCATCTTCCGATTGTTCTTCTTGAACTAGACTCTTCCTTCTTCTTGCTGCCCTTACTTCTTTGTGTTAAATTCAACTGCATACAGTGTCTTGCTTCCATGCACTTCGTCCCGATGCTGATGAACTTCGATGGTGTTAACATAAGGAACACTTTCAAGCCTTTCCAAGACCTATAATGTATCCAGATGACTACCATTGACAATAATAGTATCAGTGGCTCCCCCCTTCAGTTTTTATTCTAACAAAGACATTCTTAGGTACACTTGTCCATTTGTGGTTGTTGAACGAGTCGTTTTGATTCTGTGTAAAACCATTAAGACACTTTCTGAGGTCGTCAGGGTGCCACAAGTCTATATGGATTGGCATAAATACTTTCGTATCAGACCTTTTATGGTGACTCTGAAATCCAGTGGGCTGTTATTCTAGAGAAATACAGTTGTAAATAGAAAGCAAATGTCTATACTGCGAGACCTATAAGAAGTTCCATCAGGATCACGAAAGGTGTTCCCCCCAGGGAACGTCTGACACCAGACGAGTGTAATTAGTGTTTTTTAAATAATTATGTTATTCTAGACATCATAGAAACTGTGTAACACAGCACTAAAAATAACAAGAAGATAGATAAACTGCGAATAATGTGCAAACACATCTCTAGTCTCACGACACTAACTCACAGATTAAAAACTGAAATGTAAACATTGCTGGTTGCTGTTACAATGTTACCAGCCAACATAAGTGTGAAATCCACATTCTCCTATATTAAACGTTTTCTGAAATTTGAAAATTTGAATAAGAACACATCGTAAGTTAGGTAACTTTACTGAGCGCATATACAGTTTTGAAAAATACAAATATTTCTAATTAGAATTTCTTAACAAATTTTACACCACTTTAAGTGAAAAATTACGAGCTACTTTATAGGCATAATATTTGATCTTTTACATTTTCTAACATTTCAAATCCTCCGTCGTTTTAAGTGGAAGAACCACATACAAATTAATAGTAAGAATGGCAGAGGCCAGACCGAGATGCATTAGAAGTATCATCGAAAACTCTAGTCCATCCAAAAAGGTTGCGCACAAAACTCTCATGCGACCTGTACCTGAGCATTGTGTGGCAGTGTGGGACCCTTAACCAGACAGGATTGATAGGGAAAGTAGAGAAAATCCAGAAAGAACAGCGCTGATCGTCACTGGTTCATTTAACACAGCGTCACAGAGGTGCTCATTTCAACTGCAGTGGCAGACGCTGCAATAGAAACGATGTGAATCACGGCCTGACTATCATAATTCGGAGAGCGTACGTTTCTGGAAGAATCAGCCAAAGTATTGCTTACTGCAACGTATACCTCACGAAAAGACCGTGAAGGTAAAATTTCCGTCACCATTCGCACCTGGAACAGAAAACCGAGGACGTAGCTCTGCTACACACCAACACCATAAGGTGACTTGCGGAGTATAAATGTAGATGATCGATACGACTTAGTTATATCACCTTTAAATTTTTGTAATACTGCAGTTCACTGGAGAATAGAAATAAAGAGCTTATCAGCTGTTCTAAGAAAAAAATTGAGCCTTTTAATTATCTTTGCATCACTTAGATGCCTGAATGCATTCGTTCGGCAACACGTTTATTCTCCAGTGACTGATGTCCAATTACTGCATTCTACGTCGTACGTGGTTTATGTGGTTTCTGGCTGGAGAAGGAGGGAGGGGGGCTACGAGGGGCTTTTTTGATGGGCCAGACGCAGTAATACAGCGAACCACCACCAGTCTCGTCCGCTTGAGACGGCATGCGATCCTCGACGCTGACAGGTACGCATTGGTTGCCTCTAGCCAACACAGTAGGCGAATACATGCTGCCGATTTTGACTGTACAGGCATGATGATGAGTAGGTCTACATCTCGTTAGTCACACTGCATGATCCAGCAGTTGTTTCATGGTGCATATCACCTTCTATATACAGGCTCAATACAGTCGTCAATATAGTCGTACCATGCTCAACACCAGCCGAAATGACACAGTACGATAAACTTACTTCACGGATACGGATAATTCTACATCTACGTCTACATCTACATCCATACTCCGAAGCCACCTGACTGTGTGTGGCGGAGGGCACCTTGAGTACCTCTATCGGTTCTCCCTTCTATTCCAGTCTCGTATTGTTCGTGGAAAGAAGGATTGACGGTATGACTCTGTGTGGGCTCTAATCTCTCTGATTTTATCCTCGTGGTGTCTTCGCGAGATATACGTAGGAGGCAGCAATATACTGTTTGACTCCTCGGTGAAGGTATGTTCTCGAAAGTTAAACAAAAGCCCGTACCGAGCTACTGAGCGTCTCTCTTGCAGAGTCTTCCACTGGAGTTTATCATCTCCATAAGGATTTAGCGATTACTAAATGATCCTGTAACGAAGCGCGCTGCTCTCCATTGTATCTTCTCTTTCTCTTCTATCAACCCTATCTGGTACTGATCCCACACCGGTGAGCAGTATTCAAGCAGTGGGCGAACAAGTGTACGTACCTACTTCCTTTGTTTTCGGACTGCATTTCCTTAGGATTCTTTCAATGAATCTCAGTCTGGTATCTGATTTACCTACGAGTAATTTTATATCGTCATTCCATTTTAAATCACTCAAAATGCATACTCCCAGATAATTTATGGAATTAACTGCTTCCAGTTGCTGACCCGCTATATTGTAGTTAAATGATAAAGGATCTTTCTTTCTATGTATTCGCACCACATTACACTTGTCTACATCGAGATTCAATTGTCATTCCGTCCACTATGCGTCAATTCGTTGCAGATCCTCCTGCACAATTTTCAATTGTTACAACCCCTCGATATACTACAGCATCATCCGCAAAAAGCCTCAGTGAACTTCCCATGTTATCCACAAGGTCATATATATATATATATATATATATATATATATATATATATATATATATATATATATATTGTGAATAGCACCGGTCCTACAACAATAGAAATGTTTTCTGCACTGATTATGAGTCATAGGCCTGCAACGAGTTGTTCAGATGTTCAAATGTGTGTGAAATCTTATGGGACTTAACTGCTAAGGTGATCAGTCCCTAAGCGTACACACTACTTAACCTAAATTATCCTAAGGAGAAACACATACACCCATGCCCGAGGGAGGACTAGAACCTCCACCGCGACCAGCCGCACAGTACACGACTGCAGCGCCTAAGACCGCTCGGCTAATCCCGCGCGGCTCAACGAATATTAATGGCATTTTTATGTACTATTATTACTGTCTTAGCGAAATACTATGGTGTAAACTGCCCTTTTTTATTGTTATATGTTTCAGCGTCGCGTCACAAAAGTGATATCATTATTGGTTTCCATTTGTTAGCAAGTCATCATCACATGATTCGAGTACATTACGTGTTCAAATGAACTGCTTAGGAAAACTCAGCGTTTCGTCCAAAACTGCGGAAGAAATCTTGAAAGAGGATTCTAGCTTTTATGATCTGGAGATCCATGTTAATAAGTGGATAACCAACTACCGAGTGAATCAGAGCAGTCAGCACTGTGTTCGCGTTTAGTAGTGACTGAGTGAGGCCGAGCGGAACGCATTTCGGCTCGGTGAGATCGTATGCAGAAGCGCGTTGCATGTTGGAATTCGCGGGCCGGCGAAAGCAAGGCCAGGGAACCGGTTCGACCCACGGAGTGGGAAGTAATTCGGCGAGGTGTCCTCGGCTTGATTACTGAGCCCGCACTTACTGAAGCCCGCAGCCGATCTGAACTGGCCACTGACATGCTCCTATCGATTCTAGAACTTAACACATCTATCGTGGATCAATAAAGCACTAACTTGTATTTCCAACGTGATTTCAGCTCCAAATACATACCAGATACCTCACACATCCGTTTACTTCATCGTTTTGACTTCACTCCTTTCTGAACACTGATAATTTCGACGGACGTGAAATTATGGCTATGTTTTGTATCAGCCTGCAGTCACATTCTCGCACATACGTTCCAGAGTACACAACTGTTGATAGTTATCGAAATGGAGGGATTAGCTGTGCGTATCCAACGCTTAAAGCAATCGTTGTGGCTAAATGCCAGTTTACGCACACATATTAGGGCAACGTAGTGCGTCTTTTGGCATTGACAAATGTCGAAAAGCCTAACACTCTAATGTGAGGTGTACTGAATTTCCTACCTACAGACTGGCCACATTATAAGCTTTCAGTGGCTTGGTGCCTCGGTATTCTCTACTTTCTGCCTACGTGAATGTCCTAAGACGTCTTTACAACTGTTCAGTTCTTATGAATAATAAATACACACTGAAACGGGCAGCAGTGCACGGTAGTTTTTACTGCGATGTCTTTGCACGTATTACTGCCCATATCGTCGCTCCTGCTCGTCTTTAGACTGGAACTAAATTCCATCGACAAAATTTTAATTTGAAACACAGAAATAATGACTTCTACAGCCAAGATCGCCAGTTATATTTTTATTTATGATGGCAGGTTCCGGCAAATCTAAGTTGTCATCGCTTCGCGAGCCCGGGTTCCCAGGTTCGATTAGCGGCGGGGTCGGGGATTTTCTCTGTCTCGTGATGACTGGGTGTTGTGTGATTTCCTTAAGTTATTTAGGTTTAAGTAGTTCTAAGTTCTAGGGGACCGATGACCATAGATGTTAAGGCCCATAGTGCTCAGAGCTATTTGAACCATTTTTTAAGTTGTCATCATCGGATTGTTTGCAAATACACATGAATAAATGTCCATCATGATCGGCATCGTTTTCACCTCTTTCCAAGGATTAGGTGTTGTAATCACCTGTTCCGGTGTCTGTAATCCATCCAACCATCCATCTCTTAAGATGTCCATCTAGTTCCCTCTTTCCAGTCGGCCGAAAATTTATTATCTTTTCGGGCAATATGTTTTCTTTCATTCAGTGAACATGATCCATCCATTTCATTTTTAAATTTCATCTTACTTTTTCATTCCTTTTTTCACGCATTTTATTAGAGCCTCTTAATTTTCTCATGAACTTCATCTCTGCTACTTGTACACGTGATTTTTCATTTCTGTTACACTCCGTTATCCGGAAACGCACACAAGAATAGCCAAAACCATAACTTTATATTCATAGAATTTCATTTGCGTTTCTTTTCTTGTTTTTCTGCCCAAAGTCTTCCAATTGTTCCTCAGATATCTTGATATTTATTAACCTTCTTTCAACGTCAGTTAAAATTGATATCACATCCTTGATAGCTAAGATGGCATACCTGTTCTAAAACTATCTCATTTATTATTATTTTCGATCGCACTGGATTCTTTCTTTTGAAAGTCATTATCTTTGTCTTATTTGATGATATCGTTAGATCGTAATAAATTGCATTTTGGCTCCGTCTATATACTGTTCTTTGTAAATTACCTTCTCATTTCTGTATAATTATCTGGTCACCAGCATATAACAATATTTAGTGGTATGCTAGATCCTATTTTAATTCCTAAATGTATTTCATGTTTCCACTTCATAAGTGGGTCGTTCATATGTGAGTTAAATAAAGTGGGTGATAGCTGCACACTTGTCAAACACCTTGATTTATTGAAGTTTTATCTGACGTTTTCGAACCCAAACTTATAACTATTTCTGTATTTACATATAGACTCTTTTCGGTATTAATAAGGTATTTGGGAAAATCTTTTATTTCCAATATTTTCAACGAAAGGGGTCTTTTTAGCTTATCAAAGGCTTTCTCGATATCAATAAATGCGAAATGCGTTTCAAACCAAAATCCCGACTTTTTCAATGATTTGCCTTATGAAAAATATGTTATTATTACACGAATGTCCCTTTGTAATGCCTGATTGTTTTGCTGAGATTATTGCACCAGCTATAGTTTGTAGACCTTGGTTAAGAATTATAAATTTTATGCCTTGCATTTAGTAAACTAAATTATCTTATAATATCCTTTCCTAATGTCTTTTTCAAATACAGAAATTACTTTAGCTGTGCTCCATTAGTCAGGTACAGAACAGTTCTCCAAACACATGTTTTAAAAAATGGAGGTAGCCAATTCTAAAATGGTTCTTCTATACTTGATTAAAACAGCGTTAATGCCATCTAGGACAGTAGCTATTCTATTTCTTGTTACATTTGAGGCTGTTTTTAATTATGTTGTTTCACCTACAGTCTCATTAACAGTTGTTATAGAATAACTTTCTTCACTGTCTTCATTATACCATAAATTTCAATGATGGTGTATCCATTGATTTTTTGTTACTATATTAATGTTTGCAGTATCTTTCTCCAATTTATTCATATGCTTAATAAGTTTAAACACTATATTCTACCTTCTGTGCATTTCATGTTCAGCAGTAAATCTTTCCTAAGATTCAATGTGGTGTCTTTTTATTAGATTCTTTGTTTTATTTCTTTTGTGTTTATATATTTACCAGGTTTAATTTGTTCATGTTTGTAAACAAGAGCTTTTTCTTTAATATTGCTAGCTATTTCTGTATCACATATTTCAGATCCCTTTTCCAGTGTGATACTTCACTTTTCCATAATACCCCATTAGCTGTTTTCAACATTGCTGTTTTAGTTTCAACTATTTGTAATTCCTGTGTGAGTCCTCGTTAAGTTCCTTATGCTTTCTTCCTGTAGAAGATGAACTTTATATTTCAAGTTTTCGCTTTGGTTTTTCTTTACTTTTTTTTATTTCCTGCATCCTGCCCATATTTCAATCTTTGAAGTTACTAGGAAGTGATCAGAATCTGTATCATTACATCTAAACAAATGAGTACCTGTAATCTGAGAACTATTTTTATGAGCTATTACCTTTTACATTCCAGCTGTATTTAATTATGTCTTTCTTTCTGAAGAAGGTATTTGTAATTTTTAACTGATTAAATTTAGTAAAATTTCTTAATGCCTTGCCATTTTATTTAAAGTTATTTCAGCAAATACGCCTACTGTATCTACTATTGGTACCTTTCCAGTTCTTACATCTAAGTCTCCTAATATTAACAAATAATCAGTTTTATTATATTTATTTTCTCGTTTTGCAGCTCTTCATACAATATTTTAGAATCATCACGTTTTCCTTCTCCTAATGCATGTACTCTTATGACACATAAATGTCCTCTGTCAATTCTATATCTAGAAATTACTATCTTTTCATTTATGTAGTTATCAAAATGTATCTTTCTTTTTCATTTTTCATCTATAAGAATGCCTACTCCATTCGCTACTCGTTTTCTTTGTTTGACTCCACTGTAAATTAAACTGTAATTATTTAAATCTTTTGTTCCTATCAGTTTTTTCTTTGTTTCTATCATTACAGCAAAGTTTATATATCTTTGCTTCAAGTGTTTTATAATCTCCAATTCTTTGTCTTAAAACTTCCTCTTACATTATAGGTACATACACATAATATAAATTTAAAACCAACTAGTTTTCCTTAATCATGATCTTGTCGTCGACTTTGAGAACTATCTAGCTTATTCCTGAGAGTGCTTAATATGTAGTATATAAGATCTGATGATGGAAACTTAGTGTTGCGGAAATTGGTCATCATGAACAAAATTAATAAAATCGCTCTAAATCGCCTATTATACACGAGTGATGTCTTTTTCGGGGCATTTCCTGAGTATACAGAATACATGGTATCCGTTTGCTCGTTACAAAGTTAATGCATTTCGATACATTTCTTGCCAGATTTGATTTCGTACCCGTATTGCACTGAAAATATCTGAACAACATCACACATATCGAAGGTATGGGCTGTGTGTCTTATTTAGGAGCTAACTTGTTCTATTGACTCACGGTAATTGCCACTGGAAACAGTAATGTCCAGTTTACTCTTCGCTCTCAAGCTTGTATTTGGTATTGCCCAAACTGATAACCAATTTGTGTTTACTTTATGTTCTTACAGGGCCATGGTTTCTATCTCCATGGTATAGAAATCTCATAAAACAGAAGTGAATGGTTCGAGCATGACCTACGCTTTGGATGGGTATAGTTTTCTGAAGTTGTATTTCTTCACAGTCCTATATAGCTGATGTAAGTGAAATAATATTACAGAAATGAATGAATGTAGTAACTTGGAGTAAGTTTTAACTTGCGTGTAAGGTAACAGAACATTTTGTTTTCAAAATAACTATCCAATTTTACTGGGGCATATCTTTTATATGCTTACAGATACAATTTAGGCCCTTTTTGCAATTCCGACTGGGATCAAACTTTCATTTACCTGAGACAAATTTTCAACATGTCCTGCACCAAACAAGTGACAAACATTCGAACTTGTCCCATGCTTTTGTGAGGATGTGTGGTGTCACTGAGTTCCATGCTGGAAAAGAAATATCTATACCTTGAGTTGTGGCGTCCTCGGAAAACAAAGGTGCTCTGCGAGATCCGTAAGCTATTTGCGCTCGATCCGGCGTTGAGGCGAAAATCACGTCAAGAAACTATAACTGAATGCAAAACGGCTTTTGTTGTTGGGCGACAGCCATCTCGAGTATCTAATTTGCACTAGGAATATCTCCTCCAGGAACCAATTGAACCTATAAGTCGCGCCGAGGTGAACTTTAGTTTCGATGCGTAAGTTAAAATTCACCTCAAGTTTTTATTTCTATTCGTGTAGAAAATATATAGTCTTTGAAATTCGATGCTGCTTTTGAAAACACCCTGTATCTTTAGTGGCAATGTATTTATGAGCAACTGAGCAACAAAAAGTTAAATATGATTGTATAAATCCATGGTCCAGCCATCCTGATTTCGATTTTATGTGGTATCTATAAATTTATCGAGCCGTATACAGGGATCCATGAACTTTTTAATTTCCACCATTGCAATATTTGAGGAACTCTTTGTCTATGACGTCAGTGGGTTGCTAAACTCTGATCCTCCTTCAGGTTACCACGTCGAGATAAATGGCTGTTGAGATAGGAGCTAGGAGCTTAAAATTGTAAAGAAAGGTCAATGCTCCTATCCTTGTGCACTTATACGGGACTGAAGCCTAGTACACTCTCGTAGACAATTTTAATCTCTGAGAGACGTCTAGAGTTTTGTCTATAGATGAATCGGGGTCTCATATGAAGAGCTTATTTCAGTAGTGGTGCAAGTCCATATTTCTTTATTCTGAGATACAGAGTCTTAAATGAGTGAGGGAAATTCTGTAGTGGAGATACTATAAATATTCAAGTAAATATACTTGAGTATTTCTGGTATCTCAGTTGCAGATTTTTCAGCGCTCATTTAACTTTAGGACTCTGTATCTCACAACGAACAAAAATGGCCTTGTACCACTATTAAAATAAGCCCTTCATATTCTCTGTTAGACCAAATATTTTAGGTCTATGTTTACCTGTTCGGAAAGGGACATAAGAAGTAATCTTAGACATGTTGCGTAACAATTAGAATGATGTTTGATGATGTTTGGTTTGTGGGGCTCTCAACTGAGCGATCATCAGCGTCCTACAAAGTCCCAAATTTTACACAGTCCAATTTTTTTACATAGTCCAATCTAGCCACTGTCACGAATGATGATGATGATGATGATGATTAAATGATGAGGACAACACAAATACCCAGTCGTCTGGCAGAGAAAATCCCCAGCCCGGCCGGGAATCGAACCCGGGACTCCGTGATCCAGAGGCAGCTACGCTAGCCACTAGACCACGAGCTGCGGACATTTAGAAAGCAGGAACCTTTTCTGAGACAACTATCCAGTCTCTGGCCCAAGAACTTCCGTCATGTTTTTGGCATTTATCGATTTTTGTCCCTCTCTGACACTCTCTCCTTCTCTCTTTTTAACGTGTTCAAACGAAACAGAGTTATACTTTATGTAAGGTTATCAGCGGCAGTTTGTTTCTGGTATACATCGAGTTGCGACTATGAAAGCGCCTCTAAAAAGGGGGTCACAATCTAATTACTGTGTGGGGACGTTGTCGCTACTTTCTCTCTGAGGCATACGCAACTGCTTCCTATGCCGTCTGCGCCTAAGGATAAGTAGTGACGTCACTGGCAATTGTGTAATCATTTTAGAGACACTGAAGAAAGCTTGAGCAGTAAATTTAATATTGCTACCACATAGACGATTTGAACATACTATACAAAGTTGTTTATAGTTTCTTTTTTTCATACATTTAGAGATACTGATATTTTACGATGTTCTTTATGTCCGGTGGAGAATGAGGGTAGACGGTTGTAATTCGGCGATATTCGACATACATTAAGCTTTCCCCGTGAGCAGTCACAGATATATATCATTCCGATAAAATTATCTGGAATTAATTTTCAACAAATATTCTAAAAACCTGTCCAGTGTACAACTTCCCATACGTTGTACAGTGAAGAAATTCATAAACATTTACGGTTTTGGAGTGGTGTAAATAATCCAGTTGCAATGAGGTCTTTTGTGAGTTCTTTCAGTGCACTTAGGTGACCTTTCCGCGACTTTAAAAAATTCCTGTGCCTTTCTTTGGTGGGTTAATACTTTGAAACGTCCCCTTAGAAAAATTATACATAACTATGCTTTTTGGTAGTGCATTTTCACCGGCAACATTCACATTTTGAAGGCAGAAAATGTGTCTTGACTCATTTGAGAAAACGGTGAGGATCCAAAACCTAAGTCTACAGTATTTGCAATATTGTGTGTCTGTTTAAGCACAGTCTTGTAAAAATTTTTCTAAGGGGACGTTTCAACTTTTCCCTGTGTTTCACTCACGCAAAAATTGCCGAATGATAAAAAATTGTCAGCAGAGACACAAATAGAACGAAATGAGTGATTTAGTCAGACTGGCGACAATTTCTCGCGTTGGAAGCACCTACCGGCAAGATGAGGACTGGTGCTCCTTCGGCCGTCCGTCCTACCAAATGAAACTTCCACCCTTCGCCGGAAGCGAGGGGTCGTGGTGGTACAAGTGGTTATAACTACATTATTCTGCATTTTTCCTCGGAAACCAAGTGTTCAGTGTGTACTTTGAAAATTCTCCATTACGGTGGTTGACGGATTTAGATTCTGGAAGATCGTCTCGACATCGGACCTCTTTTTTTACATAGTACTTCAAAAATTTTGGTTTCTCATATTTTATCATTTTATATCGATATAAAATACGAAAAACTGAAATTTTATCGTGTGGCGAATGGATTTTTCTTAATCTACTTCAGTCGGCCGGAGTGGCCGAGTGGTTCTAGGCGCTGATATGAAACTTCCTGTCAGATTAAAACTGTGTGTCAGACGAAGACTCGTACTCGGGACCTTTGCCTTTCTAGCGCAAGTGATCTACCAACTGAGCTACCCAAGCACGACTCACGAGCCGTCCTCGCAGCTTCAGTTCTGCCAGTACCTCGTCTTCTACCTTCCAACCTTCATAGAAGTTCTGCAAAGCTTGCAGAAATAGCACTCCTGGAAGAAAGGATATTGTCGAGACATGGGTTAGCCACAGTCTGGCAGATGTTTCCAGAATGAGATTTTCACTCTGAAGAAGAGCTTCTGTGAAGTTTGGAACGTAGGAGACGAGGTATTGGCACAATTGAAGATGTGAGAGCGGGCTCGTGAGTCGTGCTTGGGTAGCTCAGTCAG
Organism: Schistocerca gregaria; assembly: GCF_023897955.1. Classification (NCBI taxonomy): domain Eukaryota; kingdom Metazoa; phylum Arthropoda; class Insecta; order Orthoptera; family Acrididae; genus Schistocerca; species Schistocerca gregaria. Next base: position 438,045,076 of record NC_064925.1, on the reverse strand, counting down.
TAGAGCACTTGCTGGCATAAGGCAAATGTCCCGAATTCGAGTCTCTGCCCAGCACACAGTTTTAATCCGCCAGGAAGTTTCTAGATCACCTAGGATCGTGGGGAGGAACTGATAACACCTCCAAAGGGCGACAGGTGGTGACTGTGGATGTTCATGTCACATAGGTGGAAAAGGTGCAGTAGATGTCAGAGACGAAGTCATAGGGAATAGGAGGAGTGGAGTGGACATAGATGGTGGCACAGGTGATGGTGAGGGAGGAGAAAAAGACCCTGAGAATGAAGTGTTCAGTGTGGTCATTGAGAAGGGGTTGTGGCTGGATGGGGATGTGCTTAAGATAGCTGATTTCAACTCCACCTAGCACTCGGGGACCAGGATCATGTGTTCAGTGGAGGACATAGGGAGAGGTGCAGGCAGTATGGTGGGGCTGGAGAAAAGGTTTCATTCACAAGGAAGGTGTCGACCTGGTGTTGGGAGAGCGTGTTCATGAGGGGGTATTTCTTGGGGGGAGTGGATGTTCCAGAAGATGATGCGACATGCCACAGCATGACGAGAAGAGAGGAGAGGCTTAAACTTGGGTATCTAGGTGGGTGGAGGTGAAGTGGGATTGGTTGTGGGAGTAGGTGGCGAAGGTGTTGAGATGGGAGCATTGGAAAGGGTGGATGTGTTGGAGGATTACGGTTAAGAAATGGATGATGTCTTCATCTGTAGGAGGTGGTTGGATGGAATTGTTGGGGTGGATGGGGGGTGGATGGGACAGATGGGGACGCAAACTTGGTGGTGGTAGGAGATGGTTTTTCCTTACATTTGTAGGAGTAGGTGGGATGCGGTCCATTGCAGGTGGTACAGGAAGGAGGGGTGGCGAAGTTGGAATAGTTTTTGAGGAAATGAGGGGCCTTGCAATAGGCACAGTTTTTTTTTTTACAGGTATGGGTCAGGTAGTCATTATACATTAAACAGCGCTGGCAGGGGTAGGATTGGGGAGGGGATTTGGACGATTCAACTGGGTGGCAGCGGCGGAAAATCAGGGAACCCTGGGTGAGGAAGTGGTCGATGAAGGGGGTGGACTTCGAAAAGACCTACATGAGGTAAGTGGGACCACGGGGATTGTGGATACGGCGGGAAGAGTGGGTTTCAAGATCAGGGTAAGAGTTTAGTTCAGCCAGCACTTCATCCTCCGCGATCATAGGGCTGAGCTAGTTGATCACGGCGGTGTAGGTCTGAGGGGCAACGGGAGGCTGGGGTTGGCGTGGAGAGGAAGAAGAGGGGAAGGGTGTTAGGAGACACGGGGTCCAAACACGATACGTGCGAGTTTACAGTGAAGGCCCTCTAGAATGCAACAAGAAGCCCAAAATACTTAACCACTGACATCAGTGAAAAGGAGAACAGGGAACAAAACTAGTACTTACATAAATAACATGACGTTCAAGTTGTAAACGTACTTGGAGAGCTAAGGAGCTCATGTCAAACAGTAGAAAATATGAAATGAAGTCCTCCATGGAAACAGTATAAATTATTACTCAGTTACTGCCTGTTGAAAGAGCAGACATTGGACTGAAGCTGTGGCGAATAGTTACGAAACCATGTAAACGTGGCGTAAGTGGCGCGCTCTACACCATGTTTACCTGGCATCGTAACTATTCGCCACACGTTCAGTCCAATGTCTGCTCTTTTAACAAGCCGTACCCGTGTAACAATTTTTATTGTTTGATATGAGCTCCTCGGCTCACCACGTATGTTTACAATTTTAACGTCACGTAATTTACGTAAGTACCAGTTTTATTCCATGTTTACCTTTTCAGTTTTGCAAATGTTAAATATTTTAGACTATATATATGACGGTAGTATCTGTTTCCGAAAGAACAGTTACCGTTGGTGACCATGCAGCTCATCTAGAATGAAATGATAATTAAATGGGCACCCTAGCTGCAAAGAGGCGTTAATATACTTCATTGGGGACATGTTGAAAACGTGTACCCCGACTGGGACTCGAACCCTGGATTTTCTGCTTGCAGGGCAGACGCTCTATTCATCTGAGGCACCGAGGATAGTGCGCCTGCACGGACTTATCCCTTGCACGCTCCCCGTGAGATCCAGATTCCCAACATGTCCACACCACTACATTCGTAGTGCGCCTAATAGTGTAAACATGTTGGGAATGTGGGTCTCACGGGGAGCATGCAGGGGATGAGTCCCTGCAGGCGCGCTATCCTCTGTGCTCTCGGTGCCTCAGTTGAATAGAGCGTCTGCCATGTAAGCAGGAGATCTCAGGTTCGAGTCCCGGTCGGGACACACATTTCCAACATGTCCGCAATGAAGTATATTGACGCCTCTTTGCAGCTAGGGTGTCCATTTAATTATCATTTTAGTGTTTAGACATTTTATAATGTGTTTAAACATTATAGGTTACTTCCTTCTGAAGAAGATACCCATAGTGGTATTGACTCTTGGTAAAGGTTTTTACTTTACTTATGCAACCGGTCGAACCATCAGTTTAATAACTAGTAGAAGCCGACCTCGGGAAATATCAGTTTGGATTCCGTAGAAATGTTGGAACACGTGAGGCATTGCTGACCCTACGACTTATCTTATAAGCTAGATTAAGGAAGGGCAAACCTACGTTTCTAGCATATGTAGGCTTAGAGAAAGCTTTTGACAATGTTGACTGGAATACTCTCTTTCAAATTCTGAAGGTGGCAGAGGTAAAATACAGGGAGCGAAAGGCTATTTACAATTTGTACAGAAACCAGATTGTAGTTATAAAAGTCGAGGGACATGAAAGGGAAGCAGTCGCTCCCCGATGTTATTCAATCTGTATATTGAGCAAGCAGTGAAGGAAACAAAAGAAAAATTCGGAGCAGGTATTAAAATCAATGGAGAAGAAATAAAAACTTTGAGGTTCGCCGATGACATCGTAATTCTGTCAGAGACAGCAAAGGACTTGGAAGAGCAGTTGAACGGAATGGATAGTGTCTTGAAAGGAGGATATAAGATGAACATCAAGAAAAGCAAAACGAGAATAATGGAATGTAGTCGTATTAAGTCGGGTGATGCTGAGGGAATTAGATTAGGAAATGAGACACTTAAAGTAGTAAAGGAGTTTTGCTATTTGGGGAGCAAAATAACTGATGATAGTCGAAGTAGAGAGGATATAAAATGTAGACTGGCAATGGCAAGGAAAGCGTTTCTGAAGAAGAGAAATTTGTTAACTTCGAGTATAGATTTAAGTGTCAGGAAGTCATTTCTGAAAGTATTTGAATGGAGTGTACCCATGTATGGAAGTGAAACATGGACGATAAATAGTTTGGACAAAAAGAGAATAGAAGCTTTCGAAATGTGGTGCTACAGAAAAATGCTGAAGATTAGATGGGTAGATCACATAACTAATGAGGAAGTAATGAATAGGATTGTGGAGAAGAGAAGTCTGTGGCACAACTTGACCAGAAGAAGGGATCGGTTGGTAGGACATGTTCTGAGGCATCAAGCGATCACCAATTTAGTATTGGAGGGCAGCTTGGAGGGTAAAAATCGTAGAGGGTGACCAAGAGATTCAGAAGGTTGTAGGTTGCGACAGGTACTGGGAGATGAAGAAGCTTGCACAGGATAGAGTAGCGCGGAGAGCTCCTTCAAACCAGTCTCGGGACTGAAGACCACAACAACAACAACATGCAACCGGTTGGCTGCATGTGCATATTTTATACTGAAAATTTATTTACTATTCCTGATATTAGCCGTGTTTAAATATGTGTGTTTAGTAAATGGTGCACGGGACCCCACAAATAGGCCAATCTATAATACACTCACATGCTTGGAACGAAATGCTCAATAGGTCCACCATCATTCCTCAACAATAGCTGTAGTCGAGGAGTAATCTTATAATGTTGTGAACAGCACTGTAAAGCATGTCCGAAGTTATGGTAAGGCATTGGTGTCGGATGTTGTCTTTCAGCATCCCTAGAGATGAAACTTCCTGGCAGATTAAAACTGTGTGCCCGACCGAGACTCGAACTCCGGACCTCTGCCTTTCGCGGGTAAGTGCTCTACCAACTGAGCTACCGAAGCACGACTCACGTCCGGTACTCACAGCTTTACTTCTGCCAGTATCCGTCTCCTACCTTCCAAACTTTACAGAAGCTCTTCTGCGAACCTTGCAGAACTAGCACTCCTGAAAGAAAGGATATTGCGGAGACATAGCTTAGCCACAGCCTGGGGGATGTTTCCAGAATGAGATTTTCACTCTGCAGCAGAGTGTGCGCTGATATGAAACTTCCTGGCGGATTAAAACTGTGTGCCCGACCGAGACTCGAACTCGGGACCTTTGCCTTTCGCGGGCAAGTGCTCTACCAACTGAGCTACCGAAGCACGACTCACGTCCGCTACTCACAGCTTTACTTCTGCCAGTATCCGTCTCCTACCTTCCAAACTTTACAGAAGCTCTTCTGCGAACCTTGCAGAACTAGCATTCCTGAAAGAAAGGATACTGCGGAGACATGGCTTAGCCACAGCCTGGGGGATGTTTCCAGAATGAGATTTTCACTCTGCAGCGGAGTGTGCGCTGATATGAAACTTCCTGGCAGTTTGGAAGGTAGGAGACGGATACTGGCAGAAGTAAAGCTGTGAGTACCGGACGTGAGTCGTGCTTTGGTAGCTCAGTTGGTAGAGCACTTGCCCGCGAAAGGCAAAGGTCCCGAGTTCGAGTCTCGGTCGGGCACACAGTTTTAATCTGCTAGGAAGTTTCATATCAGCGCACACTCCGCTGCAGAGTGAAAATCTCATTCTGGATCCCTAGAGATGTCGGTCGATCACAATAGACTTGCGAGTTCAGGTTACCCTAAAATCAATCGTCGCACGGACTGTGGTCTGGGGCGTGGGAAGCCAAGAATGACGTAAGTGGCGGCTGAGCACTGATCATGACCAAATGACGCGCAAAAGAGATCTCTCACGCGTCTAGCAATATTTCTTTTTTTTTTTTTTTGGTTCCAATAAAACCTTACGTCATTCCCAGCAAGCGTGTCAATTTTTACTTCTCTAACTACATTATTCCGTGGTTTATTAAATTTTCAAATTTATACTGACTTTTTATCACCCGGTAAGTAATGAATATAAGAAAACGTTAGTAGGATTCCGTGGGAAATGGACCTCGAACCTCGGAGAAATGAGAGCACATTGTCCAGAAAATGTGGCTCGACCCGTTTCAAGGCGATGCATATTCAGCGCGACTGGCATCCGCGGTACTGCCGCCCGCACGGCAAAGGGCCCGCTCCGCAATAGCGATCGAACGCGCCGGGAGCCGGCCGAGCATCGGCGGCCGCCGCTGGCGGAGGTCGCGGCTCGTGAGTCGGCGTGGAGGCGGCGGCCAACTGCGCCGGGGCACGCGACGGCCCCACGCGAGGTCACCGCCGCACCGGAGCGGAGCGCTCGCGGTCGATCCAGTCAAGTTGCGCCCGTGCCGGCCCGGCGAAAAGAACCGCACAGGTAGAAGCAGCGCTGAAGGAGAGGGAGGAGGAGAAGAAGGAGGAAGAGGGAAGGAAGGGAGGAGTGGGGTCATAAACATCACCATGTAGTTGTGGTGGTCTAGCGTTTAGAGCGCTAGGCTCCGGCCAAGGACGTCGCAGTTTCAGTTCTGGGTATGAGAGTGGATTTTTCGATGGTCCGGTCTCTCCAGAACGGGCCCTCAGCCCGCTACCAAACAAGTACCGGCAATACTTCCTGGTGGTAAAAGGCTTCCGAGGCGATGGGCCCACCTACCACCCCGTCGTAGCGCCGCAGCGTAAAGAGGCCGAATTCTACTTTCAACAAGGACCATACCTCAGGTATAGGCTTGCGCCTCAGACTTTACACGTCACCAGGCAATGTGTGAAATCTTATAGGACTTAACTTCTACGGTCATCAGTCCCTAAGCTTACACATAATTTAACCTAAACTGTCCTAAGGACAAGCACACACCCCCTTGCCTGAGGGAGGACTCGAACCTCCGCCAGCACCAGCCGGTCACCAGACAAATGCATTCGCAAACTCCTTCTCTCGTGCTGCCGACGGCCTCCAGAAAAGCTACCTTGCACCTTGCACCTTGCGTACACTTACAGTTGCGCTCCACCAAAACTATGGTTTTGCCGTTTTGGTACAATACACAAATGACGTAGTAAATAGTAGGAGTACCGGTGGTATTGGCAGGGAGAGAAACATAAATGAATGTGTGTGTGTGAGAGAGAGAGAAACTGGGAGCTGACCAGTTTTCGTTTTTCCTTATTTGTTTTCCGCATAATTAGAGCCGCAAGTTCTCCCGTGTTAGTCTATCTTGTATTCTATAACCTTACAAAATATAAATTGTACTTAATAAGTAATAAAAACTAGTTGACTGCATGACTGATCCGGCCGAGTGAGGTGACGCAGTGGTTAGCACACTGAAATCGCATTTTGAAGGAAAACGGTTCAATCCCGTGTCCGGCCATCCTGATTTAGGTTTCCCGTGATTTCCCTAAATCGCTCCAGGCAAATGCCGGGATGGTTCCTTGGAAAGGACACGGCCGAATTCTTTCCCCATTCTTCCCTAATCCTAAGGGACCGATAACCTCGCTGTTTGGTCTCTTCCCTCAAACAATCAACCAACCAATCATGACTGATCCGAGTTCATCTGATTATATATGTATATGTTCTTCGTCATGATCAAAGGCAAGAGTTTTCTATTATTACTGATAAATGGAGAAGTTGTTTATGAATAGCAGAAACATGTCTTGCATAAGCTCGACAAGGTACTAAAGCGATGTTCCACATGTTCCTATTTTGCGGTTTTCCTTAATTTTACCTGTTTCTAGAAAATGTATTTTTGTAGCGTTGTTTGATAGATATATCTAGTTTTTATGTTTACTACAGGTCTTTGTTTCTCGTTACAAATCAACAGTTTTCGAGAAACCCCGGATTAAATCTTGACAATTTCAATTTTGCTGTAAATAGTGTTTATTTTTAAGTAACAGACAGGAGGATAACTATTTAGAGGAAACACTGTCTGCAGGTTACATGTCCATTCATGGGATATGTACTCACTCAATTTCTAGACAGTTCATCACTTCCAGTTTGTATAGGAAACTAGTAAAACACTGACCACATACTCAAACAAAGCAATCCAAGTGAAGTGACGCCCGGTATGCAACACACACAACATACAGGCAACGCGGATACTATTGTCACTGAACGAAGCTACAATGAAAATTCCCGTAGTCAACACTTACCTGTGACGGCTTATGGTAGCCTACGGTAGTTTTACAACTCTACGTACAGTTTACGGCCATATTGGTTCTAAAAAGAAACTACAGCACTTCATTTTGTCACGCTCATTATGTTTCCCCAAAAATAACGTTATGTGGGCACTTTTCATGTCTGTCAAACACTAAACCAAACATTTCCATCTTCTCCGAGTTACGTTTCTGGTCTTTTCGTTTATCAGTCAGTCGCGTCACTTTCTTTTCCCCTATCTTCAGTAATTGTGTTTTATCACATTCCCCTTTCTCTACCTCATTCACCTCTGGTCTGATGTTCATTGCTGCCAACTAACATAGTTTAAAGCTACCTTCCTATAATTTATTTTTATTAATGTACTTCTCTTTAGCGATTATAAACTGCGCGTTTTTCTGTACTATATTAGATTCAGAACAATGAATTGTACAGTATCTACATGCAATTATAACATCATGTCGCAATATCAAATTGAAAGTAGACCCATACTCTGCGAATGAGCGCAGGGGAGCAGATGCACGAATCCTTCGTCGCCATTCAGTGGTTGGTCCTAGCGGAGGTGGTTTTACCGTTCTATTTGAAAGTTGGTTTTGGCTTTGCAACTTTTCTAAGATTAATTTGCTGTTTTTAAATTCAATTATTTCGTGTACTAATTACCGCTGGCTTACTGCAAAGGTGCAAAATTGTACCTAGAATCGATTCAGAATATCTTAATTATCTTTGGATCTGCAACGTACTCAGGAGGTATTCTACGAGTATAACAGATTGGAGCCACATGGCGGCGTCACTGTACCGGGATACAAGCCACATTGCTTTACACTTCTTCACTCTTGGTGACATATTTCCTGCAACTGCTCATGTCCATTCTAATTAAATTTACTTTTGCTACGCCCACTGTAAATCTTTCACTGTCTAGGTAATTTTCTAAAAACTCTTCGAAATCAGTTCGCGTTGCTTAATGGATTTATTGGTTTAAACATTGGATTTAATCGGGCATCTTTCTTAACCCAGTGTATATCCGGACTTACATTCATTGGCAACCCATCGTAAAAACCCACCAGGAACCTTACACCTACTGGTCCTATTATGAAGTGTCAAATGTGTATACGCATCGTATGGGTGACTTCTTGTATAGTGCAGTGTTGAATTTGTATTGTTCTGGATGACGGGAAGAGAGAGGGCGAGAAACGAAGCCGACATGTAGCCTACTCCTCTGGAATAGCAACAACAGGCCCACCCTGCTTAACGCCTCCATCAAAAATTGTTCAAATGGCTCTGAACACTATGGGACTTAACATCGGAGGTCATCAGTCCCCTAGAACTTAGAACTACTTAAACCTAACTAATCTAAGGACATTATACACATCCATGCCCGAGGGAGGATTCGAACCTGCGACCGTAGCGGTCGCGAGGTTCCCGACTGAAGAGCCTAGAACCGCTCGGTCACTCCGGTCGGCACGTCTCCATCCGGCGGACTTATTACCATAAACAATGTTACATGCTCTCATTCCATGAGTCAGTACGGAGAGGTTTGTAATTTCGTCCATGACGTTGATGGAAAGACTGATGATGAACGACTTTACGTCCCCACTCCTCCTCCCCTTCTACAAATACTGGCAGTGAAAATTTTCACCACTAGGAATCGAACGAGCTGAACTCCTAATCGAGCGCTACTGTACAGGCGTACATTAGCGACTGCTGCCGAGGCGGGATATCGCAATATGTGCAATGTAAAATATATAAAATGCCAGGATAGATGTAAGAGAGGGCTGATGGCACTCGTTTTGTCGGGACAAATAAATAAATAAATATGTCGTCGTACAGTGCGTGACGAAGAGCACTTGGACGTCCAGAAAGGGAAGCCAGTTCCTCTTGCCAGTCGCCATGAAAATATCGCCTACGTATTAGTATAAATGGCACTGTTTTTAGTGAATTCATTCCGAACTGACGCACCAAGAGGCTCGAGAAGATTTTACACTCTTCTATATTTTTATATTTTCTGTGATGCCTGTTAATGAAGCACAGACTACGTCAAAGATCACTAAGGAGCTGAAAGTACATGATTGCTAACAAGGGAACCTCCCCATCGCACCCTCCTCAGATTTAGTTATAAGCTGGCACAGTGGATAGGCCTTGATAAACTGAACACAGATCAATCGAGAAACCAGGAAGAAGTTGTGTGGAACTATGGAAAAATAAGCAAAATATACAAATTGAGTAGTCCATGCCAAGATAGGCAACATCAAGAAAAATCTGAGCTCTGGAGCGCGTGGTCCTGTGGTTAGCGTGAGCAGCTGCGGAACGAGAGGTCTTTGGTTCAAGTCTCCCCTCGAGAGAAACGTTTTTCTTTATTTTCGCAAAGTTATTATCTGTCCATTCGTTCATTGACGTCTCTGTTCACTGTAATAAGTTAAGTGTCTGTGTTTTGCGACCGCACTGCAAAACCGTGCTGTTAGTAGATGAATGGACGTGCCTCTCCAATGGGAACCGAAAACATTTGATCGCAAGGTCATAGGTCAACCGATTCCTCCACAGGAAAACACGTCTGATATATTCTATACGACACTGGTGAGGGCATGTGCGTCATATGATAGGAATATGTTGTCGACCCACCTAACTTGTACACTTGGCGAATGGGTAAAAAGATTCTTCTACATTGCCCGATTTAGGTTTTCTTGTGGATGTGAGAATTACTCCCAAAAAAGTGACGAAAACATAAGAGTTTGACACATAAACTGCAACAAATGAATCCAACAGTCACAGTCGCACAGTTTTCCCTGTACTCTGTCAAAATATATGTTTTTAACGTTTTCAAATTTTTCCGTGTAAAGACCGTCAAATCCTCCATATGCCCAAGCAAATCTGAACATGTACTGGAATTTTGGAGAGCGAAGTTGATTATGTGTGAGTGTCTGAACTTTGGTAATTGTCTGAAAATAAAAAATAAGATTTTACACTCGAAGGAAGAATTGAACCAAAGACCTCACGTTTCGCAGCTGCTCACGCTAACCACGGGACCACGTAAATCCTGTGCTCACATAATACTTGATGTTTCATATCTTGCGCATGGACTACTCAGTTTGTATATTTTGCTTATTTTTTTCATAGTTCCACACAACTTCTTCTTGTTTTCTCGATTGATCTGGGTTCAGTTTTTCAAGGCCTACCCACTGTGCCAACTTATAACTCAATCTGAGGGGGGAGGGGGGGGGGGGAGGGGGTGCGATGGAGAGGTTCACTTGTAAGTAGTGGCTGTTGGTCATGTATTAAGTGCTTTGCTCCCTCCTCGCATACGTGAATCTTGCCTAAAGACCTCCACGATGCTTTATATGTTAATATGAAAGAGATGACTAGAATAATCTGCTGTTGGTTGATAACGAACTCTATTTGTCGTCTTTTAACTAATCGCTTTCGTAATCCGGTCCTGAATTAATAGTTACCATAACTAATCAAAAAACACTCTATAGCATAAGGAATACAAGCGGCGTACTACTTCGGTCCATCTACAAATTCTAGACTCGTATAACAGAAATTGTGAAGTAGCCTGTAGAGTTCATGGTGAAACAAGTAACGAAATGCGACGAATAAATTTTGAAAAAAATGTTCTAATGTGTGTGAAATCTTATGGGACTTAACTGCTAAGGACATCAGTCCCTAAGCTTACACACTACTTAACCTAAACTATCCTATGGACAAACACACACACCCATGCCCGAGGGAGGACTCGAACCTCCGCCGGGACCAGCCGCACAGTCCACGACTGCAGCGCCCCAGACCGTTCGGCTAATCCCGCGTGGCGAATAATTTTTACATTGAGTCGCAGTGCAGAACGTGTTTACCTACAGACAGCACTAGCTACTAACAACGGTATGACACGACTGGTGTTCGGTTGAAATTGGTCGAAAATTTGGTGCGAACTTAAACATAAGGCTACGATACCGGACAATCGGTTAACACAACTTTTTGGCATTCACATTCATTGGCTTTGTCAACAAACAACATTTCATGCTAATTTAACCGAGGCCTCTTTTTACGCTACAGATCAGTCTGTCACCACAGCCAAATTAAGCCAAGCTCCAGTAATCATTTTAGTGACTGATTCAGACAGAATCGTGCAAAGCGATTGGATGCGTAAAACTGTTGACGTTTCTTGTGCAGATTACTTGTGCTCATTCATTCAGAAAAGCGATGATAATTCAACATAAGCACAACAGCTGTAACAGGACCGGAGATATCCCTAAGGTGACTGCAGCCTTGTTTCCTCCTCTGTGCAGAGCGTCGTTGGAGGTTACGAGCGGCAAACTGCAGCAGTCAAGGCCGCGGAAAGATACTGGGGCAATGCCCCGGCTCCTACACATAACCTCACCTCTAGCATTGCGCCCAGTACGAGTCATCCCGTGCCTTCCTGGACTGGACGAACACACTGTGATGATCACGCCGGAAAAAGACAGACATTAATGGAACGTCACATCCCGTCCCGTTGCATTAGACGAAACATCGGTACACATCTCGTCACATGATCTCAGGTCTGAGGTGCCGTCATGAAGGACCATCCCTCTTACAAAAAGTCGCAATATAATATTATCACTACGAAATAAGCACGGAAGCAGTTCCACTTATTAATGGCGGTCATTATCAACAATCGATGTTCTTGATTAATGTCATATAGCAAATTGTAGTTGCTACTAGATGTTGAAATCGAAGGAAAAACTCTGTACAATAATTTTAAAATACAAAACTTATTCGTTTGTGGAAACATATACACACAAACAGGACAATAACCAGAAGAAAAATGTTCCTATCATAACACAAAAAGCGCAAATATACTCTTGTTTAAAAGACTCTGACTAGAAAGTGGCATACCAGCTGCCTCATGGTACCTTCCTCAGGAAATTCAAAGTTTTTGCTAACACTTTTGGCATGCGAACATATTCATACTCTTTTTAACATGCAACTCATCTCTCAGTCCTACAACCTCCGATGAGTGTAACTCACTCATATCCACTAGTCAGTTCCTGTAAATCGCTCTCACGTATTCAGTCCCACTTGCCCATTCTAACTCAGTCATTCAGTCCAACTCATTGTCAAAATCCCTTCGTGTCTCTCTGTAATAGTCTCACATGTCGCAGCCGCAGTCCCCTTCGTTCTGTCCTACTAGTACTATCTCCTCTCTCTGTCACTGTCTCCCTCTTGCTCTTTCTTACTGTTGTTACCTCACTCATCCCTTCCCACTGCTGCTATCTCTTCTCTCTGTCACTATCTGTTTCTCCCTCGTTGTCATTGTCAGACTGTCTCTCATTATCGCCGCGTGGGATAGCAGCGGGGATCCCTCCGTCGGAGGTTCGAGTCCTCCCTCGGGGATGTGTGTGTGTATGTGTGTGTGTCGTCCTTAGCGTAAGTTAGTTTAAATTAGATTAAGTAATGTGTAAGCTTAGGGACCGATGACCTCAGCAGTTTGGTCCCATAAAGACCTTATCACAAATTTCCAAAAATAAGTTCTCATTATCACTGGCTCCACTCGCTTCCATTTTCTTGTCACTGGCTCCACCCACTTCTATTTTCTTGTCCTCTTCATTTCTTTCGCACTGGCACAGTGTCCTCCACTCTTTTTCCTAGCATTATTCTGTCACTGCCAACTCTGTTCCACTGCCGCCGTGCTCCTCTCTTTTCCTCACACTACCATTTTCTCCTTCGCACTTCCTGTACCATAACAACTTTCACCTTCTAGTATTCACTACTTTTCCATCAGTTTCCCACTGCGACTGTGTCCTTCTGTCTCAGCATAAAGAAGTGCGAACATGTTTGGATGCCAAAATTTTTAAAGGTGCTTAGGAAGGTAGAATGAGCAGTTGGTATCCCACTTCTTAGTCAGTCTTTTAAACATAAGCATATTCATCTTTTTTGTGCTCCGATAGGAGCATTTTTCCGCTGGTTCCCTGCCACAGCAGGGCATGTTGTTCACATGAAGAGAACTTTGTGGGTCAATAAAATTATCATAGTTTACTTATGTGAAACTGAAAAACCCAAAGCTGATTATACACCTCAGACCGTATCTTACGTGCAAAAAAATTTTGCTTCAGTACTACAAGATGGGGTTCCCAGAACCCTTATAATGATAAGAGACATTTTACAGCATAATGCTCCGTGCTACAATAAATGATAATTAGTTGAAAACCTCAGGTGCCGACAGGTGTTGTTGATATACCTCGTTGGGGACCGCTGAAAATGTGTGCCCCGACCGGGACTCGAACCCGGGATCATCTGCTTACATGGCAGACGCTCTGTAGCCCCCTGTTTTTTGTTTAAATCTCATTTTGTTGGCTTTTGTTCGTTGCATCTGCTCGGTGCGGACGTCGTAAGACATCCGTTTGAGTTCGTTGTTGATCGATTAACTCAGGTTTTATACTACAGAGGGCAGCTAACCCTCTGACCGAACACACTGAGCTACCGTGCCGGCAGCCCATCTGAGCCACCGAGGACACAGATGAATAGTGCGACTGCAGGGACTTATCCCTTGCACGCTTCCCGTGAGACCCACATTCCCAGCAGCCCACAATCTACATACGTAATGTACCTGCTACGTCAGTTCATCAACTACGTTTGCGTCTCACACCAGATTTTACGTGCGAATTTTACGAATATTAGCAGGGTAACTTTAAACCTTCATCTCTCCGGCACGGATAAGGGTATCAAGAAAATTTTAAGGCTTGTTCGAGATTGAGATCGCAGCACCATCTCGTAAAAATATCAGACATTTGCTGTGCGCAGCCGTCTTGGCATTCTCGGCTCGGTTTAGTACCCAAAAACTGCGTTGATGGGGTATTCTCGACAATGAGAGATACCGCTTCTAGATAAAGGCCTACAGAAAATATCGTTAAAATTTGTGCAGTTCTATTCCGGTTAGTTATTTAGGTATCTGATGCTGACAGCGGACAAATGGTGAAAAATGCTTTATTGGGGTTTTCTCAGTGACGACTCATGAATTAATTGGTGCCTCCTTAAGTCCCTTAAGGCCCACCGTACACCACATCTGATGCAAAAGGAACCAACGAATTTGCTCGATTTGGCTAGGCTGGAGGAAATGTGAAAGATTCAAGTTGTATTGTAAGATAGTTCCAGTAATAAAATACTTCTGTTGCTTCACAAATCGTTTCCAGTCCAAGGGCTATCCAACGCAGCTGACAATAAATTTCGATTACCTGTACAATCCGAGGTTTGAGCCTGAGGGAAATACCGTTTTCCTGCGCGGCGTTTTGGAACATACTGATAATTAGCAGTCAGTACACATTCGCCGTTTCACTTTATACCTTGCATCCTGCTTTCTAGTTGCTGATAATGTCAAATGACCACACTTGAGGTGAAATTTACTTCCGCCTGATATTTCACTGCCAAATATCGTTGCTCGATGAAAATTTGACCATCCAATGAAAGAACCACTAAAGCATAGCACAGATATAACTCAAAGAAATGAGCAATGAGACGAATCGAAATCACACTTTTATTGGAAGGCAATAACTATAGGTAACCGCTATTCATGATGGTCCCTGGACATTACAAAAGGGTGAACATGGTTCTTGTTCGTGTTTGTGATACTACGGACAGAAATGCATGCTCTGCAACGTGCTCCCTTCTGGCCACAAGAATGGTAAAGAGTTATGATGATAGGGCGATACATTACTCCACCAGCGCAACTGACAACTTATGAATAGTTGTTGCTGCTTTTGGACAGCCTGCAGAACTTCTCTCGATTTCGCCACAAATCCTCTCGTTCTAAGAGCTTCTCCACCTGGACTGTTCGATGGGGTCGAACAGTGTCATACATAAAAATGAAGTGAAAGGCGAATGCACCGCTGAAAAGACGGACCTGCGGAAAGACAATAGTGTTACTGTGGTGACTGGCAACGTGTTCAATGATGTGTAGATCAGTATGCCCCTGAAATATTATGCCTCTCCGCACCATAACAACTGGATCACCAAAACAATCACCTTCGACAATATTCTTTGGGGGCCAGTGTCGTGGTATTTGTAATGCCGAGGGGACCATCATGAACCGCAGTGACTTCATTGTACTTGTTGTCTCTGAATGAAGTTGCCATTTGCGTGTTTATTTCAGGTACTCCCCACACTCTACTGCGGCAGTTCTTTCTGTGTATGGTACAACTTTCATCAAATTATGTAACTTGACTGTGACAGAACATGCATACCAATGTATTTATCTCTAATAACAGATTCATTGCTTCACTGTTGAAATAATTTTTCTAGGGAAATCCTTTACATACTTATTTTTGCGTAGTGTATATGTTGTAAAATATACACTACTGGCCATTAAAATTGCTACACCACGAAGATGACGTGTTACAGACGCGAAATTTAACCGACAGGAAGGAGATACTGTGATATGCAAATGATTAGCTTTTCAGAGCATTCACACAAGGTTGGCGCCGGTGGCGACACCTACATCGTGTTGACATGAGGAAAGTTTCCATCCGATTTCTCATACACAAACAGCAGTTGACCGACGTTGCCTGGTGGAACGTTGTTGTGATGCCTCGTGTAAGGAGGAGAAATGCGTACCATCACGTTTCCGACTTTGATAAAGGTAGGATTGTAGCCTAACGTGATTGCGGTTTATTGGATCGCAACATTGCTGGTCGCGTTGGCCGAGATCCAATGACTCTTAGCAGAATATGTAATCGGTGGGTTCAGGAGGGTAATACGGAATGCCGCGCTGGATCCCAACGGCCTCGTATCACTAGTAGTCGAGATGACAGGCATCTTATCCGCATGGCTGTAATGGATCGCGCAGCCACGTCTCGATCCCTGAGTGAACAGATGGGGACGTTTGCAAGAAAACAACCATCTGCACGAAATGTTCGACGACGTTTGCAGCAGCATGGACTATCAGCTCGGAGACCATGGCTGCTGCTACCCTTGACGCTGCATCACAGAGAGGAGCGCCTGCGATTCTGTACTCAACCACGAACCTGGGTGCATGAAGGGCAAAACGTCATTTTTTCGGATGAATCCAGGTTCTGTTTACAGCATCATGATGGTCGCATCCGTGTTTGGTGACATTGCGGTGAACGCATATTGGAAGCGTGTATTCGTCATCGCCATACTGGCGTATCACCCGGCGTGATGGTATGAGGTGCCATTGGTTACACCTACCGGTCACCTCTTGTTCTCATTGATGGCACTTCGAACAGTGGACGTTACATTTCAGATATGTTACGACCCGTGGCTCTACCCTTCATTCGATCCATGCGAAGTCCTGCATTTCAGCAGGATAATGCATACCGCATGTTGCAGGTCCTGTACGGGTCTCTCTGGATAGCGAAAATGTTCGACTGCTGCCCTGGCCAGCACATTCTCCAGATCTCTCGCCAATTGAAAACGTCTGGTCAATGGTGGCCAAGCAACTGGCTCGTCACAATACGCCAGTCACTGCTCTTGACGAACTGTGGTATCGTGTTGAAGCTGCATGGGCAGCTGTACCTGTACGCGCCATCCAAGCTCTGACTCAATTCCCAGGTGTATCAAGGCCGTTATTACGGCCAGAGGTGGTTGTTCTGGGTAGTGATTTTTCAGGATCTATGCACATAATTTTCGTGAAAATGTAATCACATGTCATATCTAGTATAATATAATTGTCCAATGAATACCCGTTTATCATCTGCATTTCTTCTTGTGTAGCAATTATAATGGCCAGTAGTGCAGATGATACTTACAGTGGAGTACTAACTCTCTTTCGCCTTAGAAAACTCTTAGGAAAAATACAAAGCTCTTAAGCAAACTTTCCGTTTTGTCAAGAAACAAAACGAAGAATAAAAAGAGAACAAAAAAAGTTGAAGATTTTTTACTACAACAGGACTGTGCGCGGTGAGAATAGGTTGACTTTAGATGTTAGCGTTCTAAGACACAGACTCCTGATTGTCAAAAGTTGCTTTCAGAGAATCATTATATGTTACTTTTCGTCCTGTCGGCGGTTGGTGTAGGTGTCGCTAACTGGCATGCCTTGTGGAATGTTTTGACGCGAGGTTCCAGCAAGTGTCTGAAATGAATTTCCTGTAGACGTCGGTACCGCTAGGGACGAAGTGCTCGTTCGCGTCGAAAAAGGTCTGAGTGATTCAGTAACCATCAGTGATTTGAACTCTGCTCCACCAGATCGTGAGTCCAGAAGCTTAAGCGTAATACCAAGATGCGAAATTTTCAAAATGTAATGGATAAAACTTTTTATGAAGTCCCTGTCTGGTTTTTAGTATAGGTATCCTCCACATGTTCCAAGCAAGGCTACCTGTTGTATCTGGAATATTTTATGCAAAATAACAGTTTCGCTGATGGCAGAAGAGCTTTAAAACTCTCCAAGAAATTCGAATGCATCTCCCGGAAATTTATTTTGGAAGAAACGTTGCTTTTAAGAGTATCCTTAGCGAGGAGGCAT
The DNA here is from genome assembly GCF_023897955.1 of Schistocerca gregaria. Taxonomy (NCBI): domain Eukaryota; kingdom Metazoa; phylum Arthropoda; class Insecta; order Orthoptera; family Acrididae; genus Schistocerca; species Schistocerca gregaria. The sequence goes on along the minus strand of NC_064925.1, from coordinate 438,027,405 downwards.
CAGTAGATTAGAGATATACGTTACTTGCACCTAAAAGAATCAGAAATACTAAAATGTAGTGTAACGGTGCAATAACAAGCTTCAAATGAAATAAGTGATTGCAGTATTAGATAAGGTAATGTTACGTGGGTACACATCTGAAACAACACACAGTAATTTTCAAGCAATCTTACAAGTATGCTACTGTGAAAAATATAAATTATCCTTGCTTAGTAGTTCTTCTCAGTAACTTGTCATGGACATCACGGAAGTATTTTTAGTCTCTGTTAATCCATCTTACTGGAACTGCCACTAGACACGTGTTATTTGAATAATGATAACAAAACCAGCTGCTGTATTTGAATTTAGCGTCGTTTATTCTTTTTAATACGTGCTACCAGTTTCGAGAACACACTGTGTCACCTTCAGGCCCCGAACGTAACGTGCCATCCACAACCGTTTTCATGTGCAATGAATAGAATCGTATAATTAACTAGATTCCATATCTTTCTTCTCAGAAACAAGTCCAGCTGGGCCCGCTGCATACGATTCTGTTCATTGCACATGAAAATGCTTTTGGACAGCAGGTTATGTCCAAGGCCTGAAAACGACACAATGCCATGCCGAAACTGGTGGCATGCATTAAAAAGAATAAACGATTGTTGAATCAAATATAGCCGCTGGTTTTGTTATTATTATTTAAGTACAACGAAGTATTTTTATGTTTCATTCAGACTTTCGTTGTTTTTGAGTTTTTGAGAAATCATTATATGACACAATAGTCATTTCTTGATTTAACCTAAGGATCCCTGTTAAACAGCAGATCAGTCTAAGGCAGGATGCATGGTCTGTTGTTTAATCAAACTAGTAACTTTTGATAATAGAGTGGCAAACAAGTGCCGTTGAAAATCAAGATTTTTCAAAAATATTTAAAAGCTGTAAATAATCGTTTTCTTAATTAATTCCAAATTTTGATGTTGTTGCGATTCAGTGCTGTTTTGAGTTGGTAGATTTCAGTATGACGCTGGAATAACTCTGAATACGATTAAATTTCTCAGAGTTCTTCATTTCTACGATCGTTAGTGCAGAAATGCAGTCAGCGCTGCAAAGTGATTGATTACGTTTTTTTCGGCAGGAAAAACAGAGTATCAAACAGCTTTACCGCCTCATTCCGTATAAAACTGATTTTTTAGTGGTGCTTGCTTTTTCGAGAACTTACTCCTCACATCTGCTTTGATGTAGGAAACTTTTTCAGTGTTATTCTGAGCTGAGGCCAATTTTTAAAAGTAGACATGGATGTGTGGTTGCTACTGATGCTGCAATAACATCACCGCGTTTCCAGTGCACGTGCTGGCCTGGGAGAGCCCCTTAAGAAGTCTGGTTCACCCACTCTATTCGCGCGAATTAGACGGCGGAGCGACGACCGCTCGTAAAACCAGCTCAGCGCCGTCGTCAGTCAACAGACCACTTAAAGCGGCGGTACGAAAACACATCTGAATATGTCGCTGACCCTTACGCATTGTTCTGACGCTCCGACTGCCTGGATGCCGCTTCCAAACCGGTTGAAATGTCTGCGTCTAACTTGCACTACACAGGATTCAAATTCACCCTCTCATACAAAATCCTGATTTGTACGTACTCGGTAGCCTTGTGGGCATCACTGGGATTAAATGGTTCAAATGGCTCTGAGTCCTATGGGACTTAACTTCCGAGATCATCAGTCCCCTAGAACTTAGAACTACTTAAACCTAACTAACCTAAGGACATCACACACATCCATGCCCGAGGCAGGGTTCGAACCTGCGACCGTAGCGGTTCCAGACCGCCTCAGTGGGATTAGTTATTAATCGTATCATGTGACGGAAGTATTAATCTAAGGTATCCAGGCACCACGATGTAGTGTGGGATTGACATTAGGCGCCACGAGAGGCGGACCCTCTAGTATAAAAGGAGCAGACGAGTGTTGTGTTGTAAGCAGAGAATCAGAAAGAGCAGAACTCAGTGACTACGAACTTGAAGTCTGTCAAAAGATAAAGTCAGTCAAAATGTAAAATCAACTCTAAGAAGAGCTGCGCCAGCATGACAGAAAACTGATTGGAGTCTGCACAATTGTTGGTGGACACTCTTTTTCCAGACGACAGAAGACAAACTTGATGAACGAAAGTAGGAAAGCATACGGCAGTGATGGAATAGATTTTCCATTTGTGGAAGAGAAGGTGAGGAAAGAAATCCTAAAAATGAAAAGGAATCAAGTGGTCCTGAGGCATCTCTGCTGAACTTTTACGTGACCCTCATACGCACATCAGTTTATTTTTGAGCCAAATCTATAACGCATGTTTGTTCCAAGGAAGAGTACCAGATATATGGATACGTTTTTAGCAACAGTTGACCTCTTTCTCCCCTTGTACAGACGCCCGTATGCTATTCCAGTAGTTTTTACAGCGTTAGTTGTATAGTACCCGTACATACCTCCAGTCAGTTTCATGGCATCCTGTAAATCCCTGCCTTTTCACCGGCTTTCGAGCATCCTTGGTCCAACTTAGATGTTGTTGCATCTTTCACATGGGTTTTTGCAATGTTCCGTTTCTGCAAGATCTTCCGCACGCAGTCCTTAACACGTTTAATGAACTATAGCACAATTTTGCATTTAGTACAAGGCTGAATTGCTCATTTTATGTCAATGGATAAAAACCCCTTCTTCAGCGACGCATTGAAGAAATTGTGTGCTCTTACCCACTCGTCTTGTATAGCGTGCCTAAAGGATGCTGCGTTCCCGGAAGGCTATCCAACAATTCAAGCAAATAACATTAATAGTTATTATTACAAATACCAACATTGACAATACCTAACATAGACTTTACAATGGTATCACAAGAGATGGGCGAGAAGCAACATAAATCCGAGTCCTTTGCTATTACAGTGTTTATCCAACTTAGCTACCCAAGCACAACTCACGACCCGTCCTCCCAGCTTCAATTCCGCCAGTACCTTGTCTCCTAGCTTCCAAACTTCACAGAAACTCTTCTGCAAACCTTGCAGAACCAACCCTTCTGAAAGAAAGGATACAGCGGAGACATGGTTAGCCACAGCCTGGGGATGTTTCCAGAATGAGATTTCACTCTGCGGCGGAGTGTGCGCTGATATGAAACTTCCTGACAGATTAAAACTGTGTGCCCGACCGAGACTCGAACTCGGGACCTTTGCCTGTCCGTGGCAAGTGTTCTGCCATTTGAGCCACCCGAGCACGACTCACGACCCGGGTCGTCGCAGAAGAGCTTCTGTGAAGTTTGGAATTGTAGCTTCGAGAACGGATCGTGAGTCCTCCTTGGGTAGCTCAGATGGCAGAGCACTTGCCCGCGAAAGGCAAAGGCCCCGAGTTCGAGTCTCGGTCCATCACATAATCTGCCAGGATGTTTCATATCAGCGCACACTTCACTGCAGAGTGAAAATCTCATCAATGTTCATCCAAGTTTGACAGTTTGTGGATCACTTATAACTGCTACCATAGGACTCTCTGCTAGACCTGTTCGTATACTGTCCCGATACTGAGCCGATACTGAGCGGCCGAGGTTGGCAGGTGTGGCGCTTACACTATGTGATCAAAAGTATCCGGACACCCCAACAACATACGTTTTTCATTGTAGGTGCATTGTGTTGCCACCTTCTGCCAGGTACTCCATATTAGCGACCTCAGTAGCCATTAGACATCATGAGAGAGCAGAATGGGCCGCTCCGCGGAACTCACGGACTTCGAACGTGGTCAGGTGATAGTGTGTCACTTGTGTTATACGCCTGTACGCGAGATTTCCACATTCCTAAACATCCCTAGGTCCACTGACTCCGATGTGATAGTGAAGTGGAAACGAGAAGGGACACGTACAGAACAAAAGCGTACAGACTGACCTCGGCTGTTGACTGACAGAGACCGTCCACAGTTGAAGAGGGCCGACATCTATCCAGGTCATCACACAGGAATTCCAAATTTCATTAGGATCCACTGCAAGTACTATGACAGTTAGGCGGGAGTTGAGAAAACTTAGATTTCATGGTCTAACGGCTGCTCGTAAACAACACATCACGCCGGTAAATGCCAAATGAGGTCTCGCTTGCTCTAAGGAGCGTGAACATTGGACGACTGAACAATGGAAAAACGTTGTGTGAAGTGACGAATCACGGAACATAATGTGGCGATCCGATGGCAGGGTGTGGGTGTGGCGAAAGCCCGGTGAACGTCATCTGCCAGCGTGTGCAGTGCCAACAGTAAAATTCGGAGTCGGTGATGCACTGGCGTGGTCGTGTTTCTCATGTAGGGAGCTTGCATTCCTTGTTGTTTTGCGTGACATTATCACACCACAGGTCTACATTTATGTTTTAAGCACTCCTTGCTTCCCACTGTTGAAGAGAAACTCGGGGATGGCGATTACATCTTTCAGCACGATCGACCACCATAATGCACGGGCTGTGGCGGAGTGGTTGCACAACAATAACGTCCCTGTAATGGACTGCCCTGCACAGAGTCCAGAGATGAATCCTAAAGAACACTTTTGGGATGTTTTGGAACGCCGACTTCGTGCCAGGCCTCACCTACCGACATCGATACATTTCCTCAGTGCATCACTCTGTGAGGAATGGGCTACCATTCCCCAATAAACCTTCCAGGACCTGATTGAACGCATGCCTGAGTAGTGGAAGCTGTCATCTAGTCTAAGAGTGGGCTAACACCATACTGAATTCCAGCATTACCGATGGAGGGCGTCACAAACTTGTAAGTCATTTTCAGCCAGGTGTCCGGATACTGTATATTCTCCTCTTCTAGAGGCCGCTAATGTCGTGGTTCTGTCCTAATCAGCGCTCTATTGGCCGACGTCGTTTCACTGTCTTGTCTTCCCTTGTATTCTTTATCTTCGTTCCGGCACTTGTGGTTACTCCGGAACACAAATATTCCAATTTGGTCTGGAGAAAATCCAGTTCATGGATAGCCTATTCAGACATTATTCGCCGAGGTTTTCTTAACATCCCTGTTTTGCCGGGGTGGAAACTTAAATCCTTGTTAGGTTATGGTCAGTACGTATGGGTCTTCGGTGTATCGTGTGCTGAACCTACCATCTTCCTTCCTGAAAACTAACACGGCCAGGAAATATAATCACAGACCTCCTCCTTCTTGGATTAATTTAATTTTACTGTAGTCAGGCAGTGTGTGAATTTCCTCACTTTCAGCATGCTGGACGCCAATAGGCGGCAACTTATTATTTGATTGACATTACGACGCCGTCAAAGATGGGTAGAAGATTGTATTTATTTAAATGACGTCCGATTTCGGGTCTTAGACCATTTTCAAGCCAACCAATCTACCATGATGTGTGTAAGCTGGCCATATTGCTTGTGTGAGTGGCTGAATTTAACGTACGATTAGCACCCGGCCATCACTGAGAGTGTGAATTGTTTCTTTAGAATCTGCAAACACATTTGACATGCACTGCAGATTGGGACGAAACGATGGGTTATAAAAAAAATAATCGCTCTGAGCACTATGGGACGTAACATCTTGGGTCATCAGGCCCCTAGAACTTAGAACTATTTAAACCTAACTAACATAAGGACATCACAGACATCCACGCCAGAGGCAGGATTCGAACCTGCGACCGTAGCGGTCACGTGGTTCCAGACTGAAGCGCCTAGAACTGCTCGGCCACATTGGCCGGCCGTTGGGTTCCTTCAATGACTTCGAAATGCGTTAATGTACAATGTGCCTACTTTTAAATTAGATGGTCTCTCAGACATCCTGTGATAACAGTTTTTCATTAGTACGTGCCTCATACGCAACCGTCCAAGTACACTGATGACGTTATGTGCGGTGTCTTTGCTGTTGAAGAAGAAACAAAAAGTTTCGTGTCCATCTTGCTGCAGCGTGGAAGTCTTAGTCTATCTGTTAAAAAAGGTAATAGTCGACTGCGCTCAGGCATATCAGGAGCCTTCAGATGCAAACTGCTTTTGTCGTGTGGGTATCTGACGACGAGTAAGAAAAACGGCACAAATACTGTGCCTGCGAGAGGAAAAATGAGATGTGCGAATAAAAATAGCGTCGTGCGTGGAATGCGTGGCCCAGTGGGGGGCTGTTGACCCTGAGTACCTCAGCGCAGCGCGGCTGCACAAGGCGGCGGTTGTGCCGACGGTTTTACGAGCGGACGCTCAGATAAGATAAGCCACGGTGCGGCTGGCTGCAGATCGGCCGCCAGTTAGCGCTGCTATCTGCAGTGCTAGGCGCTGGGCGACCGGGCTGGGGAGACGGAGGGAGCTCTTCTGTATGCCGGACACACACGCTGGGGAACTCGTGCTGCACCGAGAACTGGCGATAAGAGAATCCTCTACATATATACTCCGCCAACCTCTGTAAAGTGCACGGCAGTGTCTCTTACCACCGTAGCACAATTATAAGGCTTATAATTTAAACCAGAAAACGGTGCAAGTATGGTAACATGGTATTGCCATAGTCCAAGACAGCCGCAGAACACATTCATTGTTGTTTCCTTTAAATTTTGTTACCTATTTTGTATGAATTAATGACTCCACGCATACAAGGTGTTTCACAGTTCATCTCCACACTTCTACAGGTTGTAGAAGGAACTTGGTTGTAGTAGCTGTAGTAGGAGTACTATTTGTCGTTGTGCCGTGCGGGGTAGCCGCCCGGTCTGAGGCGCATTGCCACGGTTCGCGGAGCTCCCCCCGTCGAAGGTTCGAGTCCTGTCTCGGGTATGTGTGTGTGTGTGTGTGTGTGTGTGTGTATTATCTCCTTAGCCTGAGTTAGTTTAAGTAGTGTGTAAGCTTAGGGACCGATGACCTCAACAGTTTGGTCGCTTAGGATCTTATCACAAATTTCATTTGTCGTCGTCGTCGTCGTCGTCGCTGTTGTTGTTGTAGAAACACATGTACGGAAACGTCATCCAACGCTGCTACAATGTGCCAAAATTATAGGCGCCAGCGCCTATAAATCTGTGTGTATACAGGGTGATTTCGCAATGATGCCGTAAACGTTCAAGGATGATGGATAAATGTATCAATGTAAGGTAAGGTGTCCCTGGTTCGAAAACCAGCAAGTCGAAAGTTGCACGGCTGGTCCCAGCGGAGGTTCGAGTCTTCCCTCGGGCATGGGTGTTTGTGTTTGTCCTTAGTATACTTTAGGTTAAGTAGTGTGTAAGCTTAGGGACTGATGACCTTAGCAGTTAAGTCCCATAACATTTCACACACATTTGAACTTTTTTTTTTCGAAAGTTACCAGCCAGAATCGTTCTGATACCTCTCACAGTGGAATACATGTACATGGTACTGTTGTTTCTGATAATGTAAGGTATGTAACTTTCAGAGGTCACAGTATGGATGAAGATGAGAAAAAAAGTCTAAAAACATGGTCTCTAAAACGCTTAAGTTAGCTGAGAAGCTTCTAGTACTTATTCATCTTCGCTAGTGTGAAATGCGTCTCCTTTGTTGATCACAGTGTCATAGCTCTTAAAGTGTGCATTTTAGAGACCATGTTTACTAAACTTTTTCCTTGTTTTTGTCCATCTACCACCTTTGAAAGTTGCCTACCCTATAATCTTGGCAACAGCCGTACTGGTACACGTATTCCACTGTCAGAGGTGTCAGAACGGCTTTTGCTTATAGCTTTCGACTCGTTCGTCTCCGGTACAGGCCCACTTACCTCAAATTGATAAATTTATCCGTCTCCATCACCCTTGAAAGTTAGTAACATTATCACGGAGTCACCCTGTAGACACTCACATTTACGGGCGCCGGCACCTATAACTTTGACGCTCTGTAGTGTCGTTGGATAACGGTTCCGGACATGGGATCCTACGTAAAACTGTTTCTACAAAGTCCCCTCTGTAGCCTTTAAAAGTGTGTAACATTAATTGCGAAACATACTATATTATACAAGGTGTTACAAAAAGGTACGGCCAAACTTTCAGGAAACATTCCTCACACACAAAGAAAGAAAATATGTTATGTGGACATGTGTCCAGAAACGCTTACTTTCCATGTTGCAGCTCATTTTATTACTTATCTTCAAATGACATTAATCATGGAGTGGAAACACACAGTAACACAACATACCAGCGTGACTTCAAACACTTTGTTACAGGAAATGTTCAAAATGTCCTCCGTTAGCGAGGATACATGCATCCACCCTCCGTCGCATGGAATCCCTGATACGCTGATGCAGCCCTAGATAATGGTGTATTGTATCGCAGCCGTCCAAAATTCGAGCACGAAGAGTCCCTACATTTGGTACCGGGGTTGCGTTGACAAGAGCTTTCAAATGCCCCCATAAATGAAAGTCAAAAGTGTTGAGGTCAGGAGAGCGTGGAGGCCACGGAACTGGTCCGCCTCTACCAATCCATCGGTCATCGAATCTGTTGTTGAGAAGCGTACGAACACTTCGACTGAAATGTGCAGGAACTCCATCGTGCATGAACCACATGTTGTGTCGTTCTTGTAAAGGCACATGTTCTAGAAGCACAGGTAGAGTATCCCGTATTAAATCATGATAACGTGCTTCATTGAGCGTAGGTAGAAGAAGAACATGGGGCCCAATCAAGACATCACCAACAATGCCTACCCAAACGTTCACAAAAAATCTGTGTTGATGACGTGATTGTACAATTGCGTGCGGATTCTCGTCAGCCCACACATGTTGATTGTGAAAATTTACAATTTGATCACAATGGAGTGAAGCCTCATCCGTAAAGAGAACATTTGCACTGAAATGAGTTTTGACACATTGCTGGATGAACCATTCGCAGAAGTGTGCCCGTGGAGGTCAATCAGCTGCTGATAGAGCCTGCACACGCTGTACATGGTACGGAAACAACTGGTTCTCCCGTAGAACTCACCATACAGTGACGTGGTCAACGTTACCTTGTAGAGCAGCAACTTCTCTGACGCTGACATTAGGGTTATCGTCAACTGCACGAAGAATTGCTTCGTCCATTTCAGGTGTCCTCGTCGTTCTAGGTCTTCCCCAGTCGCGAGTCATAGGCTGGAATGTTCCGTGCTCCCTAAGACGCCAATCAATTGCTTCGAACGTCTTCCTGTCGGGACACCTTCGTTCTGGAAAACTGTCTCGATACAAACGTACGGCGCCACGGCTATTGCTCCGTGCTAATCCATACATCAAATGGGCATCTGGCAACTCCGCATTTGTAAACATTGCACTGACTGCAAAACACTGTTCGTGATGAACACTAACCTGTTGTTGCTACGTAATGATGTGCTTGATGCTAGTACTGTAGAGCAATGAGTCGCATGTCAACACAAGCACCGAAGTCAACATTACCTTCCTTCAATTGGGCCAACTGGCGGTGAATCGAGGCAGTACAGTACATACTGACGAATCTAAAATGAGCTCTAACATGGAAATTAAGCGTTTCCGGACACATGTCCACATAACATCTTTTCTTTATTTGTGTGTGAGGAATGTTTCCTGAAAGTTTGGCCGTACCTTATTGTAACACCCTGTATAAATTGATACATGTACGTATGGTTGTTCCAGTTTTCTCCTAAACCACTCGACCGAGTTCATCCAAACTTGTTACACAAATCCCTTACTGTCAGGCAACAATCACTGTAGAGATAAGAGCGACCTACCTATCATGGTTCAGCAGATATGATGTCATAAACATTCAGATCCGTGAAAAACGGCCGCATCATGCATGGCGTTTATATTTATTACTTCTTTGCTAGAAACTCTATTCGCATCATGTTTTGCATACAGTATCTACATACGCCCCTGAGTGTACGTACATAAATGTACCACTGTACGACACATGGTTCAAGATATATAACGTCATAAGATGGCGACTCACGAAAAAATACTGCATCAAGGATCAAGTTTTAATACATTTATTCCTCACTGTTATGACACTCCCACAGTCAAGTCAACTTAAGGAAGTGTCAGTTCAACTGACTATACACTGCCCTTTTATACTTTGTGTAGGCGATGATACTGCCGCCTGTATTGCTATCCCATGACATTTGACACCTCAGTGTATATCAGCTTTTGACCAAACAGCACTCTACGAAGTGTTAGAGTTTCTCCCTGTTTCAATCGCGCACGGATCGCAGGAAGAATGACTGCTGAAATACCTCTGTGCGCGCTGTAATTAATCTCACATTGTATTCAGTGTCTCTTCGGGAGCTATGAGAATAAGGCTCAAGCATGAATGGTGGTAATGTTTTTTCCAGCTTGCGACCACTCTCTAAAAGTTACCTTAACTTATCGATGTCTAGAGAAGCAACTCATCTTTGATTGCGATCTCGGGAGAGATGAGACAGCCAGACTGGTTCCTTTTTTTTGTAATTATATTACGAGATCTCGCTGACCATTCCGTATGTGAATTCTTAGTAGGAACAAACATTCATTTGGCCGACGATGCAAGGTGGGAATCTGTCTCGGAGTGTGTTAGATAGACCATACTCTGCAGAATGGAGCTGGTAACGAAAATCTTCGTCGTTATTACTCACACCGCGAAAGGCCACCACCCTTCCTCTCGTTTAATGGTAGAGTGCAAAAGTCGTATTTCCTTGCGATAAGATCTCGTAACCAGTGAATTCTTATTCCATCTACTTCACAATCTGCACGTGGGTCTATAGCTGGTGCTATGCTGAATTAATGTATATTACTTGAACCCAAGTACCTTCTATAAGTGATCCTATCCCTCTTGTTTAATTACTGAGAGAAACTAAGATCGCAGTTTTGCGGAATTATGGTTGTGGGGTTACTGCTAACTGGCGTCCGCGAATCCTGTACTTGAATCGTAACTTGTATAACTGCCAACTGGTAATTCAACACATCTTGAAGGCCATATCTACGAGTACATCTACATGTACACGACTGCTTTGCAATTCACACTAAAGTACCTGGTAGAGGGTTCATCGAACCGTTTTCAGACTATTTCTCTACCGTTCCACTGTCGAAAAGGACGTGAGAAAAACGAACACAACTGTTACCGTGCGAGCTCTGATTTCTCTTATTTCATTACGATGGTCATTTCTTCCTCTGCAGGTGAGAATCAACAAAATATTTTCGGATTCGGAGGAGAAAGTTGGAGATCGAAATTTAAAGAAAAGTTATTGCCGCAACGACAAACGCCCTAGTTTTAATGACTGTCATCCCAACTCGTGTGCCATATCCGATACTCTCTCTCCCCTGCTTGCGATAATACACAACGAACTGCCTTTCTTTGAACTTTGATGACAGACAAGCGAACTGTAGGCTGTCTCTTTAATAGGTCTACGGCATCTTCTAAGTGTTCTGCCAACAAAATGTAGTCTGTCGTTCGCCTTCCCCACGATATTTTATATGTGGTAGTTTCAGTTTAAGTTGTTAGCTGTTGTAACCTCTAGGTATTTAGCTGAACCGAAACAAATGAAATTTGTGTAGTGTATCGTGAAGGAAAAAATTAACAAAATATTTTTAATGGTCATGTGGAGGACTTCAGACTTTTTATTATTTAATGTCAATTACCACTCTTCGAACCATGTAGATATCTTGTCTAAATCATTTCGTAACTGGTTTTCGTCTTGTGAAGATTTGCTTAGACAGATTTAAGAACGTTGCTCAGATTATCTCTTAAAAGCGTTTGTCTGGGTTAGGAACAGCAAAGAGTCTGTAATACTTCATTGGGAATCGCCAGATAACACTTATGTTTTACTGAATGACTTGTCGTCAATTACCATGAACCTTTCTGACAAGAAGTCGCTAGTTCATTCGCACAGTTGCGACATTACTCCACATATACTCAAGCTGATTAGAAGCCGCCTGTGAAAAGGTTGTCAAAAACCTTTTGCTAGTCTAGAAATATCAAATCATTTTGAGATCTTATGTCCACATGTTTCATTACTTAATGCGAATAAGAGCCAGTTATGTATTACGAGGCCGGCCGCGGTGGTCTAGCGGTTCTAGGCGCTCAGTCTGGAACTGCGCGACTGCTACGGTCGCAGGTTCGAATCCTGCCTCGGGCATGGATGTGTGTGATGTCCTTAGGTTAGTTCTAAGTTCTAGAGGACTGATGACCACAGAGGTCCCATAGTGCTCAGAGCCATTTGAACCATTTGTATTACGAGGGCTATTCAAAAATATCCGATTTTTATTCATAAAATTAGTATTTATTCAGATACAGCTGTCTGACACTAGTGATCTTTAAAGTAGTCCTCTTCAGCTTCTTCTCACCTCTCCCAGCGCTGCCGCCACTGCGGGAAATACCGATGGATAGTCTCTTTTGTTATGGTGTGCAGCTGATCCATCATTATCGTGGTGAAGGTACCAATAGCCCGTTGCCCGTAAATTCGGCCGTTTGCGTCTCAGTGCTTGACAAAGACGAAGCAGAACATCTTGGTAGTACTCATTATTGATATTAGTAGCTTCTGGGGCGTACTCACGATGGTTCATGTCACTCGAGTCGAAAATGTCGCTCACCATGACTTTCACATTGCTGCGGACTATCCTCGCTTTTTTGGGTCTCGGCGACGATGGATGCTTCCATTGCGATGACTGGGTCTTTGTTTCGGTGTCCTACTCGTAAACGCACGACTAATCACCATTGATTTCTGTATTAAGAAAGATGGAATTACTGTTCACAGCACCCCGCATATTTTGTGCAGGTTCCAAACACAGGTGCTTCTGATCAGTTGTCACCAAATTTGTGACAAATTTTGCTGAGACACTCCCGAGGTCCAAATGTTCCTTTAAAATGGAATGAATGGATCAAGTATTAATTTTAACATCGAATGCAAGTTCTCTGATCGTGATTCGTTTTCCTACATCACTGGGATCCTTACGCACTCAGCTACACACGATTTGCAAGTGTTGTGGGCCTACCTCAACGTATTTCATTCTTCAGTTATGAGCTGCCATCTTTGAAGCGTTTGCACCACTCCTTTATCTGTGTGGTACCTATTGCTTCGTCCCTAAACACATATAGAATCTTGCGGACTGTTGGAACTTGAGAATCGCGAAGCTTAAAATTTGATAATACAACTATGTTCCACTTTTTCTGTTATTTTACACGCAACATTAAATCAGATGACTGCCGGTTATACGTGTTAACTTGTCAACGTCTAGCGAGTAATTTATTGTTCCCACAGTCGCGAGAAAGATCAGGCATACGCACTAGTGGTATGTCTAGAAGTAAAGAGAGCATATGGCGCCCGATACAATTCTTGATTTCAACAATAAAAAGTAAAGTCGGGTACCTTTTAATCAGCCCTCGTATTTCCACACAATATCATATATTTCCCGTGCATGTTTCTTCTCGGTGCTCTTGCAGTCGTAGTTATTGCATGCAGTAGTAGCAAGCAAGAATGCCAGAATAGTCGTAAACATTACCTTAGAACGTAAGGCTTCCGGAGTGAAAGATTAATTCTCTAAACTACTCTTTTTTCGCACAGATCCCAGGGACTTCTGCGATCGGAATCCGAAAGGGCAACACTAAAGAGTGTTAGCGACACTAGGGAGAGTTAGTGACCTCGACTATTGAGGCGAGCACCAAACTGGATAAACAGGAACCCTACAATGTATTGTCTTCCGTTGATAAGCTTCCAGAATACGTTAGCATCTATGTGAGACATTATACAAGAAGTTAACACTCTTATCGAAAACATTTTTCTGCTGCGTTTTGATGTCCTGTCGGTTGCGAAGTCACTAGGTTCTAGCTCAACTGGATAAGAACCTCTGAAGGAATCAGCCTAAGATAATACAAGAAACAGTATACAGAGCAAGACAATACGTGCAGATGTCTCACACAGCCAGGGAAGTTGCCTGAGATGTATGCAACCCACTCTACGTCTCTGCTAGGAGGATCGCTAGAGCTCGTTCTGGGTATGGTCGACAGCGTCGGAGGATCATTCACCAACTAAATTTTTCATTCTGCAGAGGCTTTCACGTTTTCTTTTCATAAAATCGGATCAAATAATGCACGGGAATCCTAAGTAGTATTTTTGCGCCGTCAAAAAACACCACTCTACTGCCAAAGACATCTATTAAGACGCCAAATAGTTTGAAACTCGTACAGTGTATATCTGTTTATAGAACAGAGTTCCGGTACCACTGTTACTAAAATACAACCAGAAGATTAATTTTACAAAACAGCGTGGAAGGAAATGTCACTCCAGTATGCCAGTACATGGTGACGAGCTTTGAATACAAATGAAAGTTCGTATTTGGTTACAAACGTATACACATATTAGCTGACTGGATGGTAATTTGTGGATTGGTGATACGGCAATTGCCATGGTTGTCTGACGTACATATTTTGAATAGTCCATAGAGAAAGCAGTAAAGGAAACGGAGGAAATATTTGGAGGAATTAATGTTGTGGAAGAAAAATGAAAACTTCGAGGTTTGCCGATGGCATTGTAATTCTGTCTGAGACAGCAAGGGACCTACAAAAGCAGTAAAAAGGAAGGGACAGTGTCTTGAGAAGAGGTTGTAGCATGAACATCAAACAGTTTAAAACAAGGGTAATGGAATGTAGTCGAACTATAACGGGTAGTGCTGCGGTGCTCAGCTTCGGAAATGACACAACACACAACACAAGTACGAGATGAATTCTGCTATTTGGGTAGCAAAATTACTCACGATAGATGAAGTAGAGAGGATATAAAATGCAGAATAGATATAACAAGGAAAGCATTTCGGAAATCGAGGATTTTAATATCTAATGTAAATTTCAGTGTTAGGAAGTTTTTTTCTGAAGGCATTTGTGTAGAGTATTGCCTTGTACGGAAGTAAAACTTTGATCTTGTGTTTTCATTCACGATAACTGTTAAATTCTAAATAGCTATGGAAATATTTTCAAGATTTAAAATGAAAAAGTGGGAGTCATGCAATACATAACTGATGGATGAATAATTCACCCCCTTACTTTTTCAGTAGTTATTAACCGATGAATAAGTAGTTCTCTTCCTTACTGTTATCTATTGCATGCTCCCAATTTACCGTCTTAAATCTTCCACGTATTTTCATGTATATTAAAAAATTAACAAACATACATTTTCGACGTTGTCTGTACGGGGTTTGGAGGAATTATTTTAGACTTTTTAAGTACGATTTAAAAAGGTGGTATATTAAAAACTCCTGTTTATTTAAATAATTATTTTCTGCTTCTTACTCCAGTGTGTGTGAAATTTTTCAGTCGATTTCAAACATTTTGATGAAATTATAACAGAGAAATGTTACTAGGTCTCACTGATGCTTACCAGTAATCGTTCTTCCTGTGAAACATTGTTGACTGAGGTAGGAAAAGGGAGAAATGGCAGTGGTACCCACTGCCGCACACCAGACAAGACAGCGAGTTAA
Source organism: Schistocerca gregaria (assembly GCF_023897955.1). Classification (NCBI taxonomy): domain Eukaryota; kingdom Metazoa; phylum Arthropoda; class Insecta; order Orthoptera; family Acrididae; genus Schistocerca; species Schistocerca gregaria. The sequence goes on along the minus strand of NC_064925.1, from coordinate 438,012,074 downwards.
TGTTGCATTGTCATCCAGTTCTGAGGTGTTGAATGTTCCAAGTCTCTAGTTAATTGGGATATGGCAATGGTAAAGGAAGTACCCTTCACCTCACACCAGACAATAAAGCGAGTTAACATTACATTGTCATTCAGTTCTGAACTACGCTTAAAATTTCAAGTTTCTAGCTCATCGAGAAGTTTACAATCAATTGGCAAAATTTGTACCGAACAGGCAGACACACAAGTAAGTGATATCCAGCTTCTCTTGCTCCATATCTCCCCTCAGCCTTACCCGTCCACTCGCATAGCACCATGCAAGCATTCCAATACTACCCCCATAACACGGCGGTCCTGCACAGAAGCCCAGATGTCAGGCGTGACCAGCCATTTACACCTTCACCCCTCCTGTCACCCTTATGGAAACTAGTTGGAAAAAAGTCAATTAATACTGCACTGTCAACCAGTTCCGAGCAATTTTCAAAATATCAAGCCTCTAGCTCATAAGGTAGTTGATTTAAAATCAACTGCAAAATTTATAACGAACAGAGAGACAGAGAAAAAAGCGGCCTAATAAGAAAACGATAAAACGAAATCTACTATGACTTATTGCTTGTACTTGAAAGTGGCTATGAATGGTAGGATGTAAAAATAGGAACTGTCCTGGGTGATCATCTGACGAAATGTACACTATACGACGAGTTTTTGAATGCAAATTTGACTGTTCATAATTATTTTACACTTTCTTAGGGAATAATACGAAGGTTGGAACTTAAATAGTGGCAACTATTTATTTACAGCTCGTACAAAATAGATACGCGTTTCAAAGTTTTACTGACCTTCAAAGTAGTCACCAGCACTGTGTATAACCCGATGCCAGAGCTGTGGAAATCGTAGGATACTCTTAGCAGCGCGAGTTATGTTGACAGTTCGAGCGCCCCAGTCTATTGCCCGACGAATTTGTATCAGTTCGGAAGCAAATTCCGTGAAGTGTTTGCTTCAGTTTAGAAATCGAGTTGAACTCACGAGGGCTTTAGTCAGGGGAGTGGAGTACTGCAAAATGATGGTCAGGTCCTACAGAAAGCTGGTCGTAGGTTGAGTTCAAAAAATGAACAACATAGAAGTGATGACACTTTCTGCAGGACAATGCTCAAGTACATACAGTGCAAGCTGTTACTGTTTAGTTTGACTGATGGGGCTGCTAAGTGCTATACCACCTACTGCACTCCCCGTGAGAACCATTTCTAAAGACTTCACGGCATTCGCTTCAGAACTGCTACAAATTCGAGAACTATTTATAAACACTTCACGAAATTCGCTTCAGAACTGCTACAAATTCGTCGAGTAATAGACCGCGCCGCTCGAACTGTCAGCACAATTGGCACCGCTAAGAGTATCCTGCGACTTCCACATCGCTGGCAACGGGTTATACACAATGCTGGTGACTACTTTGAAGGTCAGTAAAACTTTGAAACAAGTTTCTATTTTGTATGAGCTTTAAATCAATAGTTGCCACTATTAGAGTTCCACCCCTCGTATATGTGAAAAGACGAACCACGAGGTTTTAAAGAAAACAAACTTGTAAGCGTTCTGAAGACAATTTCTTCAAATATGTAGCATGTAACGGTGGTTTTACATAAAGTAGTGTCATAGAATAAAGCGTGATTGCTGCAATCTATTAAAAGTAATCTGCAGTTCAGTATTAGCTCTCAAAATAAGGATTTATTTGAAGTTTGAACTGTTGAATTTGAGATGACATGGCATTTCCTGCGTTCTTCAGTACTGAAATGTTCTTCCCCTTATTTTACAAAATCGTGTACATATTCGTCCACAAAAACTGGAGGGGCAGCACCTACATGATGTGTTATGAGCTCATCGGTAAATGTATGGAGGAAGAGACTGTAGAGTAATGCCGTATTTGACAACGACTAACTATAGGAGGCTGAGATGTACACAAGTTACGAGATTCACATATCACAACGTGATTTTTTCTGCGCAGTTACTCGACAATATCGCACTTTTAGTTTGCCGGTTAATACCTCGCCACTCAGATACCGTCTCGTAGCAAATATTACTGAGGGTAACTGGACCTGGCGCTACGCTCCAGAATGATTTGCATATGCGGTTTGTATGCATGGCGAAAGTTAAGCCTGAAATGGATGCTAATCTCCAGAGAAGGCTACAGAAAGCTATGAATTTCAAGTCTGGAGGCTTTGTGGTCATCAAGCGAAAGATACAGCGGCTTGCCTTGTTTGCGATTAAATTTATGCTCATTTTTTTTCGAGGTGAAGCCCAAGTAGTGTAGTGGACTGACGGCCGTTATTCTCACTGGACAGTAAGTGAAACGGCCCATTCACTTGGTTTGCAAAGGTGGGGCCAGCAGCAAGCTAGGCTTGTGAGAGTGAGCGGTAAACAAGTGAACAGCGCAGAGCAGTCGCGCAGATGGTTCCCGCGATACAGACGTCTAGGCGCTCGCATTGTATCTGCAGTCGTGGGTCACGAGCAATAGAGAGATCGGGCGTATCGCTGTCACTTCTCGTGCCCGAGCCCCTCTCCTCTGTTGGTACTGGGTCTATACCTAGGTAACGCTGACGTGGCAGGCCGATTTTCTCACAAAGGGAAACGTAAAATACACCATCGTGGAACACTTAAGGGCGAAAGTAACTTTCTCATGATGTGTACCTACCAAGTAACACAGCTCGATGAAGCTCGGACGATACTTGGAAAGAATTGCTGCTATTTACTACAGAAGATACACAGTGACAATTATTGAACTGTATGGAATGAAATCGTTATAGCTTCCGAACGGTTTGTGTTGGGACGTTCAAACTGCACGCTTGACACGGGGCATGATGGGCGTAAATAAACGCAGAACGGCTTGTTTTAGCGACGAAGCCCACTTTCATTTGCATGGGTTCGTCAGTAAACAAAATTGGCCCATGTGGAGGTCTGAGAATCCGCATTTCGTGATCGATAAGTCTCTTCACCCCTGACGGGTGACTGTGTGGTGTGGTGTGCAGTGTCCAGTCACGGAATAATCGGTGCGATATTCGTTGATGGCACGATGGCTACCGAAGTAAGATGATTTCATGCCCATTATCCAAAGTGACCCTGATTTCGACAAGATGTGGTTCATGCAAGACGGAGCTCGACCCATCGCAGCAGTAAAGTGATGCCCTGGAGGAGCCCTTTGCGTCCGCATTCTGGCTCTCTTCACTGGCATTGGCCTCAATTGCGCGCCATGTTCTCCGTATGTGAACATATGCAACTCCGTTTTACGGAGCTCTATTAAAGACAACGTATACAATAACCCTAAAACCATTGCTGAGCTGAAAACAGTTCCAGTGGTCATCGACAACATCGATGTTCCGGCACTTCAGCGGGTCATGCAGAATTTCTCTATTCGTCTGTGCCATATCGTCGCCAATGATGGCATGCATAACGAACACGTCATAACCTGAATCGGAAGATCTGTAGTGACATTCACAAGTTAAATAAATTATGTGACGATGTAGTTTGTAACTAGTTTACGATTTTTTCATATAGTTCAATAATTGTCACCCTGTAACTGAAAGAAATACGCACGGAGATGAACAGAAGTAGCACTTTTATTCAAAGACAATAAATAAAGTAATGGCGATTTGTGATCGTCCCCTGGATATTAGAAAAACCGGAACTAGTTTGTTGAGGAGAGATCCTAGTGGATGAAAGATGGGTAATTTTTTCATAATTTGCATCCCTGTATGCCTGAAAAAGGAGTTTTTGATTGTGAAAGTATTTTAGAAGTTACACCGTGTTCAGTGTAACAATGCACCTGAAATACACAAGTAGGCAGTTGTGGTGCTCGATGAATCAATTAAAAAAAGATTTCGCTTGTATAAGAATTACCATTCAATCAAGATTTTCTAAAAGATGCACCGGTACCAATACGCAAAATGTCAACGAGAGCTTCAACTCGTTCTTTTGGCAACTGTTCCGAAACATTTTCATTTTGGGGCAACCGCTGACAAATACCTTATACCTTTAAAGCTGGCAGCAGGCATAAAATGTCATCCGGAATTGTACTAATGCTTTCTCAGAAAATTATTTTCAATAATTAGTTCATGAGGCCACTCGAAGCGTAAATGGTTGCGAAAGTAGACTTGACCTCTTAGCAACAAATAAAACTGAACAAATAGAGATTATCATGACGAATAAAGGGATTATCGACCACAAGGCAGTTGCTACTAGGCTTAATACCGTAACACCCGCAACCATCAAAAAGGAACGCAAAGTATATCTGTTTAAAAAAGCTGATAAAATGCTCTTAACGCCTTTTTAAGAGACTGTCTTCACTCCTTCCGATTTGATCAAGTAAACGTAGAAAAGTAGTGGGATAATTTCAAAGAGATACTATCGACAACAGTTGAGAGATATATATCACATAAATTGATAAGTGATTGTACTGATCCCCCATGGTACACAAAACGGGTCAGATAGCTGTTGCAGAAGTAGCGAAAAAAGCATGCCAAATTTAAAAGAACGCAAAATTCCCAAGACAGGCAAAGTTTTACAGAAATTCGAAATATGGCAAGTATTTTAATGGGAGATGCTTTTAATTATTTAATTCTGTCTTGAAATCTGGCAGAAAACCCAAACAGATTTTGGTCATACATAAAGCACACCTGTGGCAAGACGCAATCAATACCTTCACTGAGCGATAACAACGGTGAAGTCATTGATGACAGTGCCACTAAAGCAGAGTTATTAAACACGGTTTTCCGAAACTCCTTCACCAAAGAAGAAGAAGTAAATATTCCTGAATTCCAGTTAAGAACAACTGCCAAGATGAGAAACATAGAAGTAGATATTCTCGGTGTAGCAAAACAGCTTAAATCACTTAATAGAGCCAAGGCTTCAGGTCCAGATTGTTTAACAGTCAGGTTCCTCTCAGAGTATGCGGATACAATAGCTCCAGATTTAGCAATTATATATAACCGCTCGCTCACAGAAAAATCCGTACTTAAAGACTGGAAAATTGCTCAAGTCACACCAATACCCAAAAAGAGAAGTGGGAGTAATTACAGGCCCATATCACTAAGGTCGATTTACAGTAGGGTTTTAGAACATATACTGTCTTCGAAAATTATGAAGAACCTCGAAGAAAACAATTTATTGACACATAGTCAGCACTGATTCAGAAAATATCGTTCTTGTTCAGAAAATATCGTTCTTGCGAAACACAACTAACGCTTCATACTGATGAAGCAATGAGTGCTATCGACAGGGGACGTCAAATTGATTCCATATTTTTAGATTTGCAGAAGAATTTAGACACAGTTCCTCAGAAGCGTCCTCTAACCAAACTGCATGACTATGGAATATCGCCTCAGTTGTGTGACTGGATTAGTGATTTCCTATCAGAAAGGTCACAGTTCGTAGTAATAGACGGAAAGTCGTCGATTAAAACAGAAGTAATACCCGGCGTTCCCCAAGGAAGTGTTCAAGGCCATCTATTGTTTCTGATATATATTAACTGCAAGGAGACAATATGAGTAGCCCACTTTGATTTTGTAAAGTCATCAGTTAACCAAAAAATTTCAAAATGATTTAGATAAAATATCTGTATGGTGTGAAAAGTGGCAGTTGACTCAGAATAAGGAAAAGTGTGAAGTTATTCACATGAGTACTAAAAGAAATTCGCTGAATTTCGATTACGAGATAATTCACACAAATCTGAAGGCTGTTAATTCATTTAAATACTTAGGGATCATAATTACAAATAACCTAACTTGGAACGATCATGTAGATAACGTTGTGGGTGAAGCAAACCAAAGACTGCGATTCATTGGCAGCACACTTAGGAGGTGCAACAGGTCTACTAAAGAGACTGCTTACACCACGCTTGTCCGCCCTATTCTGTAGTATTGCTGTGCTGTGTGGGATCCTCATCAGATGGAACTGACGGATGACATCGTAAAAGCACAAAGAAGGGCAGCTCGTTTTGCATTATCTTGAAATAGGGGAGATAGTGTCACAGACATGATACGTGAGTTGGGGTGGCAATCATTAAAACAAAAGCGTTTTTCGTTGCGACGGCATCTTCTCATGAAATTTCAATCACTAGATTTCTCCTCCGATTGCGAAAACATTCTATTGGCACCCAATAAAATAAGAGAAATCACAGAAAAATTTTAAGTGCTCGTTTTTCCCGCCCGCCGTTCGAGCGTGGAACGGTAGAGAGACAGCTTGAAGGTGGTTCATTGAACCCTCTGCCAGGCACTTTATTGTGGATAGCAGAGTAATTACGTAGATGTACGAGGGTTGACTGAAAAGTAATGCCTTCGCCTTTGTAACTCTCCATCTGTTGGCAGCATTGGTATGCGGCAGGTACTGGCTTGTTCCGTAGTCTCTTTTCTACAGCTCCAGTTGGCGGGAAGTCTTAGCATTGAACGGTTGTGTTGTTAGAGTGTAAAGTATGGAAGCCTCCGCAGACGGTCATTCAATGCGATCTAAGTAACGTGCAGTCATCGAATTCTTGACAGCAGAAAGTGTCACCCCAAAGGAAATTCATCAGAGAATGAAAGCAGTTTATGGTGACGGGCTTAAGACGCTAAACGTATTATCGTTACTATGAATTCCTGAATGGCAACATTTAGATTGCTGGCATTTAAAGAACGAGACACCACGACGTTTTTGCCGAGGATGTGAGATCAGAGTGCCAGTGGCTATGAGCGTTTAAAGTGCAGAGTGCAAGCTGTGAAAGCGATACCTCGTCTTGTCGTGCTATGAACTGACGCGCCTGCTTGCTGCGCGTTGTTTACATGCAGCTTGTCGGCAGTCCAGAGAAGCTTTGGCGTCCGCTTTTGATCTCTGTACTCGTACAGTGGATAGCTACACGCTACGTGGGACAACAACAGCTGTAAGGAATGTATAGCCTCATTCATCGATGATTAGCATGGAAATTTTCTTATTGGTTTTTATTTAATAAGTTTGTTCATGTGGCCGTTTAACGTAACAAGTGTTTTTTTAGATCTTCGTATAATAAATTGAAACGCCTTTTTGTTCCAGATGCTTTTCTCTTTTTAAGTTAATGCATCTTGAATGGATTTAATTTGGAATAATACATTTGTGCTTTTTATACGATACTCAAACATTTCACGCTACTTATTTTTAACGTCAAAAAATTATTACAGTTATTCACACATGTGCGCGCACACAGCGCAGAACAGAGAGAGAGAGAGAGAGAGAGAGAGAGAGAAAGAGAGAGAGAGAGCGCAAAGTCTGTCAATACAAATAATTAACAGTCACACCAAGTGAAAAGATGATTTACGACAGAAATTACTCATAGTTCTTGTACGAAAAATCTGTTGTCCTTGCCAGATCAATACTGATGTTTCACTGCAGTTGGTATATGAAATATGAAAACTACAAAACAAAAATATCGTGATGTGAAAATGTGTCGATGTTTTATAAATGAAAGTAACAGTGCGACCTCTAACTTATGCCATATGAGAGGATGCAGGGGTTTGTGCGGGACTAACGAATAATTGCAAGTAACAATTTACTGTTGCAAAAATGATGGCGTGAATAATTTTCGAATACAAATAATTTGACGTTATTTACATCACGTTACATTATCTGTTGCTTTGATTTACATTGACTTTTTCTACGAATAAATTGTGTTCTGTGGCCCCGTTGTAAAGAAAAAATTTCTTGCTGAGGATTCAAAATTGTTTCCCGTATTCACTTTTTATGTGAAAATTCTTGTGATATGTACGCACTGTTCGTGTGTTTACCATTGGTCGCTCTTGATATTTTGCTTTCTGCAAGTGAGTTTTGTTTCTTACAGACTTTTTGAATTTGTTTAACCATTGTTAGATATACTTAGGAAGATCTGAGTTCCACGAGAACCGATTTCCTGTTTTTTTGGAAAGCACATCTTTCTAGGGCGTTCTGAAAGATAGCAAGTAATAGAGAGGGGAAACAGCACTAATGTGTGTTTTGGGGCGGAGGAGGTTAAAAGAGAAAGAAAGGGCGAGGGAGAAGGAAGGGGCTGAAGTAGAGAGAAAGGAGAGGGGAGGGGTAGGGAGAGACAGAGGAAGAATAGTTTCACTTGATGTGTTAAGCAATATTCTATTACACTTAGTTTCTGGAACATTTAGAATATTTTTACGTTCACATTTAATTAATTTTCTACAGCAGTTTTGTTTTCTTATTGTTTTTCAGTACAAATCCGCAAAATAATTTGGTGCTGATAGGTTATAAATTTTAGATGTGCTGTTAGAAGGTTTTCGCGAGTCTGACATAAATTAAGTTTTTTTATCTGAGTTTGACCTGCCTCTTGAGAACCTGTTCTCAAACGAGACATTCGTTTGTCAAACTGTTTATCACGCTGTTCACTCTACGAAGGAAATAAAAAATATCTTATTTCAGCAGCTTGATCTTTGGAGGTCTTGTCAATGAGGAAAGACAGAGGCCAAATTATGATGTATAGTAGTGGAAATGAAAACGAACGCCATTACATTTGTGGCGCAGATACACTTTATGTACATCAGGGCAATGGTTGAATGGATTAAAAGACATAATTTAAAGCGTCGTGCTAGGGTCAGAGTTGGAAATCATATACTGAACGTGAAAATTATGGTGCCGTAAGAAGACTGTTTGAGTTGCAGAACTACCAACATAGCTCTTCTGACCCGGTGTAGGGAAGATAGAATTGTTGAAAGGAATAGACAAAATACTGCTTAGCGACGAGCAAAAGTAAGACAAAGATAATGAATAGTAACAGAATACTAGCATGAAAACTGGGAATTAGACAGAATCCTCATACGTGGCGGCAAGATTAGACAGGATGGCCAAAGTAAGGAAGGTGTCAGATGTCTTTCTTCAATAAGCAACGTCTGTTAGCACATATATCAAAATGAAGAAATTCCTGAAAGTGTTCGTCAATAGTATTGCATTAGAAATTGAAACGTGCACCACGTGAATCGTACGAAGATACTGGAAGCTTTTGAGATGTAAAATGTAAAACATTACGTGAACGGATGAAGTACAAAATGAAATACTAAGACGAAGAAGCAAGGAAGGAAGACTATGTATGGCCATTACCTGGAGATGGAAATGATAACTTGGCGCTACAACCTCCTCAGTCATCATGTCGGATGTATACTACATGCAACTTATATTTTTTTCTTCCTCAGATAATTAACTTACTGTGCTTGGTTGTGGTGTGTAGTTTACACCATGTGCTTTCTTTGCATCACTTGCTTCCATTTTTGCAAGTCCACAGTTAGTTTCAGCATCTGATGGAGGAAAGTTCATCGCAGTATCATCATGTATCTGAGAAACAAAAGTAATTTCTTCTTGTGTTTGGTAATTTTGAACTATATATTTACTTTATGCCGTAATATGCTAATATATCTCAAGCTCCTGATAAGTATTATTTCCTCGCAACAATACGGCCATACACTTTTGCGATGTAGTACTGAGTTTGCATTCGGCAACGACCTACGCTTTTGCAGTCACTAAAGAGAATACAAGAGGAAGAAGAGAGTGAAAAAGAATAGGAGGAATGTGATGACAAACATGACTAATTTACAATGAGGAAACGGCCCAGAATACTAAAGGTTGTGTCGCCAACAATAGCAAGGATGTTCCAAGTCATGCATCTACTTGAGATCATGAATAGAATCAAGAAAAGTCAGATGTGATTGGTCTGGATGTAAGAGTTTCACATTTGCACATTGCAATAGACGCAAAATATACCTTGCTTCATATAAAAAGGCAACTTTTTTTTGTAATTCCACAAAAAATACCAGAATGTACCAAATATGGAGGGACTTCAAGAAATGTGTAACTCGTGTCGTCCCACACTAAGATCATTACGCAACACGAGGGGCACATTGTCAGAAGACAGAACATGTTCTGGATGTCCTGAAGACACAATTCTGCTGCAGTATAGGTAACATATACATCACAGTGTGGGAGTGAAGTGGGGCAGAAACTGGAAAACGGACTACAGTGTTGAACTACGCGAATCAGTGCGTCTATTGTAGGCAAAACGTCTCTATTGCTCACAGATTCATCGTGAAATTGTGGCTGTTTACGCAACAAATTCACTGTAGCGTTCTGTCATACTGAAAAGATGCCAACAACTTGCCCAAGATCGCAGAGACGTGGGTGATTCTGAACGGGAAGTAAGGCCACAGACATGGACAACGGGAAAACACGACACTGTCAAGGAAATCGAGGAAGTCATTCGCAAGCAATCACAGATTTTCTGACGCTGAAGACGTTCACACATGTCCTCGAATGGCACCATCAAGGAGCGGATGTCTACCGTCGATGATTGAACGAATGGTAGAACGTCCCGACCGCTTTTTCGGAGTCTTCGTCACTATGATGAAAAATAGTCTTATACATCTGTGCCAGTGTGCAGTGTAGTGCTGCAACCAATAAAGGAACTTAGCTTGCAATAATTATGTGTAACTTACTTCTCGAAGTACCCTCATATGAAATATTTTGAAACTGTATTTCCAGATCTAATAATAAAATAACATTTTGTGGTACTTACATAAATATAGTCATGCATTTAAATTGTCAGTTTATAAATAAGAATCAATAAAATGAATCTGTAGAAACATATCATTGCTAGGACAGAATCATATTTGAGTTCTGGTGTAGCTTATGCGCTACATGCCTTGACATTTTGGTGAGCCGCAACAATTTTTTAAATTCTGTATTTCAGGCTAATTTTGAGCCCGAAAGATGCATTGACCACTTACATAAAGTTTTAATTCTCAAAATGTTAACTCAGGGCCGAGGAGGATTTTAAAAGAAAAAAACTGCATGTATTCCGGTACTAGAACATGGTGCTTCCAGAGGATAATGGAAACAATGTACAGCGTATTTCTCCATGTTACGTCACCTTATATACTACGTTTTCTTCTCATATAGGAGTTGACGTGTGCATTTTACATACGGAGGTAGGGTAAATTTCAATCTCTGTCTCTCGTAAACGTATAAACATATCCAGAAAATTTTGAAGGTTTTTTGGGATCGGTATCTTGGGAACATATCGTAAAAATTTCATCGATTTGCTGTGCATAGACGTCTAGGTAACAGCGCCGTGGTTTTGGTACCAAGAATAGCGTTTTTGTGGTTTTTCGCGATAAGTGATAAATATTTTTGAAAACGGGAAGATGGTACTTCTATATAAATGCCTCGAGAATAAACGCATTTTCGGGGTTTTATCAGGAATTGCCCGCGAACTAAATGATGTATCCACAAGTCCATTAAGGGGCACTGTAGACCACCCGATTTGCTCCGTTTGCCTAAGCAGGAAGAAATGTACACTCCTGGAAATGGAAAATAGAACACATTGACACCGGTGTGTCAGACCCACCATACTTACTCCGGACACTGCGAGAGGGCTGTACAAGCAATGATCACACGCACGGCACAGCGGACACACCAGGAACCGCGGTGTTGGCCGTCGAATGGCGCTAGCTGCGCAGCATTTGTGCACCGCCGCCGTCAGTGTCAGCCAGTTTGCCGTGGCATACGGAGCTCCATCGCAGTCTTTAACACTGGTAGCATGCCGCGACAGCGTGGACGTGAACCGTATGTGCAGTTGACGGACTTTGAGCGAGGGCGTATAGTGGGCATGTGGGAGGCCGAGTGGACGTACCGCCGAATTGCTCAACACGTGGGGCGTGAGGTCTCCACAGTAAATCGATGTTGTCGCCAGTGGTCGGCGGAAGGTGCACGTGCCCGTCGACCTGGGACCGGACCGCAGCGACGCACGGATGCACGCCAAGACCGTAGGATCCTACGCAGTGCCGTAGGGGACCGCACCGCCACTTCCCAGCAAATTAGGGTCACTGTTGCTCCTGGGGTATCGGCGAGGACCATTCGCAACCGTCTCCATGAAGCTGGGCTACGGTCCCGCACACCGTTACGCCGTCTTCCGCTCACGCCCCAACATCGTGCAGCCCGTCTCCAGTGGTGTCGCGACAGGCGTGAATGGAGGGACGAATGGAGATGTGTCGTCTTCAGCGATGAGAGTCGCTTCTGCCTTGGTGCCAATGATGGTCGTATGCGTGTTTGGCGCCGTGCAGGTGAGCGCCACAATCAGGACTGCATACGACCGAGGCACACAGGGCCAACACCCGGCATCATGGTGTGGGGAGCGATCTCCTACACTGGCCGTACACCTCTGGTGATCGTCGAGGGGACACTGAATAGTGCACGGTACATCCAAACCGTCATCGAACCCATCGTTCTACCATTCCTAGACCGGCAAGGGAACTTGCTGTTCGAACAGGACAATGCACGTCCGCATGTATCCCGTGCCACCCAACGTGCTCTAGAAGGTGTAAGTCAACTACCCTGGCCAGCAAGATCTCCGGATCTGCCCTCCATTGAGCATGTTTGGGACTGGCTGAAGCGTCGTCTCACGCGGTCTGCACGTCCAGCACGAACTCTGGTCCAACTGAGGCGCCAGGTGGAAATGGCATGGCAAGCCGTTCCACAGGACTACATCCAGCATCTCTACGATCGTCTCCATGGGAGAATAGCAGCCTGCATTGCTGCGAAAGGTGGATATACACTGTACTAGTGCCGACATTGTGCATGCTCTGTTGCCTGTGTCTATGTGCCTGTGGTTGTGTCAGTGTGATCATGTGATGTATCTGACCCCAGGAATGTGTCAATAAAGTTTCCCCTTTCTGGGACAATGAATTCACGGTGTTCTTATTTCAATTTCCAGGAGTGTATAATATTCATAATTTGACACTATACTGTAGGATAATGACACTAAGACAATCCTTCTGTTGGGTACGCAAATGATACATAGCCGAAGGGCTGTTCAAAACGCTTGACCGTACCTTTCTATCACCAATAGAACACGAGACATGAACCCCCAAGTGAATCCCGTTTTATGCTCGGTATTTTGGAACATATTAGCTAGCGTATTCTGTCTCATGTTTACAGGTAACTATCACGGAGTACACATCATGACAATCTGACATGTACTGCATTGCACTTTCGTGGTGCTGTAATTTTAATGGCCACCAGCGTGTACAGGAATAACCAGGCTAGCCGGTCGAAGAGTTGCGTGCACGGTTCGCAGTTCCAAATGGGGGTCACATCCGCTGATCGCGGCTGCCACGAAAGCTGACTGCATTCGGGGTCACCGGGGTCCCACAGTCACGTCAGCGGCGCCCGCAAAACACGACCGCTGCTCCCGGCGCCATCCGTGGGCGGCGGTCTGAGGCGCGTCATTCACCGGCTTGGCGGCGGCCTGTTACTCGCTTCTTGCGCGACACAGCGAGCGGGGAGCGTCACCCACAGGCGACACGCATCAAATTCGCGGGCAGAACTACTTTCCCGACACTATTTCCATCATCACCAGAGCATGTGACGTAAATGAGGTCAAAAGCTATACGAAATACAGAGTGAGGGAATGCATCTGCTTAAAATAAAGTTTCCGTTTTCGATTCTCGGTCTAGCATGCAATTGTAATCTGTCAAGAAGGTCAAATCAGCCTGTTCCCTACGTTAAAAGAACATTTGGTCGGGAAGCGATTCAGCTCCGACGACGAGGTGAAAGAAGAGGTTCATAAGTTTCTGAACAGCATGGCATGCTTACAAAAACTGCCACAGCGTCTACAAAAATACATCGTCAGAAATGGTGATTATGTCGAAAAATAGCTAGATGTTCAAGCTGTAAAGTGAAGTAAACCATTGTAGAAATAAACAGGTCTACGTACTTATAAAAAAAAAAAGAGGCCTTAGTTTTGGGATTACCCTCGTATAGGAATTTTCTTTTGTCGACTGACTGCAACCAGTATTCTACGGCTAATATAAACGGCTAATATAAGATAGCTATTTGCTCCTCTTACAACCGAGCCTCTGTGTATTCTCCGTCTCCCCGTCTCTCTCTCTCTCTCTCTCTCGCTCTATCCGCGTCCCTCTCTCTCTCTCTCTCTCTCTCTATCCGCGTCTCTCTCTCTCTCTCTCTCTCTCTCTCTCTCTCTCTCTCTCTCTCTCTCTCTCTCTCCACCTCCCCGTCTCTCTCTCTCTCCACCTCCCCGTCTCTCTCTCTCTCTCTCTCTCTCTCTCTCTCTCTCTCTCTCTCTCTCTATCCGCGTCTCTCTATCCCCGTCTCTCTCTCCCTCCCCGTCTCTCTCTCTCTATCTCTCTCTCTCTCTCTCTCTCTCTCTCTCCCCGTCTCTCTCTCTCTCCCCGTCTCTCTCTCTCTCCCCGTCTCTCTCTCTCTCCCCGTCTCTCTCTCTCTCTCTCTCCCCGTCTCTCTCTCTCTCTCTGTCTGTCTCTCTCTCTCTCTCTCCCATCTCTTTCTCTCTCTCTCTCTCTCTCTCTCTCTCTCTCCCCCATCTCTCTCTCTCTCTCTCCCCGTCTCTCTCTCCCCCCTCTCCCTCCCCCCTCTCTCTTTCACACACACGCATTGTTGTAACAATGACGTACTTAAAGAGCACCACTGGATCCCATTTCGCTTGCCTTCCTCCATAATTCATTTCACCTGCGAGGTACTTACGGAGAATGGCCCCCACGCACCGTGGTAACTGCTTTGGGCCTCCCACATCAAGAGGGCGTTGTTCTGCATCACCTCCAAGTTGCTTATTCGCCCGATGCTGTCATACGTTCCATTTTGACAGTGTCCATTGCGGGGCCAATCGGGTTACGTGCCCGTTGGCCTCCTTCCACGCAGAAAACGAATGTAAAGGAAGTTTGACCGGGGCTAATTGAATGATGAGCTGGCAGCGCGTAGGTGCGGTCGCCGGAGTAATGGTCCGGTCCGGGCCGCGGATCGCGGGCGCCGGCGCCAAACGGGCGACATTCCTAGCGCCCCCCGCGGCGTGGGCCTCAATTAACGGCTCGGTCGCGCTTGTTAGCGCTAATTGAATTCCGAGCAGTACAAGTAATGGATGGCGAGCGGCTCGCACCAAAAAGGGAGCCGTCAGGTCCGCGGCGTTAGCGCTGCCGGCGCCGCGGCTCCGTGTGTGGAGCCACTGGGTGGGAGGGGCTGAACAGCGCTTCTAACACGAGAGGCAAAGTACCTGCCGGTGCCCGACTGACTACGTTATTTATACTGAGAACTAATTACACGGCCATTTAAAAACTAAAGCTACAAGCTCCTGATGCTGTTTCTAACTTACCATTGTGGAACACGTTTACAGATAGAAAGCATATGATGACTACGTGCATGCTTGGATTGCTAGCGAGTTACAGATGGCAAAATGTACCCAGTTCGTGTCCAAACTACTCGCACTGGCGGAGCCTGGACCAGTGGATAAGTGTCCCTTCTTCATGTAAGCTTTTCAGTTAGCTAATTAATGCTTCGTTTATGTTCCAGAATATTGCTCATCGTACGTGCGACAGATTTTAGCGAAGTGCAATTGGTGACGGTACGGAAAATGTCTGTCCCCACACGAGCTTTCCTTAGCGTAAATACGGACAATTTTGTAAAGAGACTTCGTTTTCAACCTTGGTATTGGAACATATTTTTTTTGTTTCATACATCGATTAATGCAGTATTCACATTTTTTTTTAAATTTTTATTCCTTCGCGTCGATGTGAAGCACTAAGGCGATGGCCAAGTAGATCACAGATCGATACATGGTTTCCTTTAGGACTCAATAAGAACAGTTCTTGTGAAAATTAGTTTTACTGTGCAGCAGTTAATGTTTGTCAATTTTACACTTGTCCCAGGAATCAGATGTTTCCCAGCATCCTTCTAAGCCGGAAAAAACTTCTGAAAAATGATACCACGTACGAGGACTTTCAAGAGGCCTCGCCGGATTAGCCGAGCGGTCTTAGTCGCGGCAGTCATGGACTGTGCGGCTGGTCTTGGCGGAGGTTCGAGTCCTCCCTCGGGCATGGGTGTGTGTGTTTGTCCTTAGGATAATTTAGATTAAGTAGTGTGTAAGCTTAGGGACTGATGACCTTAGCAGTTAAGTCCCACAACATTTCACACAGATTTGAACATTTGAACTTTCAAGAAATACTATCACCGTGAGTTGGGAAAGACAAGGAAGGCCTTAATATTTGCTCCTGAACCTAACTGGCTGAAAGACTAGGACGTCTAAAGAATTTCAGTGGTAAGTGGAACCCGGAAAGCCGTGAAGGAGGGTAGGATCCCTCCAGGATGCAGATGGCCCTCTGGAGCGGACATGCTCTTTCGACAGATGTATGGATTTCTGAGTGTGGAGTCCGTGATCCAAAATGCTCCAAAAATTACTTCTGCAAGTACCGAAAATGAAAAAAAGGAGGGTAGTTATTCTGGTTTTTGTAGGTAAGTACACCACTTGAGAAAGTGCAATTTAAGTTGGTAAGAAGCGGCCCGTCTGATTTGATAATGGACTTATTAGCTAGCTGGACGTGATACATAGTGGAAGAGACAGTCTTTGCAAGACCTAATTGAAGCCAACGTTGCGGAGCTAAAATCATTCTTAAGTAATTTCAAACCAGGTCGACAACCGAACATACTCTCTATCCCGATAGGTCGGTGCAGCAAGCGTAACAGATGACCTGGTGTGTTATATTGTTGATAGATAATGTCACGGAAACTTTGAAGGTAGCTACCAGATTTAACGCCACATCAATTTAACACCTGCTGTCCAACCATGAGCTGAAAGTAATTTACCAGAAAACGGACAGCTCCACACAGAAGGCTGGGCTAAAGATAAATCTAGACAAAACAAACTTCATGCAATTAGGAAGAAACGAGCAGCAAGAAGTTCTTGATATAGTTGGCATATGGTTCAAGATAATTCACCACTTCAAATACTTGAACATTAAGGAAAATTATAGTAGTAGGAATGAAATGTGTGTATTGTCTCAGGGAAACTCTCTGCTCAAAATCAATATCAGCGAATACTAAGATGAGAATATATAACACAGCATTCATGTACCGTACAGAAACCTGGAGCATTGCTAAACAAGCAAAGCAAAACTATTAATGAGGAAGATCGATCATAGGTAAAGGAGAATGGAGAAGGAGGAAGAATGAGGAAATCTAATTCTTGATACAAACACCATATACCCCTTAGGACGAGCAAGGCAGCGCTGGATGGATGACATGCCAAAGGACATTTCAGCCCTGGGGATTGAAGACACCTGGAGGAACTGAGCACAAAAAAGGAAAGAAATGAAGGCAGTTTGTGGAAGTAGCACCTGGGCTCCAAGCGTCTGTGACTGCTGGAAATGTAGACTAATGGCCATTAAATTTGCTACACCAAGAAGAAATGCAGATGATAAACGGGTATTAATTGGACAAATATACTAGAACTCACATGTGATTACATTTTCACGCAATTTTGGTGCATAGAAGCTGAAAAATCAGTACCCATAATAACCACCTCTGGCCGTAATAACGGCCTTGATACGCCTGGGCATTGAGTCAAACAGAGCTTGGATGGCGTGTACAGGTACATCTGCCCATGCTGCTTCAACACGATACCACAGTTCGTCAAGAGTAGTGACTGGCGTATTGTGACGAGACAATTGGTCGGCCACCATTGACCAGACGTTTTCAACTGGTGAGAGATCTGGAGAATGTGCTGGCCAGGACAGCAGTCGAACATTTTCTGTTCCCAGAAAGGCCCATACAGGACCTGCAACATGCGGTCGTGCATTATCCTGCTGAAATGTAGGGTTTCGCAGGGATCGAATGAAGGTTAGGGCAACGGATCATAACACTTCTGAAATGGAACGTCCACTGTTCAAAGTGCCGTCAATGCGAACAAGAGGTGACTGAGACGTGTAACCAATGGCACCCCATACCATCATCCCGGGTGATACGCCAGTATGGCGATGACGAATACACGCTTCCAATGTGCGTTCACATCGATGTCGCCAAACACGGATGCGACCATCATGATGCTGTAAACAGAACCTGGGTTCATCCGAAAAAATGACGTTTTTTCCATTCTGCACCCAGGTTCGTCGTTGAGTACACCATCGCAAGCGCTCCTGTCCGTGATGCACCGTCAAGGGTAACCGCAGCCATGGTCTCCGAGCTGATAGTCCATACTGTTGCAGACGTCGTCGAACTGTTCGTGCAGATGTTTGTTGTCTTGCAAACGTCCCCATCTGTTGCCTCAGGGATCGAGACGTGGCTGCACGATCCGTTACAGCCATGCGGATAAGATGCCTGTCATCTCGACTGCTAGTGATACGAGGCCGTTGGGATCCAGCACGGCGTTCCGTATTACCCTCCTGAACCCACCGATTCCATATTCTGCTACCAGTCATTGGATCTCGACGAACGCGAGCAGCAATGTCGCGATAAGATAAACCGCAATCGCGATAGGCTACAATCCGACCTTTATCAAAGTGGGAAACGTGATGGTACGCATTTCTCCTCCATATACGAGGCATCACAACAACGTTTCACCAGGCGACGCCGGTCAATTGCTGTTTGTGTATGAGAAATCAGTTGGAAAGTTTCCTCATGTCAGCACGTTGTAGGTGTCGCCACCGGCCCCAAAATTGTGTGAATGCCCTGAAAAGCTAATCATTTGCTTATCACAGCATCTTCTTCCTGTCGGTTAAATTTCGCGTCTGTATCACGTCATCTTCGCCGTGTAGAAATTTTAATGGCCAGTAGTGTATATACTGTGCGAACCAGAGATGATCATGTCGTGACTAATTACACACTAAACCGTCGCGTTGGATTCTGGATTCGTAGGATAGCGATGAATGCAGTCGGACAACTATGGCTCCCCTCAGGGGCTCCACATATGGATTGGATCATTTTGATTCTGTTTGCAGAACCGGGACTCGTCCGAAAAGAGGGCCTGTTGACACACCTGTGTCTCTTGTTATCGTTGAGCACGCCACTGACGGCCCGCCTACCCTTGCTACCGAGTAGAGCGAACCTGAAACAAAGACCTCGTGCTGATAGTCCGAGATGCTCCAGACGTCATCCCACTGATTGGATGCTTGTCTTGTCTTGCTGGATAGTGCCCCATGTTCTGGCTCTAGGTACGTGGCGTCAATGCACAAATCTGCTGCTGAGGTCATGCAGGGTGATGAGCAATAGAGCCCTGCAGGCGCACGGCCTATCCGCGTGGCTCAAACGCGTCTGAGTGTGCGTGTGAGAGCGCGAATATGCTTTACGACCGTTGACGGAAGCTGCCGCAGATTACAGATGCTAATTACAGCCACGTGAGTGGATGTACAATCGGCCAAGTGGCTGGCTCAGCAGCGCGAGTGTTTATTCCATTAACTATCCAGACATATATTTATTCACATGATATCCATCTCTTCTCACCCATTTTTCCGAACTTAAATCATGAGAACATATAGCATTGGTTAGGGAGACGTGTTATAGAATGTCCATTTACACCAACGGCCATCCAGCAATCGTCAGCCGCTCTGGTGGAGGAACCCAACGCTCTACCAGAAAAACGCCTTATCAACCTTCTGGGTGGTATGGGAACACGTTGCTGAATATGCAGTGCCGTCCGTGGTAGTCGGAACCGCGTCCCGCCTTCTATAATGGTGATGACTTCAGTGTAACTACTATTTTTGAATAAAGGCTCATTTCTATTCATCCCATTGCGTATTTCTTTCGGTTACCTTCTGTACCTGTTCTTGCTATGCATAGTTCTATCGAGCTATGTTACTTGGCAGTGGTATATCACGCAAAACTTACTTTCGTATTTAAATTTTGCACAGCGATGTAGTTTGATATTTGTTATATGCCACCTTCGTGGTGCTGCAGTCTTAATGAATGTATAATTTCAATTTTTTTTATCGCTTTTTTATTTTCATGGACTATAGAATTTAGCACGTTATCATAAAACGATTTAAATTGAAATCGATATGCAGCCGCTCGTCAGGTTCCTATGCACAAACACGTATTCAGAACTGTCTAAAACTTCGTAGCACATTAAAACTGTGTGCCGGACCGAGCCTCGAACTCGGGACTTGAGTCTCGGTCCGGCACACAGTTTTAATCTGCCAGGAAGTTTCATCTCAGCGCACACCCCGCTGCACAATGCAAGTCTCATTCCAGAATTGTCTAGGTAGGATTCATCGTGAAGAATGGGAAAGAAGTTTTCCCCACAGCATTTCGTTGCTTTGTCATCATCAGCAGCAATAAATTCCGCAGTACCTTATACAACATCTACATCTACATCTACATCTAAGTGATTACTCTGCAATTCACATTTAAGTGCTTGGCAGAGGGTTCATCGAACCACAATCATACTGTCTCTCTACCATTCCACTCCCGAACAGCGTGCGGGAAAAACGAACACCTAAACCTTTCTGTTCGAGCTTTGATTTCTCTTATTTTATACTGATGATCATTCCTACCTATGAAGGTTGGCCTCAACCAAATCTTTTCACATTCGGAAGAGAAAGTTGGTGACCGAAATTTCGTAAATAGATCTCGCAGCGACGAAAAACGACTTTGCTTTAATGGATTACATCCCAACTTGCGTATCATATCTGCCACACTCCCTCTCCTATTACGTGATAATACAAAACGAGCTGCCCTTTTTTGCGCCATTTCGATGTCCTCCGTCAGTCCCACCAGGTAAGGATCCCACACCGCGCAGCAATATTCTAACAGAGGACGAACGAGTCTAGTGTAAGCTGTCTCTTTAGTGGACTTGTTGCATCTTCTAAGTGTCCTGCCAATGAAACGCAACCTTTGGCACGCCTTCCCGACAATATTATCTATGTGGTCCTTCCAACTGAAGTTGTTCGTAATTTTAACACCCAGGTACTTAGTTGAATTGACAGCCTTGAGAATTGTACTATTTATCGAGTAATCGAATTCCAACGGATTTCTTTTGGAACTCATGTGGATCATCTCACACTTTTCGTTATTTAGCGTCAACTGCCACCTGCCACACCATACAGCAACCTTTTCTAAATCGCTTTGCAACTGATACTGGTATTCGGATGACCTTTCTAGACGGTAAATTACAGCATCATCTGCGAACAACCTAAGAGAATTGCTCAGATTGTCACCCAGGTCATATAAATAGATCAGGAACAGCAGAGGTCCCAGGACGCTTCCCTGGGGAACACCTGATATAACTTCAGTTTTACTCGATGATTTGCCGTCTATTACTACGAACTGCGACCTTCTTGACAGGAAATCAGGAATCCAGTCGCACAACTGAGACGATACCCCATAGGCCCGCAGCTTGATTAGAAGTCACTTTTGAGGAACGGTGTCAAAAGCTTTCCGGAAATCTAGAAATACGGAATCAACTTGAGATCCCCTGTCGATAGCGGCCACTACTTCGTGCGAATAAAGAGCCTAGCTGCGTTGCACAAGAACGATGTTTTCTGAAACCATACTTATTACGTATCAATAGATCGTTTCCTACGAGGTGATTCATAATGTTTGAACACAGTATATGCTCCAAAACCCTACTGCAAACCGACGTCAATGACATAGGTCTGTAGTTTGATGGATTACTCCTACTACCCTTCTTAATCACTGGTGCGACCTGCGCAAGTTTCCAATCTGTAGGTACAGATCTATCGGTGAGCGAGCGGTTGTATACGATTGCTAAGTAGGGAGCTATTGTATCAGCGTAATCTGAAAGGAACCTAATCGGTATACAATCTGGACCTGAAGACTAGCCCGTATCAAGCGATCTGAGTTGCTTCGCAACCCCTAAGGTATCTACTTCTAAGAAACTCATGCTAGCAACTGTTCGTGATTCAAAATCTGGAATATTCCATTCGTCTTCCCTAGTGTAGGAATTTCAGAAAACTGCGTTCAATAACTCCGCTTTAGCGGCACAGTCGTCGGTAACAGTACCATCGGCACTGCGCAGCGAAGGTATTGACTGCGTCTTGCCGCTTGTGTACTTTACATATGACCAGAATTTCTTCGGATTTTCTACAAAATTTCGAGACAATCTTTCGTTTTGGAACCTATTAAAGGCATCTAGCATTGAAGTCTGTGCCAAATTTCGCGCGTCTGTAAATTTTAGCCGATCTTCGGGATTTCGCGTTCTTCTGAACTTCGCATGCTTTTTCCGTTGCCTCTGCAACAGCGTTCGGACCTGTTTTGTGTACCATGGGGGATCAGTTCCATCTCTTACCAATTTATGAGGTACGAATCTCTCAATTGCTGTTGCTACTACATCTTTGAATACAAGCTGCTGAAGGGCCTTGTGGAAGTACACGGAGCTATGCGCCTTGCATTTCGAACATGCATACTGAGGGTCACTCCGCTTCGTTGGCAGCTGCGCTTCGATGCATGCCTAAAGAATGCAGCCGGTGCTAAATCCGGCACCGGTTTGTCGCCCCGTCCTGATGAATTCACACTTAGTTGCTCACGGTGAGCAGGTTCCCCCTGCAGCCGTGGCGTCCAGGTCAAACTCTGCCAAGGTCACGCGGCGGCTCTGCGGAGCGCATTCGCCGTTCGTCTTCTGTTCCAGACTTGTACTACTCCATTTCTTCTGTACACAGTGAAGATTAGCACACTGTAGAGCAGTTCTTCTAGTATAAGTATTTACAGTAATAGCGGACTACGAATACGTGCCACAGTGAGGGAACACTCAGTCAAAAATGACACCGCGAAGAGACTAGAGCTAGAAAGGCAAAGCAGTGGAGCAAAGAATGTCATTTGCTTTTTCCAACGTGTGTTTCATTTTAAAGTTTTTAAATGTCTATCTCGTCTTTTTATCTTTACCTGTCAGACTTACTTCCTTTTTAAACTTTAAACGAAGAAAACCACTGCTGGCGGCGTAGGTCCCCATTGGACGAGGGGGATGAAGTAAAAAAGGGCCAGCCCTGACTAGTTTTCAATAACCGCATTGTCTCCCCTCTGACCACCAACTCTTGTATGCTGCTGTGCCTTTAACAGTTGGATACACCAACACACGCTCATTATCCAGTCCCAATACAATCAATTCCCCGTACAGGCACTGAGATCTGCTCCCCAATTTATCCCTTGTACCAACTATACCTTTTCCCTGCCTGACATACTCTACACCACAACTCCTCTCCTTTTCCCACTTCATACCCAATCCTTCCTTCATATCCACACACCAAACTCTTCCGCTCTCTGATTTTCCTGCCTCCTGTCTATTCACTAACCACCCTGACACCTACCTTCATCTCGACAGCTTCCAATCTAACAGACCCTAGCTTTTCTACCGACACCCCTGAACCCTATGGAACATGTTCTCTCCTCCCGAAATCCTTCTCTGCCAGTGCAGATCCTTTATATTTTCAGTGAAAGTGCAGTGTTTTTTCTTAGTAGAATTTCATATTTCTGCGATGTGTTTGTAAAATGTATGTATTTGTTTCTTAATTGTTAGCCCTTAGATTTTTAACTTAAAAAAAAGAAAACGTCTTAATTTTTTTATATACGCGAACCAGAAGGCGTGAATGAGATTTTGGCTTGAGCAGGGAGACATGCTAGTACAGTACGTGTTGTTGAACAAAACCAAGGTGTCTAGATGGTTAGTGCGTCTGCCTAGTGATCAGGAGACCTGGGTTCGAATCCTGGCCTTAATACAAATTTTCATTCCTTATTTCAATCTGCTTATGCTCCGTATACATGTCTGAGAGCTAAAAAGGCTGATTCATCCCATTTGTTGTTTTTAAAACCTTATCAACATTTCTTTTCATCTTCGGTACATTATCAATAAAAAGCGCCTGGTTGAAGAGCAAAATACTATACTGCTGTTAGTCCACCCTCCACCATAAGGGACGAAGGAGGTGAAATGACAATAAAGGAAAAAAAACACCATTGATATTTCCAGCTACATTTGATTAAGGTGACGCTGATGGTCGACGCAGCGGTGTGCAACAGTCCATATAAACTGGTCACCATAACTTTTGACACCTTCTCAAGGAATATTATGATTTCCCGGTACTCTCAGGCCGAGATTATATTTAACGGACCGCAAGATTTCTTTAATTTCCCTGAGTGGCCAGAAGACTGGTCTGATTCCTTGCCTGTTTAGGAGTCTATCTCTCCTTACTAGTTGTTGTGCAGTAGAATGGAAGCCGCGCTGTGTGTTGGTCCTCCTGGCTTGTTTGAACGTCGTCGTATCCAGGTTTCCTCTACGCCGTTCACCTAACATCACGGGCAAAATGTCCGTTCCTTCCGAATACCGTCGTTTTCTGTACACGAAATGACCGCGTAATGTGTTACCTGACACATTTGGAATTTCAAGAGTAAAGGTCTTAGAGATATACAGCGATTCTTTTATAGCGTCTGTTTCTGTAGCTTGTTGAAATCCCCACAACGCTCTCGTGCTTACTAAAAGGTCTTGTGACGAAACTCATCACTCTTCGTTGTACGTTCTCTTTTATTAATCGAGTCCGGTGACAATCCCGTACTAAGTCACTTATTTCGTGGATTAATTACATTCCTTCAGCGGGAACCCTCTTGGTCTCAGACATTGTCTATTATATCGTTTATATGTACTGAAAACAGTAACGGGCGAATTATGCTCCCATGGAGTACATCTGCCACAACAACCCTAAGTAACTGCTTCCACTATTTAAGACTTCTGTAACCAAAAATTCTGTCCAGCCCAGAGTACTTTAATGACGACTTCAGAAAGCCGAATGCGTGGATCCCAATATCAGTGGCGATAAATCTTATGACGTATTGAAACGTATCATAGACTAAGCAACGTCAACTGAGCCTCAACGTTGCATTTAAAGCCTTTGGCGATTGTTACAGAGCACCAGCAACTTTCGTCGTAGGTACTAATTGGACTTAGAGTAAGTATTCCACAGTGGGCCAAATGTGGCCTTAACCCTAATCCACTGATGTATGCAGAGCTTATATCTGCCCCAAGGTACACGAACTGTGTGTAAGAAGCTGAGAGCAGTTCGTGTGTACGGCTGACACCTAGCAATATGTGACCTGTAGTGCAGAGCCAGGATCTGGAGTCAGAATCATAGAGGGTGGACCATGAAGTGGACTATGTGCGCTTCAAAGGCGAATCTGCTACAGATTCCCGAATGACTCTTACGCAGAACTGCTCAACAGGGAAAGCGATATCCTGTAAAATCACAGGAAAAGATTAAGGTTCGTGTTGTTGACCATGGTGATGTTGGCACTGCGGAGCTCCACGATGGTAATTGGAGGAATACAGTTAGTGACCATGGGCGCGGCACGTAAGCTACAAGTCGACCTTTTAGATGCACTGTTGGTACACACTTCCTCTACTTGGACAATAATGTCTGCTCTGGACGGTTCTCTAGCGGGTAAATTTCCCGCAGTTGAGGATATCCATCGCAAGGAGTTTTCAGCGAGGCCTCCGAATCTGAATAATAAAGGGCATATCTGGGGTGCGTTGTAGAGACGAACTGCAGAGTTTCAGGACTCACTAAGAACCCGTCCAGTTATCTGTACACTCCTTCCTCAGGAATGGTTTCACCTCACGAGTAATTTCGAGCCATTTTATAGCGAGAAAAGCTTGTCTCAAGGCTGGATCGAGGCTGCGATGAGCCCATCGCGTGTTAAATGTTTGATTATTGTATAAAACACTTTCTGACATTGTTACTTTGTATTTTGCAATATGTCTACTGGGGTTCAAAATTTTTACAGTTCTATGTTTTGGACACTGTTTTTTCTCAAATACCTCGTAATTAAGCACTTCATAGCATAGAAGCAATTCCTAGTTCCCGGTAAGGAAACGTGATCTGTTCTCTTCATTGTTCTTGCTAGTTACATAAAGCTGTCGTCGACATGAAGATTGGTTTGAATACTGCAGTGACTTACTAGGCGTGGTCCTACTGGACATGGCCTGTCCAGGGCAGTCCTCACGACATAGGATACTAGCGGATTCAAACAGCTGAAACACCTGCAGCAACATTTAGCTGAAGCCTCACTTGAAGCATAGCGTTTGACGACGCTTACGCGTAAGCTCTTCCATATTTCCGTCGATCTTCATCCATTACCCACAGGGCACGGGATTGGGTGGTCAACAAATTAGATAATGGGAGAATATTGTGCCGTCCACTCGTAACTCTGCCGCAGCCGAAGATACTAGTGAATCCAACGTTTGTGATCAGACACCTTAAAATAGTGCCCTATCGTGCACGCTCACGGAAGCGGTATCGAAAGATAAAGTAATACTGGTCAGTTGATGAAGATGTTTTGTTTGTGCGGCGCTCAACTGCGCGGTCATCAGCGCCCGTACAAAGGCCCAATTTTAACACAGTCCAATTTTTTTACCCAGTCCAATCTAGCCACTGTCACGAATGATGATGATTATGAATTGATGAGGATAACACAAACACCCAGTCCCCGGACAGGTAATCGAACCCGGGACCCAGTGATCTATAGGCAGTAACGCTCGCCACTAGAAAACGAGCTGCGGACACACTGGTAATTTGTTGGAAGCAATCTATGTTTATACAAGGGCATGCTGAAACGTAATACCTCCGAATTTTTTATGCGAAAACTTAAAAACTTTTTAAGTAAAACAAACATTATTAACATTTTACATCTTTATTCTTCGCGTCTACATTTTGCAGTCCTCAACTGCTAGAGGGCACCGAATTATAGCGTGTAAGTTGGAGATATGTAACATGAGAAACAGCGATCCGTAATCGAGATCAGAATTTGTGCCGGCCGCTGTGGCCGAGTGGTTCTAGGCGCTTCAGACTGGAACAGCGCGACCGCTACGGTCTCGGGTTCGAATCCTGCCCCGGGCATGGATATGTGTGATGTCCTTAGGTTAGTTAGGTTTAAGTAGTTCTAAGTGGTTCAGATGGGTCTAAGCACTATGCGACTTAACTTCTGAGGTCATCAGTCGTCTAGAACTTGAGTTCTAGGCGACTGATGACCTCAGATGATAGGTCCCATAGTGCTCAGAGCCATTCGAGATTAGAATTTGAAGAATTCGTCCACAAATGGAGCACCTCTCCTTCAGGATGACACGGTGGCAGTGACATCGGCATCGATCCGATGTCTTGGGTCCACTGTAATCGATGGACCACCTCCGTACAAGTCCCTTAATGCTTCCATCCAATTTTCACCTTTTTCCAAATGTTAAAGAACGCCTTCGAAAACTTCAGTTTGACGGTGATGAAGCGATGAAAACAGAGGCGAGGGCGTGGCTCCGTCAACAAAGTCAAACATTCCACAGTGTCAGTATCGACAAATTGGCCTCTCATTGAGAGAAAAATGTTCGCCGTCAGGATAGCTGTGCTGAGTAACAAATAGTTAGACATGAAAAATAAAGATGTGCAATATTCATATCATTTGTGTTAGTGAAAAAGTTTTAAGGGACTTTACATGAAAAAAATGGAGTCATTGCTTTTCACCACGCCCTCGTAGAAATTGATAGGGAGGAGAGAGAGAGACAGAGAGAGAGAGAGAGAGAGAGAGAGAGAGAGGGACAGGGAGGGAGCGAGCGAGTGAGCGAGAGAGAGAGAGAGAGAGAGAGAGAGAGAGAGATGTATTCTCCAGCAGCCGGATAGTTTGTTTTCAACTTCACAGCGCGTTAATGGTCCTCTTAGATATGGAAGTAACATTTTGGGGCCTGCACTTTAACGTAGACTCCAAATAGCGGTATTTAAATCATTGTAAGAGCAGCTTAAGAGCACACCACCGACATCATACACACTGCAGTGCAATGAGCTTTCGCTTCTTTTGCACCTCTCTTGTCCAGCAGAGCAGCAGGTGGTGGCAGAGAACCCGTTTCTTCTGGTGCAGTCCCGGCGCGCCGCTGTCATATTACTGACGCCAGGCCGTCCGTAATGTGGCAGACGCGTATCAGCCGCGCCCTGCCGTCAGCCGAGATGAAAAGCTGCAAAACTGGAGCCGCGCGCTCCTGGCCGCTATTACTGACACCTCATTTGTTCACGCACTCGTTCCACGTCATTGCCAAATCTCTTTATGCCAAGTATGATGAAATCCTTGAAGCCTGTATAGAATTTCGTGTTATCGTCAAACTGTTGTCATGTAAGCAACTGCAGGCATGTTGAGGACAGTGCTTAGCTACGCGTGCACCACTCAACCATGACAAGCACTAGACTGCCCCAGTTATTTTCCTTATCTTTGATTATAACCCAAATTGTCACGAAAAAAAGAGGAAGGCAACAAAAGTTAACACTCTTAAATACAAGCAGGGAAACTGTAACATCTTCACATATCATTGAAGAGTACTAGCCACACTAAAGGTACAAATGCGTTTGCACCTTCAGCCTATCATACTCTCCAGGGATATGTGCAGATATTGCAATTTTACTGCTTGTATTTACGAGACCTCAGTGCCTTAATACTAGCACTGAGGATGGTCACGCAGTGATTGAAATCGATTTACAACAGAAATAAAGATTTCATCTCCAACGATCAACGCTGACCCTCCTTTTTTTATTGATACTTATGTGGTGATCCTGGAGCACGCAACTCCTGATGAAGTCCCCATTCCAGTCTAGAGAATCCCAGTGATGAAAACATAAACGAATAATAGGAAAGAACATAACTGGAGAAACACAAAGAAATGTGTGTGATACGTTTGCCAGCGATGTAGGAGGTGATTTACACGAACATCTGGAGTTTGCATATAAGGTGATTAAACACCTAAACAAAACGGAAAGTGATATTGCAAGACTGAAACAAACAAAAGAAGAAGGTTGGATTACATACTATAAACTTAGGACATGACGGATCAGAACAAAGGGAGATTTTTTCACGAAAATTTAAGTGTTGACTTCAAATCGAGGGAAAAATTAAACGAAGCTTTGAAAATCAACAGAAATTGGAAAGATAAAGACACAGATAAAATTAATATAGAACTTCTGAAGCGTAATGGGACATTCCTTGAATTAAGACTGCCTCACCTGTGCAATTTACGTTGCATACAACAACAAATATCGTAAGACTGGACGCTAATGAAAAGTGATATCAGTTTCTAAGAAGGAAGACAGAAATATTTGTATTGATGGCACGGGAATCATTTTTACGACAGCATATAAAATATATGCAAAATTAATAAATTTTTAATAAAGAAAGCCGTTACAAAGACCGGGCCGCTAATGCATTCATCGTGTATACTTAATTAATCAAATGATTGAGAAACTTAGAGAATTCAGCATGGAAACACGTACAGCGTCTAAAGACTATGAAAAGGCCAATGTGAGAAGGAGGGGTGTGTAGCGGATTCTGGATAAGAGCGGTTACCTCAGGAAGTTAATATTCTTATAAATCTGTTTAGTAGTAGAAAGACATAGACGCCAATGAAGGACTGAGTAAACCAATAAATGTAAACAAGAGCCTACCTCCCGACTACAGTCTCTCACCTTTATGTTTTAATATTTATATTGACACTATCCTACGAGAAAGGATGGATGAACTCTATGGTTTTAAAAAAGGTCGTGAGAAAACATCAAGCACTGTTTTATTTGCTGACAACCAAATAATCTTGCGAAAAACATAAATCGAACTGCAGATCCTGTTCACAGACTGACCAAATTGCTAATAAATATTATCTGAAGGTCTCTCCTCACAAGTAAGACCAAAGTAATGGCATTCAAGGGAGCTAATGCTTGAAGGAAAGAGGAATAACTAGAATGAAATTATCACTCTGCAGCGGAGTGTGCACTGATATTAAACTTCGTGGGAGATCGAAACTATGTGCCCGACCGAGACTCGAACTCGGGACCTTTGCCTTTCGCTGGCAAGTGCTCTACCACCTGAGGTACCCAAACACTCATCACGACCCGTCCTCACAGCTTTAATTCCACCAATACCTCGTCTCCTACCTTCCAAACTTCACAGAATCTCTCCTGCAGACCAAGAGACTGCAGGAGAGCTTCTGTGAAGTTGGGAAGGTAGGAGACGAGGTACTGGTGGAATTAAAGCTGTGAGAACGGGTCGTGAGGCGTGCTTGGGTAGCTCAGATTGTAGAGCACTTGCCCGCAAAAGGCAAAGATCCCGAGTTCGAGTCTCGGTCCGGCACACAGTATTGATCTGAGAGGAATAAGTAGTTTGGATCCCTACATACCATTACGATGGTATAGTCGAACGACCGTAAACGCACTTCTGAGGATCATAGAGTGTGACGTAATTAATAGAGGGAACTGACACATGTGATAGTGCTCGAAAAGAGAAGCAAAATGATTCTAGTCAACATGGGTTTGCAAAAGAGCCGTTTGCTACTAACTGCCACTGTGTGTTTACAGCCACTGACTTCAGAATGAAATATTGCCCTAATTAATACAAATGTCTTTGAAATGTAAGCTTTTGGATGAGTTCCGTATCTAGTTGGGCTCAAATTTGACATAAACCAACGCGCTGTTCATGAATCACATTAGCAACTTGTCTCATCTGGGCACACATTATTCCGACAAAACGTGATGGGTGAGGGTACCCTTAGTTTGTACGCCAGTATCTACCAGAACAGCCTGAGAGTGTTCTCCTTGCTTAAAGTTGGATAATGGGGCACTGACACACTTTGGTGCCGTTGTAAGGGGACATCTAACGGACAATATGGTCCAAGATGAGGTCTATCGAGGACTTTGATTTGACCTCTAAGTTTACTTTGGATTTTACTGTATGGGGGCAACTGAAAATTGAAGCCTGCAGCACCCCCGTTGATATGGTTGAAGATCTAGAGCAGCGCAATTTACAGGCTTATCGAGATCACGAAAGGATCTGGGATTATTTGAAAGAATTAGTAACTCGTAGCAGAGATGAGTGCAGTATTGCTCTTAAATGCGGGGAAGACCCGTTTCATTTCTCGTTGTCAATTACGATTCACTTTGTGTATGACATCCTCATAAAATTGAGTAAAATACGTGTCTTTTTCGAGAATGTTTGTACCTGTCAGGCACCTAATGAAAACAGTGGTTATGCAATCTCTGCTGCCCGAATCCTGCACTTGCTACCCGCACCTGCGATTATTGCATGGATAGAAGCGTTGTGTTACTGCTGTAAACAGACACATGTGATCCCAACGCTGCCCATGTCACTGATTTATATTTTCTTAAGTTGTTTAAACCATTCAACAATGGGATAAGAAAACGTCCAAAGCAGTTACCCGCAAAAAATAAAGGTCCCACTTGCGAGTCCCCGTCCAGCACACAGTTTTAATCTTCCATGAAACTTAAAAGCAGCGCTCACTCCACTATAGAGTTAAAGCTTATTTCGAGAACTTGACATTCTTTGCAATAATCTTTGTAACATATGGAGAAATTCGAACATGTCGTAAGTGTAAAAACTGAGGAGCAGTCCTAAATCTTCTTCAGACTCACAATTACAGGGGTAGACAAAAATATGTAAGCACCAAAAACATGATATATTACCATGCTTAGCATGGCGTGGGAGAACCGTTGGCATTCAAAACAGCTTCCATTCGTATCAGAATGAATACATACAGGCACTCAAAGGTTTTCAAAATGGTTCAAATGCCTCTATGGGACTTAATATCTGAGTTCGTCAGTCACCTAGAACTTAGAACTACTTAAACCTAACTAACCTAAGGACATCACACACAACCATGCCAGAGGCAGGATTCGAACTTGCGACCGTAGCGGTCGCGCGGTTGCAAACTGAAGCGCCTAGAACTGCTCGGTCACGCCGCCCGGCTGTAAGGTTTGAAAGGGAATCCTAAGTCATTATTCCTGCAAATTATTTGCAAGTCCAGGTAATGATGATGGACGATAGCAATCATGCAGCCTTCTCACCAAAGCAGACCATAGTCATGTAAAACCTGGCTGAAATACGACGTCGGAAAGTAACCATGGGGCCTACGGAATACCACAAAATGGCTACCCAAATCATCACCGGGGCGCCATCATGTTTCACTCTTAGGAAGTAAACAAGGTCAGAAGTTGAAAATAGTGGGAAACAATACTGATCCGACAAAATGACTTTCTTCCATTGCTTCACAGTCCAGGTTTTATGGCCACGTTAGCACGTTTACTTGCTAAGGGCATTTTCATGGCAGATGAATGGTTTTGGAGCTCCAGCTCGACTTGCAACTGCTTGCATAAGCTTGTTGTTTTGGCGTTGACAGGTTTTGCAAGTGCTACACACAGTTTGCAGTGATTTTTGCAGCTGTCGTCCTCTTATTTCTTGTGACCATCCATTTCAATGACCATCAGTCACGGTCACTCAACCACATTTTTCCCCCGTTGTTACTTAGCAGATGACGTTATTCTGCTTTCCCTGTACGCGGTATAGACCTTTGATACAGTTCCTCTTGAAACACCAAACAATTTGGTTGCCTTGGTTATGGAAGCACCCACCGTATGAGCATCAACAATTTGTCCACATTCGACTTCATTTACATCTGACATAGTGTTTTGACCACGACTGACACTTACAACGTACTGAGGACATTCCACAGGTGCTGTTAATGGTCAAATACAAAAGCGTAGCCTGCTAGCCTTGGCTAGCATCTGAATTTATGTTCAAGCATGCATTTCTCTCGGTATTTCCCTATCTTTGTCCAACCACTGAATGAAACATCTGTATAACATTACGTAAGGCGAGACATAAATTCGGAAACTTCAGTGTACCTCACCGGACTTTAGAGTGAAATCCTGGTAAAATTCTACAGTTCATTGCCACAAAAAATTACATATGTAGTCACAAGTTGTCTAAACAATAGCCGTGCGGGATGAGCCGAGCAGTCTGGGGTGCTGCAGTCATGGACTGTGCAGCTAGTCTCGGCGGAGGTTCGAGTCCTCCCTCCGGCATTGGTGTGTGTGTTTGTCCTTAGGATAATTTAGGTTAAGAAGTGTGTAAGCTTAGGAACTGATGACCTTAGCAGTTAAGTCCCATCAGATTTCACACACATTTGAACATTTTTCTAAACAATAAATTGTATGCTGTTTTACATGAAATTGTGTGAAATAGGTCTTATTTCAGTGACATAACATGAGGGCTTCTGCATTTTATAAATTTTAATCGCTTGGAGAAAGAATGTGCACATAAGTTCTTGAGTGTAAATAATGACGGAGCTGTTACATAAGCCATTCTGCGTGACATGACAGCCAAGTCACAGTTAACAGCGTTCATTAATAGTGGCGAATAGCAGACGTCAGGTGTCAGTCGTATGTGCACGCGAGCTTCTTTTTGCTCGCCTGCGACCTTCATCAGGGCAGCTCATGCGCCCTGCAGCAGGTGCGCGCACCCGGCTGCTGGGTACCGTTGCTGCCAGAAATACTGTACGAGCCGCGGAGTGGATGCCGTGCGTTTGGCCGCCCCTGTAGGCGCAACGCTTCTTCAGCAGCCGGGTCATTTAAGAACCCACTGGAGCTCCGATTAACACGGTGCACCTACCGTGCTCGGCGGATTTCACGGGGGCAAGGAAGTGTATTAACCTTGCAACCGAAGAGGCCTGCTCTGTTAATCTAAGCGGCCACACGCAGCCAACATTCTCCTGTAATTAGCTTCTCCAAATCCACATTCTTATACACCTTTAGAAATAAGAGAGTGGGGGATAAATGCACGCAACACACACACACACACACACACAAACACATTCATATGCGCACACACTCATAGACAGGTGTATTCACGACTTGGTGGGCGGCTCGCCGTGTCAGAGGTTCGAATCCTCCATCAGGCATGCGTGTGTGTGTTGTCCTTAGTGTAAGTTAAAGTTAAATTGAGTAGTGCGTAAGCTTAGGGACCTATGACCTCAGCAGTTTGGTCCCATAAGACCTCACCACAAATTTCCAGATTTTGTTTCCACGACTTGGTAAGTAATTGTGCCTGGAGCAAAAATGACTAAAATCGGTTAGTCCTCCTGTCCCTTCCTCTCTCGACAAATTCCCACACTCTTACTTCCCTTAACTTCTGTCATATATTGTACGTGCTGATGGGTGCGGAATTCCCGCAACTATGATATGCCACACATTAAGCATAAATTCTCAGAAAAAATGGTAGTAAGCGATGGTAAAAGTCGGGTAATGTACTATATGTACAAGAACGAAGAGAAAACAATAACACTGGAAGACGAAGAACGAGGTGCCCGGGTTAAAAAAAACTGTATAATAGGGATACAGTCTTTCAGCCATAATATCCAATCTATACATCAAAGAAGAAATGGTGGAAATGAAAGGTTCAAGAGTGGGATTGAAATCAAGGTGAAGGGATATTAATGATGAGATTCGTTGATGACGCAGATATCCTCAGTGAAACATGAAGAAGAATTACAGGACCTGTTTACTGGCACCAACAGCCTGATGAGTGTAGAGTATGGATTGAGAATGGCCAAAAAAGAAAGAAGTAATGAGAAGCAGTGAGAAGCTTAACATCAAAATTGGTGATTACAAAGTAAGTGAAGTTGAGGAATTGAGGAATTCTGCTACATTAGAAACAACTGGAAGCAAAATAACCTATGAAACAAGAAAGAGATAAAGCAGAACTAGCACAGGCAAAGAGGGCATTCCTGGCGAAGAGAAGTCTTCGAGTGTCAAACACAGGCCTAAATCTGAGGAAGAAATTTCTGAGAATGTATGTTTGGAGCACATCATTGCACATTACTGAATCATGTGCTGTAGGAAAACCAGAGCTGAGGAGATTCGCAGCGTCTGAGATGTGATGCTACAGAAGAACGCAGAAACATTGGATGGACTGATGAGGTAAGGAATGAGGTTCTCCGCAGGATCGGCGAAGAAAGGAACGTATGGAAAACACTGACAAGAAGAAGGGGCAAGATGCTGGGACATGTGTTAATACCGCTAGTAGCAGGGGAAGCTGTAGAAGGTAACAACTGCGAACAGAAATCTGAATACATCCAACAAATAACTGAGGATGTATGGTGGAAGCATAATAAATAAGGTAATTATAGTGGGCATATTTCTTCATGATGTATTCCGTTACTTTGCCAGCAGGCCAATAACTTTACCTCCGGACAACAGCCTTACTACATTCGCATCTGTAGTCGGCTTTCCGTCTGTCTGTAAGGATTTGCGTTTATTGAGATTCCACTACATAATTTAAGGAGAATGCAGTGATGATACTCTCAAACAAGTGAGAGCCGATTCCTTTTCTCCTTCGTTCTCCGTTTCCACGCTTTCGATTTCACGGAATGTCAAACTCGGGTCTTTCTCCCTGTCATCCTCGCACGTGTTCCGCATAACGCTATTAATCTTGACGGCAAGCTCTCGCGTTTCCAGACGGGTGACAGGGTTGAAGTACCGCGACTACTCATCACACTCTGGCCAAACTTCGCCACAAGATGATGAGCATAACACTCGTCAATACATAGAGATATCTCAACACTGTCTTACGACGTGAAATACGAGAGCTTTCCATTGGCAGTACACGCCGCAAAGTCTACATAATTAAACTTAAACTTAAAAAATAATGTTCCGGACGATTAAATTCCGTAAACAGACTCGTTAAATCGTTCAGTAAGATGCGCTACAGCTCCCTTAGGATATTTTTGAGTGATTTTTAATGAATTCAGAACCTCTACCAATGCGTCGCCTCCCTAGATCGAAAACTACAGTGCCATAGTTTTCTGAAACTCAAACCAAAGTGTTTGTTTTAATCTATAGCCGCACTTTTTTTATTTTGCCTACTGGCTGCCGGTTTCGTTAAACAGTACCATCCCTAGGTCTTCCCCTGGTACGCAGCCGTCACCTCGTCACCCTTATTCCGAAGTAGGTGTGTCAAAACTGCCGAAACACACACACACACACACACACACACACACACACACACACCCACACACAGATAGACGAACACACACACACGCCCTCGCACGCGCGCTTACGAGAAACAGAGAGAGTGAAAGAGGGGGGGAGGGGGGTGGAAGAGAGAAGGAGACGATGGGGTGGCGGGGGAGAGAAAGATGGGACACAGAGCGAGAGAGACAGCGAGAGAGGAAGAAACCAATAGGGGATTGAGTGACAAACAAAATTTTAGCATAAACTTTATCTTCGAACTATTGGCATCCAAGCACTGATAGCTTTCCTGATGGAAGCATTTCCTTTCGGAACTTGGGTACAGCAACTTTCTCTTTTTACGAGTATTTTTCTAAAGAGGTGAACCTCCTGACAGTTGCTAAAATCTAAGCAGTACTTTCCCAACCAGTGATGTAATAAATTTGACTAAATGCCCTATTTAGAGCAGAATTTCGTACGTGAGAGCCAACACCTTGTTGGTCAACGTACTGGGTTTGGAGAACCTGCGAACAAGGAACTGCTCCTTTATGCGAAGGGCTACGCTAATATGTGTGAAAAGTTGAGGTAGTGTCTCATAATCGAGGTCCTGTTATTAGATGTGACGTATTACCACAGCGATTCAGAGAGCATAGTGTTCGTATTTAATGTAATAAAAGGAGAGGTGTCTTCAGTCGGAAGGTTGGATTAAACAACATAGTTTTATACTATGTATGGTCCTGTTGGTAAGCCCTTGTCTTATCCGTTCTAGGAACTGACTTACCCAACAACTTGTGACAGGACCTAACGTTTAACGAGGTCTACGAACCACAGAGCAGCCTGCCGCTTTCACACTGGTAGACCACTAAGAGACTTGAAAGACCCTATTAGGGACAGAAAAAATCGTTAGCTCGCTGGAATCAAATCCCTGAACCATGGCTTTCTAATTTGGTACTTATCCACTGCTCCACCAGGCGTGGTCATAATCATCGTAATCGTCATTATATACTCCTGGAAATTGAAATAAGAACACCGCGAATTCATTGTCCCAGGAAGGGGAAACTTTATTGACACATTCCTGGGGTCAGATACATCACATGATCACACTGACAGAACCACAGCCACATAGACACAGGCAACAGAGCATGCACAGTGTCGGCACTAGTACAGTGTATATCCACATCTCGCAGCAATGCAGGCTGCTATTCTCCCATGGAGACGATCGTACAGATGCTGGATGTAGTCCTGTGGAACGGCTTGCCATGCCATTTCCACCTGGCGCCTCAGTTGGACCAGCGTTCGTGCTGGACGTGCAGACCTCGTGAGACGACGCTTCATCCAGTCCCAAACATGTTCAATGGGGGACAGATCCGGAGATCTTGCTGGCCAGGGTAGTTGACTTACACCTTCTAGAGCACGTTGGGTGGCACGGGATACATGCGGACGTGCATTGTCCTGTTGGAACAGCAAGTTCCCTTGCCGGTCTAGGAATGGTACAACGATGGGTTCGATGACGGTTTGGATGTACCGTGCACTATTCAGTGTCCCCTCGACGATCACCAGAGGTGTACGGCCAGTGTAGGAGATCGCTCCCCACACCATGATGCCGGGTGTTGGCCCTGTGTGCCTCGGTCGTATGCAGTCCTGATTGTGGCGCTCACCTGCACGGCGCCAAACACGCATACGACCATCACTGGCACCAAGGCAGAAGCAACTCTCATCGCTGAAGACGACACGTCTCCATTCGTCCCTCCATTCACGCCTGTCGCGACACCACTGGTGGCGGGGTGCACGATGTTGGGGCGTGAGCGGAAGACGGCCTAACGGTGTGCGGGACCGTAGCCCAGCTTCATGGAGACGGTTGCGAATGGTCCTCGCCGATACCCCAGGAGCAACAGTGTCCCTAATTTGCTGGGAAGTGGCGGTGCGGTCCCCTACGGCACTGCATAGGATCCTACGGTCTTGGCGTGCATCCGTGCGTCGCTGCGGTCCGGTCCCAGGTCGACGGGCACGTGCACCTTCCGCCGACCACTGGCGACAACATCGATGTACTGTGGAGACCTCACGCCCCACGTGTTGAGCAATTCGGCGGTACGTCCACCCGGCCTCCCGCATGCCCACTATACGCCCTCGCTCAAAGTCCGTCAACTGCACATACGGTTCACGTCCACGCTGTCGCGGCATGCTACCACTGTTAAAGACTGCGATGGAGCTCCGTATGCCATGGCAAACTGGCTGACACTGACGGCGGCGGCGCACAAATGCTGCGCAGCTAGCGCCATTCGACAGCCAACACCGCGGTTCCTGGTGTGTCCGCTGTGCCGTGCGTGTGATCATTGCCTGTACAGCCTCCTCGCAGTGTCCGGAGCAAATATGGTGGGTCTGACACACCGGTGTCAATGTGTTCTTTTTTCCATTTCCAGGAGTGTATTTCCTGGCAGATGAGAGGTTATGTCACCCCTTTGGAAACTGTCAGAAATTAAGATGGGGATAAATATAGAATAGCAGGATGAAACACATCACATGAGCTGGCAGAAGTGTTGTCCTTACGACTGAGAATAAATAATGTTAAACAACTCTGATTCCTGTTGCAGTTAATATAACTGAAATTAATCAGAATACAGTCCAGAAACTGCTGAACATCAGTATTATTCATAATTAGGCGTGGAAGACGTTTCAGAGTTTGCGTGACACCTAGAAATCCGATAGAGCCATCATGAGTTACATCTTCACGAAATGAAATTGACGGAATTGTGAATTAATTGAAGTTCCTTCTTTTCTACATTACAGATTTTCAGATCTGTTTGTTGTGTATTTCGATTTGCTGTAGTTGACACTGCTTGCACGCCTGACAGGTCGACGTTCCTGCAACTACGTATTGTGACCGGCCTTTTAGCTCTCGGCGAGGCATTTCCATTGCTAATCCAGCCACCATATTAGAGCTGCACCTCCCTGAAGTACTATGTTCGCAGCTGGTTCCGACGATATCAAGTGTAGTTAGAAGTTTGCACATACTCCTCCAACCAAGGCAGTACAAATTCTACAATTTCATTTTAAAAGTACAGTACTGCTGCACTAATTGAATCGAAGTTTAGGAATCATTCACGCTTGCGGACTGGAAGCGATGCCGCAGCAGTGTTCCTGTGGATCACGAAGAAGGAATTTCAGTTCCCCTCCCCTGTCCGCCCCTCCCCCGCCTCCCCCTCTTCCTCGTCTTTCACACTCATTAATATGCACTGCAGCGAATCTTAAAATTTACAGCTTAAGCTTATCTCAGAACACTTATATAAAACTTCAGCTAGTCTTTGATAAACAAACTACTCTTTTCCCATGTTTACAATAAAGTTGCTAATGACGAGGAGCTTAGGGAAAGAAAGTCTCTGTGATTGGCATTATCGTCAAGCAAGTAGCTTGTGAATTTAATAGGAGATCGTAGACTTTTACAGCAGGCAGCTATATCTATAAAATTCTTCTGTGTGCGTTACCACATCGTGTGTGATAAAATTGCCGACGCTGCGACTACTATTGCAGGCAGCCTACAACACGGTGACTTGCTGTGCGATTATAGAGGATACTTAGGACGTAAATACAAAGTTTTGAAGGGAGGAATGCTAATTTCCATTTTCGTTCTAATAACGAACTTTCTGATGCAGGCTTTGAGACATTACTTTCTGAAAGAACTTTACCGAAACATTTTCAGAATTTACGGAAGCTACTCTCATATCTTGTCGTATACTGAAATTTAGACATGGAAAAGAAGTCTTCTTGAGTTCACTCACCCCTTACCATATCAGACAGAGACTAGCCCAGGGGCTGTAGTTATGAGCACTATAGGGCGAAATTCAGAAGAATAACATCGGCTGACGCTATACACCTAGTGCCAGGCTCAGGACGCGTTCACTGGTGATGACGTAACGATAGTTATCTCGCCTCTTGTCATCTTTGCGTATCTCAGATTTAAAGAGCGAACAGAGAGAGAAGGAAAAGTTAAGTGCAGTCCTCTCGTTGCTGTTTTTGTTGTTACTGTTGAAAGCAGAGCACCGCTCCAAATAACCCGACGTCACGGGTGCCGCAAAGTGGACAGCATAAGCTTTCGGCAAACACAGTGCTGGTTACGCGCCGTGCGTCCCCCAAGCAGGAAACGAGTCACAAACTGAATAACCAGAACATTCACAGCAATCGTAGCGTTGGCAACATCCTTACGCGTCTATTACTTTTGTAGATGCAGTAACGATAACCTACAGATATAATATTAATCAAATCAAGCTCTCTCTCTTGTGTCAGTCATGAAAACAGTTCTGCAGTTATTATTGAGGATAGGTGAGTAAATGCACCCAATTCACATCACTAGACTCTAAACATACACATTGAGAACATGTTTTAAAAACAGTTGTGATTTTACAAGCTGGTTATACAGATAAGACATCATCTGTTTTTTGACGTTTCATTGTCTTTTAAGTTACTCGTGATAAGCGGTAATACTATATTACGCCTGACAATAATTTTTATCATGCGTCATTGGTATGCATATCATATGTATAGATATAGGGCGATTAAAAATTTTCCGTTTCAGGGCGTTGCCGCAGCGTATAAGCAACGTAGCGCGACTCTAATACGGGTGTATAGGCATCGACATATAATCAAGAGATTAGAGCGGCATTCGTGTCTTTCCGTCGTGCGTGCGGTAAATGCGGATAAGCGAACTATGGCGACGTTATTAACAAAAGCATCCAAACAAGACAAGCGAGCTGTTATTCTGTTCTTTGCTGCCGAAGGAAACCACCGGTAGACATCCATTGGAGAATGATGAATGTGAATGGCGAAGCATGTCTGTCGAAAACCACCATGACGAGGGGTGCTGCTTCATGACAACACACATCCCCTTATCGCAAGTGGTCAACTGAAAAGGATGGGAGACACTAGAGCACCCGCCCTATAGTTCTGATCTCTAGCCATGCGATTATCACGCCTTCGGTCTTCTAACAAAGGCCTTGAACGCTCACCGATGTTCTATCGGTACTGCGAATGTTACGCGCCAGATGTCAAACGAGTGATATTTTTGCCACATGATGTTCCGGGAGTATGTTATCCTGTTAAGCAGTTCCTTTGTCTGTCGTATCCACTACAGGGCGCGTATGTGCCCGAGGTTTTGCGCCAGAGACCAGGGAGTGCAGCAATTAAAAAAAAGTTGTTTTCAGGAATAATAGAGACGGAAATACACACTCTGCTTGAAATAAGCAGTGATGACTAGTTTACAGCAAACATACACCAATGACTAAGTCACACGCACACCGAACGTCGCACAAATAGCACATAGCGTCTATTCCTGTAACAAACAGAGCAAGGGCGGGAGTTTAGCACTGTGCTATAGATTGCTCTGGTTTTGGTTATTTCTTCAATAAGGCATCCTGATAACTAATTCAAAAGAATTACAAAACCGCACGGTGTTGTCTTCAAAATTCTCCAAGTTATCGTGTTTGTTGTTAACTAACTTCTAGAAAGCATCTATGAAAAATCTCACCAGAACTGAACCGTTATGCTCAACTCTCCGCTATCATGTTACGACTAGTTCACAGTAGGTTACTAATTTAGTAGCGAGTGAACTGGCATATCTTGTAGACTAGGTGACAGCAAGTGGACGAATATCTTGTTCACTCAAAATGCACACAACTTCTAATCATATTACGAGTAGAGCAGGGACGCCAATTTAGCACTGTTATATAAGAGGAGCCTTGTTGCGGTTATTTAAAAAATAAGGCTTCCAGGTATCTATTTCAACAGAAAATAATTGCAAAAACGCACGGTGTAGTCTGAAAAATCCTCCAAATTACAGTGTTCGTTGCCAACTAACTTCTAGCGAACAGTTATGAAAAATTTCACCAGAACGGAACCATTACGCTCAACTCTCCGGTGTAGCAGTTAAAACTTGTTCACAGTAGGTAAGTAGTTTAGTAGCAAGTGAATTGGCGTATCTTACAAACGAGGAAGCAGCAGGTGGGCGAATGTCTGTTTAGTCACGGCGCGTTACCAGTCTCTGTCTTGGGCACGCTGGTTGATGATTTGCAAAGCGAAACCGAGTATGGCAATAAATCTTGCACCATTTCTCGTCCTGGAAGTGGTGCTCGTATTACAGATGAAAAGAGAAGAAACCAGTACAACAGAAGAGATCTGTTTGGATCTTCTAATCTGATTTTCGGAGAACGCGTACCTGAAGGTTCTCCGAAACTGAAAATGTAGGACTAAAACTTCAGTTTTCTACAGGAATAACTACGAGCTAGATTGTAGCACACCAATATTAATGTCAGGCAAGCCATACTTACAAAAATAAAAATGGAGACTTCTTGATAGTGCATGCAATTAAAATACCACCAAACCTCTTCGGCCACAGAAGCACTTCTATCGCATATGTACAGTAACGGATTTCACTATCATTTCACCACTGCAAAGATTCGTGGTACTGATTTACACGTAACAGGCATGGGTGATAAGAGAGAGTGCAGTAAGGATGTACCACTAATGAATTCTAATAAACAGGCGGCATTCAGATGGGTCCAATGGCGAACAACAATTAAGTTGCAGTGGGGAACGCTACTCGATCACACTGACTGAGGTGCACCAAATCATTTCAACAACTTTGTATACACACCGTTAGTTATTACTTCATTCGGCAGTGGACTAAGTCACTGGCCTTGTGTGAAGCGGCAGCTGCTTACGATGTAAATCTTGCCGAGGAAAAACAGCTGAATTAGGACGCATCACAATTTCCTCTGTCTTTTGTGCTGCACACGTTTTCCTTCTCCTAAAATAGAATGATACACTACAAAAGCTGTACGTGGAAACTATACACTGAGCATTCGTACAGTAACTGGGGAAGTACAGAAATGATAGTCGTGATACCTATACACGTCCAACATCTTGTCCAATTTTATTTATGTCCTAGTTCAATGCTGCTCAGTGCTAACCAAATTATTACACTCGATTGCCGTCGCATATTACATAACCACTTAGAGATAGTAGGATGTAGTCTGAATATAAAGGGGACATCAATAATACGAGAACTGTTCTCTTCAATACGAGTGATAAAATAATCATGAGTGCAAAACGGAGGCAGTTATGACACTGAGTTTTTATTGCAAGGGACGGGGTTCGATTCTCCATCCGACCATACGGATTTAAGTTTTCCGTCATTTCCTTGCGTCGCTTCAGCCGAATCGTGGGATAATCCTTACGGTAAAGGTACGGTCAACTAATTGTCCTGTCAGTATCCGACTAAGTTATCATTTACTTTTAAAGATCGGCATTGATTCCTTCTCAGTAGAGGATCAGATTTCATAAGGCAATTTAATCCATCAATCACAGCGTTGGAAGCTCTCGGATCACTTTTTGTGCTCCACCTGGCGCTATACGCCCATGTATCAAGCTGTATAAGGACTGATTACCATTCCAGCACCCCTTTTTATCTCTGCAACAAATTGTCGCTACTTCAAGACTTCAACGTTGAATAACGGGCTTCATTTCAGCTAGTATTCCTTCAGTAATTTTGTAAGGCCCCATTAAATCGGGCAAGGTGTATTTACCTGTGAAACATTTTTCAGCAGTGTGGTTCTGCATCAGAAAGTCATAAAATTAAACAGTTCATCTCACTTAAAGGTTCTCTCCCTGAGCGTTTCACTCTGAGCTTCGCAACTGCTATGTCAACTCCCTCCCGTCACCATGATGAAAAACTTCAGAAGGAAATATGGGTTCCTCGGCTAAAAAAGCTGTTATTAGAGGAAGCACGATTAAAAATTAACGTCCTGTCACCGACGAGCCGTTAAAACTAATAAAAACTCGGACAGAACATGGAACCGTCTTAGCGTATGCTCCAGCTGATTTGATGAAGAACGGAAAAAAATTGAGTCTAGAGAGCCGAAGATAGATTTCAATACCGATCCTTGCAAATGAAAGTCACTTGCCTTGACTACTATACCCCTCCGTCAGAATAAAATCATTAAAACTTCCTGGAAGATTAAGAAAGTGAACCGGAACGGGGTTTTAACCAGAAACCTTGCTGATTGGTCTATCCAGGCCCTCACAACTTCAGTTAGGCAACTACCTCTGTCCTAATGCTGCTACAACTACTATTACAACTAGGCAAGGTTACAAGTTCGAGTGCTAATCCGGCACATTTAATCTACTAGTAAGTTTTAAAACAGTTCGCACTCCTGCGGAGTGAAAGTTTCTTTCTTCGCCTAAGGAACTGTTTAGCTGCAACGAAGTGGGTTGCTCGTAGTTAAAGAGTCAAAAAATGTCTCTGAGCACTATGGGACTTAATTTCTGAGGTCATCAGTCCCCTGGAACTCAGAACTACATGAACCTAACTAACCTAAGGACATCACACATATCCATGCCCGAGGCAGGATTCGAACCTGTGACCGTCGCAGTCGTGCGGTTCCAGACTGTAGCGCCCTAAAGAGTCACTATTCAGTTGTTATGACTGGCTAAATACTAAATTCCGGGTGGTAATCTGACACCGATTCTTGCCTTCCGCGAACAACGCTGTTCTGGCTGTATTCGAGTGTTTGTCTAAATGGCTCTGAGCACTATGGGACTTAACATCTGTGGTCATCAGTCCCCTAGAACTTAGAACTACTTAAACCTAACTAACCTAAGGACATCACACACATCCATGCCCGAAGCAGGATTCGAACCTACGGCCGTAGTGGTCACGCAGTTCCAGACTGAAGCGCCTAGAACCGCACGGCCACACCGGCCTGCAGTGCTTGTCTAACACGCAGTCTTACTATATTACGTATGTTGGACTGTTCACCTGCTATTCAGCCGCTGTTTAGCAACTGAACATGAAACCTGATATGGCGAAAAAATGAAAAATTTTAAAAATTGAATTAATGAGAATATTTTTCCCGGTAAGATCCAAGGGACCCATAGTCGGTAGTCGATCGATGTTTAAGCCTGGACGGCAATACTGGAGTGCGCTTAGCAAGAGGTTCTCTCAGTTGTTAATATCGGTTTTCCAAATAACAGCTGCTTCTGCTTCAGGTGTCTTCTCTGCTGTCCTCAAGAGGCTGAGATGATTCCTCTCAGGAAGTTCAAATGCCTGACTATAGTACCGGGGATTGAAACCAGGGCTTCTATTAGTGGCTGCCTGCACGCTGATCGAATTTCGGAGGTGGATAAGACCAAAAGGAAACTTCGCGGAAGTCTGGAGAGTGACGAAGAGATAGATTTCAGTGCAGCTTTTCCTTATGGCTCTGCGGTAAAATTCTTTTGCGTGTCTG
Source organism: Schistocerca gregaria (assembly GCF_023897955.1). NCBI lineage: Eukaryota > Metazoa > Arthropoda > Insecta > Orthoptera > Acrididae > Schistocerca > Schistocerca gregaria. The sequence continues at coordinate 437,967,236 of NC_064925.1, read as the reverse complement.
CATGCGGTCATCGTGGACAGCGAACAGACAGGGAGAAGCACACGCGGGCGACGCACAGTACCTTGCGGGGCTGCGCAGCGCTGCGGCCGCTCGCCGGACACTCATGCCGGCGTCGTCTCCGTGGTTCGGCGTCCACTCGCGGAACTTCTCCTCGCCAGAGCAGAGCGGCTACCACGCACGTCTCGCGCCCGCCGCCAGACTGAGACGCCGAGGCGGACCCGCCGACGCCGCAGCGCCGCGCCGGCCGCGGCCGCAGCAGCGCCTCTGGCGGCGGCAGCTGTCCACTACATCCACTGGCGGGCGCTCGGCGCCGCCCGCAGCGGCTTCCGGACTCTCGAGTACTCCGCCGGTGACCTTTCCGGCCTTCTGGCTGGCGGCTGGCGCCAGTGGCGTTTCAAAATTGGGCGGCGGAGTGTAGAGCGCGATTTCACGCCTGAGGGAGCAAAGACGTGGCCACCACCAAGCGACGAAACTTCAGTATCCTTGTCAGAAAGGAAATAAAAAACGATCTTCTGATAGGCGAATAGAGTGATCGGAGCAGGTAAGACACAGGATTTAAACAAAAAAATGTAGGTGAGGGGTCACGAGGCTACAGCTCGCGTGCTGGATCCGGTGACGTCAGTTCGTCTCACCCGTCAATAGCAACTTAAAAAAAAAAAAAAAAAAAAAAAATAGAGATGGGTCCCCTCAACGCCCGCACCAACGTGGTGACCAGACCAAAAGTTTTACTGTCACCTCCGTCAACATGTTAGTTACCTAGTAAGTGGATCACAGGATGCTGGGCTGTGATGTTATCCGTCTGGGTAAGACTACGCATTAACACGGTCCATCAGGTGATAGTGGACGATAGATAGTGGACGAAACGCGAGTGAGGGTAGCGATTTGAAGAGCAGAGGGTAAAAAGTGACAAGGCTCGTGCCGTGGGAAAAAAAACCTCTGCGACAGTGGGATGGGTAGTAAGAGCAGTAGTGGCTTACTAGCTGCGATAGTTCATGCAAGGTTGGATTATTTAGTGTGAGTATCATCCATCATTACCGTGGCAACCGATGGCGATACATCCCAGTTGCTGCAGCTGCTACATTCCTGGGACAATGGAGATCGTTATATAGTAGTGGGAGATCGGATATAGACGTTAGGTCCTTTGCAAGTATGTCTTTTGGTATTTTATATTTCCATTTATGGTTGTGGCCGTAGTTCCCCAGATTCAGAATAAACGGGTTCCGCGAATGTCTGGAGTTTATCTATAGTGTTGTGGTGAGTTTGTGGATTACCTCGGTGATAGTCTCAAGTCGGTATTCTAGGCGAAGGTCTGTGATGCGTGTGTATCGTGGAGCATTCCTTATGATTTTGAGTACTTTGCTTTTTATGAGCTGCAGACGGCGCAGAAGTGTGGGCGCAGCGTATCCCCAGACAGGAGCTGCGTACGTCATCAGGGGTCGAATAAGTGTCACGTACATGGACCTCGACACCCTTCTGTTCAGTGTGCTACGCCTGTTGAGCATAGGGTAGAGCTGTTTGAGCCTCGCGCTAGCTTCGTTGTTCATGTGTTGTATGTGGTCCCCCCAGAGTAATTTCCGGTCCAGCCAGACACCGAGGAATTTGACTTTCTCACGGAAACGTATTGGGCGTGTATGTAGAGTTATTGGTCTGCAGTATCGGTGTTTGTGCAGTTGCTTCGTTCTTCTAGTTAACAGAACGGCTTCCCACTTGTCGACGTTTACTCTAACACGCCATTTCTCCAACCATGGCTCAGCCACTCTGAGTGCAGTCTGTAGGCGTGGCGTAATGTTTGATGGTTTCCAATCTTGCGCGAGGATGGCAGTGTCATCCGCGTAGATTGCCATCGTTGTGTTGTGTGTGGTTTGGAGATCTTTTATGTAGAGGTTAAACAGTAGGGGCCCTAGGATGCTTCCACGGGGTACTCTCACGTGTATACGGCGTCGTGTTGATTGTTTTCCCTGCACGTCAGTGTTGAAACTCCTGTCTGTGAGGTATGAGTGTATTAGACGAACCACCCCGTCGGGGAATCCCGCGTCGTTGAGTTTGCGAATGAGGCCGTTGTGCCATAGACGGTCGAAAGCCTTTTCGATGTCCAGGAACACCACCCCTGTTGCTTTGTTTGTGTTGAAGCCATGTGTCATATGTTCAACGACCCGTAAGAGTTGTTGTGTTGTGGAGTGGTGATTCCTGAAGCCGAATTGCTCCAGTCTCAGGATGTCATTTGTTATGCAGCTGATTTTATTTTCCTTAAGAGAAGAAAAACTTCTTAGCCAAGATCGCAATAAAACGCTGTATTGTGGATGACTGGTTTCGGTAAAACTATGTAACCATCATCAGATCTGTAACAAGATTGCAAAAGGTGCTACAACCTGTTATACAAATAATGCCAAATTAACCCATAGAGGAATAAATGACAACATAACATCGTCCAGGTTATTATAAGCATCTTGTGCCAGATGCACACAAAAACTTTCCATTAAATTTCCAGATGCACAACATATGACGTGAACTATGTGTTGGCGCGCCAAAAGTAAAAGCTGAAATTTCTTAGTACGCAAATCGCCACAACATTGCATCGATATGATCACACGTCAGCCTACTAGGGCGCCACAGAACTGACTGTCAACAGCCAATGCATGAGATGAAGTGACAACAAGTACGACACTGTCACTGCAGTGCATGGTTTCTACCATTAGAAGTTAATTTAAAACCGACTATGATTTCAAATAGAAAATGTTCTGAAATGCTAAAAAACTTCTTGGTTATTACTTCGTGACAAAATATGGTTGATGATGAGGAGAATAGGGGACGATGCGAGGAACTCGCACTGCCGTACTAGACAAGGTGCTAGGGGAGGTGGTTTGCCATTGCCTTCCTCCGACCGTAACGGGGATGGATGATGATAATGAAGACGACACAACACCCAGTCATCTCGGGGCAGGGGAAATCCCCGATCCCGTGCGCGAGAAGCGAGAACGCTACCGCAAGACCTCGAGCAGTTATGACATCCTATATAAAATATTTACAATGAATGCATGATGTCATCACAAAACTGCAATTACCTAAATGACAGCATGGTAGAAACTATGCATGGCAGCGACACCTGTCGCACTTGTTCTCAGTTCATCTCAAGCAATGGCTGTTGACAGTCAGTCCTATGGCACCCTAGTACTCATGACGTGTTACCATTTGGATGCAATGTTGTGGCGATTTGCGTACATAGTAATTTCAACTTTAAATTTTGACGTACCAACACATCATTCATGTCAAATATTGTGCATCTGGAGACTTAATGGAAAGATTTTGTGTGCATCTGGCACAAGATGTTTACAATAACCTGTACGATGGTATGTTATCATTGATTCCTCTATGGGTTAATTTGGCATTATTTGTATAACAAATTGTTGCAGCATTTGTAGTGTTATTACAGATCCGATGATGGTAACATAGTTTTATATCGAAACCGGTCACCCACAATACAGTGTTTCAGTGTTTTGTTGCGATCTTGTCTAAGAGGTTCTTCTTCTCCTAAGAAAGTAGATACAGGTCGCCCCTACACACTCAGTATGAATAAACGAATGTACTTGAATATGCATGACAAACGTATGGAACATGAGACGTTGCGATACAGATTCAATTGAAATATTATGTTTCGAATACTAGAGATGTTCGCACGTCTATAGTCACCTAGCTGCTGTGTGCCGTAATTTTACTATGTTCAGTGATCAGGGCTAAGATCTTCAGTGCGCTCTGTTCATACACTGCATCATACACCAGCAAACTATTGTAGGAGAAATTTTTTGTCACGTTATTAGTGTTAAACAATTATTTCAACACAATGCGCCTATAACATCTGGGAATCAAAAGCGCAATGGTGCATCACCAGTTTTTAGTCGTTGTGTTGTTGTGGTTTTCGGTTCTGAGACTGGTTTGATGCAGCTCTCCTTGCTACTCTATCCTGTGCAAGCTTCTTCATCTCCCAGTACCTACTGCAGCCTACATCCTTCTGAATCTGCTTAGCGTATTCATCTCTTGGTCTCCATCTACGATTTCTACCCTCCACGCTGCCCTCCAGTACTAAATTGGTGATCCCTCGATGTCTCAGAACATGTCCTACCAACCGATCCCTTCTTCTAGTCAAGCTGTGCTACAAGCTCCTCTTCTCCCTAATTCTATTCAATACCTCCTCATTAGTTATGTGATCTACCCATCTAATCTTCAGCATACTTCTGTAGAACCACATTTCGAAAGCTTCTATTCTCTTCTTGTCTAAACTATTTATCGTACAAGTTTCACTTCCATACATGGCTACACTCCATACAAATATCTTCAGAAACGAGTACCTGATATTTAAATCTATACTCGATGTTAACAAATTCATCTTCTTCAGAAACGCTTTCCTTGCCATTGCCAGTCTACATTTTATATCCTCTCTACTTCGACCATCATCAGTTATTTTGCTTCCCAAATAGCAAAACTCCTTTACTACTTTAAATGTCTAATTTCCGAATTTAATTCTCTAAGCATCACCCGACTTAATTCGACTACATTCCATTATCCTTGATTTTCTTTTGTTGATGTTCATCTTATACCCTCCTTTCAACACACTGTGTATTTCGTTCAACTGCTCTTCCAAGTCCTTCGTTGTCTCTGACAGAATTACAAGGTCATTGGTGAACCTCAATGTTTTTATTTCTTCGCCATGGATTTTAATACCTACTCCGAACTTTTATTTTGTTTCGTTTATTGCTTGCTCAATATACAGATTGAATAGCATCGGGGAGAGGCTACAACCCTGTCTCATTTCCTTCCCAACCACTGCTTCCCTTTCATACCCCTCGACTCTTATAACAGCCATCTGCTTTCTGTACCAGTTGTAAATAGCCTTTCGCTCCCTGTATTTTACCCCTGCCACCTTCAGAATTTGTAAGAGAGTATTCCAATCAACATTGTCAAAAGCTTTCTCTAAGCCTACAAATGCTAGAAAAGTAGGTTTACCTTTACTTAATCTTTCTTCTAAGGTAAGTCGTTGGGTTAGTATTGTCTCACGTGTTCCAACATTTCTACGGAATCCAAATTGATCTTCCCCGAGGTCGGCTTCCATCAGTTTTTCCATTCGTCCGTAAAGAATTCGTGTTAGTATTTTGCAGCTGTGACTTACTAAACTGATAGTTCCGTAAATCGGTAATTTTACTTGTAGTCTATATCTAATTGTCGTTGATGAGATAAATTCTCTTTCCCAGGCTATTGGATATTTTGTTTGAATCAGCAGAACTGAACTCGGCAGGAAAGACTTATATACACTAAAATTGTTCAAATGGCTCTGAGCACTATGGGACTTAACATCTGAGGTCATCAGTCCCCTAGACGTAGAACTACTTAAACCTAACTAACCTAAGGACATTACACACATCCATGCCCAAGGCAGGATTCGAAACTGCGACCGTCGCAGCAATGCGGTTCTGGACTGTTAGATACACTGGGAGGAAAAAATCGCAGTACCAAAAAGTAATGAAATTTCGGGAATTCATTTGTCTAGGTGATACATTTAAGTGATAAACATTGCAACGCCGCAGGTTCATGTAAGCACGAGTAACGCCATTGCAAATGAGAAATGTTGGTATATTAATAACCGCCGGAACCACCAGAATGTTGAATGCAAGCACGCAAACGTGCATGCATTGTGTTGTAAAGGTGCCGGATGTCTGTTTGTGGGATTGAGTTCCATGCTTGTTGCATTTTATTGGGCAATACAGGGGCTGATAATGTTGTTTGTGGATGACGCTGGAATTGTCGTCCGATGATATCCCACTGGAGACAGATCTGGTGATCGAGCAGGCAAAGGCGAGAAGTCGACATTCTGTAGAGCATGTTGGGTTACAACAGCGGTGTGTGCGCTACCATTATCCTGTTGGAGAACACCACCTGGAATGCTGTTCGTGAATGGCAACACAACAGGTCGAATCACCAGACTGATGTATAAATTTGCAGCCAGGGTACATGGGATAACCACGGGAGTGCTCCTGATGTCATACGAAATCGCGTCCCACACCCTGGCTACAGAAGCGTTTTGTTGTATATGTAGTTCCGAGTAGTCAGCGTGCACACAACTTTCCCGCTAGAGCGCACCCCGCTAAGCACAACAGCACAGATGCAGCGCTCGTCCGTCCCCGCACTACGAGATGGCGCTGCCTTAGAGACGGACCAAATTCTGCTTCCGCCGATCCGAGTATTAATATGTAACACAGCCAATGAGATTTCTGCTATTGTAGAACCTTTTCTCCTTGCGGATCACACTCGCGCAGTGATACCTGTACGCTCGAGGTATTATAGCTAGTGTACAGACCTCCGATTAGTCAGTCTGCATTAATCTTCATTAGTCTGCATTTGTCTGCACCAGTCTATAGTCAAGTTTCAGTCTGTGCCTTATAAGATTACCATATTCCTGTACATAGCCATGAAGAGAAATATATAGAAACTTTGTCAAATATCAGAGATGTGAGAATAAGATTAATGTACCAAGACCCAAAGGATCTTCAGATTGTCAATTGAAAACCAAGTTATTTTTATGCTTGTTATTATTTTAATAAATGTGTGTGAAAATTAATCAAATTCTGTTTAAAGTTGGTCACCGTCAATCTGCTACTCTAAGTGTGCAAGGGGCATTTCTATCGTCTGACCTAACGGCAGAAGATAAACACGCCACGATAAGACCACGAGACATATTGCTGACACTCGTCTACTTCGTTAGAGCGACAAGTCAAATAATCTGATGGTGTGTGTGTACCGAAGGTCTTACAGTACGCACGCCACACTTTTAGTACACAGTCACATTGGTTGAAGGCTCTCAACCGGTTTCCTTGTAGCCAATACACGGCCATCACTAAAGCAGAGGTAGAACCAGCTTTCATAAGAAAATACAACTGACCTTCACCCTGCCCTTCAGAAAACGACTAAAGTCAGAAATGGCGGTGATCTGAGGTCAGTGGAATTCACGCTACAGGGCGCCTCACTCGGAGCTGTCCTTGAAGTAACCGATTTGTAACAGTTTGTTGTTTCACTGTGGAGCCACTTGCTGTTCGAATTGCTGCTGCAGATGCACCCCTATGATGCGCCAGTGTCAGACACCGAACACGAAGGTCTTCCCTCTCGGTAGTGCACGTGGATGTCCGAAGGCCGGTCTCCTTGCGACCGTACATTTCCGTGACGACCACTGTCAGCTGTCATGTACAATGGCTACATTCCTCACAATTTGTTCCGCAATGTGGCCGAAGGAACATCCAGCTTCTCCTCGCCCTATTACACGAAATCGTTCGAAGTCAGTGAGGCATGTTTCATATTTTTAAAATTCTGAGATAAGCAGTGTTCCACTTGAATATGGCTATAGGACAGAACCTGTAATAGCGGATTTTACAAATAATTAATTTCAACAATGAAATGGAAGGCGAATGTTCGACTTCGGTTTATTAGGAGAATTTTAGGAAAGAGTGGTTCACACGTAAATACCGCATGCAGGACACTGGTGTGACCAATTCTTGCGTACTACTCGAGTGTTTTGGGATCCATACCAGGTAGGATTGAGGAAAGACATCGAACTAGTTCAGAGGCGGGCTGCTAGATTTGTTACCAGTACGTTTGAACAACACGTAATTGTTAGGGAGCTGCTTCGGCATCTCAAATGGGAATACCTGTAGGGGAGGCAAAAAATTTAAAGAACCGGCATTTGAAACTGACTGGCAAACGATTGTACTGCTGCCAACATACATTGCGCGTAAGAACCACGAAGATAAGATACGGGAAATTAGGGGACATACGGAGGTATACAGACAGTTATTTCTCCCTCGCTCTATTTAACTAGTAATTGTACAGGGTACCCTGCGTCTAGTGGCTTGTGGAGTATCTATGTAGATTTAGATGTAGATGTACTAATACACTCCTGGAAATTGAAATAAGAACACCGTGAATTCATTGCCCCAGGAAGGGGAAACTTTATTGACACATTCCTGGGGTCAGATACATCACATGATCACACTGACAGAACCACAGCCACATAGACACAGGCAACAGAGCATGCACAGTGTCGGCACTAGTACAGTGTATATCCACATCTCGCAGCAATGCAGGCTGCTATTCTCCCATGGAGACGATCGTAGAGATGCTGGATGTAGTCCTGTGGAACGGCTTGCCATGCCATTTCCACCTGGCGCCTCAGTTGGACCAGCGTTCCTGCTGGACGTGCAGACCGCGTGAGACGACGCTTCATCCAGTCCCAAACATGCTCAATGGGTGACAGATCCGGACATCTTGCTGGCCAGGGTAGTTGACTTACAACTTCTAGAGCACATTGGGTGGCACGGGATACATGCGGACGTGCATTATCCTGTTGGAACAGCAAGTTCCCTTGCCAGTCTAGGAATGGTAGAACGATGGGTTCGATGACGGTTTGGATGTACCGTGCACTATTCAGTGTCCCCTCGACGATCACCAGAGATGTACGGCCAGTGTAGGAGATCGCTTCCCACACCATGATGCCGGGTGTTGGCCCTGTGTGCCTCGGTCGTATGCAGTCCTGATTGTGGCGCTCACCTGCACGGCGCCAAACACGCATACGACCATCATTGGCACCATGGCAGAAGCGACTCTCATCGCTGTAGACGACACGTCTCCATGCGTCCCTCCATTCACGCCTGTCGCGACACCACTGGAGGCGGGCTGCACGATGTTGGGGCGTGAGCGGAAGACGGCCTAACGGTGTGCGGGACCGTAGCCCAGCTTCATGGGGACGGTTGCGAATGGTCCTCGCCGATACTGCAGGAGCAACAGTGTCCCTAATTTGCTGGGAAGTGGCGGTGCGGTCCCCTACTGCACTGCGTAGGATCCTACGGTCTTGGCATGCATCCGTGCGTCGCTGCGGTCCGGTCCCAGGTCGACGGGCATGTGCACCTTCCGCCGACCACTGGCGACAACATCGATGTACTGTGGAGACCTCACGCCCCACGTGTTGAGCAATTCGGCGGTACGTCCATCCGGCCTCCCGCATGCCCACTATACGCCCTCGCTCAAAGTCCGTCAACTGCACATACGGTTCACGTTCACGCTGTCGCGGCATGCTACCAGTGTTAAATACTGCGATGGAGCACCGTATGCCATGGCAAACTGGCTGACACTGACGGCGGCGGTGCACAAATGCTGCGCAGCTAGCGCCATTCGACGGCCAACACCGCGGTTCCTGGTGTGTCCGCTGTGCCGTGTGTGTGATCATTGCTTGTACAGCCCTCTCGCAGTGTCCGGAGCAAGTATGCTGGGTCTGACACACTGGTGTCAATGTGTTCTTTTTTCAATTTCCAAGAGTGTAGATGTGAAGTGGTCATTTAACTAAATGGAAAATTACGTCTTTGTATGCAGGTTTGCATAGAACCTATTGGAGGAGCATCGGGTGTAGCATTTTCAAAATGTGAACTAATATTTTGTACTGGTTTAGAGGGAATGAAATCCATGTCAAACAATAACAGTCCCATGATAGCGTCATAGGTGACTAGCGCAATGTGTTTCTGCGTACTTGGTGGACTCTGCTAGAAATTTTCATCACCCTCTGGTTGCGGAAATCTCGCAGGAAATACTGTCTTGCTTGGTGCTCTGCAGACCCATCAACAGCCCAGTCATGACAAATCGGACAGGGATCCATGTGTAAGAAAGTTCTTTGATCTTTATTGTTATTGGGAGATGGTGACTTTGCTTCCAAATGGGACTCAGGCAGGTCCAGTAGGGTTCAAGCCTAGACAGCTTCCAGATCTCAACGACTGAAAGAGTATCTCGCTTTACAGCATGCCGACCACTGTTAAAAGAAGAACTTATTCCATTTTTAAGGAAAGCACTGCCAGTGGAGCCAATGTATGCTAGCTGTAAAACAACTGAATAAAGCGCAACCGCCAAAGACAATGCTTGCCTTCTCCATCAGTGGGCCACCACGACAGCCACAGATGTTTCGCAGCCTACACTCTCCGTAAATGAAGCGTATCGCTTATCAGCCACCACGCCAGGGTACAAAACACATCGAAGCGTGTGCCCCTTCCTCTACGCTCTTCCGCCCATTGTCTTCAGGCACTAAGGCTTCCTGTTTCTCAAAATCCTGCAACACAATTTCACATAATGTTTTATATCGCGATAATGAGACATTGCGCTGCTCATGCTGGTATCATAATGAACGTAAATGCCTAGTACACATCGCTTCTCGCGACGCAATAATTCTTATCACTCGCGTGTCTGAATCAACTGAATGCCTCCCTCCTTCATCCTATATTAATACTGGATGGCTGCACTACGAATTGATCCAGACACAACGATAAGTATGGGTGTCTTGAATGATTCCAGGTTCAAGGAGTAGAGAGAATAACCACTTGGAAATTTTTTGGAAATTTGTGGTAAGGTCTTACGGTACCAAACAGCTGAGGTCATCGGTCCCTAAGCCTACACACTACTTAATCTAACTTAAACTAACTTACACTATGAACAAGACACACCCATGCCCGAGGAAGGACTCGAATATCCGACGGGAGCCGCACGGACCGTGAGAAGGCGCCCTAGATCGCGCGGCTACCCGCGCTGCAATAATCACGTTACTATGTAGAAGTGACACAAAATGACGTAGTACTACCACTGAAAGCATACGAATTTTCGAACTCGAATTTATTACGTACAACTGTAGGAATGTGAAGCAGGCCACTGTTAGAAGTGCTATGTGACGGTATTCAAGATAACTACATTTAATAGTAGATATTATAATTATTGCAAGCGCCATGTCATTAATGAAAAAGAGAAGTTAATATAGATACAGCCTACAGGAAAATTAAAGAGGATGGAAACCCAGTTCTAAGCAAAGAGGGGAAAGCAGAAAGGTGGAAGGAGTATATAGAGGGTCTATACAAGGGCGATGCACTTGAGGACAATATTATGGAAATGGAAGAGGATGTAGATGAAGATGAAATGGGAGATACGATACTGCGGGAAGAGTTGGACAGAGCACTGAAAGACCTGAGTCGAAACAAGGCCCCGGGAGTAGACAACATTCCATTAGAAATACTGACGGCCTTGGGAGAGCCAGTCCTGACAAAACTCTACCATCTGGTGAGCAAGATGTATGAGACAGGCGAAATACCCTCAGACTTCAAGAAGAATATAATAATTCCAATCCCAAAGAAAACAGGTGTTGACAGATGTGAAAATTAGCGAACTATCAGTTTAATAAGTCACAGCTGCAAAATACTAACACGAATTCTTTACAGACGAATGGAAAAACTGGTAGAAGCCGACCTCGGGGAGGATCAGTTTGGATTCTGTAGAAATGTTGGAACATGTGAGGCAATACTGACCTTACGACTTATCTTAGAAGAAAGATTAAGGAAGGGCAAACCTACGTTTCTAGCATTTGTAGACTTAGAGAAAGCTTTTGACAATGTTGACTGGGATATTCTCTTTCAGATTCTAAAGGTGGCAGGGGTAAAATACAGGGAGCGAAAGGCTATTTACAATTTGTACAGAAACCAGATGGCACTTATAAGAGTCGTGGGGCATGAAAGAGAAGCTGTGGTTGGGAAGGGAGTGAGACAGGGTTGTAGCCTCTCCCCGATGTTATTTAATCTGTATATTGAGCAAGCAGTAAAGGAAACAAAAGAAAAATTTGGAGTAGGTATTAAAATCCATGGAGAAGAAATAAAAACTTTGAAGTTCGCCGATGACATTGTAATTCTGTCAAAGACAACAAAGGACTTGGAAGAGCAGTTGAATGGAATGGACAGTGTCTTGAAAGGAGGATGTAAGATGAACATCACCAAAAGCAAAACGAGGATAATGGAATGTAGTCGAATTAAGTCGGGTGATGCTGAGGGAAATAGATTAAGAGATGAGGAACGTGATGAAGTAAAGGAGTCTTGCTATTTGGGGAGCAAAATAACTGATGATGGTCGAAGTAGACAGGATATAAAATGTAGACTGGCAATGGCAAGGAAAGCGTTTCTGAAGAAGAGAAATTTGCTAACATTGAGCATAGATTTGAGGGTCAGGAAGTCGTTTCTGAAAGTATTTATATGAAGTGTAGCCATGTATGGAAGTGAAACATGGACGATAAATAGTTTAGACAAGAAAAGAATAGAAGCTTTCGAAATGTGGTGCTACAGAAGAATGCTGAAGATTAGATGGGTAGATCACATAACTAATGAGGAGGTATTGAATAGAATTGGGGAGAAGAGGAGTTTGTGGCACAACTTAACTAGAAAAAGGGATCGGTTGGTAGGACATGTTCTGAGCCATCAAGGGATCACCAATTTTGTACTGGTGGGCAGGGTGGAGGGTAAAAATCGTCGAGGGAGACCAAGAGATGAATACACTAAGCACATTCAGAAGGATGTAGGTTGCAGTAGTTACTGGGAGATGAAGGAGCTTGCACAGGATAGAGTAGCATGGAGAGCTGCATCAAACCAGTCTCAGGAGTGAAAACCACAACAGCAACAACAACAACAATGTGAGGTATAAGAGAGCAAGGTCAATAGCACTATGTTGAACATCTGTACCAAATAATTTTCAACACTCAACATATCCATCCTCTTGCAACTGTATAACCAGCAGGCATTACAGTACACAAATAAGAATACGAATTCACGCACCTGCATGTCAAAAAAGTAAACTGAACGCGATCGGAAAAGTCTTGAAGTTATTTTTGTACAACGCTTTTCATGAGATACAGGATGTTAAAAACGTATTTCATACTTGAGAGTTAATAGTACGGGGAAAATCGAGAAGAAAATGTCGAGTAAAAGTGAGCTCCAAAGGGCATAACTCAAGACCTATGAGCATTTGTTCATCTTCGCAGCTGTGGAACAGTTCTCTTCTAGCGCAACTTCTTTGCTGTTATGGGCGACTTGCAGAATACAGTACAGTCCCCTGTTATTGTGTGCAGTTAGGGCATGCTGTAAACATAAGTTTGTTTTGAAACTTCCTGGCAGATTAAAACTGTGTGCTGGACCGAAGTTGGGATCTTTGCTTTTCGGTGGCAAGTGATCACGACTCCTACTTTTCGTATTTCGCAGAAACAAAGAATATTATGAGGCATGGGTTATTCACAGCCTGTAGGATGTTCCAAGAACGAAATTTTCACTCTTCAGTTGATTGTGCCTTGATATGAAACTTCCTGGCACATTAAAACTGTGTATCGGACCGAGTCTCGAACTCGAGACCTTTGCCTTTCGCGGGCAAGTGCTCCACAGAATGACAAGCGCACCGTAAACCTGTTAACCACGGATTCTCGCGAGTCTTCCGTATGTTATAGAGGGGCCTGCCCAGGGTACTTAGCTACTGGTTTTTCATGTGATGGACCCTAGTTTCCGAAAGTCACTGTACGACCATCTAAATTTAGGTTCCTGTGTTTTCACTAAAGTGGCTGAGGTAAAAACTGGGATAGTACCTTTCAAATCGACGTGTTTGATTTTCTTCTCCCATCGTATGCCAATCCGAGCTTCTGCACAGTCTCTGATGAACTCACTGTCAACAAAACTGTCAACAAACCTACAAACACTAAACAACTTCCCTTCTCCGAGAGTTAAAATGATGGCAAGGATAAAATTAAAAGTCTTAGAAGACAGAAAATTTGTGGAAATAACACAGATACACTGAGCTGGAAAACATCATACTGGCTCTGATATCCAAATTTCATGAGCATCTACTTAATGGAGTGTTGGTCCGCCTTTGGAATGAAATGCAGCAGCAATTCTGCCTGTAATGGACTCGACAAGTCCTTGGTTGATTACTGGAGGTATATGGTATCAGAGATAATACTGAACGTCGCTAACACCCAGCAACATTATTTAAGTTTTAATGAAGGATAAAAACAAGTTAAATTGCATGGATCATACCACAAATCTCTGGTATGTCATACCTTAGATCACATGATGCAAATTGGGACGCCTTCGTCACGGTCTTTGAAGGTCGTTTCACCTATGTTTGTCAGTAGCTGCTTAGACACAGTGCAGAAATGTTTAAAATCTGTGATTTGGTCACCTGTTTTTTTCCACAACCACATCAAGTGAGTAAGTCATTCTAACTGCCAGTCAGTTAGCCTATTACACAAATGTTCTCACTTTTACATTTGACAAAATTGGTTTATATAATCGGAGATCATTACTTGACAATGATTTGTTTTCTATTTAAGTGTAATAATTTTTAATACTTGCAACACTTGATAATGCAATTTAGATTGTGGAATTAAACTTGATGTACAGCCAAAGGGCGGTTATATCTTTCAAAAAGTTTAATCAGACTATGGCTCCACATAAAAATAAAATCATATCAGAAACATTGAGAAACTAGAAGTGTTAAAACAGGAAAAAACATTACTGACATACATTCACGTTACATTGAGAGCTGTTAAAAATGCATTAAAATCTATAACATAAAGCACTCAAGGCAAATAAATAAAAGATAGCCTGAATAAGACAATCTTGGTTGTAAACTGTTTTACCTGTTTACTGACAATGTTGTGTTTCGCCCTTATGGCGGTCTTCAGATTAACTTAAGAAGTAATGTGGTGAACCAACATCCGTCCTTTAATGCCAGAATAAGGCACTGATAAAAAATTATAAGGAAACATCGTCCTATCATTTGCCTAATGACGATAGGACGAAGCTTTCTCGTAATGCCTTACCCTGGCATGAAAGGACGGATATTGGCTCACAACATTACTTTTCACATTAATCTGAAGTGCCCCACTATGGTGAAGCGCGACATTGATAATAAAAAATAAAGCAATTTGCAACCAAAACTGTCTTATTCCAAATAATTGATAACTGGTTGCTGTAACAGGCGTCGAGCATGGTATGGAACCAATTATACTTAAGTAAAAAAATATCTTGGAAAGCCATAATTAAAACCATGAATATAGTAAATCATTAGAGGTCTAGCAGCAAACTAAAAGGTTTGTCAACTAATTTCATCCTACCTGGAAACAGCGCAGTGCACGCTACCTATGGGGTGCGTATAGCGCAGAGCAACACAAATTAAGCAAACAGTTATATTATAAACAAAAATGGTTGTAACAAGAGACTAAGCTTAGTAACAGAAGTATGAAAATGGGTAATAAATGAAATGTACAGGAAAACGCTATAAAGAGAAACAGCAATTAAACGTGCCATCTGTCCATTGCAGATAGCATTAAAATGCTTAAAATGAACAGAATTAACATAGAAGGAATAACAGATATGGAATACGTTAAAAGTAATTTATTAAAGCAACAGTCTTGGAGATATGTGGAACCACATATTTACCCATCAGTCAGGCTATTAGTACACATTATGGGTCTGTGCTTTGTGAGGAAGCAGCTGATGCCCGATAGTGTCCGGATTTGACCCATCAGGCTCAGAGCAGGCAAATATGTTAACCAAGACATCAATGTGAGTTCACTATCAAGCACTTCAAACTACTGTAGTACGTTTCTGGCCTTGTGACACGGATTGTTATCGCCGGCCGAAGTGGCCGTGCGGTTCTAGGCGCTGCAGTCTGGAACCGCGAGACCACTACGGTCGCAGGTTCGAATCTTGCCTCGGGCATGGATGTGTGTGATGTTATTAGGTTAGTTAGGTTTAACTAGTTCTAGGTTCTAGGGGACTAATGACCTCAGAAGTTGAGTCCCATAGTGCTCAGAGCCATTCGAACCATTTTTTTTGTTGTCCTACTGGAAGATGCCATCATCGTTGGGGATGAGGAGAAGACTGAAGGCATGCATAGGGCCCGTGATAATGTTTACGTAGTCCACAGGCGCCATGGCGCTGTAGATTACTACCACAGATCCAATTGAAGCTCAGATGAATGCCCCCTCCCCAACATAGTACTGCTCCCACCTGCTTTCATCTACGTTGTGGTGCATATTTCTAGAAGCCATTCACGTCGGTGATGGCTTAGTGGGTCATAACCAGTCGAACTGGAATAGCAATATATGTGATTCGTCCTAGCAGGTGATACGTTTCCACTGATTCATAGTCTACTCTCGACGATGGCATTTGCATTGCGATCATAGTTGACGATATCGTTGGAAGTACATGGGAAGATGATCGTGTGTTGCAGAATTGCTTACTGAAGTTCTTGCTCTGTAAAACTTGTCCTTCTACCAGCATCTCTCACAGATCGCCGTCTACCATTCTTTACAGAGCGGGGAAGTATCCAACCTCTACGTTCCGTGCTGAAGTTTGGACATCCAATTCCTTATCTCCCACTAATGATTTCGCTGTCCTTCAACAATCTGGTATGTACACTCTCGTCAGTAGCATGTATTTCTGAGGTGCTCTTTCCCAGGCTAGAGCCATAACAGTCTGTCCTTTGTTAAAGTCGCTTACATCAGTGGATTTGCTGTGCATTGTTAAAATGATTCCTCATCCGCCTCTGTTCCACTTACACAATACTTATTAAGTGCCCATGACACCACCAGGCAGTCTATAATGTCATGTTTGTCAGTGGTGAAATGTACTGACTCACCAATAGTGAGGCTGAATGTATTTCAAGACAGCCCGCATTGTTGCCAGGTCGCCATCCACTATCCCCTCCTCCCACCTCTCCATACAATGTTACACAGTGTTAACAGATTCTTCCTTCCTCCCATCCCTCTGATGGCACAAGCCAATTGCCCTATGTATGAAATGAGTGGAAGTTAAAAAACTGGTGAGAAATACAAAAGCCACGCGGGATTAGCCGAGCGGTCTATTGCACTGCAGTCATAGACTGTGCGGCTGGTCCCGGCGGAGGTTCGAGTTCTCCCTCGGGCATGGGTGTGTGTGTTTGTCCTTAGGATAATTTAGATTAAATAGTGTGTAAGCTTAGGGACTGAAGACCTTAGTAGTTAAGTCCCATAAGATTTCACACACATTTGAACATTTTTGAACAGAAATACAAAACTGCCCAATTGTGCTAGAGGATTTTCCCCTTCTCCTCTGACACCACTGTGGATGTAGGCCACTTATCCTAATTTTAAACTGACAGAAAAATAAAATATTTATTTGTAGAGCAATGTTCAGTTGATGTGGATTTCAGAACTCCAATACAGCAACCCAAGTGGCGCCTTGGACACATTAGAACAGTAACTGTGATGTCACAATTCAAAATGGCGACCTGATCATACTACGACATTCACTTAAATCCAAGACTGCTGATTCAAAGCAATGTGCTTGGTTTTCGATTTCCCCCAGTCCTACGAAATCATGTTCTCGGGCGGTGGATTTCGTGGATACTGGGACAGCCTGCACCATTGCCAGGTGCCTTGCGTTAGGTACACAATCTAAAATATTTTTATGATATTACCTTAAAGATGCTAACAAATGTGGACCTATAACTCATTACATCGCCTTTCTAGCTGGAAAACATTCTGCACCTGCCACATTATGCATGGTTGCGAGATTTCCTGTTTCCCTCTGGGTCTTCCCTGATGTCACAGTGAAAGTAACACTTGGTAAGTTTAGAGCCCAAAATGAACACTTGTGTTAGAAATAAAATACAAGCTAATCAACCATCCTTCAAGGTTTCCCCACTGTATAAGTCAATTTGTTAAAATTTCGCTGTAACAGAGCACTTTATTTCAGTACAGATTTAACATGAACTGTTTTACTACAATTAAGCTGTAACAGTGTAATTTTGCTGTGCAATTCAGTAGTAACATGGGACAATTTGTTACAGTTTCATTGTAACATGGGGCACGTTATTACAGTTCTTGCATTAGCATGGGATAATTTGTTGAAATTGACGTTCTAAAGGGACAAACTCTAGGAAGTTGCTTGGGATACCAAAACAAAAATCTTTCTTTAATGTCCTATTTTCCTTTGAGGATTTTTTTAGCTTGTACAACGAGTTTGTCTCTGGACAATAATTACTAAAACCAACAAAGTGTGGGAAGTTGTGTGTGACACTGCAAACACTTTTTCTAATGTGTTTTCCTGTGAGGCCACATTTCAAGAGGACATCAAATCTTGCTTACAGTAGACAAAAAGTGACACAAAGCATTTTTAATTCTTTATTACTGTGAGACAACAACACCAAAACAACACAATTACCATAATTATTTAAAAATTCAGGCACTGCTTTTTAAGTGAAAGGTACACCAGTGAGTCAAAAATCCGTCTAACAGTGTTAAAGATGGCTGAAGTGTCCTTAACTTATGTTGCTGCTACTGTCTGAGCAATAAGATCTTCTTCTGATTTAAGAAGGGTTTTGTAAACAAGATCGCACATGAAACTTCCTGGCAGATTAAAACTGTGTGCAGGACCGAGACTCGAACTGCTATGAGGAAGGGGCGTGAGTCGTGCTTGGGTAACTGAGTTGGTAGAGCACTTGCCCGCGATAGGCAAAGGTCCCGAGTTCGAGTGTCGGTCCAGCACACAGTTTTAATCTACCAGGAACTTTCATATCAGCGCAAACTTCGCTGCAGAGGGAAAATCTCATTCTGAAGATTGCACATCTTTCCCTACACCAAAAAGTCAAAAGTGGTCAAATAAAGGACTCCAGTAGTCCATGGTACAAGACCACCTCTGCCAATCTACTTTTCTGCAAAATATCAGTTCAGGGTGACTGAAATTTTCTGGCACCTTGTTGTGCTGGAACCACATGCACTGTCTTGTAGCGAGTGGTACATTATGCTGCAATTCTGAAATGCTCTGGCGAGGAAATTGTAATAACGCCTGCTATTTAAGGTCCCAGGTAGGAGATGTAGCCACCAGTAGCACTTGCCCACACATTCAACAAACACGTGAACTGCGGATGCTGAAGACCCGATCGCTATGTAGCGTAGCAACCAGCGTTGATCGGAGTTGTGACGCCATTTTATAATTTAATCGTTCGTCGTACATAGCCTGCTATTGCCGCTGCTAGGGGGCTCGTAGCAGTGCCGTTTAGCACCGTCGTATTTGTTGCGCGAAGGTGGTGCCAAGATGCCGTCCCTGAGTAAAGCTGCACGTTCTTTTAGATGACAAATGAGGGTAACAAATCAAGTGTCGTCGTCGAAGATGTTCAGTGAGGTGAATACGCACTTTGCAGCGGAGAACCATAGGGCAGGCTGTTCGAGTCTGAACGGAGGTCATTTCGGTTGTGAGTTGAGTTTGTGAGGAAAAATAGGCTGTGACAGGTGGTCGCGGCCCGGAAGAAAATGAAGCACTCAGTAAGACTAAATGTAGGAGTGTTTGAACAGGAACGAGCGGAGCGAGTGAATGCCCAATGCCGAAACGCGGTGCGGCTGTCGCGGAAGGCTCGTGAGGCATTGCACTGGGTAAACGAAGTTCTGCTTGTTTATTTGTTGTGAACTCGGTTTAGAATCTCGTTCGATGTCCACTAATAAGTTATTATGTAGATTTTGATACCGCCGTATGTGTTGTGGGAATGTGTGCCAAGATGACGTCACTGAATAAAGCTGCATGTTCTGCAGGATGACAGATGAGGGTGACGAATGGAGTGTCGTCATCGACACTCAATCGAATTTAGGTTTTAGTAATCAGTTGTCAGTTTGCTGCTATTGTCGTGGCGTAATATGCGTTGCGGTGACTGGCAGCAGTTCATACATAGCTGAGGTGCACTCTTGTTTTGTCACAGGGCTGTGTCAATACAATGATTGCACTGCCGGTACACTTCACATGCGTTTATTCCGGACACGTTATTCCCTGTAGCCGGTACAACTATGTTGGCGGGGGAAAGTGGCTGATTTGTTACCGCGCAGGAAAACGTTTCTTTCGAAAGCTCGTGCGACATGGTACGTGGTTTTGACGTGGGGTCAACACTGAAGGAACGTTCCCTCTCAGGTGATGGGCAGTGTCCTAATAACGTAGTCGGAACTGAGGTTGTGCAAAAGATTTACTTATAAAGCGCAATACAATGACACGTTGACGCTCAGTCAGACACAGAACGCACTGCAGTCTTTATTCCGTTCAAAGATAAAACTCCCTTCACTCTTCAATTACGTATGTTGCTGTCGATATCCCCATAGTTGTACTTTCTCAAGTAAAATTCTAAGCATTTCATATGTAAGGAATGCACATCCGTCCAGCAGAAAAAAAGTTTATTTGCGTGAAATTTCGTGGCAATGTGAGGACACTGTAACGTAATGACGAACAGACGAAGACGCGCCGTTTAATCGGTGAAAAAAGAGGAAATTTCCAATGAGGGGCAGTTTTCTTTCTGATGAAATTCAGAAGACTGTATGTGGAAGAGAGGATTACAGTAGTGAAACAGAGTAAGGAGTGTGAATATACATACAGTATGCAGAAGTTCCCAGACAACTATCATAGTAGCATTCTTATAGTCTGAAGAAGAAATAATGTTCATATGTGTGTGAAATCTTATGGAATTTAACTACTAAGGTCATCAGTCCCTAAGTCTACACATTACTTAACCTAAATTATCCTAAGGACAAACATACATCCCCATGCCCGAGGGAGGACTTGAACCTCCGCCGGGACCAGCCGCACAGTCCATGACTGCAGATCCTAACCCATCGCGACAAAGAAGAAATAAAACTATCGACGAAGAATAGGGGAAAATTCAAGAAAAGAAAACGCAAGAACCAAGATTTCAAGACCGCTAAATTTGACCGAGGAACGACGCAGAATATCAATTGGTCATCAAGACGCTGAATGTACGAGAAGAATCAGTTGTCACAAAACGCTTGCGTGTACAGAACAGTTATCATCTTGCTTCAGGAGAGACAGCGAACTACAGTGGCAACACAGTTTTGCGAAAAGAGAATATTATTGTTTATCTGCTATTTGAAAGAGTTACCTATGAAAAGATTTACTATACACTCCTGGAAATGGAAAAAAGAACACATTGACACCGGTGTGTCAGACCCACCATACTTGCTCCGGACACTGCGAGAGGGCTGTACAAGCAATGATCACACGCACGGCACAGCGGACACACCAGGAACCGCGGTGTTGGCCGTCGAATGGCGCTAGCTGCGCAGCATTTGTGCACCGCCGCCGTCAGTGTCAGCCAGTTTGCCGTGGCATACGGAGCTCCATCGCAGTCTTTAACACTGATAGCATGCCGCGACAGCGTGGACGTGAACCGTATGTGCAGTTGACGGACTTTGAGCGAGGGCGTATAGTGGGCATGCGAGAGGCCGGGTGGACGTACCGCCGAATTGCTCAACACGTGGGGCGTGAGGTCTCCACAGTACATCGATGTTGTCGCCAGTGGTCGGCGGAAGGTGCACGTGCCCGTCGACCTGGGACCGGACCGCAGCGACGCACGGATGCACGCCAAGACCGTAGGATCCTACACAGTGACGTAGGGGACCGCACCGCCACTTCCCAGCAAATTAGGGACACTGTTGCTCCTGGGGTATCGGCGAGGACCATTCGCAACCGTCTCCATGAAGCTGGGCTACGGTCCTGCACACCGTTAGGCCGTCTTCCGCTCACGCCCCAACATCGTGCAGCCCGCCTCCAGTGGTGTCGCGACAGGCGTGAATGGAGGGACGAATGGAGACGTGTCGTCTTCAGCGATGAGAGTCGCTTCTGCCTTGGTGCCAATGATGGTCGTATGCATGTTTGGCGCCGTGCAGGTGAGCGCCACAATCAGGACTGCATACGACCGAGGCACACAGGGCCAACACCCGGCATCATTGTGTGGGGAGCGATCTCCTACACTGGCCGTACACCTCTGGTGATCGTCGAGGGGACACTGAATAGTGCACGGTACATCCAAACCGTCATCGAACCCATCGTTCTACCATTCCTAGACCGGTAAGGGAACTTGGTGTTCCAACAGGACAATGCACGTCCGCATGTATCCCGTGCCACCCAACGTGCTCTAGAAGGTGTAAGTCAACTACCCTGGCCAGCAAGATCTCCGGATCTGTCCCCCAATGAGCATGTTTGGGACTGGATGAAGCGTCGTCTCACGCGGTCTGCACGTCCAGCACGAACGCTGGTCCAACTGATGCGCCAGGTAGAAATGGCATGGCAAGCCGTTCCACAGGACTACATCCAGCATCTCTACGATCGTCTCCATGGGAGAATAGCAGCCTGCATTGCTACGAAAGGTGGATATACACTGTACTATTGCCGACATTGTGCATGCTCTGTTGCCTGTGTCTATGTGCCTGTGGTTCTGTCAGTGTGATCATGTGATGTGTCTGACCCCAGGAATGTGTCAATAAAGTTTCCCCTTCCTGGGACAATGAATTCACGGTGTTCTTATTTCAATTTCCAGGAGTGTAGTTAATTGATGTGAGGACTAAAGTGGATATCATCTGCAAGTGATAGATGGAAATAAAACTGACGCTAGACTATGAAAACCCATCGCTACGCGTGTGCTCATTCTTCTGTGCTGCATGAAACAGTGTCTATATTTCAAACCCAGTTCGTTCTACGACACGACGGTGTGTCGCAGTGCCAGGCGAGATAATTTTTGTATATTTGCTAAAATAATTTATACAGTGACAAGATAGCACCCCACAATCCCTTCTTCTTTCCGAGAACCGCTGAACATCTGCCACGTATCATCTCCATCGATTGTTAGCTACAGCGACATCATTGCAGGTGAACCAAGGCAAAATTGGTGGCGATTCATCTACACCGATGAGCCAAAACATTATGACCACCTGATTAATAAGTTGCTTGTCCGTCTTTGGAACGATTCTGCGAATCAGAGGCCCGACAGTTTGTTGGTAGGTTTGTGGAGATATGTAGCACTATATTTTTATGCACAGGTCGCGTAATTCGCGTTAATAACAGTCCGCTAATTTGCATACGTGCTGAGCGCGCCCGATATCCACCCAGATGGGTTTTATAGGATTGATATCACGCGAATTTGGTCGCTGAGACATCAATTTGAGTTCACTGTAATGCTTCTCAGTCCACTGTATCACTGGCCTTCGAGACACGAACAATTACATTGCTGAAAGATGACGTCGCCATCAGGAGAGACATGAAGCATGAAGGGATGCAAGTGGTTCGCAGTTGTCAGTGTGACTTCGGTTACTACCACTGGTCCCACGCAAGCGCAGCAGAATGTCCCCCATAGCATAATAATGCTCCCATCATCCCGCGTCCGTGGCTCACTGCGCATTTCGAGTCGCCGTTCTCCTCGAAGGCGGAATTGATGGAGACGACCATCTACATAGTGAAGCAAAAATGTGATTCACCCGAAGAGCCGACACGTTTTCATTGATCGACGGTCGAATCCCGAAAGTACTGTGCGCACTGAAACCGTAACTGACGATGTGGTTGGTTCAACATGTGAACACGTAGGGGTGGTTTGCTGCGGAGCTCCATGTTCAACACTGTACCATGAACGGTGTGCTCCGAAACACTTGTGTCTGCACCAGCGTGTCCTCTTTCGGCAGAGATGCCACAGATCACGATCTATCGTACTTCACAGAGCAGAGAAGCCTCCGAATCCCAATTTCTCTGAAGAGTCTTGGACGTCCAAGTATTAGTGCCTAGTATTAGTTTCACTGTCTTTCCACCTCTTTCCGCAGACAGTAGCACGTGAAAATTCGACCAGTTTCGCCGTTTTCGAAATACTCGTACACGGGCTCTGCGTAATAATAAACTTCCGTTTATCAAAGTCGCTTATCTCAATTTTCCCAATTTTCAGGCCACATCTTCGCTAGGGTGATACCCAGTCCGTGTCTGCTCTGCTTACATACTTTTGTTACTGGGTCACGTGACCGAAAAGCGAGAAGGCAGCATTCAACGTCCCGATGGGCAGTAGTCATAATGCTTTGACTCATACGTGTACGTCTCCGGCCGGCCGTTGTGGACGAGCGGTTCTAGGCGCTTCAGTCCGGAACCGCGCTGATGCTACGGTCACAGGTTCGAATCTTGCCTCGGGCATGGATGGGTGTGATGTCCTTACGTTAGTTAGATTTAAGTAGTTCTAAGACTAGGGGACTGATGACCTCAGATGTTAAGTCCCATAGTGCTTAGAACCATTTGAACCGTTTTTGTACATCTCCGTAAACGATTATCTCATAGCAGACTTGCGAGTGAACGTTAACTAGGTGACAAGCCACGCGATAACGATACGCACATATACAAAAGGCGGTATACCACAATACCCAAGGTATAAAACGGCAATGCATTTGTACTCAGTGATTCTTGCGGAAAGTTTTCCTACGTGAAAACAGCCGCACGAGGCGTACTAACTGACATTGTAAGCGGAGTTATAGCTGGAGCTAGACGCACGGGGCATTCCATTTCGGAAATCATTAGAAAATTCATAATTCCGAGATCCACAGTGCCAAGAATGGGCCGAGAATATCAAATTTCAGGCATTACCTCTCACCACCGACAACCCAGGGGCCGACACCCTTCAGTTAACAACCAGCAGCAGTGACGTTTCCTTAGAGTTGTCAGTGAGAACAGACAAGAGACATTGCGTAAAATGATCACCAAAACTAGTGTGGAACGTGCGACGAACGTATCCGTTTCGACAGTGCGGCGAAATTTGACGTTAGTGGGCCATGGCAGCAGACAGACGACCCGAGTACCTTTGCTAACACCACTAAGTCGCCGGCAGCGCCTCTCCTGGGTTCGTGACCATGTCGGTTGGAAATTAGACGACTGGAAACCGATGGCCTGGTCTGATAAGTCTCGATTTCAGTTGGTAAGAAGTTACGGAAGGGTTCGTGATTGGCGCAGACTCCACAAAGCCATGGACCAAAGTTGTCAGCAAGTCACATTGCAAGCTGGTGACGCGTCAATAATTCTGTGTTTACATGGAATGGACCGGTTTCTCTGCTCCGCCTGAACCATTGATTAACTGTAAATGTTCACATCCGGCTACCTGGAAACCATTTGCATCCATTCATGGACTTCATTTTCCCAAACGACGACGGAATTTTTGTGGATGATAGTGCATCATGTCACCGGGCCACAGTCGTTGGCGAATGCTTTGAAGAACTTTCAGGACAGTTCGAATGAATGGTTTCGACACTCACGTCACCCGACTCGAATCCCGTCGAATATTTATGGGAAATAATCGATAAGTCGAAATCCTCCACTGGCAACAGTTTTGCAATGATGGCTCAGTATTTCTGTAGGAGACTTCCAACGACTTGATTCCATGCCACGTCGAGTTGTTGCACTACGCCGGACAAAAGGAAGTCCGACACGGTATTAGGAGGTATCCTATGACTTTCGTCATCTCAGTGCAACATATAAAGGCAGTTATCCAGATAATAATAATTATATTAAATACATCTTAGTTTTTTCTAAAACTTAACTCTCAGTTAAAATGTTATTACACTACTTAATTTCACTGTGATGGCGCACCACATGCCTGGAATACGTAATGTAACAATAATTAATGCATTTTCAGTAGTGAAAACTTTTGTCATTTGAAGTACTTCGTAAATATATCGATTTGAAGTGGTTCAGCCTCCAATATATACTTAACTTATACGAAACTTGACTGATACGTACACAATCGAACTCAAATTTTGAAATTTTTTGGTAAGTTTTACAGGACCAGACTGCTGAGGTCAGCGGTTCCTAGGCTTACACACTACGGAATCTAACTTAAAGTACTTACGCTATGTACAACGCACACACCGATGACAGAGGGAGGACTCGAACCTTCGGCGGGGAGAGACAAGCGAGCCGTGGCAAGGCCCCTCGAACCGTGCGGCTACCCCGTGCGGCCGCACTCAATAATACCAGTAGTTCCTTAGACAGTCCGTATTGCGAACTTCATTTGAGTTCTCTTACACGGAACTGACAGGTCAATAAATGTCAACAATTCACTTTGATTTATACTTAATTAGTTCCATGTTGTAAGAGATGCGCTAAATGTCCTGACAAATAGTGATCGTGTACAAATGAGCTAAGCACACTGTTAATATCACACTAAAATTATGTCACTTCTCTTCGAATGCGAGCTGGAAATCACACTAAAATTAGAACGTTTCTCTTCGAATGTGTGCTGGCGTGCAAATAAAAAAGACGTAAACGTGTTTTGTAGTGCTTTCTCAATAACTAAATACGAGTGTCGAGTGCTGGAGGGGTCAGTCAGACTGCGCATGCTCAGAAGTAACGTGATCCGTGCCGGCAGGCAACATGGACAATACTGCACATGATCCGCTGAAGATGTTTCTTTCCAGTAGATCTTAGGAGAAGAAGGTAAGAATTAAAAAATTAGGTTAAAAATTAGGTAGAACTACTCCAAATTTATATCTAACAAGGATATGGCACGGGACGTGCTTCACCGATTTGGCTCAAACTATGTCATTAGAAGCAGGTAGATACCTCTTTCAAGTTCTTATAACATTTCGTCTGAGTGGACCGCAGGAAAAAGTAAAACGCTTTATAACAATTTATGAGGAGATCATGAGGGATTTTTGAACGATATTGCACATATCGATGCCTTTGCGCAATTGTCGAGTGCGGTGACGCAGTTTATTTGCTTGGGTGAGATTCTCACCGCTACACTTTTCCATTTTATTTTATTTACCATAACGTTAGACTATTAATTACAAAAAGGAGTGTACGAGGAAATTTAGTATGAAATCATATGAAAGGAAATGGATTTGTGAGTGTGATGTTCGCAATGCATTTTATTGATTTCCATGTTTGTTAAAAAAAAAAAAAAAAGGTTCAAATGGCTCTGAGCACTATGGGACTTGACTACTCTGGTCATCAGTCCCCTAGAACTTAGAACTACTTAAACCTAACTAACCTAAGGACATCACACACATCCATGCACGAGGCAGGATTCGAACCTGCGACCGTAGCAGTCGCGCGGTTCCGGACTGCGCTCCTAGAACCGCTAGACCACCGCGGCCGGCCCGTGTTTGTTATTCGGGAACAAATATGCGTGGGGCGCAGGGGGAGTGAAAGATCTTCGACATATTAATGCACCAACAAAAAATAGTGTAGAAATCATGAACATATGAACAACGTACTTGATCTTATTGCGTGAGGTGAAGCTAATATCGCAAGAATATTAAATCGCGGCCTTCACAGAGACATAGTTTATCTTTGTAATACTGTAGCACACTGGTAAAATTTTGCACCACCCACTACTGATTGCAAGTGACTGCTACTGGAAGTGGCATCAGTCAGTCAATGTAGCATAAACTGGACGTATTCGAGCACACGAAAGCAGTATTGCAGGATGCTCATGCAACCAGTCAGTATTAGTACATCATATTACTACATTATTGTTATATTTTAACCGTTTTATTTGATATCGACAGTGACAGAGACTACAAACCACGTTTAAACGAGATTTGGTAGTATTTCACAGTCACTTGGTAGGGCTTTCTCCATATCATTTAGTCCCCGAATTGTTTAGGCAGACAATAAAGGTATATAATTTCAAGTAATTATACCTATTTATTCAGGCAACACTTTAACCGTTTTAAATGGCATCCGTAAAGGTAGTGAATGCAGAAGAATGATCCCTATAATTATTGGTAGTCATCCTCAATTGATAAAAGAAGCAAATATCAACCATTGTCATCAACAAAAGCAGCGATTCGACGGGCACTGCTGAATAAAGGACTTCTTTCTCTTCAGCTATAATCATACGTGTTGCTCGTTCATGGTTTTTAATGCCATCTTTGTTATGGTGTTGCCTTTTTTATATCCAGTACTCTAAAAAAAAAGAACGTTCTTGACTTTCAGATGGTATTCGAGACAGTTTCACACTGCCTCCTAAGAAAGAAAACACTGTAATATGGAATTTCAGACGATATCTGATTGGACTGGAGAGGTCCTAGCAAACACAGTATGTTATTATTAACGGGCAGGATTGTTCAAGGATCTCTACTTCCCGCACTGCATCCTAAGGAAACCGGGGGATGTTTCCCGAGTCTTTACGAACATAACGTATACAGCGAAATCGCAACGTTAAAATATTGTAGTGAAAGGCAGGACGAGGTGCAGAGAATCGATACTTGATACAAAGGTTCGTTGTTGACCTTGACCATAAACAAATGTATTACGGAGAAATAAGAGGAAAGACCCATTATGATACGACGATAGCGTAAGTAGAGAAAATCCATAGAAGAGCAATATGTTTTGTCATATGTTTATTTATTAAGTGCGGAAGTTTGATGAGGATGCTCAGTCAACTCCAGTGGCAGAGGTTGCAAGAGAGGTGTTCTGCATCGCTGTGTGGTTTATTATTATAATTCCGAGAGCGTACTTTCCTCGAAGATTCTAAGCATGTATTGATTCCTCCCACGTATACCTAGCAAAAAGTCCACGAACTAAAATTAGAGATATTCGGTCTCAGACTGAGGGCCATAGACATTAGTTGCTCTACCGCTAGAGCTTGTAGACTGCAGCCCTTGATATAGATGTAGCTGTAGAGGATGGTTATAATTAAACTTTCGCTACTTGGGCCAGTGTAGAGGGAAAACTATCGGTACCCAACTCTTCACGAATGATTTTCAGACTGTGTGATGCGGGATTTGCGTTGTTGGTAGTGTAAGTGTCGTAGCTTGCTGTTAGCGCCGGTACTGGGACGGCAACGTAGGATTGAAACACGAGCGTCAATGAGCATTACAGTTGCAGTCACCTTGGGTCTGGACAAGGTGAGTATGGCTTCACATTATCAAAACTGTGGTGACAAAAGTTACGACTCCAGAGAGTACCTCACCACAGTTGATAAGCCGCATTCAGTACACTCGTACGGCAGCAGCCATTTGGGTTCGCAGTACAACTATAACGTGTACTTTAATTTTGCCTGTCTACTTCTTGTGTGTCTTCATCCTCATCGTCAACGCCGTGTTTTTATATTTTAAATTCCGCAACTTTCCGCCATTTTGGTGTTATTAACAAAGTCACCGTTTTATCACCTTTTTATATTGTTTGTATCTTACCATGGTTTAACTCTTCTCTCGGCTTTAGAGCAGCGTATTAAGCTGCTGTCAACACGACTAATCGACACGCAATAAAGGAAAAAAAAAGTATGCTAAAGTCCACCACGGGCCGCAGCTGCCAACCGTGGGCATCACGTGTCTGGATAGCGATTGGTCGGTGCCTCGTTAAATACCGAAGCACTGAGCTATGGAAGACAGTTCTCTTCGTGCGCCGAGTCGTGTACAGTCTCCAGTTACCGCCGAGCCTACAAGTTGCAGTGATTTTCCGTCGTCTCCGAGACTCAGGCTCCTTAGGCATCGTAAGTCAGCTCTGGACTCACTCAGAGGCACAGTGACAGGAGCATAATATTTTAGAGGACTTGTGATAATTTCAAACATCTAATTCTGCACGACATTTCACAAGGAGAAGCATCATTTGAGTATTGCTTCATATTTAACAATTATCAATTTATTACTAATTGTTGGGAATCTTTCTGATTGAAGATAACCTTCGCCGTCCTCCTGCATTCCCAACGAAAACAACAGCAACTCTTCGAGAGTATCGGCGTATTAACCATAGATAACTACACCCTCATAACCCACCCGCCTAGCCGCTCGGTCTAACGCGCTACTTCCCGAGTGGGAAGGCGTGCCGCTCCCCGGCACGAATCCGCCCGGCGGATCTGTGTCGAGGACCGGTGTCCCGGCCAAACTGTGGATGGTTTCAGAGGCGGTTTTCCTTCTGCCTCAGCGAATGAGAGCTGGTTCCCCTTATTGCACCTCAGTTACACTATGTCGCCGATTGCTGCGCGTACATTACCACGCAAGTATTTGGGGTTACACTCGTCTCGTATGAGACGTACCCAGAGGGGTCCACTGGGGGTCGAACCGCACAATAACACTGGGTTCGGTGCGGGGCCTCGAGGTGACTGGGTGTTTGTGTTGTCCTCATCATTTCATCATCATTCATGAAAGTGGCGAGATTGGACTGGGCAAAGTTTGGGAATTTGTACGGGCGCTGATAACTGCGCAGTTGAGCGCCCCACAAACCAGTCATCGTCATCATCATCGCTGTGGGGCGACAGCGGGATGGGTGGACTGTTGTGGGGTTTGTAACGTCTCTTAGCAAAAGACATAGTACATGTGATAAAAAAGAAAAGGAGAAAAGAATAATTGAACTGGATGATTGTAATTGCGTGGACAACGATTGTGTTAACTTTATGTAATGTAGAGAAAGCATTATGTGTCATGTTTTGTTCTTATATAGAATTATGTACTGATTTTTTTTAAGATAATATCTGTGTCGGCGAGTACTTAAACCGCCACAGACGATACTTATTAAATGTCAAACAAAGATGACAATATGTGACTAGTGTAAATAGTAATGACCGAACATTAATTTCGCTGTCGTCTTCTTGGAGTTACGTGAGTAGGAAGAGCCTGTGATGTTATATTATACGCTTGCGTAGCATTCTTTTGTCAAGATTGAGAGAAGGACGCCATTAGACATTGGTTTGTAAAGGTGCGTAATATTTTAATCTGTTTAAATGTTTTGAATAGAGCTACATAGTGAAAACGTGCTTTATGATTTGTAATAAGCTTGCCTGGTATTTTAACCCATCCCTTAAGAAATTTTCAGTTACTTAAATATTATTCGTGGTGCAGAGCTGCGCTACGAACGAACGAGCTGCTGCCGCGGCGCGTTCAAACTACATTAAATGAAATCAATCATACCGCAAAGAAACGGACAGGTAATAGTAAACTAAAATTATTTCTTTCAGCTTTCGGAATTGCAGAGCAGAGCAGCAGATTTTATGATGTGTTTTACAGGTTGACGTGGGATGCGGATGATATGTTATTAATAGTGCAAAAAGATGATTTTCCTTCGTAACATAAAAGAAATCATGCTGTGCGTAGTTATGGTCTGGCAAACCTTATAGTAAAAACATCCTTTTCTATAATAATAGTCTCGTGTTCTCGTGTTAATAGTGGTACTTATTGGTGTCTTACTTTTAACAAAAATCCACAGCAAAATTTTGATGTTGAACAATCATTGCGTACTGTAACCTCAGTATTGATAACGAAATAATTTTCATTAACCTTTTCAATAACTGTAAAGTAAGGAAGATATGTTTAACTTTATGGCGAGTTACAGTAACGAAAAAATGTTCCTGTAATAGAAAGCCAGGTCCAGAATAATAAGAACATAATATAATTTGTTTTGTTGAAAATTAATGATCCAAAGAAAGTCACAGCACAGCATTCCTAAAAGGTATTTCGGGGCTCTTTTCGTAGCAACATATTTTATCTCATATATTAGTTGTTACGCGAGCAATAATAAAACAAAGCAAATAGACCCAGCGAAAGGTTGTGGACCACTGTGGCTACGGCGGGACGAAGCATTTCCGTCGTTTCTAGGTGTCCGGTTCAATACACAATACCCACACACCATCGTAAAATTATATCTGATATCGTCAGTATAGAGTGTAAAACAGGACATTCTGTACTTGTTTTGTATGGGATATATCATTAGAGACATTATAATTGTAATTAACTAGTGCATAAACTATAAATCATGATTTCCTTTGAATAAAATAAGGAGTAGCAATATTTAAGATGGTTTAGTAAAAATGTAATATTTTGCCCCCTTGAGTGTTTTAGGATTAAAGGAATACGGAGAGTCATCTTCCCACACTACGTTTGAAAAACATGATACGGAAGTTCCGTTTGCTGTTGGGAGTTGCCCAAGGCCAATTGCGCAACAAACTGTTGAAGGAGTTACCGTTTTGCCACGGCTCAGAATGCTGGACCAACGTGCGATATTCAAGTAGCGCAGAAGCCATGACACGACAGATGAACATTCCGGGCAGGAGCAGAACAATCTCTAGTGCGGTTCTAGGACGTCGTGAATGCAGATGGTCTTCACGTAGACTAACGTTTGTCACCTGAACGTAAATATGGTACGCAGTTAACAAACGTTACCTCTCATGTGGAAATTAAGATGTGTTTCTTGCAATGTTTCATTCGTTATTTCTCTTTCGTTTATCCTTCCAAATATTTCCACAGTTTCATTGACTCGTTTATGTAGTGGGCCCTCTCCAGTAGCCAAAGTTCAATTATATCCACCCTGTACGTCTACCTGGCAGCCATTTGCCTTTCTAAATAACAGGATGAAGAGAAAGAAAAACACTGTCTGGATGACTCTCGCGACCTCTGATGTGTATCTATTATATGGCAGTAAAAAAATTAAAGAAAAGTATATACATCTGTTTCTCTTTTAATTTTGTTCGTGGTTTAGGCGCTGCAAAGGCATTATGTGGCGTAGGAACGTGGAGCATACGCATGCAAGCACGCACGCACGCACACACACATACACACACACACACACACACACACACACACACACACACACACACAAACAAACACGAAATTCTACATTGCAAATATCCGTCATTTGTGGCAAGATCATTGCATCATAACGTGCTTCACAAAACGTTCCGTAAAATATTTCATTCATTAAAAGTTCTTCAGATGATTTTTTTGTACAGCTACATTGTGACTGAGAAAAAAAAGGATTTACAGAAAAATCGAAAAACATATTACTGCATCCTCCAATAATCTGCTGTCTCGTTTCGTTATAAAAAAAAAAAAAAGGTTCCTCTCTTCAGTCTCGGACAAGAACCCACTGGTCCTCACAGGGGCATCGCATGCAAACCGGAACGTAAAGATGGAGAGCTTCCTCTACCGAAGCTCTTATTCTAAACACGTCAATGAATACGTTCGGCTTATGAACGAGATTTAAACACTAGACCGCTTCGGGGTACTGGAAAAAAATAAGTCTCGTTGGAAATGCCAGACCTTAGTTACAGCTCTTAACAAATGTCACGGAACCTGTTCCTAGCATTCCAGCAGCAACTTATTTTTCTGTTTTCTTTTTCCTCGAAACATGACAGCCAAACAGTCTCTCACGAACTTTATACCGCACGATCGCCGCTCCGTACACAATAAAATCCCCTTCGGTCGCTGACGCAGAGGCATAAAATTCGTGCAGCACCGATACAAAATTTATTGGACTGCGTGTATCTCGGTTATTAAGACAGCAAGGCGCCGGAACATGATTCAGACTATTGTTTAACCTGTGTCGTTGAACAATCGTATGGTAACTGCAGATGAGCTCTGATTTTTTCTCCGAAATTAAGTGCAAGGTGCGCAGAAT
This sequence comes from Schistocerca gregaria, assembly GCF_023897955.1. NCBI lineage: Eukaryota > Metazoa > Arthropoda > Insecta > Orthoptera > Acrididae > Schistocerca > Schistocerca gregaria. The sequence goes on along the minus strand of NC_064925.1, from coordinate 437,934,192 downwards.
GACTGCGTCGGGATATAAGATATAATTCTTTTTGCTTGGGGAAGCAAACTGAAAGATATTTGTACATAATTTTCACTTTCCCTTGACAACGGATGATGAGAAATTTTTATACGACTGATATACAACACGTGTGAATTACGCGTTTACACCAATTCTTCTGCCCACAGTTGCTTCACGATTTTTCGGGGACGATGTTCGTGTCAGCAGAGGCGATATAACGATGACATAAACCCGCTATGATCTTTGGCGTCACAGACATATGTTAATCAGAATCGTTGTAAACCCGTCGATCATGAAAAATCCATCTCGGTTCTTCAAACATGTGTGAGACTATTGAATTCGAAGCCACTGTGTAGTCATCTATAGGAAATGTAGTAGTAAGGTATGCGTAAGATGACTTTTCATTGCTTTGGGATTTGTTGATGGTTATGTAGCACGTTATCGTGACAGGAGAGACTTAAAAATCCCTTTCTGGCTTTAGGTACACCTTATGAACGGTGCTGTGGTCAGTACAAGTAAGATAATATAATATTATCTTTGACTATTCGCGGGCGTGCAGTTTTATGAGACGAAGTGTTGCCCGGAATTAACATAAATATCGTTCTTCACTTCATTTGTTACAGCAGTCCATCTCCCGTATGGTCTTCAGTACTTTCTTCTCCCAGTGAATTTATAATTGAACGCCTTTACCGGAAATCTTTCTCCAATCATTTTCCCATATTTTCCTTAATTTTTTCGTTTAGGTTAGATGTTCCTAAACCCTTCCCCATATTCTCATTTATTTTACAATATTTCCTCTTCTTAGAAACCTCTTTTGTTGAGCCTGCATTTTGCTTCCTTGGTTTGTGGTTGTAGCACAAGCTTCACTTCCATAAGTAAGAGCTGGTACTACCATTGTTTCACAAAACTACAGCTTGGTTTCTTTCTGGCTCTATTCTGCAAACCTCTTACGATCCTTATTACTTTTTAGTCCACTTCATCGTTATATTTGTAAATGCTGTCGCATACCAAGTATTTATTGTGTTTATTTTTCTCCAAGATTTTATTATTGAAGACTGTTTTAGATGTTAGTGCTTCTCAGCAGAGAAATGATGTGCGTTTCGTTTTATTTACAGAAAAAGTTAGACTGTAATCTGAGGCAATGTGCTACAACTTGTAGACTCCAATCCGAAGTTCATCTTCATTCTCTGTAATCAGAATGAGGTCATATGCATCGAAAATTACATTTATACTAGCGTCACCAACTAAAAATACTCCTTCTACATTTATGAGTAGGGGGAAATACAGCATCCCTGTCGACGCCCTTTGTTTGTCTTCTTTGACTCTGTGATTACAATTTCCATATCTATTACAATTTCGGTGTAAACTCTTAATTTCATTTTCGAGAGAAACCTCGTTAAGTCTTTATATTCCATAGTATTTCTCTGTTCACGGTATCACATGCTTTTGCTTTTGCAAATTCTATAAAGGCAAGCTGGATTTCACCATTGAATTCTCGTCTCTTTCCCATAACTTGTAGTGTACAAATATTGTCGGTAGTTGATCGTTCCTTTCGGAAACCTGGTTGTTTTTCAGATATTAATTTCCAACGATATTTTTTATTCTTGCATTTCGGATTTTGGCATATAGTTTATAGCATGCATCAAGGAGTCCCATACCTTGATAGTTACTACATGTACTTTTTATTGCCCTTTACAGAGATAGATACTTGCCTTTTAGGCAGTCGTTTGGTACCGTCTAACTTCTCTAATGGTGAATAAAGATGTGAACAAGGCTTAGAGGTACGAATAATTCTCCGTATTTCCACACGTCCATATTGGTATCATATAACCAAGTGGCTTTCCTATTCTTTGTAGCTTGCAGAGCTTCTGTCAGTTCCTTCACATCAGTATCGTCTAGGCATTTTGTGTTTGTACGTTACACCCGTGGCCTAGGGATCGTGTCTTTCCCTAGTAATCAAAACATTCCTCCCAGGTTCGAAACTCGCCACAGCTTAGACTTTGATTAGTTATCAGCATTGGCAGCCGAAGAATTCTGGCACAAGAAATCACCCTCATTCTGCCAACAGCCTTGTCACAGAGGGCGGAGAAGCGGGCAGAGGTTCAGGGCACCCTCTTTTCCCTAGGGTGCGAAACTACCCATAAAGGCCGAAGAATCAGTAATGATCAACGGCATGAGGATGCAGAAGACAATAGGAGCCAATGCATTAAAGACGCGTAACGTATATCCACAGGACATGTAACGTGTAACTGACAAGTGTCATGATGATCTCTTCATTGGCAAAAGATTCCGGAATAGTCCCCATTCGTATCTCCTGGAGGAGACTGCGAAGGGGGAGGTGACCATGAGAAAAAGATTGAATAACCAACGAAATATTAACGCTTTGCATGTCGGGGCATGGAATGTCAGAAGCTTGAACATGGTAGGGCGGCTAAACAATCTGAAAAGGGAGACGCAAAGTACTCGAAGGTATAGCAGGGGACGGTGAAGTGAAGTAGGAAGAAGACGAGGAGTTCTGGGATAATTATAGGGTAATATCAACATCAGCAGGAAATCGTATAATGGGAGTATAATTCGTTACGAATAGGAAGGTAGGACAGAGAACAGGTTACTGTGAACAGATCAGTGAATCAGTGATAGGATTTTTCTCATCAAAATCAACAGCAAACCAACACTGAGAACGATTGTTCAGGTATACAGGCCGACGTCGCAAGGTCAAAATGAAGACATAAAGTATGTGAGGATACTGAAAGACTAATTCAGTACGTAAAAGAGATGAAAATCTAATAGTCTTTGGGGAGGGGAACGCAGTTGTAGGTGAATGTAGGCTTGGGACAAGGAATGAGAGACGAGAAAGATTAATTGAGGTCTGTAATAAATTTCAGCTAGTAATAAAGAATATTCTGTTCGAGAATCACAAGAGGAGGAGTTCTTCCTGGAAAAGACCGAGTAATACAGGAAGATTTCAGTTAGATCACATCATGGTGAGACATAGATTCCGAAAGCAGATACTGAATTTTAAGAAGTACTCAGGAGCAGATATACAATGTAGTAGTGATGAAGAGTAGGCTGAAGTTTAAGAGATTAGCAATGATGAATCACTACGCAAAGAAGTGCGATACGGAAGTACTAAAGAATGACGTGGTACTCTTCAAGTTCTCTAAGACTATAGATCCCGCAATAAGGAGTAGTTCGGTAGGCAGTACAATTGAAGAGGACAACATTAAAAACGGAAATCACTATAGTAGGAAAGAGAAACACAGGTACAAAGAAAGTAACTGCGAAGAAAACATGGATAACAAAAGAAATACTTCATTTTATCGATGAAAGAAGGAAGTAGAAAAATACTGAGGGAAATTCGGGAATACAGAAATACAAGACGCTGAGGAATGAAATAAAAAGGAAATGCATGGAAGCTAAGACGAAATGGCCTGACGGAAAATGTGAAGAAAGGAAAAAAGAAATGATTGTCGGAACGACAGACTCAGCATATAGGAAAGTCAAAGCAACCTTCGGTGAAATTAAAGCAACGGAGGTAACATTAAGAGTGCAGCGGCAGTTCCTCTGCTAAATGCACAAGTAGAAAGAGTACACTGAAAGCCTCTATGAGGGGGAAGATTTGTATGATGTGACAGGAGGAGAAACAGGAGTGGTTTAGAAGAGATAGGAGGTCCAGTATTTGAATCAGAATTTGAGAGAACTTTGGAGGATCGAATAAGGCAGAAGGGATATATAACATTCTACCAGAAGTTAAAAAATAATTTGGAGGGGAGGGGGAAGTGGCAACAAAACGACCATTCACATTGGAGGATAGAATGTATTAGTCTGGCGTCGTACTATCTTACTTTCGGAAAAAATCATCCCCACTATTCCGAAGGCTACAAGAGCTGAAAAGTGCTAGAATCATTGCAAAATCAGCTTAACAGTACATACAAGAACAATATACAGAAGAACGGAAAAGAAAGTTGGTGTTAGCTGGCAATCAGTTTGGTTTTAGGAAAGGCAAAGACATAAGAGAGCCAATTCTAACGTCGATGTTGATAATGGGAGCAACACTTAAGAAAAATCAACACAGATTCATAGGATTTGTCGATGTGGAAAAAGGTTTCGTCAATGTAAAAGGGTGCAATATGTTCGAAATTCTGAGACAAATAGGGGTAAGGCATAGTGAGAGAGTGGTAATATACAATACGTACAAGAGCCAAGAGGGAATAATAAGAGTGAACGACTAAGAACGAAAGGCTAGGATTAAAAAGAGTGTAAGACTGGTATGTGGTCCTTCGTACCTAATGTTCAATTTGTACATAGAAGAAGCAAGAGAAAGACTCAGAAGTGGAATAAAAATTCACGGTATGAATGATACGATTCACTGATGACACAGCTATCCTGAGTGAAAGTGAAGAAGACTTACGGAATCTACTGAACGGAATGAGCAGTCTTATGGGTACAGAATATGGAGTGAGAGTAAATCGAAGAAAGACAATAGTAATGAGAAGTAGCAGAAATGACAACAGCGAGAAATTTAACATCGGGATTGAATTCTACTACCTAGACATCAAAATAACCAATGATTGACAGAGCAAGCAGGACATAAAAAGCAGACTAGCACTGGCCAAGGGAAGTCAACTAATATAAAAACATAGGCCTCAATTTGAGAAAGAAATTTCTGAGAATGAACATTTGGAGCACAGCAATGTATGGTAGTGAAACATGGACTGTGGGAAAACCGGAACAGAAGAGAATAGAAGCATTTGGGATGTGGGGTTACAGCGAATTTTGAAAACTAGGTTGACTGATAACGTAAGAAATGAAGAGTTTCTCCACAGAATCATTCAGGAAAGGAAAGTGTGGAAAAAACCAACAAGGAGAAGGAACAGGATGATAGGATATCTGTTAAGACGTCAGGAAATGACTTTCTGGTACTAGAGGGAGCTGTAGAGGGCAACAACGGTAGAGGAAGACAGAGCTTGGAAAACACCCAGCAAATAATTGATACGTAGGCTACAAATGCTACCCTGAGATGAAGAGGTTGGCAGAGGAGAGGAATTCGTGGCGGGCAGCATCAAACCAGACAGAAGACTGACGACTCGAAAAAAAGCAAAGAAGATTTGCGTTGTAGTAGATAGCAGCATGCGGGATCTCTATCGAACTAGGATTACAAACACAACGTCAAATTAGGAAACGATAGAAGATTTGAAAGGACAATGGAAAAACTTAAAAAAAGCCATCCCAAACATAGGTAATGAGGTACTGGGGAATCAAAGGAAAGACAGTAAACGTGAAGGGGCAAGGGTTTGAGCACAATAGATAGAAGCAGCAGTTACACAAAAACATAAAGCTATCAAGACCTACGTAAGTAACCTGACAAATGGATACTATAATGAATATAAATAGAAAGAAAGTAATAAAAACATATAACTCTGAAAACGCATGCAGCGGAACGCTTTATTAGCAGTACAGAGCACAAATTCCATGGGAGACAAACCATCCGTTATAAATAGACAAGAAAATGAACTTATACATGACGGTGATACTGCAGACATCATCATGAATATTCATCAAACAAAAGCAACCGTAAAATTTTGTATTTGTGGGTATCCACAGGCTCCAGGTGCTTAATAAACGTAGATATGGTCCATATTAGGCTCTAACGCGATTTTTATTGTATCTCACAAGCTACGACATGGTCTCGAATTGAACAACGACCAGAATATGGATTAAATTTCCTTTACTTCAGCTGATTTTGTGTTCAGCATTTGACGATGCCACTATGGCTCCAGTGAATTAGGACACGATTATATAAAACAGATCTGAAGATAGTCATTATAGATCGAAACCGGTAGTCTGACGACCTAAAATGTGTGACCATAGACGTGAAGTAAAGGAAATTTATTTTATTTAATGGTGCGATTAGGCAGTCGAAATTAGCTAATAGCACCATTACATAAAAATCACGTTCAGTCTACTACGGACCATGTTTACGTATATTAAAAGTAACCGTAATAGCTTCTGAGCCAGTAAACACTGTGCAAGGAATTGGGAGTTAGGATTTATGGAGACAGAAAGTGGAACGAGCCCACAGTTTCAATCATGGCTGAAGTAAGCGTTTTTCGGTTCGTTGACAGGGAAAAACTGGTAGAAGCCGACCTCGGGGAAGATGCAGTGTGGATTCCGTAGAAATGTTGGAACACGTGAGGCAATACTGACCCTACTACTTATCTTAGAAAATAGAGTAAGAAAAGGCAAACCTATGTTTCTAGGATTTCTAGACTTAGAGAAAGCTTTTGACAATGTTGATTGGATTTTTTTTTTAGTTATCAGTCTACTGACTGGTTTGATGCGTCCCGCCACGAATTCCTTTCCTGTGCTAACCTCTTCATCTCAGAGTAGCACTTGCAACCTACGTCCTCAATTATTTGCTGTATGTATTCCAATCTCTGTCTTCCTCTACAGTTCCCTCTAGTACCATGGAAGTCATTCCCTCATGTCTTAGCAGATGTCCCTTCTCCTTATCAGTGTTTTCCACATACTCCTTTCCTCTCCGATTCTGCGTAGAATCTCCTCATTCCTTACCTTATCAGTCCACCTAATTTTCAACATTCGTCTATAGCACCACACCTCAAATGCTTCGATTCTCTTCTGTTCCGGTTTTCCCACAGTGCATGTTTCACTACCATACAATGCTGTACTCCAGACGTACATCCTCAGAAATTTCTTCCTCAAATTAAGGCCGGTATTTGATATTAGTAGACTTCTCTTGGCCAGAAATGCCTTTTTTGACATAGCGAGTCTGCTTTTGATGTCTTCCTTTCTCCGTCCGTCATTGGTTATTTCACTGCCTAGGTAGCAGAATTCCTTAACTTCATTGACTTCGTTACCATCAATCCTTATATTAAGTTTCTCGCTGTTCTCATTTCTACTACTTCTCATTGCCTTCGTCTTTCTCCGATTTACTCTCAGACCATACTGTATACTCATTAGACTGTACATTCCGTTCAGCAGATCATTTAATTCTTCTTCACTTTCACTCAGGATAGCAATGTCATCAGCGAATCGTATCATTTATATCCTTTCACCTTGTATTTTGATTCCACTCCTGAACCTTTCTTTTATTTCCATCATTGCTCCCTCGATGTACAGATTGAAGAGTAGGGGCGAAAGGCTACAGCCTTGTCTTACACCCTTCGTAATACGAGCACTTCGTTCTTGATCTTCCATTCTTATTATTCCCTCTTGGTTGTTGTACATATTGTATATGACCCGTCTCTCCCTATAGCTTACCCCTACTTTTTTCAGAATCTCGAACAGCTTGCACCAATTTATATCGTCGAACGCTTTTTCCACGTCGACAAACCCTATGAACGTATCTTGATTTTTCTTGAGCCTTGTTTCCATTATTAGCCGTAACGTCAGAACTGCCTCTCTCGTGCCTTTACTTTTCCTAAAGCCAAACTGATCGTCACCTAGCGCATTCTCAATTTTCTTTTCCATTCTTCTGTATATTATTCTTGTAAGCAGCTTCGATGCATGAGCTGTTAAGCTGCTTGTGCGATAATTCTCGCACTTGTCAGCTCTTGCCGTCTTCGGATTTGTGTGGATGATGCTTTTCTGAAAGTCAGATGGTATGTCGCCAGACTCATATATTCTACACAGCAACGTGAATAGTCGTTTTGTTGCCACTTACCCTAATGATTTTAGAAATTCTGATGGAATGTTGTCTATCCCTTCTGCTTTATTTGACCGTAAGTCCTCCAAAGCTCTTTTAAATTCCGATTCTAATATTGGATCCCCTTAGAAGAGTCTAAATCGACTCCTGTTTCTTCTTCTATCACATCAGACAAATCTTCACCCTCATAGAGGCTTTCAATGTATTCTTTCCACCTATCTGCTCTCTCCTCTGCATTTAATAGTGGAATTCCCGTTTCACTCTTAATGTTACCACCGTTGCTTTTAATGTCACCAAAGGTTGTTTTGACTTTCCTGTATGCTGAGTCTGTCCTTCCGACAATCATATCTTTTTCGATGCCTTCACATTTTTCCTGCAGCCACTTCGTCTTAGCTTCCCTGCACTTTCTATTTATTTCATTCCTCAGCGACTTGTATTTCTGTATTCCTGATTTTCCCGGAACATGTTTGTACTTCCTCCTTTCATCAATCAACTGAAGTATTTCCTCTGTTACCCATGGTTTCTTCGCAGCTACCTTCTTCGTACCTATGTTTTCCTTCCCAACTTCTGTGATGGCCCTTTTTAGAGATGTCCATTTCTCTTCTACTGTACTGCCTACTGCGCTATTCCTTATTGCTGTATCTATAGCGTTAGAGAACTTCAAACGTATCTCGTCATTCCTTAGTACTTCCGTATCCCACTTCTTTGCGTATTGATTCTTCCTGACCGTCTTGAACTTCAGCCTACTCTTCATCACTACTATATTGTGATCTGAGTCTATATCTGCTCATGGGTAGGCCTTACAATCCTGTATCTGATTTCGGAATCTCGGTCTGACCATGATGTAATCTAATTGAAATCTTCCCGTATCTCCCAGCCTTTTCCAAGTATACCTCCTCCTCTTGTGATTCTTGAACAGGGTATTCGCTATTACTAGCTGAAACTTGTTACAGAACTCAATTAGTCTTTCTTCTCTTTCATTCCTTGTCCCAAGCCCATATTCTATTGTAACCTTCTCTTCTACTTCTTCCCCTACAACTGCATTCCAGTCGCCCATGACTATTAGATTTTCGTCCCCCTTTACATACTGCATTACCCTTTCAATATCCTCATACACTTTCTCTATCTGTTCATCTTCAGCTTGCGACGTCGGCATGTATACCTGAACTATCGTTCTCGGTGTTGGTGTGCTGTCGATTCTGATTAGAACTACCTGGTCACTGAACTGTTCACAGTAACACTCCCTCTGCCCTACCTTCCTATTCATAACGAATCCTACACCTGTTATACCATTTCTGCTGCTGTTGATATTACCCGATACTCATCTGACCAGAAATTCTTGTCTTCCTTCCACTTCACTTCACTGACCCCTACTAAATCTAGATTGAGCCTTTGCATTTCCCTCTTCAGATTTTCTAGTTTCCCTACCACGTTCAAGCTTCTGACATTCCACTCGTAGAACGTTATCCTTTCGTTGATTATTCAATCTTTTTCTCATGGTTACCTCCCCCTTGGCAGTCCCCTCCCGGAGATCCGAATGGGGGACTATTCCGAAATCTTTTACCAATGGATAGATCATCATGACACTTCTTCATCTACAGGCCACATGTCCTGTGGATACACGTTACGTGTCTTTAAAGCAGTGGTTTCCATTGCCTTCTGCATCGTCATGTCGTTGATCATTGCTGATTCTTCCACCTTTAGGGGCAATTTCCCACCCCTAGGACAAGAGAGTGTCCTCTATCCGCTCCGCCGCCCTCTTTGACAAGGCCGTTGGCAGAATGAGGCTGACTTCTTACGACGGAAGTCTTCGGCCGCCAATGCTGATTATTTATCAAAATTTAGGTAGTGGCGGGGATCGAACCCGGGACCGATGACGTTTTGATTATGAATCAAAGACGCTACCACTACACTACGGGTACGATGCCTTGATTGGAATACTCTCTTTTAAATTCTGAAGTTGGCAGGGGTAAAATAACAGGCAGCGAAAGGCTATTTACAATTTGTACAGAAAGCAGATGGAGGTTGTAAGAGTCGATGGAGATGAAAGGGAAGCAGTGGTTGGGAGGGGAGTGAGACAGGGTTGTAGCCTATCCCCGATGTTATTCAACCTGTATATTGAGCAAGCAGTAAAGGAAACAAAAGAAAAGTTCGGAGTAGGTATTAAAATCCATGGAGAAGAAATAAAAATTTTGAGGTTCGCCAATGACATTGTAACTCTGTCAGGCAGCAAAGGACGTGGAAGAGCAGTTGAACGGAATGGACAGTGTCTTGAAAGGAGGGTATAAGATGTACATCAACAAAAGCAAAACGAGGATAACGGAATGTAGTCGAACTAATTCGGGTGAAGCTGAGGGAATTAGATAAGGAAATGATACACTTAAAGTAGTAAAGGAGTTTTTCTATTTGGGGAGCAAAATAACTGATGATGGTAGAAGTAGGGAGGATATAAAATGTAGACTGGCAATGGCAAGGAAAGCGTTTCTGAAGAAGAGAAATTTGTTAACATCGAGTAGAGATTTAAGTGTCAGGAAGTCATTTCTGAAAATATTTGTATGGAGTGTAGCCATGTATCGAAGTGAAACGTGTACGATAAATAGTTTAGACAAGAAGAGAATAGAAGATTTCGAAATGTGGTGCTACAGAAGAATTCTGAAGATTAGATGGGTAGATCACATAGGCAATGAGGAGGTGTTGAAAATAATTGGGGAGAAGAGGAGTTTGTGGCACAACTTGACTAGAAGAAGGGATCGGTTGGTAGGACATGTTCTGAGGCATCAAGGGATCACCAATTTAGTACTGGAGGGCAGGGTGGAGGGTAAAAATCGTAGAGGGAGACCAAGAGATGAATACACTAAGCAGATTCAGAGGATGTAGGCTGCAGTAGGTAGTGGGAGATGAAGAAGCTTGCACAGGATAGAGTAGCATGGAGAGTTGCATCAAAGCTGTCTCAGGACTGAAGACGACAACAGCAACAATAGATGTTGTTGGAAAGCCTATAAATGCGTTATTCATGATTTAAATAACGAAAAACTCCATCAGAATTTTATTTCTTCATGCTTACCTTCAATATGTTTCGAGAATTTATTCTTATTTTTCAGGTGCATTTGTTGACGCGAATATCTTTGTGGTGCTTGCTTGAGTGATTTTCTGTCTCTTTTGCACTATAGTTGTCTTTTTGAGGTTACACTGTAGTCGGAAAATAGTACAAAAGAATCTTTGAAGAGTTTTTTTGTGCTAATGTTAAATGTAGTATTTTTGTCCATCTACGTACAAATATTGCACCTCCTCCATTACACAGAGTACCATGTGCAAGCACATCATCACTTACACTATTTCTTTTCGTAATAAAAACATGATACAGAGATATTACGACAGTATGGTTTTACAATCAAGTCTTATATTTCCTGTGAACTACATTATTTACATAAAGTTGTGAATTATACAACTTATTTTACCATTATTGATTACTGAATTATCGATTATATTTCTATTTTCTTGTGGATGTTGAGTAGGATCTGTAAGGAAATGAACGGATTTATGGAAATCGCTGTAGTTATGATGGCTGCCTGTCTTGCCTGCGAGATGAAAGCAGAGTTGACCATTTGCAGCATAGTCAACAGGACCGATTGCGGATCTCTGGTAGAGAGCCGAGTGGAGGCTCAGACGAGTCTGCTATCGTTTAGGCTGCAGATTCCTCGACTTGCGGCACATGGTGTTTGGGTTTTGGGTTCCGATGAGTGGGTGAGGAGTCCACTACACGCAGGAGGCGGCTACACGGGTAGCAGGAGCTGTGAGCGTGGAGTGGGCGGTTTTTTAGGTTAAAGGATTTCGGAAAGACACAAAAAGGCTTCAGTCACAAAGGGTGCAGGCTGAACACAGGAAGAATGTAGAGACGGGAATCATCGGTATAACAGTTGCAAATTGTCATAACTGTGTTGGGAAAGTACCAGAACTCCAAGAGCTAATAGAAAGCACTGGTACTCAAATCGTTATAGGCACTGAAATCTGGCTAAAGCCGGAGACAAGCTCAGCCGAAATGTTTGCGAATAACCTAACGGTGTTCCGAAAGGACAGGCTAAACACGGTTGGCGCTGGCCTTTTTGTTGCTGTTAGAAGTGGTTTATCTTGTCGCGAAATTGAAGTAGATAGTTCCTGCGAGTTAGCATGGGCAAAGGTCATAGTTGGCAACTGGAATAAAATAATAATTGGATCCTCTTACCGACCTCCCGTTTCAGATGGTACAATACCTGAAAGGTTCTAAGAAAACTTGAGTTTGATTTCAAGCAATTACCACTCATACGATTGTAGTTGGTGGTGACTTTAATTTGCCCTCGACATGTTGGCGAAAATACATTTTTAATTCCGGAGTTACGCAAAAAACATCATCCGAAATTGTGCTAAAAGCATTCCCTGAAAATAATTTCGAGCAGTTAGTTCATGAGCCCACGCGAATATTAAACGGTCGTGAATACACACTGAACCTCTTAGCAACTAATAACCCTGAGTTAATAACGAGCGCCAAAACAGATACAGGGATTCGCGAACACAGGATTGGCGTAGCGAGACTGAATATCGTAAGAGCAAAATCCTCCAAAAATAGACGAATAATACACTTATTCAAAAAACAGATAAAAGTTCACTAGACACCTTCCTGAGAAACGATCTCCACTCCCTCTAAATTAATAATATAAGTGTAGACCAGATGTGGCTTGAATTCAAAGAATTAGTATCGGCAGCAATTGAGAGATTTATACCAAATAAATTAACAAACGACGGAACCGACCCTCCTTGGTACTCAAAACCGGTCGGAACACTGCTACAGAAACAACGAAAAAAACAGAAGAAATTTAAACAGACGCAAAATCTCCAAGATTGGCGAACCTTTACAGAAGCTCGAAATTTAGCGCTGGCGTCAATGCGAGATGCTTATAATAGGTTCCACAACAAATCTTTGTCTCGTACCTGGCAGAAAATCCAAAGAGATTCTGCTCGTATGTGAAGTATGCTAGCGGCAAGACACAATCAGTGCCTTCCCTGCACAATAGCAGTAGAGATACTATCAAAGACAGTGCTGCCAAAGCAGAATTACTAAACACAGCCGTCCGAAATGAATTCACAAGAGCGGACGAAGTAAATATTCCAGAATTCGAATCAGGAACAGCTGGCAACATGAGTAACGTAGAAGTAGATATCCTCGGTGTAGTGAAGCAACTTAAATCACTTAATAAAAACAAATCTTCCGGTCCAGACTGTATACCAATTAGAATCCTTTCAGAGTGTAGTGGTGCAATAATAGCTCAACACTTAACAATCAGTTACAACCATTTGCTTGACGAAAGATCCGCATCCAAAGACTGCAAAGCTGCACAGGTCCCACCAATATTCAAGAATGGTAGTAGGAGTAATCCGCTAAATTATAGGCCCATATCATTAACTTCGAGATCCAGCAGGATTTTGGAACACATATTGTGTTCGAACGTCGTGAATTACATCGAAGAAAATGGTCTATTGGCACACAGTCAACTGAGATTTAGAAAACATCGTTGTTGTGAAACACAACTAGCTCTTTACTCACATGGAGTGTTGAGTGCTATCGACAAGGGATTTCAAATTGATTCCGTGTATCTTCTTTTCCGGAAGGCTTTTGAAACTGTACCACACAAGCGGCTGTTAGTGAAATTGCGTGCTTATGGAGTATCGTCTCAGATATGTGACTGGATTCGTGATTTCCTGTCAGAGAGGTCACAGTTCGTAGTAACTGACGGAAAGTCATCGATTAAAACAGAAGAGATTTCTGGCGTTCCCTAACGTAGTGTTATAGGCCTTCTGCTGTTCCTTACCAATGTAAACGATTTGGAAGACAATATGAGCAGCCGTCTCAGGTTGTTTGCAGACGACGCTGTCATCTACCGACTAGTTAAGTCATCAGAAGACCAAAATAAACTGAAAAACTATTTAGAAAAGAAATCTGTATGGCGCGAAAATTGCCAATTGACCCTAAATAACGAAAACTGTGAGGTCTTCCAAATGGGTGCTGAAATGAATCCGCTGAACTTCGGTTACACGATAGATCAGTTAAATCTAAAGGCCGTAAATTCAACTAAATACCTGGGAATTACAATTACGGACAACTTAAATTGGAAGGAACGCTTAGAAAATGTTGTCGGGGAAGGCTAACCAAAGACTGCGTTTTATTGGCAGGACACTTAGAAAATGTATCAGATCTACTAAGGAGACTGCCTACACTACGCTCGTCCGCCCTCTTTTAGAATACTGTTGCGCGGTGTAGAATCCTTACCAGGTAGGATTGACAGAGTACATCGAAAAAATTCAATGACGGGTTTCAGGTTTTGTATTATCGCGAAATATGGGAGAGAGTGTCATAGAAATGATACAAGATTTGGGATAGGTATCATTAAAACAAAGGGCGTTTTTCGTTGCGGAGCAATCTTCTCACGAAATTCCAATCACCAACTTTCTCCTCCGAATGGGAAAATATTTCGTTGACGCCTATCTACATAGGGAGAAACGATCACCATATTAAAATAAGGGAAATCAGAGCTCGTACGGAAAGATATAAATTCGAACTTTGCACGCGCTGTACGAGATTGGAATAATAGAGAATTGTGAAGGTCGTTCGATGAACACTCAGCCAGACACTTAAATGTGATTTTTAGAATATCCATGTAGATATAGCAGATGTAGATACACTGAGCTGACAGTAGTCACAGATTATCTCCTAATATCATGTCAGATCTCCGTTTGTCCGCAACTCGACGTGGCGTGAACTCAATAAATCGTTGAAAGTCCCCTACAGGTATAATGAACCAAGCGGCGTCTACAGCTGTCCAAAATTGCGGAAGTGTTGGCGGCGCAGGATAATGGTTCATAGATGGAACATCGAAGGCGCACAAGTATCGCAGACAGCAGCCTTCTAACAGACGATCTTTCATGGCTGCCACAAGACGTTCCTCCGGACACAAGGAGGAACCTGTACTACCAACATGTTGGCTGTCTAGCTCGTAATCTACTAAGTACTACTGTATGGCTTCACGAAATGATTCCGAATCGATTAATTGGACACAGAGGAGCCGTACCTTGGCCGTCCCGTTTCCCTGACTTGACGCCTGTAGACCTTTTTATGTGAGGAAAGCTAAATGACGCTGTCTACAGTATGTACCAACTACATTAGATGATTTGCAACGACGCATTACTGCAGCCAGCTCGGACATCTCCGATATATCACGAGTGGCGCAGTCGTTCCATACCAAATTGGAAGCATGTTTTGCCGCAGGTCATTTTGAAGACAATGTGTGATGGTAGTTGTTTCGTTACTGGTCACAATCGTCATAGCTAGTGTATGCACTTATGCTGTTCTTTATGGTGCGGTACGACAGGTATCGTGCAAGTGTCGGTGTGGAAACTTTTCGAAATACGATGCCTCGTAAACAACGCTCACTAGAATCCTGCAACAAACGTCACTAACATTCAAATTTATCCTAGTTAAATTTGTTAATGTCAATAGGCACTTTTTCATGCAAACAAACACTTTCAGAATATTGTTACAACCTGTTATTGGCCGACAATAAGAGCCCCTGACTAACAATCCATTACGTGAAAACGGTATGTAAATTACACTTCCCATTTCCGTAATATTTATGTTCGAGTATAATGTCTTTTCTGGAGACTAGAAATCTACTCTGTAGGAATCAGCATGGGTTTCGAAAAAGACGGTCGTGTGAAACCCAGGTCGCGCTACTCGTCCACGAGACTCAGAGGGCCTTAGACACGGGTTCACAGGTAGATGCCGTGTTTCTTGACTTCCGCAAGGCGTTTGACACAGTTCCCCAAAGTCGTTTAATGAACAAAATAAGAGCATACCGACTATCAGATCAATTGTGTGATTGGATTGAGGAGTTCCTAGATAACAGAACGCAGCATGTCATTCTCAATGGAGAGAAGTCTTCCGAAGTAAGAGTGATTTCAGGTGTGCCGCAGGGGAGTGTCATAGGACCGTTGCTATTCACAATATACATAAATGACCTGGTGGTTGACATCGGAAGTTCACTGAGGATTTTTGTAGATGATGCTGTGGTGTATCGAGAGGTTGCAACAATGGAAAATTGTACTGAAATACAGGAGGATCTGCAGCGAATTGACGCATGGTGCACGGAATGGCAATTGAATCTCAATGTAGACAAGTGTAATGTGATGGGAATACATAGAAAGATAGGTCCCTTATCATTTAGCTACAAAATAGCAGATCAGCAACTGGAAGCAGTTAGTTCCATAAATTATCTGGGAGTACGCATTAGGAGTGATTTAAAATGGAATGATCATATAAAGTTGATCGTCGGTAAAGCAGATGCCAGACTGAGATTCATTGGAAGAATCCTAAGGAAATGCAATCCGACAACAAAGGAAATAGGTTACAGTACGCTTGTTCGCCTCCTGCTTGAATAATGCTCAGCAGTGTGGGATCCGTACCAGATAGGGTTGATAGAAGAGATAGAGAAGATCCAACGGAGAGCAGCGCGCTTCGTTACAGGATCATTTACTAATCGCGAAAGCGTTACGGAGATGATAGATAAACTCCAGTTGAAGACTCTGCAGGAGAGACTCTCAGTAGCTCGGTACGGGCTTTTGTTAAAGTTTCGAGAACATACCTTCACCGAAGAGTCAAGCAGTATATTGCTCCCTCCTACGTATATCTCGCGAAGAGACCATGAGGATAAAATCAGAGAGATTAGAGCCCACACAGAAGCATACCGACAATCCTTCTTTCCACGTACAATACGAGACTGGAATAGAAGGGAGAACCGATAGAGATACTCAGGGTACCCTCCGCCCCACACCGTCAGGTGGCTTGCGGAGTATGGATGTAGATGTAGATTTGGGATGTAAGTTTTAAGTGATTCATCCTGTATGATAAATGGTTCAAATGGCTCTGAGCACTATGGAACTTCTGAGGTCATGTCCCCTAGAACTTAGAACTACTTAAACGTAATTAACCTAAGGACATCACACACATCCATGCCCGAGGCAGGATTCGAACCGGCGACCGAAGCGGTCGCACGGTTCCAGACTGTAGCGCCTAGAGCCGCTCGGCCACTGCGGCCGGCGCGGCGCAGGATATTGTGAACGAACTAACGTCTAATTTCTGTCCCGTACCTGTTGAACGGGATTCGCGTAGGGGGATCTGAGTGGCCAAATTATTAGCTCTAATCTTCCAGAATGTTCTCCAAACCAATCGCGAACGTTGTTACAACCTTGATCCATCTGCGCTACACTCGAGCCCTGGCACCAGCTATTACCAACTGAAATTGGGACTATTGTGACCTGGCCACGTTTTTCAAGACGTCTAGGGCCCAAACGATACGGTCACGAACTCTGGAGAGGTGCTGCAGGCGATGTCGTGCTGCTAGCAAACGGACACGTGTTGATCGTCTGTTAACATAGTCCATTAACTACAGGTTTCTTTGCACTGTCCTAACGGATACGTTTGTCGCACGTTCCACATTCATGTCTGTGGTTATTTTACGCAATGTCGCACGTCTTCTAGCACTGACAACTCTACGCAAACGCCGTTGCTCTCTGTTATTAAGCGTAAGCCGCCGGCCACTGGGCTGTTCGTGGTGAGAGGGGCACACTCTTGACACTTTAGATCTCGGTCTTTTGAATTTCCTAACGATTTGCAAAATAGATTGTCCCATGCGTCTAGCCTGAACTACCATTCTGCGTTCAGAGTCCGTTAACATCCGTCGTGGGCCCGTATTCACGTCGGAAACCTATTTACGTGAATCACCTGAGTAGAAATGACACCTCTGCCAATACATTGCCCTTGTACACCTTGTGTATGCGATACTATGGGCATCAGTGTATGTGCTTATAGCTATCTCATGTTTTTTATTACCTCAGTGCATACAGGAGAAACATCTCAAAAATTCAGTGATTGGCTATCGAATTTGTCACTGAGAATTTCTCCCTTTGCTTTTTTGTGATACACAAAAATTTCCTCAGGTCTTCTTCTAGGCTTCTGATTGGGTGCCCAGTGTGGTTTTTGTGTGATGCTGACGTTGGTTTTGTAAATCGGTTATGTATGTAACAGTTGGTGGAATCTAATTTAAAAGTTCTTTTACTTTTATCTTTTTTATCGCTCAAAGTGTTGAATAACTTCTGTTGCAGCTTTTCTTTTTCTTTTTTTTGTGGAGGAAGCAACTTTACTTTATGTTACCTACGTAAGTTTCCTGTTTTTTGAGAAATGTTGTGTACGTAAGATATGTTGGTCATATGTGGAGCCGGCCGGAATGGCCTAGCGGTTCTAGGCGCGTCAGTTTGGAACCGCACGACCGCTACGGTCGCAGGATCGAATCCTGCCTCGGGCTTGGATGTGTGTGATGTCCTTAGGTTAGTTAGGTTTCAGTAGTTCTCAGTTCTAGGGGACTGATAACCTCAGCTGTTAAGTCCCATAGTGCTCCGAGCCATTTGAACCATTTTTTCATATGTGGAATTGTTCCTTCGGTAGTGCCAGTACACTGACGGAAATGGTAAGTGTCCCACCATGAGCACTAATACTATACACATCCTCACGCAAGCTTGTTTTCTGTATTTACTGTTCAAAAAAACAAAACACGCATGCACACACACACACACACACACATACACACATACACACACATTTCGAAGGTGTGATCAGAGATTGGGTAATTGTAACCTTACTGCACATTTCTACTGAAGAGCGTGATACAGCATAGCCAGCGAACGTGTACTTACAGCTTATTACCATCTTTAGGAGATCGAGGAAACTCGAAAATTGGTATGAAAGACACGAGAGCATCATACTGACAGATCGCTTAGGCAGTTGGCTGTGGTGCAGTAACAGCACAATCAGTGGTGATGGGTACCTCTCCTTCCAGAGAGTACACACCACGAAAAGATAGTATGTATGTTTAACTGACTCTGATGATGGGAACAACTGAAATCCGTGCTAAGGTTACCGGCAGAGTGTCAACACGAACACTGGACAACACATTACGAGAAGATAATTAAGGTCTCAAGCTGCCAGACATCGCTTACCGGTGATCCCATACCACAGACAGTAGAAGCTTCCTTTGTGTGTCGAGCTAAATTCGGAGACTGTGTGAGTTTTGACATGTTGAGTGAGAGGCTTCGCTTCTGTTTCAGGCGGCGAGATCGACACCGAAGTCACTGTGGACGACCCGGTGGATGGTGATCAGCGATTCCTAACATCTGTGATCATCAGTCCCCTAGACTTAGAACTACTTAAACCTAACTAACATAAGGACATCAGACACATTCATGTCCGAGGCAGGATTCGAATCTGTGACCATAGCAGCAGCGCGGTTCCGGACTGAAGCGCCTAGAACCG
Organism: Schistocerca gregaria; assembly: GCF_023897955.1. Lineage (NCBI taxonomy): Eukaryota > Metazoa > Arthropoda > Insecta > Orthoptera > Acrididae > Schistocerca > Schistocerca gregaria. The sequence continues at coordinate 437,915,134 of NC_064925.1, read as the reverse complement.
CTCGGCCATACCTTTCCTGTTCGTAAATGTAGTCTACATGGTAATTAGATTTTTATAATTTTTAATATTTATGTTACGCGAAATTCAAAACTTAAATGTCAATTTGCTAACGCCGTTTAATGCAACTCTCAAACATTTTCGAGAAAATCGATTTTGATGTTTTCAGAGCGTCCTTAATATCCTGAAGTTAAGGTCGATTACGATGACGATTTCTTTGGCATTAGGGCAGATAAAAGTGCCAGAGAGGCACTTTTGACGTTGTGGTTGATAATGGATGCAATACCAAAGAAAAATCAAGACATATTCATAGGATTTGTCAATCTGCAAACAGCGTTCGAGAGTGTCAAGTGGTGCAAGACGCTCATTACCAGTTCAAAGAAGCCTTCATAGGAAATGATAAATTTGAGCTAGGTGAGTAATAGCTAAGTATATTCGGTTTGAGGAATCCAAACGAGGAACTAGTTTGCCGAGATTTCCTCTGGCATCCTTCTTGGGTTTCAGCGCGTAACTAACCAATTGGCTAACTTAAATGTTAAATAACTCGGGAATGGTTTAGACTGTAAAATTTTTCCTGAACCATTATTTCTTAGCACAACCGCACCTGCAACACCGTTGCAAACATTTCAGTCTGTTTCTGACCATCCTGTAGAGTTGGACGAATGACGTTCGTTTCAACAAAATGAATACAATATTTTTAGCTGACTTAGTTGAAAAAAATGCAAAAGTAGGAAAATATGCCCCAGTTATTCTGAGAGTAACGGAATGCATGACTTCGGGTATGGCTCAGAGGAGTTAAAAAAAAATCGAATGAGCGTGGAGAGGGGATGGTCGGACGGGGGGGGGGGGGGTGGGAGGAGAAGGGGTAGAGGGTGTGTGTGTGTGTGAGAGAGAGTTTATTTCGATGAATATAAATAATAGCATCAGTTCGAAATGGTAAACGTTTTAGAGCGTAATAGTTCAGATTCCTACAATTAGTTTCAAGCTTAACATCGATTGTGACAAATCTTTTGTTATAAAATTCAGTAATTGCCATCGATTATATATTTTCTAGTGATATATTATCTTCCCTCCTGCTAAACTGAACATGAAACATTACTGTAATACGTTCGGAGAAGACAGTGGCGGGCATCAAATTGAACACCGTTTATACAAATGGTTCAAATGTCTCTGAGCACTATGGGACGCAACTACTGAGGTCATCAGTCCCCTAGAACTTACAACTACTTAAACCTAACTAACCTAACGACATCACACACATCCATGCCCGAGGTAGGATTCGAACCTGCGGCCGTAGCGCTCACGCGGTTCCAGGTTGGTTTTGATCTTATAGCCTTAACTTGGAGTGCCAGCTGTCTGTTGTTTTTTTTAGCCACATCTGTTTAGGCGTGAACACAGTATTTAGGCAATTAATGTGAGAGTCCATAGTGACGACCACAATTTGATGGGTATATATGTGTATGTTGTGAATAACATTGTGATGCATGAAGTAAACATTCGCATCACTGATGAATTTTTGCAGATATTTTAGAATGTTTTTACATTTGACAAGCATCATAGATGTGAAAATACGCTATGGTATATTAAACGAACTTTGGATGTTTAAAGTACAGGCACCTGTTGGTGACGACAAGCAATGTAAGCATAAATCAGTTGTTCATTCTATTTCGCATTTTTGAGGTTTTGTGGAACATTATTTAAAGAAAAACATCTTCAGCAACTGTGTATTACTGATAGTTAAGTACACTGCATAAGTAAATTTTTGTTCAACTGTTTATGAAGAGTGTGTTTCATACCTGTTCTTCTGCTCCATATCAGATGATATACAGTTTACAATGACATTTATAGATGTGACTGGCGAAGGAGTCTGTAAACAAATTAATAAAAACATAGTTGGCAATATTTTTTTAAACTCATTTTACACTATTCAGATTGAGGTTAAGTATTAGTAAAATTTGTTTTTATGACGTGTTTCTGATGTGGAAAGACTGCAACCATAATTTTTAAAAATAATTTAGATATTTTTGAGCACATCAAAGATGGGACTACATCGTGATTGATTGTTTCATTTAAATGGCGGCTAAAATACTAGGCCGTGACTGCCTGAAGTGGCGGCTTTTAAATTTACCACTATCACAACTGGGTTAGGTCTACCATCTTAGATTCTGACTAACTGTTACATTTTAATACTTCACAGTGACTGGCTGGTGAGGGGAGATAGGTGGGGTATAAAACACACCTGAGCTAATTTCGCCATATTGATTTTTTACTAGCGCAATCGTTGTTAGTTCTATCATCTTGGATTTTTAAATTTCACTCCAATTTTAAATTTCTCACCACACACACACATAATTCCATGCCTAAGCTGCATGGGATTGGGTGTCCCAAAGAGCAAGATAATGAGGTAGTATGTTACAGCAATCATTATATAGAATAATAGTATCTTTGAAACAGTACATAAAGATTATTGATCCAAATGGTATAACATTATAGGAATGAACTGTAATAGATTCAAAAATTGCTTTAGCCATATCTTTTCAAACTTGCAAAAATTACTAAATTGTACAACAGGCCACCCTTCACTCTCTTTACAACAGTACATATAAATATCAAAATGTAAATGTTAATATGTAACATATTGTATGCAAAGAAAAACTCATAAAATTTTTGCATCTTAGTTACAACTATGTACATGACCACTGAATATATCTCCTGGAAATATAATAAAAAAGTATTAAAATTTTTTCAAAGAAGAGTCCAATTGTTATTTTCACTCCATCATTTACATGTAACTCACTGTCCATTTCACCACTGTAGTTCTTATTCTCCTAGTTGTTTTTCCTCTAATAACAGGTTCATAGGTATTCCCTTTACATAGCTCCTTTTAGCTGGTGGGTTATTTATCTGAAATTTTTACATAGGTTTTACTGTTCAGTATAAATTCCTACACAAATATTCAGTGTTATATTGTGTCACCAAGAATGCTCAAACACTAGTAGAATGACGTAAAAGAAACAATATGAAAGATTATAATAGACCAACAATTATTATTCATATTCAATAAAAATTCTATATATTACTACACGTTAAATTTCTCATTTTCTAACATTACTTTTAAAAAAATCTCGTTTGTCACATGCCATTAGCAAGCTTTTTTCATCCATAGCCCTTTAACATCCTGATGTGAAAGTAACTGGAATTTTTACTCTACTATTATACAGTGTGATAGTATATAAATAAATTTGGAAATTAATTTCAAAGTTATTCAACCAGATATAGATTACTAAATCAACATGGAAATTTTATGACAAAGAAAAGTATTACCAGACAGCATTTAAGAAAACAATTGCTTGTTGATCTGTACTGAAGAGCATGAGGACATGGTGCAATTATAGACACTGCAACAATGGAGGAGCGATACCTCAAAATATGTGGATAGAAAAGAAAGACAGAAATAGGTCCTACTGGAGAGCTCAGCCTAGCCCCCTCTCATCAGCAGAAGAAGAAAAATGGAATAGAATCAGTGACAGGCAGTAGGCTAAGAAATAAAAGGGGAGGGCTCAAAAAATGTAACTGAGAGCAGAAAATCGACAGCCGCTAACCAATATAAAATACAACGCAGACATGACAGAATGGACGACTGTGATAATCCCCCTACAGTAGCTTAAGAAACCCATCACTGATATATGTTGTCAATGCCAATATTCACCCCCCCCCCCCCCCAATACAGATCCAATCTAACTTTAGCATAAAAAAACCTACAATTTGACATGTACAAAGGAAGAAAAGTGCTCAGGGCTACACTGAGTCTTACAAAAACAGACAAAGGTTGGATTTTACAACAAGTATCCTCTTAATTTCACCAACATAATATACAAAATATCAAAAGGTATCACATTAATCGTAAACATGTTATATAGGAAGACAAAATTAAGAAAAATGACAATTGTTAGTATCTGTGTGTTGCCTCCATAGGCAGACAGAATGGTTCACCAATAATACACAAAAGAATGATTTAATTCCACATTCCACATTCATTAATCCCAATTCAAGTGGGCAAATAAGCATGCATGTCTGTTCATAATATTCCAATTTCAGTCTTTTCCAACATATAGGCTCAGAAAATATAATAACAGCAACAAAATGTTTTCAGCATAAATGACATCAGCACAACTAAAAAATAGTAGTAAGCACAAAATATGAATGTCAAAATGTGTAATAACTAACATTAGTAAACTACAACTAAAATAGCACATGTCCTACCACACAAAGAAAATAAAATGCAGAATCAACCAATAAATTATTTTCTTACATCTAGCCCTATATTCAATGAATAGTATGTATATTACATGTAATCAAAATAGAAATTACATTGAGCAAGCTTCAGTACCATATATAGTTTCCATATCACATGATAGGAAACAAACTTCATAAACAATATAAAATGTGAAAAATTTTCTTTGTGTTCCAGGTTATTGAGATTTAAAAATTTCATTCTAGGCATCAGACTTATAAGGTTTCAATTCAGTTACATTCCTCAAACCAAATAATTTCCTCGACTTTGGATAGATAAATTTGTAAGCATTTAGGTGCGGATTTTCTTTCACTTCAAATGGTCTTATATAAATGTCAAAAAATTTCTTTAATTCTGAAGTCATAAGTTTACATTTTTCTTTCATTTTAACCAAAAACAAATCACCGATATTAAAGTATGAAAACCTGCCTTTTGCATCACATCTTCTCTTTCTGTAATCTGCTTGTTTTTTCATGGTGACTTTTACAATTTGTTCTCTCTCCTGAGGTGACAAAATTTGACAAACTGGAAAATCTATGTGTTCAGTAATGAAGCTAGTGGGTCTTTTGTTAAACATAATTTCAAATGATGAAAAGCTAGTGGATGGATGTTGCAAACGGTTCATTATGTCTTCGAAATCATTAATTACATGTTCAATCCAGTTTACATGGTTCTTACTACAATATGTTCTGCACAACCTCCCTGTCTCTCTCATATACCTCTCTGCTGGATTACTGGACGGGTGATAAACTGAAATCAAAATATGTTTTATGTTTGCATTTTCAACAAAATCTTTCCATACCTTTGATGTAAATTGTGAACCATTGTCTGACAAGATTGCTTGGGGAGTACCTACCTTATTGAAATACTCACTGGTTAATTTAGATGTAATCTGTTAACTTGTGGCTTTCCTTAATGGATATGATTTGATGAATTTTGAGAATATGTCAACAATTACAAAGATAAAACCTCCTTTTGACTTGGGGAGGGGTCCGTAAATGTAGCAAGCTGTCAGCTATAAATTTTTGCTGGGCAGAATATTTTGCATCATATCTCTGCATGTTTGATCACTCACCTTTACTCTTTGGCATCGGCCACAGGCTGCTAATTTTTTCTTCACTCTTCTGGCAATATTATAAAAGTAGACATTTTTCTGAATCTTTTGTGTGCAATTGACAGAACCATAATGTCCAAAGCTCTTATGTATATACTTAACTAATGTGTCTATGTGCTGCTCAGGCCAACATAATTTCCTGTCATCCAAATCAGGTCTTAATCTTCTGAACAGAATCCCTTTGTGTACCTTATTATAATCATCTACCTTTTGCTTAACTCCCAAAAACTTTTTACCAATTTCCAATTTTCATCATGATTTTGGTGTCTCCTAATGTCATTGCAAATTTAAATACATAATTTTGAAATTTTTGTCATCAATGCCTGCTTCATTATCAAAATTTAGCCCAGTAGGTGACCTAGAAAGTGCATCAGCCATAACATTTTCCTTCCCCTTTATATATTTCACTACATAAAGTGCAGAATCATATAAGAAGTGCTAAATATTGCTTTTTTGTGAGTCTACTATGAGTAAAACAGGGGTTTGCTAGTGTTACAAGCGTTTAGAAGTAGGCCGTAAATACGCTGAAGATGACGAGCGCCCTAGATGAAATCGTGGATAAATTCAAATTATTATGGACGATCGCCAAATCACAAAGAATTCACTGATGTTGTTGACAAATCAGTTCGCTCTTTCCATGGTTTTTCTTCGGTTATTTTGAACATAAAACTGGCGATATCAAAATTTGTTTCAAATTTGTTGAATTTCGAACAAAAGCAGAGGCGAATCCAAATTGATGAAGATTCATTAGATGAATTCAGTAATATGTAGAGCTACAGAAATGTGTCATAGTAGTGGATGAAACATAGGTTTCGGATGCGACGTGGAAACTAAGGCTCCATTCGTGCCAGCGGATAAAACATAGGTTTAAGGATATGACGTCGAAACGAAGCCTCCATCGTTCCGGTGGAAGCATTCTTGATCGCCAAAACCGAAAGAAATCTAAGTGCGATCAAATAATGATGAGGGTTTTGTTCATTGTGTTCCTCGATTTCAGCGGGTAGTGCACTTTGAGATCTTGCCAGAAGCTTGAACGATTAGTAAGGAGTACCACTTACAAGTTCAACGCCGCTTGCGAGAAGTAATCCGAAGAAACGTCGGGTTTCTGGGGAAATTATTAGTCGCTTTTGCACAACGATAATGCACCTGCTCACCTTTGTCGATTCTTGGTAACTTTTAGGCCAAAAACGAAACTGAAGTGATGCCCCAGCATCTGTATTTTCCTGAAATTGCCCCGTGTGACTTTTTATGTTCTCAGAAGTAAAGAAAACCTTAAACAGCAGTCGAATCATAAGCATAGTTGAGATTAACAACGCATCGTTAAGAGGAGTAAAGGCTACCTCAAAGAGTGAGTTCTAAAGGTGTTTCGGAGAATGGAAAGAACTTTGGCATTAAGTGTATGATATGTAATGGGGACCGTTTTGAAGAGGTGACGTTGACGCAGACGAATAATTTTTTCCTCATATCTGTACTGTCCTTGAAAATGATCTCACAGGAACAAGAATGATAAAATAGCGTTTTGAAAGCTGCAGACACTGTCACCATTACTCCCAACCTGTTAAATGTTGGAATATGGTAGTATACTGAAAGGGCTGTGGATGCATACGTCGCTTTGCACTGCGTCTCTGGGGCTCGTGACCATATCGGTTAGGACCTAGACAACTGGAAAACCGTGTTCAGGTCAGATGAATACCCAAGGTGTTGATGTTTCCATAATGGTGTGGGCAGTGCTTCATTGGAATTGACTGGGCTCTCTATTACTTCGGCGCCTTGGAGACCATTTGCAGCCATTCAACGAAACATGATTGATATAGGCCCACTAGTGTACCCTTGATGACTGCACGACACAAAGCTTTACGCCTCGCCTGGGCCTGTCAACACCGACATTGGATCGTTCGTGACTGGAAACATGTTGGTATGGCAGACCAGTATCGATGGGATGGATTGTGCGGGTATGGAGACAACCTCATGAATCCATGGACCAATGGACCATGCATGTCAGCAGAGGACTGTTGAAACTGGTGGATGCTCTGTAATGGGCGTGTGCAGTTGGAATCATATGAGATTCCTGATACGACTCTGACAGGTAGCAAGTACGTAAGCACTGCCTGATCACCTGCATCCATTCATGTCCACTGTGCATTCAGATTGCCTTGCATAATTCCAGCAAGACAGTGCGACACCACACACATCCAGAATTGCTACAGAGTGGCTCCAGGAACACTCCTCTGAGTTCAAACGCTTCCGCTGGCCACCAAACTCCCCAGACGTGATATTGGGGTACCTTGCAAGGTGCTGTTCAGAAGTGACCTCCACCCCCTCGTACTCTTACGGATTTACAGACAGCCCTACAGGATTCATGGTGTCAACTCCTTCCAGTACTAGTTGAGATATTAGTCGAATCCATGCCACATCGTGCTGCGGCACTTCTGCGTGCTCGGGCGGGGGGAAATTACATCAGTACCTCAGGTGAGCCCCTGTTAATCAGACGCCATTACTGAATATCCAGCTGGAATACATTGCCGAATAACTGGCACCACGCAGGGAAGCCGTACCGTACATTTCATGCAGACAAGCTCCACATATCCCCCACACAGTGAGATGATATATGGCCGATCTCCCACTGCTATATAAAGATCTTCATTGTTCCAGGAATGTAGCGGCTGCAGCAACTGGGATATATCGCCATCGCTTGCCACGGTAATGATGGATGATACCCACACTAAATAATCCAGCCTTGCATGAACTGTCGCAGCTAGTAAGCCACTACTGCTCTTACTACCCATCCCACCGTCGCAGAGGTCTTTTTCCCACGGCACGAGCTACGGCACTTTTTTCCCTCTGCTCTTCAAATCGCTACCCTCACTCGCGTTTCGTCCACTATCTATCACCTGATGGACCGTGTTAATGCGTAGTCTTACCCAGACCCACGGATGACATCACAGCCCAGCATCCTGTGATTCACTTACTAGATATCTAACATGTTTACGGAGGTGCCAGCAGAACTTCTGGTTTGGTCACCACGTTGGTGCGGGCGTGGAGGGGCCCCATCTCTTTTTTTATATCAGTACCTACGAATGGTGCTGGGAAGTAAGGAACGTTTTAAAACCGTTCATCACGTTGGAAGTCAGCACAGTTTCTTGGGATTATGTTTGTGCGCAGTTACCTACGTTGTTTTTGACAGTGATGATAATTTTAGAGAGTTATCTTCCGTAAAAGTGACCTACCAGGGGTAGCTACGTTTTCGACCCTCACTCTCTCCCTCCCCAATAGAGCAAGAGGGATGGGTGACAGCGCGAGGTGGTCTTCTTAACGAGCGGACTGTGTGCGCTGCGCAGTTAGCTCTCAGCGGAACGCAAACATTAAGTTGGAAGAGCCGGGCCGTCCAGACCAGCCGCGCAAATACGGCGAATATTTAGGGGAGCCGCTTCTGGCCCGTCGCCCCCGCAGCCGCAGCCGCCGCCGACTATCCCCGGACCTGAGACACTTGCACGGCGACTCCGCTGCGATGGGAACTTGCCGCGGTAGCGACCGCACGCTAATTCCGTCTGCCAGTGCTGCGGTGACTGGCGCAGCGACTGCAGGGCAGTGCAACAGTCTGCAGTACCGCACGTCTCTCCAGAACACCGGAACACCGGGACTCTACAACTTCCAAATCAGCGCCACCCGATCATATTTACTGCCGCCGCCCACACCTGGTCACGAAAACTGATCTGGATGCGGGCAGGTGTTTGCATATTGCGAGTGGAATATGAACGTGTGGAAAATTACGTAATTCAATAATATTCATTCAATTATGTAATTATTTCTTAAAACGATGATTATGAAAAACAGAAACAATATTTATCTCACATTCTTTGTTAATATATGTCATACTTTTCTTTTGTTTTGTACGTTTTTGTCGTCTTCTTCTGATGTACGTCGCCGACGCAAGACGCGAACCGATTTGATGTCTGTTGAATGAAAAACGTTTAACGTAAAATTATTATACTTTTATGTTCATTCGCTGGTAAAAAAACACAAATAGAGCCAAATGCGTTAAAACTATTTATGATTAATTTTTGAAAAATCACTTCCTCTTTTAATTATAATTTTATGTTAATTGTTTTATCATAGCTGCAAGAAGCGCAGCCATTGTTAGTTGCGATTATATAGCATATAGCAACTTCACCTGTACTTCTGGTCTAAATATCAAGGGTTTTGTGTAAAACTAATTTGCAAAACAGTATTAATATTTTTTTTGCTAGTATCAATTTAAATGATTAATTATTTATTGAGGAAAGGAAAATCTTAATTAAAAAATAAATCCTCTATCTTATTTTGGCCGCCATCTTAACTTTTATCTCAGCGGCAAATTTAAATTACTGGAAACTGCAAACAATACTCCGATGTGTAAGAAATAAATGTGCACCGGTGGTACTGAACTCTATTTATAAAAAACAAAAAAATTTATCGAATCAGACTGCGTCTTCTAAGAACAGTGCTGACGGTATTTATTGTTGAACAAGATTTCATTGCTGATGTATGTGGCCAAAATGAAACTACGCACGAATCACGCAGAAAAATGTTTCTGGTAGCATACGTTAGTGTTGTGAGAGGGTGGTATTCTGTGGTTCCTTTTCATGATCAATTTGCTAAGAGTAATTAAATCCATCGAAAACAGAAAATTATAAAAGCTCTGATGTACGATCTGTAATTTTAGTGATAAGAACACAACCTACAGTCAACATTATTACACTACGCCAGGTGGAATTCTTGTGCAATTCGAACAAAATGATTATCCGTGAGAAGTTGTAGTACGAATATCGTATTACACATGTGTATAATATTGTCAGTATCACTTACAAAACCAAATCAATGCAACTGCTGAATATCAGAGTGAATTCAAACTTCAGAATACCATAGAGTATCATATCATCCCTATTCATTGCACTTGTCCATGCTGATGATACGCAAAACCGCCACACTGCGTCAAGTGATTGAAGTGCCACAAGATTTAGATCGAGCACTCCTTGCCCACTGTCGGATGGAATGGATGCTGATGGGTTGCTGCCACGTTCTGAATTGTTCTAGCTGCCGGCTGTGACATCCCTGGTGCTCACTGCGTCGCGACTTCCAAACGTATAATGAGGTGACGAAAGTCATGAGATACCTTCTAACACAATTCCGGACCTCCTTTTGCCCGAGTAGTACAGGAACTCGACGTGGTATGGAGTCAACAAATCTTTGCAAATCTCCTGCAGAAATATTGAGCCATGTTACCTCTATAGCCGTCCATAACTGCGAAAGTCTTACCGATGCATGATTTTGTGCACGAACTGACCTCTCGACTATGTCTCATAAATGTTTGAAGGGATTCATTAAGGGCGATGAATCGCACGAACTGTCCAGAATCTTCTTCAGACCAGTCACAACAACTGTGTCTCGTTGACATAGTTCATGTCATCTATAAAAATTCCATCGTTGTTTTGGAACATGAAATCCACGAATGACTGCAGGTGGTCTTCAAGTAGCTTCATTTGGATGTAAACACAGACCCCATCATCATGGAGGGCCGTCCAGCTTTCACAGTGCCTTGTTGACAACTTGGGTCCATAGCTTCGTGGGGTATGCACCATAATCGAACCCTACCATCAGATCTTAACAACTGATACTAGGATAGCAATGGAGAGACTATCGAAGCTCGATAGCAATGGAGATACTATCGAAGACAGTGCTGCCAAAGCAGATTTACTAAACACAGCCTTCCGACATGCCTTCACAAAATTAGACGAAGTAAATATTCCAGAATTCGATTCGAGAACAGCTGCCAACACGAGTAACGTAGAAGTGAATACCCTCTGAGTAGTGAAGCAACTTCACTTAATAAAAGCAACTCTTCTCGTCCAGACTGTATACCAATTCGGTTCCTTTCAGGGTATGCTGATGCATTAGATCCATACTTAACAGTCATATACAACTGTTCGCTCGACGAAAGATCCGTACCCAAAGACTGGAAAGTTGCATAGGTCACACCAGTATTCAAGAAAGGTAGTACGAGGTATCCACTAAATTTCAGGCCCATATCGTTAACGTTGATATGCAGCAGGATTTTGGAACGTACATTGTGTTCAGACATTATGAATTACCTCGAAGCAACATGGGTTTAGAAAGCATCGTTCCGGTGAAACACAACTAGTTCTTTATTTACATGAAGTGTTGAGTGCTATTGACAAGGGATTTCAGATCCATTCCGTACTTGCGAATTTCCGGAAGGCTTTTGACACTGTACCACACAAGCGGCCTTTAGTGAAACTGCATGCTTATGAATATCGTCTTAGTTACATGACTGGATTTGTGCTTTCCTGTCAGAGAGGTCACAGTTCGTAGTAATTGACAGAAAGTCATCGAATAAAACAGAAGTAATTTCTGGAATTCCCAGTGGTGGTGTTATAGGCCATTTGTGTTTCCTTGTCTATATAAACGATTTGGGAGACAATCTGAGCAGCCGTCTTAGGTTGTTTGCAAATGATGCTGTCGTTTATCGACTAACAAAGTCATCAAAAGATCAAAAAAATTGCAAAACGATTTAGAAAAGATATCTGAATGATGCAAAAATTGGCAGTTGATCTTAAATAACGAAAAGTGTGAGGTCATCCACATAAGTGCTAAAAGGATTTCGTTAAACTTCGGTTACACGATATATCAGTCTAATCTAAAAGCCGTAAATTCAACTAAATATCTAGGTATTACAATTACGAACAACTTAAATTGGAAGGAACACATAGAAAATGATGTGGAGAAGGCTAACCACAGACTGTATTTTATTGGCAGGACATTTAGAAAATGTAACAGACCTACTAAGGAGACTGCCTACACTATGCCTGTCCGTCCTCTTTTAGAATACTGCTGCGCGGTGTAGGGTCCTTGTCAGATAAGATTGACGGAGTACATCGAAAAAATTCAAAGATAGGTAGCACGTTTTGTATTGTAGCGAAATACGGGAGAGAGTGTCACAGAAATTATGCAGGATTTGGGCTCGAAAACATTAAAAGAAATGCGTCTTTCGTGGCGACGGAATCTTCTCAAGAAATTCCAATCACCAATTTTCTCCTCCGAATGCGAAAATATTTTGTTGATAGCGACCTACATAGGGAGAAACGATCACCACGATAAAATAAGGGAATCAGAGCTCGTGCGGAAAGATATAGGTGTTCGTTCTTTCCGCACGCTATACGAGATTGGAATAATAGAGAATTGTGAATGTGGTACGATGAACTCTCTGCCAGGTACTTAAATGTGATTTTCAGAGTATCCATGTAGATGTAGATGTAGATTCATCTGACCAGAACACAGTTCTCCAATCGTCTAGGGTCCAACCGACCGAAGGAGAGGCGCTGTAAGCGACGTCGTGCTGTTAGCAAAGGCATTACTGTTGGTCGTCTGCTGCCATAGCCCAAAACGCCTAATTTCGCTGCACCATCCTAACGTACACACTCGTCATACGTTCTTTATTGATTTACTGCGTGTATTTCACGCAATTTTGCTTGTCTATTAGCACTGTCAATTCTACGCGAACGCCGTTGCTCTCGGTCTTTAAGTGAAGGCCGTCGTCCACTGCATTGTCCGTGGTGTGAGGTAATGACTGACATTTGGAATTCTTGGCATCTTCTTGACAGTGGAATGTTGAATTCCCTAACGACTTTCGAAACGGAATGTTCCATGCGTCCAGCTCCAACTATCGCTCTGCGAGTTTGTTAATTCCCGTCGTGCGCCCATAATCAAGTCGGAAACCATTTCACGTAAGTCAGCTGAATACAATTTACAGCTCCGCCAATGCACTAGCCCTTTATACCTCGTGTGAGAGATACTTTCGCCATCTGTATATGTGCGTATCGCTATCATAAGATTTTGTCACCTCAGTGTACTTTGACTCGGCTTTCGCTGCTCGCGCTTCAGCTACGCGATCGGTTGATCGTATACAGCGCTAAGCTTCAGACCGTCGTTTCCGGTTAAAATGTTGTCACTGGTTTTTATTTCAATAGCCTCTTTACTTAGCCACAGGAGCGGTTGGCTCTTGACAAGACAAAAGATTCGCGAAATTTAGTCCGGTGACCGCTTTCTAAAAATGCTCTCCTGAAGCGGATGTTTCGGGGTATCGTAGGCGATAAAACGTCTCATCCTCCTTCCTGTCCAGTGTTGTCCGACGCAAGATGGCCACACTCGCAAGGTATCTTGTAGGAAATAGGCGTTCTGGGACCTGCCACATCATTATCATCTATCAGTAATTGCCAGATATTTGGCAGAAGTCTGGGTATAGATTTGATCTTGTGTCATTTCAGCAGGAACCAGTGTACAGTGTAATAAATCCATTTTTTTTATCATCGCGTGTAGATACGGTTCAAATAGCTCTGAGCAGTATTGGACTTAACAGCTGAGGTCATCAGTCCCCTACAACTTAGAACTACTTGTACATAACTAACCTAAGGACATCACACACATCCATGCCCGATGCAGGAATCGAACCTGCGACCGTAGCGGTTGCGTGGGTCACAGACTGAAGTGCCTAGAACCGCTTGGTCACGCCGGCCGGCGCGTGCAAATATGTTGATCAGTTTGGACCCTGGGCCACTGCGTCTTGGCCTACACCTTATTGTATCGGTCCTTTTCAATTTACTTGTTACGTCAAGTACCCCTTCTTCAAATACAATAAAGGTAATGATGATGGTGGTGGTGTTGGTGTTGGTTTGTGGGCCGCTCAACATCGCAGTCAGCGGCGCCCGTACAACTTCCGAATCTTTTCTGTTCCAGTCTCACCACTTCCGGAATGATAATGAGATGATGAGGACAATATAAACACCCAATCCCCGGGCAGAGAAAATCCCCGACCCCACCGGGAATCGAACCCAGGATCCCGTCATCCAAAGGTAGCTACGATAGCCAGTAGACCACGAGCTGCGGACACAACATAGATCGGGGTTATTCACACCAAACAACATCTGTTACATTACATTTTCTGTTCTAATTTACGTAACGTTTAGATGTAGTCCATTTTCATTTGACCGCTTCTCGTCCTACTGCGAAAGTTTCCCTGCAGCGCTTAATAGAATTGCCGGGATGGTTCCTTCGAAACGGTTCAGCCGCTTTCCTTCTTCATCCTTCCCGTGCTCCGTCTGTAATGACCTCGTTGTCGGCTGGGTGTTAACCACAAATCTCCTCCTCCTAATACTGCAAAGAGGCGGTCGAAAGGGTTTGGGGTGTTGCGCAGTCTTCTACTTTTACACTTTTATAGTACTCCTCTTGCGCTAAATATGTGTCTCACGCACTATTACTCCGTCATCTTCCTGAGCTATCCGTCATTTATATACGCCACTCCATCGAACCAATTCAATCCACTTCTGGTCGGCCTTCTAATTGGGTGGCTGTCCGCATGTTCCAGTCACAATCAGTGTTTGTCATTATGTTGTTGCCTTCTCAGTTATTGATTCTTTGTGGAGAAGCGGGGCGTCTCTCCAGTTCATTTCAATATTCATAACGTTCACATTCCGGCTCAGTGAGTTCAGAGATTTTGTCTATCAGTTTAGTAAACATTTATGATTGACTGCAATCTCGGAAATGTTATTGTACGTTCCTCGTTTGTTGAAGCTACCTCCCTACGATGCCAGCCCGTGTGTAGTCGGTATACTCAAACATGACGCGCTCACGTGTCTCCCCCGCCCAATCCCAAACCTTCTTTCACAACAGCCGCATTCGGTGCGTGGCCTCTTACCGATACGATGTGTGTACACCGAATAAGGCTCGTGCATCGTTACTAGTGATACCTAAAGCGATACAAATTTCTTTTCACTTCCTTTTTTTTTTGGAGAAGAATTGCTAGTCCAATAAACCAAGAGAGGAACGCCGCTACTTCGCAGTTGACACGATAGCGGTATCGTATGGCGGCGGCCGGTGGGGTGCCATCAGTTGTGCAAGAGGACTGGGTTCGTATCCGGTACGACACAGGAATGGAAAGAAGCCAGACACACAGCCGCAGCGATGGCTGCTGGCAGATAGCAAGAAGAGTGGTGGGGAACCGGCTCTGGTGGTGCGACGTGCCTGGGGAAGGGCGCAAGAGAACACTGTCCAGTTCTGGCGGCACGGTATGTGAAACACATGCGTATGCTAACGGTGCGCGGCGATAACTTTGCGCTTTGTAACGAAGGTCCAAAACGGGTGTCGTCTAGTGATCTCCAAGTTGCCCTGAGATGAACCGCTTGATATTGGACGGTTACATTACTGCGGCCTCCGTGGAGGACGCTGCTCCCTCCATTTGGACACTCCACTGCCCTCTGCCGAGACATACACCAACTAGGGATAGGAAACTGCTACAGGCTTTACAAGGTAGTATGGTGTCGCATGGTTCGGAAGATGGCTTATTAATACTCAACAGTTAGGCAAACATGTACTGAATTCAGGTCCCATCAGAATTCAACACAATTAATTAAGAACTTACCTTCAGTATGCAGAAGTATGCAAAGTGTACGTGAATAACGCTGTAAGGATAATTTTACCAAAATTACAGGAATTGAAAAATGCAGCCGTCACCCAAAAACGCTTAAGAAATGCTTTAAAGGTTTTGTACCCCAATAGGTGAAAACGGAACCTTTATAGGATCGCTTTGTCGTCCGTCTTTCTGTCCGATTGTTAAGTCCATTTTCTCAGGAACGTATTGACGTATGAAGCTAAAAATTATGTCACATACTGAAAACTATAGTAATTTGGCGGTGTAAAACATAGGAGGTTTTAAGTCCGTGCAATCAAAAGAAACGGCCATTCAGTCACGTGCTTTCTTACTCGAAACTCACTCTCCAAAACCTACAGGGTACCTCTCGCTGGCCTAGAATCATGGAATTTAGGAAAAAGGCAGGTTTCACAGCAAAACTAAAGCAAAAAATCAGAAAACTTATAATTTGTAATTACTTCACACAAAAAGAAATTTTTGTCATTCCTTATCTGTCTCTGTTTTCGTCCATCTGTGACGACTCCTTTTCGTAGGAACGGGTAGACGTACAATGTTGAAATTTATGTCACTTGTTAATGCCTATGATCCCTTGGCGCCGTAAAACATTGAAGGCTTTAAGAAAATACAATCAAGTTACGGCCATTTAGGTCACATATTTTTACACTCGCAAAGTCACCGATTAAAACCTAAAGGGTACTTCCCGTTGGCCTAGAACGATGAAATCTGGCAAGAAGCAAGATTTCATAGTACTAATTTTTAACTATATCACACGAAAAAAATATTTCTTTTGTCATTAGTTATCCGACGTAAGACTTAGAATTGAAACAATCTGTATATCAGGATCCATGTTGACTGGGTCGCAATTGTAAAAGTCAAACATCAGGCAAAGAATGACTAGTCTGTGAATGTCATATCTGAAACTTCCTGGCAGATTAAAACTGTGTGCCGGAAAGAGACTCTAACTCGGGACATTTGCCTTTTTTCGGGCAAGTACTCTACCATCTGAGCTACTCAAGCACGACTCACGCCCCGTCCTCACAGCTTCACTTCTGCCAGTACCTCGTCTCCTACCTTCCAAACTTTACAGAAGTTCTCCTACGAACCTTGCAGAAGTAGCACTCCTGAAAGAAAGGATATTGCGGAGACATGGCTTAGCCACAGCCTGGGGGATTTTTCCAGAATGAGATTTTGCAGCGGTGTGTGCGCTGATATGAAACTTCCTGGCAGATTAAGACTGTGTGCCGGACCGAGACTCGAACTCGGGACCTTTGCCTTTCGCGGGCGAGTCCAGCACCCAGTTTTAATCTGCCAGGAAGTTTCATATCACCGCACACCCCGCTGCAGAAAGAAAATCTCATTCTGAAAAAATCCCCCAGGCTGTGGCTAAGCCATGTCTCCGCAATATCTTTTCTTTCAGGAGTGCTACTTCTGCAAGGTTCGCAGGAGAGCCTCTGTAAACTTTGGAAGGTAGTAGATGAGGTACGGACAAAAGTGAAACTCTGAGGAGGGGCGTGAGTCGTGCTTGGGTAGCTCAGATGGTGCCAAGGGATCATAGGCATTAACAAGTGACATAAATTTCAACATTGTATGTCTACCCGTTACACGATAAATTTCAGCCGGCACGGTAGCTCAGCGTGTTCGGTCAAAGCGTTACGCGCCCTCTGTAATGATAAAACTGAGTCAATCGATCAAAAACGAACATAAATGGATGTCTTACGACGTCCGCCCCGAGCAGATGCAACGAACAAAAGCGAACAAAATGAGAATTAAACAAAAAAGATGGTAGAGCAATTGCCCGTGAAAGGCAGAGGTCCGGAGTTCGAGTATTAGTCAGGCACACCATTTTAATTTGCCAGGAAGTTTCATATCAGCGCACACTCCGCTGCAGAGTGAAAGTCTCATTCTGGAAATGCCATATTTGTGTCCAGTAATCGCACTTGGACATATGATGGTAGGAAAATTCCGAAACACTTCATGTCAGCAATAAAGTCATTCCTTGCCTGATGTTTGATTTTTACCACTGCGACTCAGTTTGCCTGAATGGAGAACTACTGATTGTTGTAATAACGCTCGCCTCCCTCTTCCATGACATTGTATCACATTTATATGTTTGAAATTGAAACTTTCTCGAAAATATTAGTATTCCTGGGACCGATAACTTGTCAGTGTCAATGTCGATAACAGGCAAAAGTGGTCGAGATTTCCGATTTGCGGTATGGATGATCTTTAAAGATAATTAAATTTGTGCGGACCCCTTTGTGTGCGAGCCTTACTCGCACCTTATCAGTTTTTAACTGTTGTATACAATCCTAATGTAAGATGGTAGACCTGTAATTAGCAGTGGGTTCTAAGGATGCTTCATCCTACAGTTTTGTTTATTGTGGTGTAACATCCCTGAACAGCCTTAATACACACAAGTTTACTTTTACTAAACATAGTCCATCCCATTGCCGGTACGCTCGTCAACTTTATTAAAATAACATGGAACAAGTTCGACGCTATATTTAGCATAACAATAATAGTGATACAGCAGGAACACAATGTTGTTGCTGTTGTGGTCTTCAGTCCAGAGACTGTTTTGATGAAGCTCTCCATGCTACTCTACACTGTGCAAGCTTCTTCACCACCCAGTACCTACTGCAACCTACATCCTTCTGAATGTGCTTAGGTATTCATCTCTTGGTCTCCATCTACGATTTTTACCCTCCACGCTGCCCTCCAATTCTAAATCGGTGATCCCTTGATGACTCAGAACATGTCCTACCAACCGCTCCCTTCTTCTAGTCAAGTTGTGCCGCAAATTTCTCTTCTCTTCAATCCTATTCAATACCTCCTCATTAGTTATGTAATCTACCCACCTAACCTTCAGCATTCTTCTGTAGCACCACATTTCGAAAGCTTCTATTCTCTTCTAGTCTAAACTGTTTATTGTATACGCTTCACCTCCATACAAGTACTTTCAGAAACGACTTCCTGACGCTTAAATCTGTACTCGATGTTAACACATTTCTTTTCTCCAGAAACGCTTTCCTTGCCATTGCCAGTCTATATTTTATATCCTCTTTACTTCGACCATCGTCAGTTATTTTGCTCCTCACTTAGTAAAACTCATCTACTACTTTAAGTGTCTCATTTCCTAATCTAATTCCCTTAGCATCACCCAAATTAATTCGACTACATTCCATTATCCCCGTTTTGCTTTTGTTGATGTTCATCTTATATCCTCATTTCAAGACACGGTAAATTTCGTGCAACTGCTCTTCCAGGTCCTTTTTCTGTTTCTGACAGAATTACAATGTCATCGGCGAACCTCAAAGTTTTTATTTGTTCTCCATGGACTTTAATTCCTACTCCGAAATTTTCTTTTATTTCCTTTACTGCCTGCTCAATATACTGATTGAATAACGTGAGGGATAGGTTACTACCCTATCTCACTCTCTCCCCAACCACTGCTTCCCTTTCATGTCCCTCGACTCTTGTAACTGCCATCTGGTTTCTGTACAAATTGTAAATAGCCTTTCGCTCCCTATATTTTACCACTGCCACCTTCAGAATTTGAAAGAGTGTATTGCAGTCAAAGGAAGACAATAGTAAAATAATATATACTTGGGTTAAAAAAAAGCCAAATAGCTTTGAATGTCTGGAGTCAGTTGACACGTATTAGATGTTGACTGTAAGGACGTGAACATATCAAACCGAGCTCTGTTCTTCGCTTTCATGATTATGAGTTGCTCAGTGCGCAGTAGATAAAAAGCGGAAATCTGCTAGAAACCAATCCTGTTCTTCCCACTTACAGTGGAGAGAAGTAATATTCCTTTAGGAACATCTCTTGCTTCAGTTCTGCCTCTGAAAGTTGCCTGTCTCCCAGAAGCTGAACCAGTTACCTCTCTCTTTAATTTGTCTGGCTCATTTACTTTCATTAATTTCATTATTTGTGAAGATTGCCCATCGTAAGTCAAACCGTGATATTCCCAGTACAATTTTAACATGATTAATGTCTTCATATTCACTTTTAAAGCTGTTAGCAGGATTACAGATTCTACCTTGAAACATAAGCGAAAGATCACCACCTACGTTTGAAATGGATGTGTTATTTCTCTCGTTTTCATGCACACAGAGACGTTCATGGCATCTTAAATTAAATGTCACGGTCTAACACAAACCTTTCGCTTCCTCGACGGCTGGTTTATTAAAGTTTTCTACCACTACTATGCTGAACTTGGTGGTGTATATGCTTATCTTTAGAGGTAGGCTACATTTTGTTCTATACTAGGCACACAGCATGAGTCTACTGCATCAAGCTTACAGCACACACAGACAGCAACATTAAAAAAAATACATGCGGCAACATCCCACTGACCTCTTGAAGTGTACTGCAAACCAGCATTTGTCTGCTATTGGTTTTAACGTTTTACCACTGTCCTGTGTTAATTATGGTTTCTCGTGTATCAGTAACACGTTTTATGTCACTAGAAATGGCAATGACGTCGTTACTGTCTGTCGTGTTTGCAGTTGACGCGTTTCTCCAGCAGACTGTGTGCAAAACACCTGACTGCGATCACCTTAAGAGCTGAGGCAGTACGGATACCACGAGTACCCTAACAAGAGCAGCAGCACTTCTTTATGTTTGTACACAGAGTTAGGTCAAGTGTTTTCTCATGAGCTTCTGTTAACAAGTGAATATTATCTGTATGTTTATCTGGGTTGACTACTGTTTATACTTTCTAAGTGTTTGCGATTTTTTTACGTTCATTAGCTCTTCCGTGAACTGACGTTACAGTGAAGAATAAATTTTTATATATTTGTTTTCAGCAGTCGAATTTATTTTTAAGGTTCCGCTCCTCAATCGGTGGTACTGATGTTACTCAACACCTGTTTCTTTAACCTTTAATTCTAAAGGGGGTGGAAGGGCTGACACAATAATGTGAACATTTCAATTCGAATGTGTTTATTAGCTACCCAAAACAGTCACATAAAATTTGACAGGCGCCACTCGGGCAAGATTATTTATGTTTACATAAAAACATAAGCATGTTACTAAATCATTAGCCAAACATTGACAACCGCACCTCACGCAAAATATTTAAGAAATTTTCATTACATAAAATAGTAAGTTAATAAATCATTGGCCAAACATTAAGACCCGCCACTCAGGCAAAATCTGACCGTAACTATAACAAAGCAACTCTAGTTAAAGACACAACAGAAAATGTGTACCAACCGAACCAACGCCCAAGCTTGTAAGGGCGAAGTTTAACCGAAAATGGTGGAACCGATTGAGAGAAGTAATACTTAACTTAGAAACAAGACGTGGCTCCGTTTACAACCCAACGTCGAGTAGGCCACCAAAATGTGAACCAAGCATTGCCCGCTGCCTCAGCTCACTGAAACACGGACCACACCCGACAACAGGAGGCAGGAAACTTCTAAGATAAATCTGTAAATTAACTCTATAAAATCAAGGCTCAACAACAACTAATTTCACTTGCAAGTCCTTCCAGTTAAACAGTACTTGATAAGCAGTAAGAGTGGGAAATGAACTGACTCACGAGAACCGACAGTGACTCGAACTTAAAGGACACACATCAGCAAATACATCGATATTATGCGGAAGCAGAGCACAAGCTTAGTAAGAGGCCTCAAATGAAATCAAACTAACATAACATCACACGTCTTGCAACGTCTTACTGTACCAAGAGCGGTCACAATGACAGTTAACTAAGCGCTGTTAGTAAATGGCGTACTTAACTTGGTGTCTTGATGCTGGGGCGATTTTGCGAAGATGTTAGACCATCACTTCGCGAGACCATAACAGCGTGTCCCTCCAAGGAAGCGGGCACGTCCACAGCTCACGAGGTTTCCGGAGAATGCACAGCGCCGGCCAAATCCCGCCGACTCCAGTACAACCACGCGACAACCGTCTTCCGGCCTCAGGCACGCCGTCTTCGCTAATGTCCGGCAGCCAATCGTCGACTCGCGCACCGCGGCGTAACGTTCTCAGTGTTGCGTCCTCTCCCCCTATTCGCGGTCGCACACCCTTACATCTCGTGCCGGCCCAATCCCAAAGACAAACCTCGATCGTACTCGTGTCAGAGATACTACTGGCGCCAGTCCCTCCACGGCTCAATCGGTAAAAACGGAACCTTTATAGCATAGTATCTTTGGTGTCCGTCCGTCTGTCTGCCTGTTAAAAACCTTTTTTCTCAGGAACAGGCAGACATATTAAGTTGAAACACATGTCACGTGCTAAGCCCTACGCCAGTCGAAGTGGCCGAGCGGTTCTAGGCGCTACAGTCTGGAACAGCGCGACCGCTACGGTCGCAGGTTCGAATCCTGCCTCGGGCATGGATGTGTGTGATGTCCATACGTTTATTAGGTTTAAGTAGTTCTAAGTTCTAGGGGACTGATGACCTTAGAAGTTAAGTCCCATAGTGCTCAGAGCCATTTGAACCATTTTTGAACCACTAATCTAATCTAATCTAATACTTCTAAGTCAGTGCAATAAAAATATATGGCCTTTTATGTCATTTATTTTGACACTCGCAAACTCACTTACGTATAAGGTACTTCCTGTTGATTTAAAATTATGAAATTTGACAGGAAGTAAGGTTTCACAGTATAAGAGAAGGAAAAAATCCGAAAATATCAATTTGTAATTCCATCACAAGAAAAAAATTCTTTTGTCATTTACTATCCACGTCAAACTTGACAATAGGACAGTAGTATTTCTGCATTCCTTCTGACTGGGTTGCAACGGTAAAGTCAAACATCAGGCAATGAATGGGTAATTGCACACACGACGCTTCTGAATTTACCCATCATCAGATATCGAAGAGCGATTACTGCTCTTAGATACAGGGTTTCAAGCTGTAGGTCAAACAAACATTTGCAGACTAGTACACTAATGTTTCTTTCCAATGCAACTTGAAACACCGTGTCTGCATCTAGTAATTGCTATTGGATATATAATGATGGATAAATTCCGATACACGCCATATGACGAAGTAAGTCATTCTCTGCCTGATGTTTGACTTTATACCACTGCGCTGCGGCCAGACTCAATGGAGGACTACTATCATAATAATGGCCTTGTGTCCTCTGCATTCCTCTATGTCGCTCAGCCGTGTGCGGCTCAAGCTCATGCCATGTGTTCTTTGGCATTTTGCCACAATCAGTGGCGTCTTGTTTCTTCCTTACTGGCGAAACGAAGTTGCTGACATACCTCCTTGAGTGGCAGCAGCAGCTCTTATCGATACTAGTACTGTCATACTATCTTTGGTGTGACCGCTAGCATTTCCAGGTGGTGCTGGAGTGTGTGGTGGTCGGTCGGTTGGGACGGAGCAGCGAGGAAGTCTCCGTGGTGTGAGGGCAGGCCGGGACGCTGGCGGCGTGCACGTGCTGTCGGACCATGAGGCGCTAGATGCGAGAGCGACAAAGTTCGTTGCCTACCGAACCTGGACGCTGAAGATGAGTGATCAGTTAACCTGTACTGAAACCTCAACTACTGTGGCACCTCTTCGTTCAACTGCGAGTTGTTGCTCCCTGGGCCAATCGGTCTAGCAGCAACGTATGATGTATTAGAGTTGGTGAAATGTTGCAGCCGTCTTCCTATATTGTGATTAATTATTAAATTGACTGGTACTTGCCAGTGAAGTGCACCAGCGGTATTTTCTGCCCTGGGCCGTTAAGGCCCCTGTTACCTGCCCTGGACGTTAGTATAGTTTCCCGGGAGTGTGCCATTCCTCGTCGTGTTGGTGGTGTCCGGCACGGCGTGTAGTTCGACAGCCTTTTAAGTTTTTTGGTTCATATTTTGCTTAGGGTGGTTATTGTTCCCGTGGCTGATTTTAGACGCCAATTTCTGAAGACGTAGTGCTGTTCGTATCCTAGTCCTTAGCTAATATTTTCCATTGTTATGCCGTTGGTTGGACGGAAGGGAATTGGTTAAATTGTTGGTCAGTTCTTGGGCTTGGGCTGCGATCCGAATATTTAACTTCAACTCTTGGCTGCCTGTCTCACCTCACCTTACGTTTGAGCCACCTTCTCAGGCCGACCGCGTTCTCGCTTCCCACGCCCGGGTTCCCGGGTTAGATTCCCGGCGGGGTCAGGGATTTTCTCTGCCTCGTGATGACTGGGTGTTGTGTGATGTCCTTAGGTTAGTTAGGTTTAAGTAGTTCTAGGGGACTGATGACCATAGATGTTAAGTCCCATAGTGCTCAGAGCCATTTGAAGAATTTGCCATCGGGCCGACCCTTGGTATACTTCTGAGCCCCACTAGTTCTGTTTGTTTTAGATTGTAATTTTCATTTTAGTTCGAAATATTGTGTGAGGCCTTCAGCCGTGTATTAATTCAGTTCTTTTTAAATTTACACAAAGGACTTCAGCTGTGTTAAATTAAAATTTTGAAGATTGAATTTATTAAGAAGTATTTTCTTCCTAAAATTTGTTCTATCTGAAATTGTTTGTAATCCAGGCCCTAAGCCATTAGTTGTTCGATGTTTGGCATTCGGCCAAGGATTTATGTGAACGCCTTTTAATAAAGCCTTCGGCCATGCGTGTTCTTTAAAGGAAAATTTTTTATAAGAAGGAAGGGGTTTATTTTAAATTGTGTGTCTGCTTGTTGTTCAGGCTTTCGGATGTTGTTTTAAATTTGTTTGGGGCCTGCAGCGGTGCAATAAGTTAATATTTCTTTAATTAGGCTTTTGGCCATTCTGTTGTAAGCTTATAAAGAAATTTCTTGGTTAGAAAAAATTGTTTATTATTGTGTTTTAATTATAGTTGTCCTTCAGACGCGTAGTGTAGTTCTTTTGCCGCTAATTGTTTCCTTTATTGAATGATTTTTTTTAAAAAAATTTACTTCTATTTTTAATTGGTTTTGATTTCTAAGCCAGGCCTTCAGTTGTTCTTGTTTTGTGTGGATTTGGACCTTCAGTCCAGAAAGCATTTCAAGTTTTCTTTAACCAGGCCTTCAGCCGTATTGTCTAATTG
This sequence comes from Schistocerca gregaria, assembly GCF_023897955.1. Lineage (NCBI taxonomy): Eukaryota > Metazoa > Arthropoda > Insecta > Orthoptera > Acrididae > Schistocerca > Schistocerca gregaria. Next base: position 437,890,264 of record NC_064925.1, on the reverse strand, counting down.
TGATCTTTTAAAGCAACGTGTAAATAAGTGGTTCTTGGAAAAATAAAGTAGTGTGTTTGATTGTGCATCTCACAGTAACTATTAAGGGCCCCATGCACGATCGTAACCTTTTCCTGTGCGCTCTCTGAGTACCTACCAACCTGGATTCAGTTGCAATTATCTTACTGAAAATAAATTTATTTAGATACGCTTGGAATCCCTCGGACCGGTATCTAGCCATTATCAATGTCGATCACAGCCAAAAATGGTCCTGATTCTCGATTCCCGGAATGGATAAACTGTTTGTATACATAATTAAGTTTGTATGGAATCCCCAGTGCGCCAGTCCTACTCACAGCACGTCACCTTTTAAAGATCTTTCGGATTTTATGGCCTTCATAGTCAGAGCTTTGTAGAGCCGATTTTTACTGTTAGTTTCTTACTTTTCTGGTGTTTATTTCGAGTGTGTTAATCACACTTAAGTTAAGTGCTATCGGTCTTGTATAGCACTTACAAGGGTTGCGATCAGGATATGCCGAGCGTTGTTCGCAAGAGATATGTACTGAGCCTTTGCGAGGCCAAGTGATAAGCTATTTGAGTGGGAAGTAGCAGCTCCGGTCACGAAGCTGACAACGACCGGACGTGTGGTGTTCCTGACTACATGGCCCTCCATGTTCGCATCCAGTGATGTCTATCGGCTGAGGGTGCCACGACGCTCGGTCGGTACCGTTGAGCCTTCTGAGACCTGTTAGGACCGAGTTACGCTTTTTTTTGTATGTCTATGTACTGTGTCCTCCCCCCCAAGAACCATGGACCTTGGCGTTGGTGGGGATGCTTGCGTGCCTCAACGATACTGATAGCCGTACCGTAGGTGCAACCACAACGGATGGGTACCTGTTGAGAGGCCAGACCAACGTGTGTTTCCTGAAGAGGGGCAGCAGCCTTTTCAATAGTTGAAAGGGCAACAGTCTGGATGATTGACTGATCTGGTCTTGTAACAACAACCAAAACGGCCTTGCTGTGCTGGTACTGCGAACGGCTGAAAGCAAGGGGAAACTACAGCCGTAATTTTTCCCGAGGACATGCAGCTTTACCGTATGGTTAAATGATGACGGTGTCCTCTTGGGTAAAATATTCCGGAGGTAAAATAGTCCCCAATTTCGGAGCTCCGGGCGGGGACTACTCAGGAGGATGTCGTTATCAGGAGAAAGAAAAGTGGCAGTCTACTGAACGGAGCGTGGAATGTCAGATCCCTTAATCGGGCGGGTAGGTTAGAAAATTTAAAAAGGGAACTGGATAGGTTAAAGTTAGATATAGTGGAAATTATTGAAGTTCGGTGGCAGGAGGAAGAAGACTTCTGGTCAGGTGAATACAGGGTTATAAACACAAAATCAAATAGGGGTACTACAGGAGTAGGTTTAATAATGAATAAAAAAAATAGGAGTGCGGGTAAGCTACTACAAACAACATAGTGAAGGTATTATAGTGGCCAAGATAGACACGAAGCCCACGCCTACTACAGTAGTAGAAGTTTATATGCCAACTAGCTCTGCAGATGACGATGAAATTGAAGAAATGTATGATGAGATTAAAGAAATTATTCACGTAGTGAAGGGAGACGAAAATTTAATAGTCAGGGATGACTGGAATTCGACAGCAGGAAAAGGGAGAGAAGGAAACATAGTAGGTGAATATGGGTTGGGGCTAAGAAATGAAAGAGGAAGCCGTCTGGTAGAATTCTGCACAGAGCATAACTTAATCATAGCTAACACTTGGTTCAAGAATCATAAAAGAAGGTTGTATACATGGAAGAATCCTGGAGATACTGAAAGGTATCAGATAGATTATATAATGGTAAGACAGAGATTTAGGAACCACGTTTTAAATTGTAGGACATTTCCAGGGGCAGATGTGGACTCTGACCACAATCTATTGGTTATGAAATGTAGATTAAAACTGAAGAAATTGCAAAGAAGTGGGAATTTAAGGAGATGGGACCTGAATAAACTGACTAAACCAGAGGTTGTAAAGAGTTTCAGGGACAGTATAAGGGAACAATTGACAGGAATGAGGGAAAGAAATATAGTAGAAGACGAATAGGTAGCGCTGAGGGATGAAGTAGTGAAAGCAGCAGAGGATCAAGTAGGTAAAATGACGAGGGCTAGTAGAAATCCTTGGGTAACAGAAGAAATATTGAATTTACTTGATGAAAGGAGGAGAAAATATGAAAATGCAGTAAAAGAAGCAGACAAAAAGGAATATAAACGTCTCAAAAATGAGATCGACAGGAAGTGCAAAATAGCTAAGCAGAGATGGCTAGAGGACAAATGTAAGGATGTAGAGGCTTATCTCACAATGGGTAAGATAGATACTGCCTACAAGAAAATTAAAGAGACCTTTGGAGAAAAGGGAACCACTTTCATGAATATCAAGAGCTCAGATGGAAACCCAGTTCTAACCAAAGAGGGGAAAGCAGAAAGGTGGAATGAGTATATAGAGGGTCTATACAAGGGCGATGTACTTGAGGACAATATTATGGAAATGGAAGAGGATGTAGATGAAGATGAAATGGGAGATACGATAATGCGTGAAGAGTTTGACAGAGCACTGTAAGACCTGAGTCGAAACAAGGTACCGGGAGTAGACAACATTCCATTAGAACTACTGACGGGCAAGATGTATGAGACAGGTGAAATTCCCTAAGACTTCAAGAAGAATATAATAATTCCAATCCCAAAGAAAGCAGGTGTTTACAGATGTGAAAATTACCGAACTATCAATTTAATAAATCACAGCTGCAAAATACTAACGCGGATTATTTACAGACGAATGGAAAAACTGGTAGAATCCGACCTCTGGGAAGATCAGTTTGGATTCCGTAGAAATGTTGGAACACGTGAGGTAATACTGACCTTACGACTTATCTTAGAAGAAAGATTAAGGAAAGGCAAACCTAAGTTTCTAGCATTTGTATACTTAGAGAAAGCTTTTGACAATGTTGACTGGAATACTCTCTTTCAAATTCTAAAGGTGGCATGGGTAAATACAGGGAGCGAAAGGCTATTTACAATTGGTACAGAAAGCAGATGGCAGAAAGGGAGGTAAGAAGGAAATAACAAGTATTTTGGACAGGTCAGGAAAACTGCTGGTGAATCCTGTGGATGCCTTGGGCAGATGGACGGAATATTTTGAAGAGTTGCTCAATGTAGGTGAAAATACGATCAGTAATGTTTCAGGTTTCGAGGTAGAATGGGATAGGAATGATGATGGAAATAAAATCACATTTGAGGAAGTGGAGAAAATGGTCAATAGATTGCAGTGCAATAAAGCAGCTGGGGTGGATGAAATTAAGTCGGAACTCATCAAATACAATGGAATGTCAGGTCTTAAATGGCTACACAGGATAACTGAAATGGCCTGGGAGTCGGGACAGGTTCCATCAGACTGGACAAAAGCTGTAATCACACCAATCTTTAAACATGGAAACAGAAAAGATTGTAACAACTACAGAGGCATCTCTTTAATCAGCGTTGTGGGTAAAACCTTCTCAGGTATTGTTGAAAGGAAAGTGCGAGTATTAGTTGAGGACCAATTGGATGAAAATCAGGGTGGGTTTAGGTCTCTTAGAGGTTGTCAGGACCAGATCTTTAGCTTACGGTAAATAATGGGGAAGTGTTATGAGTGGAACAGGGAATTGTACCTATGCTTTATAGATCTAGAAAAGGCATATGACAGGATTCCTAGGAGGAAGTTATTGTCTGTTCTACGAGATTATGGAATAGGAGGCAAATTTTTGCAAGCAATTAAAGGTCTCTACATGGATAGTCAGGCAGCAGTTAGAGTTGACGGTAAATTGAGTTCATGGTTCAGAGTAGTTTCCGGGGTAAGACAAGGCTGCAACCTGTCTCCACTGTTGTTCATATTATTTATGGATCGTATGTTGAAAACAATAGACTGGCTGGGTGAACACAAAATAAGCAGTCTTGCATATGCCGATGACTTAGTTGTGATGGCAGATTCGATTGAAAGTTTGCTAGATCAGAAATGTAAGGACTATGGTGTGAAGATTAGCATCTCCAAAACGAAAGTAACGTCAGTGGGAAAGAAATATAAACGGATTGAGTGCCAAATAGGAGGAACAAATTTAGAACAGGTGGACGGTTTCAAGTACTTAGGATGCATATTCTCACAAGATGGCAACATAGTGAAAGAACTGGAAGCAAAGTGTAGCAAAGTTAATGCAGTGAGCTCTCAGCTACGATCTACTCTCTTCTGCAAGAAGGAAGTCAGTACCAAGACTAAGTTATCTGTGTACCGTTCAATCTTTCGACCAACTTTGTTGTATGGAAGCGAAAGCTGGGTGGATTCAGGTTACTTTATCAACAAGATTGAGGATACGGATATGAACGTAGCTAGGATGATTGCAGGTACTAGTAGATGGGAACAATGGCAGGAGGGTGTCCACAATGACGAAATCAAAGAAAAACTGGGAATGAACTCTATAGATGTAGCAGTCAGAGCGAACAGGCTTAGATGGTGGGGTCATGTTACACACATGGGAGAAGCAAGGTTACCCAAGAGACTAATGGGTTCGGCAGTGGAGGGTAGGAGGAGTCGGGGCAGACCAAGGAGAAGGTATCTGGAATCGGTTAAGAACGATTTTGAAGTAATAGGTTTAACATCAGAAGAGGCACCAATGTTAGCACTTAATAGGGGATCATGGAGGAATTATATAAGAGAAGGGGGGGGGGGGGGGGCGTGGCTATGCTCCAGACTGAACGCTGAAAGGCATAATCAGTCTTAAATGATGATGATGATGAGCAGTGGTTGGGAAGGGAGTGAGACAGGGTTGTAACCTCTCCACGATGTTATTCAATCTGTATATTGAGCAAGCAGTAAAGGAAACAAAAGAAAAATTCGGAGTAGGTATTAAAATACAGGGAGAAGAAATAAAAACTTTGAGGTTCGCTGATGACATTGTAATTCTGTCAGAGACAGCAAAGAGCTCTGAAGAGCAGTTGAACGGAATGGACAGTGTCTTGAGAGGAGGATACAAGATGAACATCAACAAAAGCAAAACGAGGATAATGGAATGTAGTCGAATTAAGTCGGGTGATGCTGAGGGAATTAGATTAGGTTCAAATGGCTCTGAGCACTATGGGACTTAACATCTGTGGTCATCAGTCCCCTAGAACGTAGAACTACTTAAACCTAACTAACCTAAGAACATCACATACATCTATGCCCGAGGCAGGATTCAAACCTGCGACCGTAGCAGTCGCGCGGTTCCGGACTGCGCGCCTAGAACCTCTAGTCCACCGCGGCCGGCAATTAGATTGGGGAATGAGACACTTAAAGTAGTAATGGATTTTTGCTATTTGTGGAACAAAAAAACTGTTGAAGGTCGAAGTAGAGAGGATATAAAATGTGGACTGGCAATGGCAAGGAATGTGTTTCTGAAGAAGAGAAACTTGTTAACATCGAGTATAAATTTAAGTGTCAGGAAGTCGTTTCTGAAAGTATTTGTATGGAGTGTAGTCATGTATGGAAGTGAAACACGGACAATAAATAGTTTGGACAAGAAGAGAATAGAAGCTTTCGAAAGGTGGTGCTACAGAAGAATGTTGACGATTAGGTGGGTAGATCAGGTAATTAATGAGGAGGTATTGAATAGGATTGTGGAGAAGTTTATGGCACAACATGACTAGAAGAAGGGATCGGTTGGTAGGACATGTCCTGAGGTATCAAGGGATCACAAATTTAGCACTGGAGGGCAGCTTGGAGGGTAAAAATCGTAGAGGGAGACCAAGAGATGAATACACTAAGCAGATTCAGAAGGATGTGGGTTGCAGTAAGTACTGGGAGATGAAGAAGCTTGCACAGGATAGGGTAGCGTGGAGAGCTGCATCAAACCAGTCTCAGGACTGAAGACCACAACAACAACAACATGTACTTTGTAGTTTACCTGCTATTATTTGCACTTAGCCACTGACGGACTTTTTGTGTTATGTTACATGCAGTGTCGCATACTTCATCATTCGACAAGTCACATAGATAAGTAAATCCTATTAACTCATTAGAGTGACTTTGTTTCTAATTTGTTGTAGTGTTGTAGAATTTTTGTTGTCCCATCCAGTTACCTGACCCTGGGGCATAGCTGTGTAATAGTGGTAGTGAGAAATTGTCTTAGCGGCATACTACACCAGAAGCCGGTTCACGAACTCACAAGCTCTGCCTACCATACCAACAGTGGCAACTCGGCTTTCACAGCAGTAGCAACGACGCCTTTATAAAACTGGCGACGAGGGTTTACAAAACCTTGTACTTACGGAGACTGCTGCAAAAGTCTCATATTAACTACTCAACCACAATAGAGGAACTGAAAAGAAACTTCTGAGTACCAGATAATTTTCCAGAAAGGTTCCATTTATTAATTTAAGGAAAACAGCAACCAGTCACATTCTTATGCATTTTTATTTACATCAATAAGCTTTTCGGGCTTTTCTCCAATCTGCAGTTGACGCAATATTATTTAATCTTCAAAAGCACGTTGTCAAAACATCGACTGCAATTTCATGGATGCAGCTGCTCTGTGCAACATAAATTTGTATAACTACTACACTTCTCAATTTATGTATTTATAATATATTACTCTTTACATGTTACTGCATTGTACCCTGCTTGTTGTTACTCCAATATTCCGTTTTTATAAGCATGATCCACACACTTTTTCTTTGTATGAAGCACGAAAACAACGCAATACGCTCCGTGTTGCCAATTGACACGTTCGTTTAATCTAAAAATTGTGTTTACGATTTGATCACTCGATTACCATAAAGATAATTTCCCGATGCAAACAAACTTGTCATTCGGCAAACGTTGACAAAAATTATCGATGTTGACAAACACGACAGTCGGCAAAATGGCGGAATCTACCCTGTTATTGTCCATCATACAAGGAAAATCTATCTGTGCCACGCCTATAAATGCGGAGAATTGGAGAAACAACAATAAAAAAAGTAAATGTGTCTAATGAGCAATACGTTGTAAATATACGACTCGCGAAGTCTGTAATGAAAGAAAATTGTAATTTTGTACAGAGCAGTTGTACCTAAATTGCAGTCTCTTTTTTAACACTGTGCTAATTTGAGCCCGAAACTTGGATTGGTCAAATAAAAATACACAATTTCATTTGCTACTTCTCGTATTACTGAAATTAATTTAGTTCATAGCCAAGGAGCTCAACAACCAGGAAAATGGATAAAGTAATTCAGTATTACACGCTGATATTTATTCCCCCGAATACTGCCGACAGCTCCGAAATGCAGAAAAGAATTAATGGTAATAAAATGCTGTTTCGATTAGTAACAGTTAGGCCGTTAGTTTTATGAGACGAAGAAAACAGTTTCAGTAGTTTGTGATATGAGATGTTAATGCATTAGAAGCCACAAGTCACGGGGCTTTTAGCCCTCCCCTTGTGCGTTCCTTTGCCTCTATCTCGCCACTTTCGTGTCTCTGTCCTCGCTTCCCTGCACCCCCTCCCCGCTCAGCCAGTCACGCTACGCAGATGTTCTGAATATTTTAAGATACTTCTTTCCGCCGGATGTCCCCTCCGTCCGTGTTAACATCTCTGCGGAAGGCTAATTCAGTTCAGCGAACTTCACGTGAATGAGATGGTTTCCTCTCACTCCGTCGCGTTTTCCTTCTCAAACACTGCTCCGCTATGTAAATGTATTCGCTGAATTTGGGAGAAACCACTTGAATTACAAGTGGAAGAACATTCTTAGCTTAACGTGGCTTTCGCCTCCTCTATCCCAAGGTAAAAACCCACTTCGTGTAGGACTGAAGTTCTAATTCGATTTATTTCTACTTCTCGTCAAGCCTAGCGGCAGTTAGTGTTGCCAGAATCATGTCAAACATCCAGATAACGACGAACCACCGAAACAGCAATAGTAGTACATATCATACAGGATGGGGATTTTCTCTGCCTCGTGATGACTGGGTGTTGTGTGATGTCCTTAGGTTAGTTAGGTTTAAGTAGTTCTAAGTTCTAGGGGACTGATGACCATAGATGTTAAGTCCAATAGTGCTCAGAGCCATTTTAACCATTTATTATACAGGATGAATCACTTAAAACTTACACCCCAAATCTACATCTACATCTACATCCATACTCCGCAAGCCACCTGACGGTGTGTGGCAGAGGATACCCTGAGTACCTCTATCGGTTCTCCCTTCTATTCCAGTCTCGTATTGTACGTGGAAAGAAGGATTGTCGGTATGCTTCTGTGTGGGCTCTAATGTCTCTGATTTTATCCTCATGGTCTCTTCGCGAGATCTACGTAGGAGGGAGCAATATACTGCTTGACTCTTCGGTGAAAGTATGTTCTCGAAACTTTAACAAAAGCCCGTACCGAGCTACTGAGCGTCTCTCCTGCAGAGTCTTCAACTGGAGTTTATCTATCATCTCCGTAACGCTTTCGCGATTAGTAAATGATCCTGTAACGAAGCGCGCTGCTCTCCGTTGGATCTTCTCTATCTCTTCTATCAACCCTATCTGGTACGGATCCCACACTGCTGAGCAGTATTCAAGCAGGAGGCGAACAAGCGTACTGTAACCTACTTCCTTTGTTGTCGGATTGCATTTCCTTAGGATTCTTCCAATGAATCTCAGTCTGGCATCTGCTTTACCGACGATCAACTTTATATGATCATTCCATTTTAAATCACTCCTAATGCGTACTTCCAGATAATTTATGGAATTAACTGCTTCCAGTTGCTGATCTGCTTTTTTGTAGCTAAATGATAAGGGACCTATCTTTCTATGTATTCGCATCACATTACACTTGTCTACAATGAGATTCAATTGCCATTCCGTGCACCATGCGTCAATTCGCTGCAGATCCTCCTGCATTTCAGTACAATTTTCCATTGTTACAACCTCTCGATACACCACAGCATCATCTGCAAAAAGCCTCAGTGAACTTCCGATGTCATCCACCAGGTCATTTATGTATATTGTGAATAGCAACGGTCCTATGACACTTCCCTGCGGCACACCTGAAATCACTCTTACTTCGGAAGACTTCTCTCCATTGAGAATGACATACTGCGTTCTGTTATCTAGGAACTCCTCAATCCAATCACACAATTGATCTGATAGTCCGTATGCTCTTACTTTGCTCATTAAACGACTGTGGCGAACTGTGTCAAACGCCTTGCGGAAGTCAAGAAACACGGCATCTACCTGTGAACCCGTGTCTAAGGCCCTCTGAGTCTCGTGGACGAATAGCGCTAGCTGGGTTTCACACGACCGTCTTTTTCGAAACCCATGCTGATTACTACAGAGTAGATTTCTAGTCTCCAGAAAAGACATTATACTCGAACATAAATATTACGGAAATGGGAAGTGTAATTTACATACCGTTTTCACGTAATGGAATGATAGTCAGGGGCTCTTATTGTCGGCCAATAACAGATTGTAACAATATTCTGAAAGTGTTTGTTTGCATGAAAAAGTGCCTATTGACATTAACAAATTTAACTAGGATAAATTTGAATTTTAGTGACGTTTGTTGCAGGATTCTAGTGAGCGTTGTTTACGAGGCATCGTATTTCGAAAAGTTTCCACACCGACACTTGCACGATACCTCCGTACCGCACCATAACATAAGTGCATACACTAGCTATGACGATTGTGACCAGTAACGAAACAACTACCATCATACATTGTCTTCAAAATGACCTGCGGCAATACAAGCTTCCAATTTGGTATGGAACGACTGCGCCACTCGTGATATCATATCGGAGATGTCCGAGCTGGCTGCAGTAATGCGTCGTTGCAAATCATCTAATGTAGTTGGTACATACTGTAGACAGCCTCATTTAGCTCTCCTCACATAAAAAGGTCTACAGGCGTCAAGTCAGGGAAACGGGACGGCCAAGGTACGGCTCCTCTGTGTCCAATTAATCGATTCGGAATCATTTCGTGAAGCCATACTGTAGTACTTAGTAGATTACGAGCTAGACAGCCAACATGTTGGTAGTACAGGTTCCTCCTAGTCTCCGGAGGAACGTCTTGTGGCAGCCATGAAAGATCGTCTGTTAGGAGGCTGCTGTCTGCGATACTTGTGCGCCTTCCCGTCTATGAAACAGAGGCCTAAAAGCTGATTGTTCACTATCCCACACCACACGTTTACACTCTGTGGCTGCTGACGTTCCACCTGACAAAGCCAATAGGGATTGTCAACAGGCTATTAGTGCATATTTCGACTGTTTACTTGGCCATGATTGGTAAATGTGCCTCCATCACTACAGAAGATACTTGATACATCTTGAGCATTTTGTCTTAATGCCCATATTCAGAAGTTACGAACGTCATAAGCGTTTACATGTGAATCTTGAATTTACTTTCAAAATTTTTTTAAAGAATTTACCTTATTTACTAGCGATTCATCAAGAACATTAACACATTAAATCACACTATGTGAGCGTGGAAGTAGTTGCCAGTGGGTAACTGATGAGAACAAATTAAATTTTTTTCAATAAATGGAAATGTTATTCCTAAAAGCCCTTTTCTTTGAAACAGATTTAAAATTATAATCAGAAAGTACCCTGTAAATATCAAATTACAATTTATTTAGAGGCAGAAATAACATTTTTTTTGACAATATGAGCTTTTGGACTGAGAACCTTGCCGCTCTCTTTTAACACGGCCGTAGTCACCACCGCTCACAACATCCTCCGAAAAACTACAATGGTGCAAATCTGCAACACACCAGATTACTTTAAACTAAAAATTTTAACAACTCACAGAAACACATAAACTATGCACCCCATAGGAGAGATGGAAATGGTACAAAACACTCACATTAAAAAAAAAAAAAAAAACTTGGCATCGAAAGTGCAACTTGTTTTTAAAGGAAAACTCTTACGTTGAAAGGGTGGCAACTAAAATGAACATTTAAATAAAAACCCATGAAAGGGTGTCTTACATAAAATATACAAACATGCTCTACATTACACATATACCGCCTCTCAAGATGATAGGCAAGATAAAAACATACTTCAGGAATTCGGCCTTTACACCTTAAGCAATAAATTCGTTAACACCGAATCCAACAAACATGACAGAGGCAGCTATTAACGTACGGCAGACCGACAGACAGACAGACAGACAGACACTGACTGCCTAACAAATGCGGACGGGAGACAGACGAGCAAGCTGGGGGCGAGAGACTGACCAAGGAAACAAGTAGAATTTAACAAGTAAATGAAACAACATATCACGAATCACTTAACTCCTAATAAACTATGATGTCTGGCGAAGACCTGGCGCAGCACCCCCAAAACGCTCTCCCTAACCGTCCGCTGCCAGCCGCTTCAGCAGACGCAGGAAGGCGCGCCGATCTCCCGCCTCAAGGCGCCACAACTCGCATCGGCCGGCCTATGTCGTAGGCTGGGTCCTGTTGCTCTCGTGTCGGCCGCGAAGCCACTACCCCTCGCTATACGGGGCGTCCCACTGGACTCACATGCGCCGACGCTCAAACGCAGAAGTCATCTTGCGTTGCAGGCCGCGACCAACCAACCGATCGATCCAACCGCCAATGACCATTGCCTGAATAAACTTGAGCAGACTGGCGGCCTAACACATGCTATCACTCCAGACGACAGACAGACACTGACTGCCCCGCACTGACCCAGCTGACCAACTGACCAGACTCGCCCAGACTGACAGACATTTTGCCGAGCTCATAGCGCCCCTTAAATGCACGTGAGCAGGTAACTTTTCCCCTTTCCCACCAGAGGGAGACACAAAAGCTGCGACTGCCACAGCGGCGCCACCGCCAGAAACGGAGGGCGACTTCTTCACACTACGCGCTACGGCGCGCTCTTCAAAACAGCAAATTTTACCACGGCTCAACAGGTTTGACAGGGATGAAACCCATGACGATGCGGAATGCATAGGACACTTGCCTGACTCATGCCACTTCCTCGTGCGATTGTGCAGAAGCTAACATGCGGATGAAATGCAACAGTAGCAAGAACATTTATTTCCCCCCTTCTGTTGGCACTTGTTTCCTTCTGTTACGTTGTCTAGGTGTTACACTACCACTTTCGGGTTAGTAGTTGTAGAGACTGATAAATAACTGCCGATAAGGTTGACGTCTGTTAGGATATCTTGCCGCATGCACCGTTAAGAAGGAACTGCGTTCTTCCTACTCTCTCCACTCACCACTGTCGTGTCCCACTGAAGAGTCCTGACAGGGAGTGGAAGGACTGTAAGAATGCACGTCAAAGAACTTACTTGGCAGGAGGCCTCGTGGTCGTGGGCTGCCTTCTGTGCACCTGCTCCACTGAAAAGAGGGCTGTAGGATGAGTTAGAATACGAAGCTCGGTTGGGATCTCAGGATACACTGGATGCAATCATAAATCATTGCAAGAGGATATGTCATTGGAAGCACCCCTGATACACCTGTTTTATAAACAGTTCTATATACAAAGTCTACTAACTGCTTTCTTAGTAGTGTAACTTCTCATAGCTCCCTGAGTCTAAATCCCAATATAGCAGAGGCGGGCACACCTGACTAAGTGCTGAAATGAGTGTAAGTACCCTCGTGGTTACGCAGCACTGCACTACAACCCCCAGCATTTTAACTCCAGCTAAACTATATCTGACCGACTGACGATCTGCTCCATCACTGCCCAACACTATGGCGGCTAGCCTTTTTATAGGCGGTAGTGAACCTGGTTCTCGCTTCCCACGCACGGGTTCCCGTGTTCGATTCCCGGCGGGGTCAGGGATTTTCTCTGCCTCGTGATGGCTGGGTGTTGTGTGATGTCCTTAGGTTAGTTAGGTTTAAGTAGTTCTATGTTCTAGGGGACTGATGACCATAGACGTTAAGTCCCATAGTGCTCAGAGCCATTTGAACCATTTTTTTTTTTTAACCTGGCACCACTTGCTCTAGAACTTTCCAGTACTGTCGAGCACTGCCTGTGTGTTACGCGGCAGCACGCGATGCCTACATGACGAACAGGCCGTACACTATGTTTGCTGTGTCCAAGGGTTGTGGCTTGTAACGGCTCTCGAGCCTCATGGTGCGGCATAGTCAGCTCTTGTTAGCAGAGTAAACATTACACATACGCTACGTCCGGTCAAGTCCGCCTCGCTGGCAGCAAGAATTTCCAAGCCTACATCTTACTTGATTTTTAACCCTGTTTTCTATCATTCGCGACACCATGAGCATGTCGGCTTTTTCTGCTTTAGTAGTGCACTCACGACTTTCCTCTGTAGATCTGGTCTGCCGCCGCACTTGCTAATGAACGAAATTATCAGCGAAACACAATCCAGCACAATACAGTTCAATGGGCTTCCGTAGGGTGTGGTTGAACCAGGGCCGGCTCTATGGGGGGCAACCGTGCCGTCTCCCAGGTCGACTGATTTTTGGGGGCGCCAAATTCATACTGCACTATGGAACTTAACATTTGAGGTCATCAGTCTCCTAGAACTTAGAACTACTTAAACCTAACCAACCTCAGGACATCACACACATCCATGCCTGAGGCAGGATTTGAATCTGCGACCGTAGCGGTCGCGCGGTTCCAGACTGAAGCGCCTAGAACCGCTCGTCCACAACGGCCGGTGACCTTGGAAACAGAAATTGTTCATAAAATAAAGGGTTTTATTGAAAATTATTTACGGTATAGAAACAGTGTTCTCAGATCTACGAAAGTATCGCTGACTCCAAAGAAAAAAAATTGGAAATATTTTATGCTGAACACATTGATATAGAAAACAGTTTTATGCATATATAAAATGAAAAACGCGTATATAATCATATTATACTCTACTACTCATGCTCAAAAAGACGTTTCATTTGTCACACTTACAACACCACTGGGTGTTGCACCGTTCCCATAACGCTATCACGAAACAGTCGACAGCCGGATCGAGTCAGTGTTCACGAATGAAAAAACGGACTTGATGTTTCAAGTATTTGGCTTCTATTTAGTTACTTAATAGTATTTGTACGAATCTCCCACAGACTTCTGATTCTGGTTTGGAACAATTATAGCCGGCCGAGGTGGCCGAGCGGTTCTAGGTGCTGCAGTCTGGAACCGCGCGACCGCTACGGTCGCAGGTTCGGATCCTGCCTCGAGCATGTCCTTAGGTTAGTTAGGTTTAATTAGTTATAAGTTCTAAGAGACTGATGACCTTAGTAGTAGTGCTTAGAGCCATATGAACCATTTTTTTGAACAATTATAAACATAATAATATGTTCACTGTAGAGTTCTTTATTTTCAGCAGTACGATAAGGAAGATGTTTCAAAATATGGCCATTTACTTTCTCTTTAATTTGTGTTAGGTTTATGCATAACAATTTCAAATGCTAGTACTTGACGCGTGTTTTCTATTTACATTATTTTTTAAAAAAAATTGTGAAAGATATGAAGCAGGTTGTACATTGAAATGTTTAAGACGGTTTTGATGGTTCATATTTCTCTGCAAAAAAATGCATATCTTGTATTGCACATAATCCATTAAAAATGAAATTTGTTTGACATCAGCATTAAAACTTCGAATGCTTCATAAAAAGCTGAAATTATGTTGGAAATGTTGAATAATTTGCAAGTAAATAAGTAAAATCAACAGCAAAACATGGACTTTTCTTTCAGAGGTTTTAGATAATGAATACTGAGTTTTACGAGTGTTTCGACTTGAGTTACAGGGCAAATATTTTTGGGAGTTGGCAGCCGTGCACAGCGGATACGCCGTTCTCAGCTGGCAGTTTCATTATATAGCAGCAATGTACGCTAGTCTTGTTTGTCAATAGCTAAGTAGAGAGTTCAGCGGTTGATATAGTGGTCGAACTGTGGATTGTAGCGGTAATATAGGTCTGTATACGGAGCACTTATTAGAAACGTATTTTATTTGCCAGACACAGTTTACTTTCGTCAATTAACTTCGGGCAATAATGAAGTAGATAAACACAGTTCTGTCACTGGTCGTATCGTTATTTTTGGAGGCCGTTCAGTAAAGACAATAATGATTGTTTTAAAAGTTGATTATTGTGCTTTCAGCTGGCAGTGCCGACGTGTTATTGGTTTTGTGTGAAAACGTTTTCTCACTGTGATGCGACGTGCTTTCATTAGGTTATAAGTTATTGCGAATGCTATAAACTGTTAATGTATGGTGCAAAGGTGTGCCTTTCCGGCAGCCAGTGTAAGAAAAGACATGGGGAAATGGAAAATGTAGAGAACAATTGAAGTTCTCTTTCGATTAATTTTTCCAACCTGAAGAAGATTTTGATCAGAATGATCCAAGCGCAAATGCAGATGTGGAGTAAGTCAGTGTAAGCCTTTGGTAGATGAAGATGCACCTTCAACGTCGCAGGGTAAACATGACATTGTATGCATGTTCTCTGATGAATGTGAAACTGTTCTGACGAGTACTCATCTGATACTCAAACTGTCAGTGATGTTGTTGATTCAGATCCCGAAAAACGGCCGTACAAACTAGATGATTTTGTTAGGACAAAGGTAGGTAAAAGAGGGCCTCCAGAACAGATAGCGGAATTTGAAGTCTGTCATAAGGAGGAGTCCAATCGTCGCTTTACCTCTAAAAATTACAGTTACAGTTTATGCAATGGTGAAATTGTTCGGAGGAAATGGTTAGTTTATTCAAAAAGTGCAAATGCAGATTTTTGTTTCAGCTGTAGACTCTTTTCGAATATTAAAATATTGTTGATGTCAGGTGGTTATAATAACTGGCGGCACATTTCTGAGACATTTGCTAGCCACTGTATGTTTCAAGTGCACTTAGAATCGCAACAGAAGTGGGTGGAGCTCGTCATAAGATTTAGATCTGGCCGATGCCAGAACCCTGCGGCTATTAAATGCGGAAACCTGGCACTGGAAAGGTGTAATCGAAAGCCTTATAGCAATTATCCAGTGTTTAGCTAAACAGTGTCTTCCCTTAAGAGGAACTTCAGACAAACTCTTCACTCACGACAATGGAAATTTCTTAAAATTGGTCAAATTGTTTGATAGTTTGATTCAGTTTTCGGCGAACAGTAAGGAGAACAACTCGTGGTGAAAATAAGTCTCGTCATCATCCGGATAAAAACATACAAAATGAAAAATCACATTCTCCATCAAAAAATTAAAAATGAAATATTGTCTTTATTGAGATTTACAAAATATTATATTTTAATTATGGATTGTACACCAAATATTTCTGGCGTTGAGCAAATTAAAATGAAGCACTATTTGTGAATGTGACTTCTAATGATCTTGAAACGTGCGATGGAAATATTAGTGTACATTTTCTTGGATTTGTACCTGTAAGAGATACGTCGGGTTCGGGGCTTACAGAGGTAGTCTTAAAACAGTTAGAACACATGAAAATAACTTTGCAGATCATGAAGCGTCAGGGCTAACATAAAAGGCAAAAACATATGAATGCAAAAGAGGATTATAGATATATCCTAAGGCATATTATGTTGCCTACAGTAGTCATTCCTTAAATCTAGTTGTGGATGATGCTGCAAAGGAATCAGAATATGCAGATTCATTCTTTTGTTTCGTGAGAAAAATTTATAATTGCTGCGCTACGCGACACTGGGCATCCTGAATGATCATACCGGGTGATCAAAAAGTCAGTTGTAAGAGGTCCATGATTAAGGAATTTGTTGCTAGCGCACTGGAGCAGATGTAATTTCGATGGACTGCTCACGCCCTGTCCACGATATATAAGCTATAAGAGAATCTCAGACCAGAGAGCAGTGATGACTGCAGTAGGAACTGTGAGGCAGTAGGAGTAAGGGGTTGCTAGCAGTCTGGTGTATGGAGTCGGCTGGGCCGGTCGTGGCGAGCGATGGCGGTGCCTGAGCGATGTAGTATAAGGTAAAAGCAGCCTCGCGCATATGTACTATTGTTATATCAAGTCCCACGTAAATTTTTAAAAAAATCTCTTGATAATAAGCTTTCTTATAAAAATTACCTTTTGACAATCTTTCATCTCAATTTAAAGAATTTACTAATTTCTCCGATCCATGGTCATCCCGATAATTGTAAAGAAAAATAATTTTTTTTATACATGACAAATCTATCTGCCAGCGTTGCACTGGGCTGTGCCACAAAAATTTCTTATAGGAGCCGATATGTACGCGTTATCCGGCGACATAATTGAGATAAGAATTTTTAATTTATTCTGTATGATCTTTCAGGGCCATGACGCAGCACTCTTGACGTCCAAATTTACCAGTTTAGATTCACAGTCAGTCAATTATTGAAAGATTGTATATGAGTCAGATTTTTAATTAGGAGGTTAAACACATTTTTTATTGGTAGGTTACGGAATTTATCTGTTGGTAGCTTCCACTGAATGTGAATGATATAAATAATTATATTTTTTACTGTTGGGAGGTTCTGGAATTTTTCTGTTGGGAGGTTACACTAAATGTGAATGGTATATATATATTTTTACTGTTGGGAGGTTACACAGTATAGATGTGAAAACTTAATAAACCACGGAATAATGTAGATAGAGAGGTAAAATTGACACACATGCTTGGAATGACAAGGGGTTTTATTAGAACAAAAAAAAAAAAAAAAAACACACACACACAAAGTATTGCTAGACGCGTGAAAGATCCCTTGCGCGCGTCCTTTGGTGATGATCGTGTGCTCAGCCGCCACTTCCGACATGCTTGGCCTCCCAGATCCCCAGACCTCAGTCCGTGCGATTATTGGCTTTGGGGTTACCTAAAGTCACACGTGCATCGTGATCGACCGACATCTCTAGGGATGCTGAAAGACAACATCCGACGCCAATGCCTCACCATAACTCCGGACTTTACAGTACTGTTCACAACATTATTCCTCGACTACAGCTATTGTTGAGGAATGATGGTGGACATATTGAACATTTCTTGTAAAGAACATCCTCTTTGCTTTGTCTTACTTCGTTATGCTAGTTATTGCTATTCTGATCATATGAAGCGCCATCTTGCGGACATTTTTTGAACGTTGTAATTTTTTTCTAATAAAACCCCATGTCATTCCAAGCATGTGTGTCAATTTGTACCTCTCTATCTACATTATTCCGTGTTTTATTCAGTTTTCAAATTTATACTGACTTTTTGATCACGCAGTATATCTACCCTAACGCTGAAGCCACTAAGTACGAACAGATGGGAAAGTAGAATCGATGTAATCGCTCCTCTCAACCACAGCATAGAGGAGGTCTATGATGGGGTAATTGAAATAAGCGAAGAGGAAAATAGAAACAGAATGGTTGCACATGAGGATTGTAGGTTGCCAAACCTTATTCATGATTTTATGTTCCTTTGTTCAGTGATAATATGGTATGATGTATTACTCCATATTACAGTCAGCAAACACCTACAAAATATTACTACAGATGTATCGGAAAGATAACAGAGCGTTTCACAAACTGCAGGGAGTGCTGCAAATTCCAAGATTATCAGCTTCAAGCTAAGATACTGGCAATCCAACTCGATATAGAAAACTTTGTCTTTGGTGGTACAACGCAGATACGAAAGCGAGGAAGAAGAATCAGTTCCAATACGAGGCACAAGACGAGAAAATTGAAGATCCAGAATTGCGTAACAAAGTATATTTTTATTTTAAAGTTCTAGACGTCGTAACATGTTCTCTCATGAGAGATTTCAACGATTCAAAAGTCAAAGTGAGCTTTTTGATTTTTTTTATATGACATTGATAAAATTGAGGACATGTCACCTGACGTTCTAAGTAAAAGTGTTCCAATCTATGCGGCAGTTTTAGTCACGGGCAGGCTAAGGACATCATTCTTATCGATTTTCAAGATGAATTTGAAGTAGTGTAAACGTTGCTGAAGCCTGGTAGAACGCCTACTGAAACGTTGAAACTCATACAAGAGTATGGCTTTGCGCCGAAAGTAAGTGTAGCATTACGAATTTTGCTGATGCAAGCGGCAACAGTGGCGAGTGGAGAACAAAGTTATTTGAAGCTTAAATGATAAAAACCTACCTGAGATCAACAATGGGCCAGGTACGACTGAGTCGGCTGGCAACGGTGTCTATTGAACATGGGCTAGCTGAAGCTTTGGATTTGAAGGAAGTCATACGGGAGTTCGCTTGTGCCAAAGCAAGAAAAATATCTGTCATGTAAGTTAAGTGTTTCAAGGATGTTTTTCATTAATTTTAGGTTTGATTGATTTATGTATGTCATTTTCAGTCAATCGCATAGTGTAGATTTGTTGTACGGGATGCCTACATTTGTTTTGTTGAATGGCGAAATAAGTTGACTAATGTCATCTGCCTGTGCAGACTGATTGTAGGAGGTTTCGCGTACTACAGTCCCTTTATTTTTATTGTTCCCTGAGATATTTTTAAATAGATTAATCGTAGGTATTGATATGGATAATATCAACTGTAGATTATATCGACTATAAAGATGTATCTTTGGATATGCCGGCCTTAGATGAGTGGATAGTGAATAAACGTGCTTTTGTTTCCTTGTCTTACTTATGTGCTGCGACGAATATGTGCATCATCCTCTGCTCAAGGAACTAGAAAAAGTTAACAGATTTTAGTTTTATGCTGCGCCGTGACATAAATTAATCTTGGTTGACACATTAATTTTGGAGCTAGGGCTTAAAATGTGCTGCACTGCAAGCGTATCACTTACAGCAGCTTTGATCTTAAAGGCATATTCACAACAAAGAGGAAACTGAGTGTGATATGTGAAAATAAGGCGTCATGTATAAATTATGTTGTAAGAAAAGTTGACTATATGGAGCTATGGGTGGGTGGAAGGGGGGGGGGGGTTGGAGGGGGCGGCTCTTGAAATTTGAAGTTTCCGGCACGGGGTGGCAAAATCCCTGGAGCTGGCCCTAGTTTGGACTTAATAATGTACCTCCGTTTTGTGTCTGAGGGCTCCAACTCACACCTCTTGTGATTTATCCGAAATATATTTTTAAATAAATGCAGGAGGGAACTGCTACACTACAAATCAGACATGCTCTCATAGTTGGTTAAGGAATTTTTTTTTTTGAGCTAAAGTTTATCACTTCTCCAATAAACACGATAAATAATAAAAAAGCTAATTCTCAATTTGTCCTTCAACATAGACAGTACGATCGAGGGTATACATATTTGGAGGCTATCACCTAATTCGCGATAAATCCTGTGAGCTTTCCTCAAGAAAACCGATGAAGTTCCTCAGCACCAGTTGAAACTACAAGTCCCACAATGGTTTCCCATTAAAACTACTCCAAGTCAAACTTGCAGCTGTGCGCAAAGCTTAAAATTGATAAAGACTCTAAGAGATTGTCCTAGCAATTGACACACCACGAAATTTTCTAAGTCCAGAGATGGAGACTTACAATAATTCAGCTCTCAAAACCGTGGCTATGTCGTCACTCATCAAACACAACGACTCACAGAGACTGCCCCCAAGACTTATACCTATTTCCACATTTAAGTTAGGTCGCTGGCCTTATAAACCTTCGGTCTACGACTGCTGACATCAAATGAACAGCTTATGAAGACAATTTCTGAAGTTCAGAAATTAAACTTCACATTTTATATGGAAATTTTCCGACAATTTTTGATACAACCACGCAAGGAGATTTTACTCGTTGCCACCCTCAACTATTTATAGTGCATTTAGGGAAACATTATAAGAGGAGGAGAAGACTGAAACACCGATAATGATTAGTGAAAGTACACACACATTTATTCATTTATTGACGAATACTCAACTTTTTACAAATCGGCTCAGGCAGCAGCTCCTGAGTTACAACTACTGTTAAAGGAGCTAAGGGTGGGCAGTAAACAGTTCTTGTCCCAATAGAAGGTTGACTGACGATGGGCTGGCACGGACTCGCTAGAAGTAGACGATACAGTGCGAAGTACGCAAGTAAAAGACCGTCTTCTCGGCAGTCAAGCTGACTTGGAGCTCTCCACTCTTTTGTGGCGCCGGTGCAAATCACTCCTCTGGCGCCGCAACTGCTGCGACTTCTTAGTGCGGCAATCGCTGGGCTGTAAGGCGTCTCTGGAGTGGGTCGTCGACCTATCGACGTCCATGGTGCGTGCTGTGCTCATGGCAGCACAGAAATGTGATGCCACCGTTCGTTTTCTCCTATTTGGCACAGTTTCAATGTAAATAACATTCTTCTGTGGCTTTTCTTAGTTTTTCAGGTTCTTACGAATAATTATTAATAAATAATGTAATCTATACATTCTAATAATTTCCTGCTTATTTCTAGTTTATAGCAAAGCGTATTAAAGATAATGTAAACTATACTTTGCAATAATATCCTATTTAAAAAATGGTTCAAATGGCTGTAAGCACTATGGGACTTAACATTTGAGATCATGAGTCCCCTAGACTTGAAACTACCTAAACCTAACTAACCTAAGGACATAACACACATCCACGCCTGAGGCAGGATTCGAACCTGCGACTGTAGCATCAACTCGGCTCCGGACAAAAGCACATGGAACGGCTCGGCCACAGCGGCCGGCATTTCCTATTTATTTCTAGTTTATAGTAATTCCGCTACTTTTGGAATTTTTTACAGTTATTTAACAAGAAAAACTCTTACTGGGAGAAATGCACTTTTATGCCTGTCATTTAAAAATGTGTTCAATATCAGTGAATCTACTATGATTGTTCAATACAGCTCTGTAAGATGTTTGATGCAACTGCACAATATGTTGCCGAGATATTTGCTTGTATTGCTCAGAAAATAAGAACCACATTTGATTTACAATAAATTGCAAAACACTGCAGACATCGAGAGCGCGTCTTCACCTACGTAATCGATTCTTTTCCTGCTTAAGGTGAGTCTACTAGCTCATTAGTGACACACATAGACTAATAGTTATTAATATCTGAATAAGTTTATTTTTCATATAGTCTCACAAATGCGGGCAATAGAAGGTCTCCATTGTCCCTCTTCAACCGCCTGGGTTTTTCTCGTCTCTCTTCTTGCACTTTTCATGTTTCAAAGACACCGCCATATATCGAGAGAAACGGCAACCGAGCTCCCACGTGTTACTGTCAAACCTATCTTAGCTGTCAAAACACGCGTGCCTCTATCGTAACCACCGTCGAGGCGCTCGCGGTCGCTTGTTTACGTCTGAAATCAGGGTCACTGGCCTTCCCAATGGGCTACCTCCTTACAGTCATCTTGATTGCGTGTCCAGTGTCTTTCAACTGTGCCACCTCATTCGGTCTATTAAACAAATATGTGTTGAACCAAATACAGCAAAAAATACGTCTACATTTAAACTCCGCAAGCCACTTTACGTGGTATGAGTACTTTGTGTACGACGTCTCTCCCTCCGTTTCCTGTTGGTCGTGAATGTCCCGCAGGATCAAGGGTTGTTGATAAGCATCCATGTGGGCTCGAATGTCTAATTTTGTCTTCATAGTTCTTTCGCGAGACATACCTGGGTGGAAGCGATATATTTGTGGACTCTTCTAGGTGAAGAGCAAACCTCATTGTGATACCCAAAACCTCTCTTGTAGAAGTTGGATGAGAATCTCAGTGACACCTTTGAGGTTACTAAATGAATCTGTAGTGAAACGCCCTGCCATTCTGTGGATCTTCTGTACTTCCTCAGTCAATCCTATCTGTTGCAGGTCCCAGACTGAAGAGCAATATTCAAGTGGTGGTCCAAAGAGGGTTTTTTGAGCTACCTCCTTCGCTGGCGGACGACAATATCCGAAGATTCTCGCAATGAATATCATTCTAACTTTTGCGTTACCTGTAATGATTTTTATATCGTTGTTCCACATTGCGCAGACACTCAGATAATTTGCGGACGTGGCTGGTGGCACTCGACTATTGTGTAATCGCACAATCACACAGTTACGAGTCTTTCCGCCTGTCTATGCGCTTTACTTAAGTTCGTTTCGGTTGAGTGTCACCTGCCATTTCCTCACCAAGAGTCGATTCTCAGCAGATTCACGAGAAGCTTGAGGGAATTTCCGACATTATTCAATAGGTCATTCGTAAACCAACTTAGACGAAGCTGGGACAAGTAATCTCTGTAAATAAAAGGAAGAGTCCTGACTAACTAACTGACCCATTATCGCCCAGCACAAATCGCTAAGGATAGAAACTTGAAGTTTGGAGAGGGTGTGGATCTTACACTATAGGCGTCTGTTGAGAAGGGATTGTCCAGTATTTCACTCCCAAGGGGCTGATATAGGGCAGATAAAACTTTTTGAAAGTATGTCACTATTAAGGGAATTTTGAAGCTAGAACTACGAAACCTGCTATTTGGTTTCTTGGGTGAAAAATAAAAAATACATGTTTCCGTATTTTTGGAAATTCAACCTCTAACATGTGTGAGACTGGTTCTGATCTGTGTACCAACAAAAATTGCACAAGGACGCTCTGTGAGTGTTTTAGGAATTTGGTGTTGAACCTACAAGGTGCAAGGTAGGAAGATACCGTCTCAGGCATGAAGAGTTCAGAAGAGTGCAACTGTACGGACAGTGATGTAATCAGACAGTGGTCTCAATGTCGGTTCCACTACACTCTCAGTGAAGGAAACGTTATCGGTAACAGAATTTAGAGTACGGGTTCAGGCGTAACTACATGTTAGCAAAAATGAAAATTTTAGATTTTCCTTATTAAGGTTTATTTTTACTCTAATTATGACTTCATGACATAGCAATGTTGGATATTAGGTGTTCACAACTGTGAAGCGAAATTCCTATCATAAGATTCTTTAATGGTAAGATGGTTGTTGACCATGTCTGGGGGTCTATAAAAATACAAACTAATTAAATACAGTTGGGGCCAGAGATATCAATTAAGCTAATTTGCACAATTAAAATACCCGAAATTGAATGGCGGTCGGTAAAGTGCAATCAAAAAGAAGTACGCAATTAAAGCAATTCCATAACTTAAAAGAAGAGTATAAAGCACTCTACAGTGGATGATCATTTCTTTACTTTAAATCGTATATCTCGTGTTTCTGCTTCAATTAAGCTCAACAGTTGTGAATATGTTTAACTACAGGTCATTGTTGACTGTCCAAAATGAGAGACAGAGACGACCGCTGTTCTGAGTGTCAACTGAATATCGCTTCCTGGCGTGTGCGTGATTACCTTTGATCCGCGGCAGCAGTGGCGGCTGAATTATGCCTACCTACTGTAAACAAACGGTTCAATGGTTTATAGACAATTCTGTTACATGTGACGTGAAACAGAACTTTATTTATTGAATGTGCTTAAACCACGCAGACTTATATTAAGTTTACTGTTGTGAAAGAGTGAATACCCTTGGCCCTCACAATGCAGTGGAGTTGTTAACTAATGTTAATATTCTGGCTCCGAGTGCCAGCGATGATGCTGTACCGTAATTGAGACGACTACACTCTTTGCTGCGAAGAGGAGCATCTACGCCTTTTGTAATATGGGAGATAAGTAATTCCTATTGGACATTGTTTTTTGAGGGGGTCAGATACGTAGTTTGCATATAGACATAATTTGAAGTGCAGATAAGATACAACTTGTAACCGCAATTACGAAGAATAAAAAATTTATTTTATGAAAAAGAAGATAAATAACGTCTACGAACTTTTATTCGGTGTTGGATCCCCAGACCTTCATAAAACGATTAGTGTGTTTAGCAATTCAGTGCATAATGATTTCTTCACAAATTAACAATACTGGGGCGAATCTGTTACTAACACATCCCTAACCACGCAAAGTTTTTCGCAATCAGCTTGTGTTTTAAAGACGTCCCCTAAGCGACCAGTTTGTTAGTAAGACGACATCATACTGCCACTGTTGTTCAGCCTTCTCATTCTGAAAGTGTTTCCAGAATATCTTATGGAGACTGGGAGTACTTAAGCTGCCACGAGTGTCGGAGTTTTCATCACGAGTTGTAGCAATTTTCTCCAACTTTACCTGGCGTTCTCTGAGACCCAAAGAAATGGAAACCATGAACAAAACATATTCATCCATAGGCAAATTTTTTTCACAGGCTTTATATAAGACAGTTCAAAATTATAAAATCTAAGCATCTAGGCAAAAAATCAAAAGGGAGTTTAAACCTGTCTTATCTGTATCAAAGTCAAAGGTCAAGTAAATTATTTTTTCTTTACAATTTAGCGGCTCTAGGCGCTACAGTCTGGAGCCGCGCGACCGCTACGGTCGCAGGTTCGAATCCTGCCTCGGACATGGATGTGTGTGTTGTCCTTAGGTTAGTTAGGTTTAAGAAGTACTAAATTCTAGGGGACTGATGACCTCAGCAGTTAAGTCCCATAGTGCTCAGAGCCATTTGAACCATTTGAGTTGATTATATGGCACGAGTTGTGAACCTGAAAATCTATTCTAAATCTCTCTCGACTGTTAAACCTTGGTCTGATACATTTGCTATGTCTTCGGTGAAGCCGAGACTCCTAGTTGTTCCCTAGCTAAATTTTATTGGCCTGATACACGCTATTTGGCTGGAATAGCACGTACGTCATTGCCCTGAAATCTTTTGCAAGCAGCAACTGTTAGTGTTCGGTGCGATTCTTTTGGTAGGAGTCTTAGCAGTTTAACTCTTTATGAATTAAGACACGATTGTGAACAAGTGTTCACATAATGACTTTCGCAGTCGTCTCAGTCTGACACGGATCGCCTTGCTCAAATACTGGACGATTTCCTGCAAGGGCAGAAGCGAATTACTCTGTCTGCAATTTGCCTGTATCAGAGCTGGTCGTCATGCATTTTGTTCCTGGCCAATCAGAGCGTTCTTGTTATATCTCCACCCACTAGAGTTTTCGTTGCATATCACAGGTGTCGTTTCTTTCATAGGGCAGAGTTTAACTTCTGCTATATAATACTGAGACAAACAGCTTTTCTTTCATGCTAGTTTTAAAACAGGAGGCCACAGTGAGTCACCAGTGTTTTGAGTTGGGTTTCTCTGGACATTTATCTCACATCTCCCACCATGTTTCTGTAGAAAGCCTTTCTGAAGGGTCGTCGTTAAAGTAGGAACAAGGGCTGCTTTCGCCAGCGGCCTACAGAGTGGCTCCAGTGTCTCATTTTATCTGCTAGCTGTCCCTCTGTGAAAGTTTCAGCTGAACATGGGACGAGTATTCCGTCATAAAAATTCTTCTTCTCTCAGAAATGCATTTTGTAGCTCGGTCTCGGAAATTACTTGCGTGCCGTTACTAGTGTGAGTGTTGGTGGCTTGTAATCACCAAACGTCTGTTTGTTTATTCGCTTTGTGCCGGCCGCAGTGGCCGAGCGGTTCTAGGCGCTTCAATCTGGAACCGCGTGACCACTACGGTCGCAGATTCGAATCCTGCCTCGGGCATGAATGTGTGTGATGTCCTTAGGCTAGTTAGGTTTAAGTAGTTCCAAGTTCTAGGGGACTGATGACCTCAGATGTTAAGTCCCATAGTGCTCAGAGCCATTTGGACCATTTATTCGCTTTGCCTATCAATAAAATTCGTACATTTCATGTAACTATGTCGTGTGACTTATCGAGCTAACTGGAATTGTTTCAGGAATTCAATGTAAAGTGATTTCTTTGTTTGACACCCTACAAACCACTAAGAGAATAAAGTAGAGGGTGAAGGTCATTTTAAAATAAATAATTACAAAAGGATTTTAAGGCTATGTCTGTGACTCTCGGTATTTGACTTATCAGGAATTAGAAAAAAAGTGTTTGCTGAAATTGAACCCCTAGGGTAATGCAATAGAGAAAGAAAATTTTTAAGAAAATATTCAGTTCTATTAATAAAAATTAGAGCTAATTGCATGCCAATTGGTATTCCGCTTCTGTAAGACATAGAGAAATGTTTGTTAGGGGATGGAAGTTACTATGAAAAAGTCTCCACAAGAACACAAAAGACATAATTAACCATAAACTTTGGGCTCCAGCTACCAGAACCTCTTTTTGGTCTGATGTATGTTTGGACCATGCTTATGAGGCCTTAATAAAGTGTTGCAATTTGCTAACATTAATTAGATTAAATAAAAACAAAAAAACTCTACACAGGCCATACAATCTACACGAATGAAGTAGTGGGCGCTAAGCTAATTTAATATAAGACATATGGGGTCGCAAATGTCTCAAAACGCCCCAAAAGTGGATGAAAAATGCTGAACATCTGGGATCACTAGATGTAACCAAGCAAATGCTATTCTTAGTTCGTGTTTCTTTCCTTTTGTCCGTTCTTGTATTGTTTACAGACTTTCTGTACTAAAGAAAACATAGGTCATTTACTAACACAATTCGGAAGCTTATACTCACTCACTTTTGATGCAATATGGTTGGTTTCTGTTCCACTGCACTTTGTAACAATCCAGCAAAGACCGCGTGACCTTTGCATAAAATAATAAATCTTACCCCAGTGTAAACACATATTTGTGTAACCTGTGAAGAAAATATTGCCTTTCTGATGCAAAACTCGAATCCTCATCCCCACGCTCTAAGGCCATGTACTACACAAGGTCGGAGCCACACCAACATGAAAGGTTGGTTTGGGTGGGGATGATTAGGTGCGACAACTCGATAGATCCAGCTGCTGCACATAGGGGCATACGGGGAGGTACGTCACCCAGTGATGTCACATGTTCAACATTTATCATCCAGTTTTGGGGTATTTCCTGACAATTGTGACCCCAAGAGTGTCTTATATTAAATTTCTTGTCTCAGCGTCATCTGTTCAGATTCGGTTTTTTTTAAAATGATAGTAAAAATCACTCTGTTTTTCTAGGTGAGGAGTTAATATTAGTAGAGGAGACATCTGTCTGTGCTACTATTGTTCACCTCCTAACCACCCCAACCCTATCCCCGTTTCTTGGACAGAGTCAAATTTCTATTTTGAAGTGGATAGTCCCCATGTTTACAGCATATTCGGAACCTACGTCAAAAAATACGTATGGTTTACTTAAACCATTGTTTTCCATTCATGGTAGATGGCGCTGTAATCGAGAAATACCAAGTTTTCCTTTTTTATGCAATTAAAAACGGACGCATTTGAGTCTACATTTCAGTTACGATGTAAATGTAAATCTTTGCGTTCTAAAAATTGGTATTTATGTTCGAAATTTACTTTAGTGTTACAAATTTGATTGTACAGTAGGATATATTTAGCCGTTTCAATATCTGATTAGAAACTACGTTTAGCGTGTTCCAGGAACAACGACGTAGATGTAATAGTTTTGAGTTCCACTCGGGATGCTTGATTTCAGTGGGTGCTTAATTTTGTTGGGTATTCATGGCAGGTGTACCTGTCACTATCACTTCACGGACATTTTACCTGACTGCAGTGGTTGTAGGTCGCATTCTGCCTATAGCGGCGTTGCGGCCAGCGAGAGAGTTACGTTGACTGAGTGAAAACACACACACCTTAATCTGCCGCCTGCAATTCGAGAGCGGCCAAGTTTTCAGATGGTTTGGAGAATCACCACAATTAATCCCATAGTGAACAGAAAATCACTTACCATACAAGTAGCTTATTTGCAAGGATCAACAATGTCTAGCCACAGTATTTGTACTGTACAATCGCATTTGCAACACTTAAGTAGCGTTTGAACATCAGTATCATCCTTTAGACCAAAAGGGTTACTTTTACATCATAAATGAAATGGGTCACTTCTTAATTGCCAAAAACAAGCAAACTTGTAAGTCGGCGATTATAGCACCATCTACCATGAATGGTTAAACATTGCTTTCACCTGCGCGTCTTTAATAAATCACAGAAACATATGACGACCTCGAGTGTAAAAATGGTAAGGGACACTCGGTGAGGAACAGAGATACCGCCTGTATTATAGTGTATGTGACGTCATTTATTCATATTAGTTGATAGTTGCACTATACACCTAGAAACGGCAGCTCTATCTCCATTTTCTGATTCTAAGTATTGGCAGCTTTGTCAGAATATGTGCGTGCAAACAGTGGTAAGTTTAATGGCTGCTATTAGTAGTTGCGCGTTCTGCTTTCGTGACAGAAAATTCTTTTCTCGGACGATTTGGGCAAATAGAGGATGATGACAATAACTTCAACTAGGTTATAGATCTTGAACATGCTCCTGATCGCAAAGGTGCTCTAAAAGTTGTTGCTAACAAGGCAAATATGAATAATTCTGTAAGCAAGTGAGCCGGCACGGGTGGCCGAGCGGTTCTAAGCGCTACAGTCTGGAACCGCGCGACCGCTGGGTCGCAGTTTCGAATCCTGCCTCGGGCACGGATGTGTGTGAGGTCCTTAGGTTAGTTAGGTTTAAGCAGTTCTAAGTTCTAGGGGACTGATGACCTCAGATATTAGGTCCCATAGTGCTCAGAGCCATTTGAACCATTTTGTAAGCAAGTGAAGAACGTTGTGTTATTTGCCACTGTTTAAGAGAATTTACGAGTCAGTGTGATGGCAGAAATATTAAGGGGCAACCTTAATATCTTTTCGAGATTGTTACACTTTAGTATTTTAAAAAGTGAAAAACGTGAATGTTAGTATCAAAAACTGAAACAATTCGGAGCTTTTAAAGTTGTGTTCTTAAGAGGTTTGACAGTTTTCTTGACAGTAGGTTGGTTGGCGATTCTTCTACTCTGATGGTAGTGAATCCTTTCTTGTTCTCGGGCATGAATGTGTGTGATGTCCTTAGGTTAGTTAGGTTTACGTAGTTTTAAGTTCTAGGGGACAAATGACCTCAGATGTTAAGTCCCATAGTGCTCAGAGCCATTTGAACCACTTTGTAAGCAAGTGAACAACGTTGTGTTATTTGCCACTGTTTAAGAGAATTTACGAGTCAGTGTGATGGCAGAAATATTAAGGGGCAACCTTAATATCTTTTAGAGATTGTTACACTTCAGTATTTTAAAAAGTGAAAAACGTGAACGTTAGTATCATAAACTGAAACAATTCGGAGCTTTTAAATTTGTGTTCTTAAGAGGTTTCACAGTTAACGTTTGTTAACTCGTCCAGCGAAAAAAGAGTACGAAGTGAATGGTACCTCATGTCAGATTCGTACAGTTTGCAATCAAACAATGTTAAGCACCCATTGATGTACTTCTAAAAATAAAAATTTAGAAGAGAATATTTAATTTTTAAAAAATGTCGCTGCTCTCGAAATACTTGAAAACTGTGGCATATCTGAATAAATGAAAACAACCTTTTTGTACTTTAAATATCTCATTAATGAGTTTTTATTGAATCTACACAGCGTAATTTCTCAAAGCATCCAACTTGTTCCTGCCATTGCTTACGGAGGAAGTTTCGATATCATGGTAACGGGCAATTTATGCAGTGAAGGAGGGCCGGAGGAGGAGGAGTAAGGGGAGGGGGGGGGGGGGGTTATGTGGCTGAAGATGGACATTTAAGGTAGGAAAGAGAATTTGGGCATGTATGTAGACAGCGTTGCAGGGATGGGAAGGATGAAATAATAATGGAGCAATGAGAGTGAGGGAGGTACGCAGATTTTCACTCTACAGCCGAGCGTATGCTTATATGAAACTTCTTGGAAAATTAAAACCTTGTGCTGCACAGAGACTCGAACTTGAGACCGTTGCTTTTCGCAGGCAAGTGCTTTTCGATGAGCTACCCGAGCACGCCTCACAACCCGTCCTCACAGCATCAGTTCTGCCAGTACCTTGTTTCCTACCTTCCAAAGTTCACTTCCTGGAGTGCTAGTTCTGTAAGGTTCACAGAAGCGTTTCTGTGACGTTTGGAAGGTAAGAGACGAGGTACTGGCAGAATTGAAGCTATGAGAATGGGTTGGGAGTCGTGCTCATGTAGCTCAGTCGAAAAGCACTTGCCTGCGAACGGCAACGGTCTCGTGTTCGAGTCTCTGTGCGACACACAGTTTTAATCCGTCTGGAAGTCTCAACTGTGTTTTCGATAAGGGCAGAAGCTAAAGTTACGAATTAAAACTTGTGACAAGGTCAGGAATTGAGTCCATGTCTCCAACTTACTAGGAAGATGTGCTAGCCACTACACAACCTTGGCATTCTGGCTAACAGAGCTGCAAGGACTACTCTAGTCCAATGCCCTCCCTAACACAAACTACAATTCACCATTCACACCTCGGCCCATCTTGACTTTCTCCTCCTTAAATCGTCAGTATTGTTGAGGCTCTCCGATAATGGAATAGCACACTAGCTTTGTATGTGATGAGATGTGACGTTCGTGTTAGGGAGGGCACTGAACTCAAGGTATTTCATGGAGATGTTTTAGCCACAATACCAAGGTGGCATACAGGCTAACACATCTGCTTACCAAACAGGAGCACTGTGTTTAAGTCCCGGCCTAGGCACAAATTTCAGTTCATTACTTCCGCTACTGTCCATATGGAGTTTAACAACTAAGTTCAAACAGGGAAGAGAGGAATCAGGAGTGGCTTGCAATGGATTTTTTTTAAAATATTTGGTGTAATACGAATTCAGATATACCTGTTAACCAACAGGAGTGATTATTTTCCTTTATATGTCATGTTGTAGATTAACCTGTTTAACATTTTCATTATTTGTGATTTGTTACGAAAACACTCCAGACTTTTCATCAGAAGAGCATACATACATGGAAATTATTAGTGTTGTCTTTACTTCTGTAATGTCACTTTTTACTTGGAAATTCAAAATTGTGAAGATTCTCATTTATGTCTTACACAGATATTCTCTTCAGGCAACAACAGCGTCAGTGATCAATCTAATAATGACCTAACCGTTCCTCTTAAATAGTTTATGTATGTCGAGAATATTACTTGCGCTCTTAACTTTGCAGAGAGAAACCACCCAACCTTACTTCCGTTTTTGTTGTACTGCTATCGTTAACTAAAGCGTTGTGGATTCTATTAGTCAAAAATGACTCAGGCCAACCTCTCATGTGCGTAGATCCTCGTTGTGATCGTATCTTGACCATAAACCTACAATATGCTTGAGCCGTGCTGCTGCTCGCGTTGGTGCTGTTTGTAGGTTTCCGTCCTGTTGTGGAGGCCAGACTGTATCGTTTAGTTGACATCGTTGTGGTTTACTGATTTCTTCTCGTGTTGACTGGCCCCACTTGTTGTCGCAAGCGTTGCCTGTCGACTACTGGCAGCAGCGGCGGTTATCGATCTGTAGTAAATGTGGCCCTATCTTTGGGGTGACGTTATGGTTCTTCCGGGTCCAGTCAGTGTGCAGTTCGGTCAGGGATTCAGGAGGAGCCAGGTCCGCATGGACTGTGGGATCGAAAGGCCTGTGGTCATGAGGGTGCACGACCTCGTCGTAAACCGGATCCTGCAAGCTTCAAGTTGAGTGCATTTGGATTCAAGTAGAGAAATCTCCACCATTGCGTGATCTTGCGATTCTCCAGTGACTTGGTTTCGTGTTGCTGCTTGTAGTGTTGCCAAGGTGAAGAGCAGGAGTGGAGTGCTTGGGGAACGCGTATCTGATTAGCTTTCCTGGACTTCTAATTACTATTTTTTGCGCTCAGTTTGTTACTATTTGTTAAGTTCAAACAACGGTATTTTTCCTGCCTCGTGACCGCTAATGCCCCAGTTACCTGCCCTGTAGGTTAGTGTATGTAACGGCATTGTACGGTTCCTCGCGTTGCCGCTGCTGTCCGGTGAGGAGTGTGGTTTTTACAGTTTTCTTGACAGTAGGTTGGTTGGCGATTCTTCTACTCTGGTGGTAGTGATTCCTTTCTCGTTCTGGGCCCTCTAAGCACAGTATTCTGTGGATGGAGTCAAGACCGCCGGTTCTGGCTTTGGCGTATTTTTACATCTTTACATTTGGTTTATTGGACGTCAGGTAGCCTCAGCAAGATTACCATTAGTCATTCGCTAGACTGCCACTAGTGTGAGTTACCATCTTGTGAAGTGAATGCAACTCTTGGCTGCCTATCTCATAGCTTGCGAAAGTGTTTTTTGCCGGACCTACTCAGAGGTCGATTCCTGGTGCACCATCTGTGACTGGCCCTTGTTTTATTATTGTATTTGCAGTTTTATTGTACGTTTCTAAAACTTTTCATAAAATTGCCATTCTTGGAGTTACAGCAGGTTTAAATCACTGTGCTACCAAGTTTACTATCATTTTGTCTCACCTGTTTGGTGATCAGTTGCTTGTCTTTTTAAATTGAACTTAGCTGTTGTATTTGTTGTTTTACTATATGTTTTATAATTTTTTCATATGATTGCCATGCTTGGCGTTACAGTAGGTTTAAATGGTTGTACTACCAAGTTTACCATAATTTTGTCTCACCAGTTTGGTGATCAGTTGCCTGTCTTTTTAAATTAACCTTTTCTATTGCATTGCTGTTTACGGTGTGTTTGTTGAATTTTTTATAATTGCCGTTCTTGGCGTTAAAATTCTAATTGGGATCACATTGGCTTGTTTTTAAAACATAATCTGCTGTGTCTGTATTTCCTGCTCATCTGGTAAATTGTAACCCACTGAAAGCACTATTAATTACACAGTTGTTTATTCTTTCATTAATAACGCGTGATATCTTTATTTATTGCTGAGTCTGGAATTATCGTTTTAAAATAAATGTGTGTAATTGCAAAAGGGAACCAATAGTGACTGATTACGGCCCCCGTCCAAAATCGTAACCGAATCCTCCCTTCCTTGACCACCAGATTTCAATGCTACAGTTTGAATGCCTTTTGGATATCTTGGAAGATGGTGTTCACCTCCATCTAATATTTGTAACATAGCGTGTGGAGTCTTCCTAAGTCAGTTTCTTTGAGAGAAGCTCTTTTTCTTCCAGGAACATCATAATAATTGAGGTTAACGTAGACTACACGATCTTGCTGCAGACTCACATTATGGGTATTGGTCTGCCATTCTGTGTATCCAATTTAGTCTCATCCGTTCTAAGAGCCATGATCAACTCTCTTTTCCACTCGTGCAGGGGTATTAAGTGCGAAAGTCATTCTCGGTAACTACACGGACGGAAAAAGATCACAACACAAAGGAGGAATTGTGCGACATGAACGGAAGCTGGTAGGCGTGATTCTAGGTCTCTAAAGAAGACTACTTAAATGACCTTTAGTTCCCTTTGAGATTGTACGGGGTGAGTTGATGTTCGTCAAGAATGCCAAGGCGACGAAGACCCCATTATCAACAACTCACTGTGTCTGAAGCTGGATGTCTCTTCTGGGATACTGCAAAAAGATTTGGCAGGAATGTACACACTGTACACGACTACTGACAGCAGTGATCATGAGAACGTACAGTCGCAAGAATAGCAGGCTCCTAACGGCCACTTTGTCTGGCGCATGGTTCTGGTGCATCGTTCTTCATCTGCAGCAGCAATCTGAGCAGTAGGTGGCACCACAGTGGCACAACGAACTGTTACAAATTGGTTACTTCGACTTCAGCTCCGAGCCAGACGCTGACCGCAAACCACCGTCAGTGGTGTCATGCGAGATAGCACTGGAGGGCAGAATGGAGGTCTGTAGTGTTTTCTGATGAAAGCTATTTTTGCCTCTTAGCCAGTGATGGCCATGTGTTGGTTAGAAGGAGACCAATTGATGGCATGCAACCAACCTGCTCCGTGCTAGATACGCTTTACCTACACCTGCAGTAATGGTCAGAGGTGCAATTTCACATCACAGCAGGAGCGCTGTCTTGTTTATCCCACGCACTCTGACTAGAAACCTGTACGTCAGTTTGATGATTCGTCCTACTGTGTTACCATTCAGTGACAACATTCCAAGTGGTGCTTTCCAACAGGACAACGCTAGCCACAAACCTGTGTTGTAAACCAACATGCTCTACAGAGTGTCGACATGTTGCCTTGGTCTGCTCAGTCATCAGATATGCTCTCAGTCGAGCACATATGAGACACCTTTTCGAGGAAAATTCCAGCGTCATCCACTACCAGCATTAATCTTCCTTGTATTGACCGACCAAGTACAACAAATATCCTACAAACTGACATTCAACACCTGTGCAAAACAATGCATGTACGTTTGTCTGCTAGGACTCAACATCCTGCAGTTCAAAAATGGTTCAAATGACTCTGAGAACTATGGGACTTAACATCTTGGGTTATCAGTCCCCTAGAACTTAGAACTGCTTAAACCTAACTAACCTAAGGACACCACACGTATCCATGCCCGAGGCAGGCTTCCAACCTGCGACCGTAGCAGTCGCGCGGATCCAGACTGAAGCGCCTAGAACCGCTCGGCCATCGCGGCCGGCTTCTTGCCGTTACATCGGTTATTAATGTACCAGAATTTCACATTTGCAATGGCTTGTCTCTCTCTTAAATTAACTTATGATTTTGGAATATTAATCACTTAAATAGGTTACCTAGACAAATGTCTTACTGAAATTTCATTACTTTACATTAATTATGTTTTGATGTTGCGATTTTTCTGTCTTCAAAATAAAGCTACTACAGCAGCTTACTCAATACTGAAGGTCTCATGAATATCGTCATGGTCTTGCACCTTACTGACATTGGGTGGACGTAATTGCTACCAGAGATCCTTATTCCACTCTTTCTTACCTATAAATGCAGAACGACTTGGACAATATATGAAATTGGTGTAGTGGATGACAACTGACTTGACATTCGAATAAATGCAAGATTACGCTCACAACAGAGAGAAATATTTACAAGATTAATGATGAGCCTCTGGAACGCAGCTTATAGTTTCAATACCTAGGAAGAACACTAAGAAATTGAAATAGGTCAAACATGTGCAATTGGACTCAGATAAGTTGAATGTTTTAAATTTGTTGCGAGTACTGAGAAACTGTGGAGGATCTACAAAATAAATATTTCAGTAACTATTGTGAGCAGAATGGAGAGTACAGCTCCACCAGTTGGGTTCTTACTGAGTACGCTGGGCAACAATCTTAGGACGAATTCAGTGATTCCTTGTTCTAATTTCACATCTACAGCTCGTAAGGAAGAGTAACGTAGAGGATTATAGAACTTAAATGGGAATCTTCAGAGGAAGGCGTTATTCTCATAAAACACTATTGGGTTAATTTAGAAAACCGGTATTGTAAGAAGATTGTGCAACTGGGTTAATTTAGAAAACTGGTATTGTAACAAGATAGTGCAACTACTGTGCGGCCACCAACGTAGATCACGTACGGAGACAGTGAAATTTCAAAAGGGAGATTACGGTGCCTACCGAGGTATACAGGTAATGATTTTTCACTCTTTTAATAGGTTAATCAAAAGGACAGGAAGTCGCTAATATTGATTTTCCATCAGACACTATAGATATGAGAAAACATATGTATCAGTCCGCAGCTCGTGACTTGCGGTCGCCTGCTCGTTTTCTGCACACGGGGTTTCGGGTTCGATTTCCGGCGGGGTCAGGGATTTTTACTGCTACAGTATGATTGGGTATTGTTGTGTCGTCTTCATTGTAATGGTACTTGAATTACGTAACCATTACGGCACCCCACCTCAACCTCTCGATGCCACCAATATTCTACTGTGTTTCTGTAAAATAGTTAACATATTTATGTGACAACATTCAGATTTGATTTCATTGATGTAGAGGTACTTTGATACTTCGATATATTTATATTGCAATGATATTATTCTTATGTGTATTCTTTCTTTTGCCACTATGATCTCTGACGTAATTGTCACTCTGAATTTTGGGCTCGTAAGCGGTTATTAGAGAGTCAAGTCTTATCGTCATGTTTATGAATTGTGAACTTTAACAGTGAGGAAGATATTTTAAAGTATAGTTTATATTGTGAAGTGATGTTGCAACAAAAGTAATAAGAAAGAAGTGTAACTAAAATTCGGAGTGCTGATTACTTCTTTACATCCCCATTGTCCTAACTTGCAAAAGTTTAATCTTCAAGAATGGTTTATAAAGCACATCTATAAAACTGTTGAATATCGCAGAATAACACCTAGGCCTCTTTGCATCCGAGCTAAATTATAGACGATTGAGCCATGAGTTCACAACGAGACCAGCGTGGGGAACAGGAAAGGTTGTGTGCCTAGTTTATCCATTATTTCATGAAATGACTTTATTAACTGTGCTCTAATGACACCTGCCACATAATATAACTTTGTTGTTGCCCGAAAATGCAATATTTAGCAGCGTGAGCAACACTACAATCATTAATTTTTGACCTTTGTTGTGGTAGGGTTGTGAGATCATCATCATCATTCATACCCATTACGGTCGAAGGAAGGCAATGGCAAACCACCTCCGCTAGGACCTTGCCCAGTACGGCGGTGCGGGCCTCCCTCATCGTCCCCTACGTTCCGCGGAGTATGGTGCCTCAACATCATCATATGTAGATTTCTAAACATCAGTGTGTATTGCACGATAACGACTGCGGAGAGAATGCATTGAACCTGGTTATCAGCTGACACTGATTTGGTAGCCGTCCTTTCTGAATAAGACTGGTTCCACCGGTAACACCAGGCCAGCTAAGGTTGTTGCTACCGAAAATTACCATACAGGAGAGCCATGGCTACTGTGCCACTGAATCTCGGAGAATGGCAAAATGGAAACTCTGGCGTCATTTCCGGTGGAAACAATGTGTCCTCCACAGCGTCTCGGCGCAAATTTCCGAGCTCGGATCAACGTCATAAAAGGTGACCAGCAGGAGAATTGTTTCCTGAAATATGCTTCTGCCAATCTGGTGCCAGCTAGTGAGTATTTCTTGTGCTATGACGAAGGGATATGGCATTTACATTTTTCTGAAATGCAAATGTTATAATACAGATATTTTGTATACAAAACCTAGCGCAGACCGAGTAGTTTTATATGTATTGTAGACCGATAAATCAAATCCGCCTGAAATCGTTTCGTTTAAAATATGCCTATCATTTTTCTTATATATGCTTTTACCGGATGACCTGTAAATACCATGACTACAAAAAAAGTAAATTATACCGTTGTGGTACAAGTATGAGTAGAATGTCAGTAAAAGAAAATAACATTCCCTCTTAGATATACACTGGATCTAACTTAGAAGAAATTGGGTCGCTAGTAGTGATCAATCTTCGTGGTGAGAGACCTGGGAAAGAAGTAGTCATTGAAAGTGTACACGCGAATAAAGCGCTGCATCCATATTTGTTTCAAGTTGATTTTTCTGTTAGTGTGGATTTACGAGTAAACTTAATTGCGTGTGCTCTTCATATTTTTGATATTTCAAAACATATTGACTTCTATGCAAGGAACAGACTAGATATCCATGAGTCTGTCACGTCAAGGAGGGTCGAAGGGTAACGTATGACAGAGCTTCCTTAAAGTACTTGCTCTGTAACATTTATTATAAATGAAAATTTACAGAAAACTGACAAAAAATTAGCCAAATTTTTCTTGCACTTAATATATTTCTTACCTCTAATCACACTCAAACAATAATCAACTAACATAGAAGGTATCAACGTCCTTGTTACCATGTTTTAGAGTGGACACGCCGCAATGGAATCTTTCGCAATCATCGTTCGATAGGAAAATACTCTAGGTAAGAGATCATGACATGTAGCATGTTGTATTCCAGATCTCAATTTAGCTCAGTCATTGCGATCATAATCTCATAAATCTTGAGTTTGTGTTTAGAGGCAGGCATTTTCAGGTCAGTAAAATGACCGACAGAACAGTGAATTCAGTTGTCTGCCTATCTGTCACAATAGCGACGTTGCCGCAAAAAGCGATGGCCGAAGTCTGAATTTGAATCTCGGGCAGGAAGTCTGAAATATTTCTTTCGTGTGAGCTTCTCTAGACTAGTTGTTCGGGACAGTCGTCAGTATTTGTTTTCGAGAGTGTTGTCCTTGTTGCCAGTTTCATATGCGCACCTTATCCGTCGCTACATAGCTATCAAACGTATCAGTCTTTGAATGACTCTGTAACTGGCGAGTATGAATCTTTTATTCAGTAGTAACCGTCGATTATTAATGCAAGTCCACAGACCCAGATTACTCATGTGTTTGTTAGATTACAGCAGGATCTATTTTGGATCTAGCTAGATCTAGTGTTTCCGTTTATTACTATAAAACGTTAGTTTACAGTAGGATTTATTTTGGGTCTCGTCACATCTAGTATTTACGTTTGCTACAATTAAACTACGCCTTACTGGAGAGTCTTATCTATTTTGATGATACAAATTCCACATCTCAAAATTAAGTTACAATGCTACTAGAAACTTTTAAACTCCAGAGCCAGAACAGCGGCGGAGAGCAAAACACTTTTGAAATTCCAAAGAAAATGGCTGAGGCTACGAGTGAACATTCATTACATGTTTTGGCTTCCTTCGAGCTCCTCAGGAGCCGGTCTAATCTGGCTTAATAATCCCTCACATCTACTCACTGAACTTCCTTGGCTGCTTGAACTTCCATATTCAAATTTTTCTAGACCATACTTTAATTTCTACCTGGAAGTACCTACTCTAATACGGACTTGGGCCATTGTCCAAAGTCTTTTTTTAATGTGCCAACGTCACTTGAGCTCTTTTGTTCAAGTTATTCATATAATTTTACTTCAACTCTGATTACATCTCTTTCGTTCTCGATGTCTTATCCGATCCCTTCTAGTTACTCCAGACCAAAGCCTCAAGTACTGTATCTCAATCGCTCTTACTTTCTTTTCAATCTTATTATAGTGTTCCTTTTTCTGCCTCTTATTTACGTGTGAAGTTCGTATGGAAAATTCTCAATAGATGAGAAATTTTCTTCCGTTATTTAAAGTAGGTAATGGTCATCGCAAAACAAAGGTTGGTTAAAAGCTTTATTAGACTTTTCCGTTTGGAAATACACTCCTGGAAATGGAAAAAAGAACACATCGACACCGGTGTGTCAGACCCACCATACTTGCTCCGGACACTGCGAGAGGGCTGTACAAGCAATGATCACACGCACGGCACAGCGGACACACCAGGAACCGCGGTGTTGGCGCTAGCTGCGCAGCATTTGTGCACCACCGCCGTCAGTGTCAGCCAGTTTGCCGTGGCATACGGAGCTCCATCGCAGTCTTTAACACTGGTAGCATGCCGCGACAGCGTGGACGTGAACCGTATGTGCAGTTGACGGACTTTGAGCGAGGGCGTATAGTG
Organism: Schistocerca gregaria; assembly: GCF_023897955.1. Lineage (NCBI taxonomy): Eukaryota > Metazoa > Arthropoda > Insecta > Orthoptera > Acrididae > Schistocerca > Schistocerca gregaria. The sequence goes on along the minus strand of NC_064925.1, from coordinate 437,850,283 downwards.
GGCATGCGGGAGGCCGGGTGGACGTACCGCCGAAATGCTCAACACGTGGGGCGTGAGCTCTCCACAATACATCGATATTATCGCCAGTGGTCGGCGGAAGGTGCACGTGCCCGTCGACCTGGGACCGGACCGCAGCGACGCACGGATGCACGCCAAGACCGTAGGATCCTACGCAGTGCCGTAGGGGACCGCACCGCCACTTCCCAGCAAATTAGGGACACTGTTGCTCCTGGGGTATCGGGGAGGACCATTCGCAACCGTCTCCATGAAGCTGGGCTACGGTCCCGCACACCGTTAGGCCGTCTTCCGCTCACGCCCCAACATCGTGCAGCCCGCCTCCAGTGGTGTCGCGACAGGCGTGAATGGAGGGACGAATGGAGACGTGTCGTCTTCAGCGATGAGAGTCGCTTCTGCCTTGGTGCCAATGATGGTCGTATGCGTGTTTGGCGCCGTGCAGGTGAGCGCCACAATCAGGACTGCATACGACCGAGGCACACAGGTCCAACACCCGGCATCATGGTGTGGGGAGCGATCTCCTACACTGGCCGTACACCTCTGGTGATCGTCGAGGGGACACTGAATAGTGCACGGTACATCCAAACCGTCATCGAACCCATCGTTCTACCATTCCTAGACCGGCAAGGGAACTTGCTGTTCCAACAGGACAATGCACGTCCGCATGTATCCCGTGCCACCCAACGTGCTCTAGAAGGTGTAAGTTAACTACCCTGGCCAGCAAGATCTCCGGATCTGTCCTCCATTGAGCATGTTTGGGACTGGATGAAGCGTCGTCTCACGCGGTCTGCACGTCCAGCACGAACGCTGGTCCAACTGAGGCGCCAGGTGGAAATGGCATAGCAATCCGTTCCACAGGACTACATCCAGCATCTCTACGATCGTCTCCACGGGAGAATAGCAGCCTGCATTGCTGCGATAGGTGGATATACACTGTACTAGTGCCGACATTGTGCATGCTCTGTTGCCTGTGTCTATGTGCCTGTGGTTCTGTCAGTGTGATCATGTGATGTATCTGACCCCAGGAATGTGTCAATAAAGTTTCCCCTTCCTGGGACAATGAATTCACGGTGTTCTTATTTCAATTTCCAGGAGTGTAATATAAGCCCTTGCCTTTCTCGTATTTTTCAACTGACTTACTCCGCCAGTTACACAGAAAGTTTTTCCAACCTCTATTAGCCCCTAAGGTTTTGTCCTTTATGACACCATCTCGTTCTATGGAAGTTCTTCAGTGATATCTAATTAGATATCCTATCATCCTGTCTCTTCTTATAGGCAGTGGCTTACGTATATTCCTTTTATCGCCGGTTTTTCGGAGAGGAATTTGTTTTATCAGTCCCTTAAGTTAAAGTATCCTTAAGTAACACGACAATTTAAATGCTTCGATTCTTTTCCTTTCCGGTTTTCCCACAGTCCATTATTTACTTTTACACAATCTTGTGCTCCATACGTTTATTTGAAAAAGTGTATTCCCCAAATCCAGGAGTATGTTTGATTCTAGTAGACTTATTTTCTGCTCCTTATATTCTCCTACGTCTCTCATGGATTCTTCTATTTGCAAGCTACGAGAATTCCCTCACTTCGTCTACTCAAGTTACGTTTATCGCAAATTTACTCCTCATGACTTTCATCTTTATTTATTTACTCTCAGTCCACGGAACTGTTCATTCCACTCAACAGGCTGTGTAATTCCTCCTCATTTTGTTTATGTTACCGAAGTCATCTTGTACTCGATATTCTTTCACCCCAAATTTTAATTCCTGTCCAGAGCCTTTCTTTTTCTTCGTTTATATTAGGTAACATAATCGAAATATCAGCGAATCTCAACACCAGGGATGCAGTTAACTGGAATGGCTGCTCAAGTCGATGCTACAAAGTGCAACTCCCATCAAAAGTTTTTCATGAAAACTGCCATGATGCGCCCCACAATGGATGGATATGACTGCGATTTCAACGAGGGACATTCCGCCTCCTACGAACGAAGACCACAACAGTCTTTTTGGTACCTGAAATAGCTGCAGGATCCATTAATTCTTTCATGACACACATTAATCACAGAATTAAACTAGATTTAAAATCTCTCGTCTTTTGGCTCAAACCTATTTTATTTATTTATTAATGTATAGTAACTGAGATAAAAATGTGCTTTTGCTGGTGTCTTATGCCGCGGTATCGCAGGGTCGGCATGTTTAGGAACGGATTTGGCAAGGTTAGTTTCAAGGGGTGACCGAATGACTTTCAAGACGCCACCCCATACTCCTCGGGACCGAATGTGGTACCCCAGCTGTATGCGTCTAGTGTAATCCATGGAAAAGTGCGAACGTATTCAGATGTCTGCGAGTCGTGTGACTGAGGCGGAACGTGGGAACCAGCCTGGTATTCACCAAGTGGGATGTGGAAAACTGCCTAAAAACCACATCCAGGCTGGTCGACACACCGGCCTATGTCGGTAATCCTCCGGGTGTATTCGATCCGGGACCGGCGTGCCTACCCGAGTCCAGGAGTCTCGGCTAACCTGGCAGGTCACTAAGATAAAAATATAACACAAGTAAAAGAGAAAAATAAGTTGTACTGGGGAGGCACAAAAACATGGAAATGCGTGACTGAACATAAACGAGGATCTAGCCAAGCCTGCAAGTTATGCTGTTGCATTTGACCAAGAAAAGCACACGTGTAATGTCTTCAATACGTTGCAAGTGTCACTCGTGGTTAGGACAGTATTCTGTATAGTTGTGAGTTCATTGTGATGGAACTACCTCAATTCAAATGTTGGAAAATTGTTGGTGCTTGATGCCTCAGCATGCAATGTACCGCAAGTGTCTCGTGTTTCAAGAGGCACCGATCGAACACTTATGCCACTTGCAGAAAAAAAGCTGAAAAAATCGTCCGTTAGTCAGAAAGCGGACGAAAGTGTGCATATAGTTACCGGCCATCAACGAAAAATAAGAGGACGATAACTGTAAAAGTCATTGCAGAACTGAACGCCACACCCAATCAGCACGAAGGGAGCTCCAGAAGTAGACAACTATAAGCGGCGCTCGAATTTAAAAACCACTCTCCAGTGACGTAAAGGCCCGTAACAGAAAAATTCCGCGGAAACTCCGTACAAACAGGCCTCGGAAGATCCAACGGTACCGACCGACCGCCGTGTCATCCTCGACAGGCAGTCGTCACTGTAAGGGGATATGGAGGGCCAAGCAGTCAACACACGGCTCTCCCGGTTGTTGTCAGTTTGCATCACCAGAACCGCTACTTCCCAGTCAAACAGCTCCTCAATTGTCGCCTCAAGGGCTGAGTGTACCCTGATTGCCAACAGCGTTCGGAAGACCCAGATCTTCACCCATCCAAGAGCTAGCGTAGCCCGACAGCGCTTAACTTCAGTTATCTGTCAGGATCTGGTGTTACCAGTGCGCTAAGGTCTTTGAAAACCCATAACGGACTATGGAGCAATGGAAGAATTTTATTTGGTCAGGTGAGTCTTGTTTCTAACTTCTGGTTGCGTATGCGTTTCAAGAATGTAATTTGGAGGACGTTCGGTGATAATACAGGTGGTATTCCATGATCCCTATAGGTCCTCGCGCTACTCCCAAGGATAATTTGAAAAGTATTATATGGCCGTTATCGCTGATCACGTTCCTCTCTTGGTACACTGTTTGTTCCCCAAAGATGGTACTGCGTTTCAGGCGCCTTTTAACACCACAGCTCTTATGCTGTATGGATTTATTTTGCTTTTGTTTTATTTAATGTTACATCGTTGAGCTTCTGTAAATATGTTTGATTGAATAGATGTTACAAAATTTTATACCCTTTTCTTTGTTTAAAACTTTGATGTCATGATTTGATTCTACGCAATGTAGTGTATCTGTCATTTGAATTCTTTGTCTCATTTGGAGGGAACAAAACTTACTGTATATGATTGTAATTTTGTGTGAATAATTTTTGGTAGAAATGTCAATATGTGCAAATGTTTTGCTTTATTTAATGTATTTGATTATTGTTATGTAAACTGCTGATCCTCACTTAGGGTTCTTAGTTCTTTAGTATATAAAAGGTGTAGTGGTTCCCCTCGGGAACGGAATTGTGTAGCGCGCGCAAATTGTGGTTGGCATAGGTAGAAAAGGTGGAACAGGAGTCAGTCGGGGACGAGCCACCAGTCGGGGACGAGCCACGAGTCGGGACGAGCTACTAAACTGTGCACTGCCATGTAAAGGTTGCATATTGTGCTGGTTCCGAGAGAGGCTTTTTCTGCCAGTTACCAATGCCTCGCATGGATGGATAAATAGCAGGAACGATTCTAGAATTGGTATTCATCATCGCCACCAAGAAGGGCCAGAGTCCAGCAATTCCGCCTGCGAATACACCTACCAACATGCAGTTGCCACCACATTGCGCAATCACTGTAAGGGAATACTATAATGATGTACAGTGAAGGATGAGCGAAATGGATGTGTTAGTGTGGTCAAATATAAGGTAATTTACAACTGAATTTATGTACCTGCCTTGATTTTTCTCCTTATCATAACACCTCTCAGGTTACCCTCCGTTTGAACTGAAGTGATTTCCGAGTGTCCTTACTGAAACAACATTAAAGACCAGTGTTTTGCTAATTGATGCCTCTTGAACATAGTAAAAGGAAAGTTAAAGTTAATGATGCTTGATGAAAGTAATTTTTCTAATAAAACTGATTATTACTGTATAGTTGCCAACTTCAAATTAAGAGTTCGTAAGACTGAGGCTTATAAAGTTTTGCTTAGTAAATGATTACATTACTACCTGTTGTAAATCTCAGAAGGTGAGTCAGTGTCTTACATATATGTTAATTTTGTCTCTCAATGCAGTAAAAGTGGAAAACTGCAGTGTGAAAAGTTATATACTCGTGTTTGCTAAGTGTTTGTCTCTCTTGTGTATTGGAAGTGCATATTAATAATATAACAGGATCCACAGTTTGCCGATTGCGTTAATGCTAGGTAACAAGTAATGGGAAGACCACTAATTATGAAAAACATTATTTCTTTATTCAAATGATAGTGAGAAGCAACCTGTTAGTGGATTCCAATTAATTTTCATTTTAAATACACTCCTGGAAATTGAAATAAGAACACCGTGAATTCATTGTCCCAGGAAGGGGAAACTTTATTGACACATTCCTGGGGTCAGATACATCACATGATCACACTGACACAACCACAGGCACATAGACACAGGCAACAGAGCATGCACAATGTCGGCACTAGTACAGTGTATATCCACCTTTCGCAGCAATGCAGGCTGCTATTCTCCCATGGAGACGATCGTACAGATGCTGGATGTAGTCCTGTGGAACGGCTTGCCATGCCATTTCCACCTGGCGCCTCAGTTGGACCAGCGTCCGTGCTGGACGTGCAGACCGCGTAAGACGACGCTTCATCCAGTCCCAAACATGCTCAATGGGTGACAGATCCGGAGATCTTGCTGGCCAGGGTAGTTGACTTACACCTTCTAGAGCACGTTGGGTGGCACGGGATACATGCGGACGTGCATTGTCCTGTTGGAACAGCAAGTTCCCTTGCCGGTCTAGGAATGGTAGAACGATGGGTTCGATGACGGTTTGGATGTACCGTGCACTATTCAGTGTCCCCTCGACGATCACCAGAGGTGTACGGCCAGTGTAGGAGATCGCTCCCCACACCATGATGCCAGATGTTGGCCCTGTGTGCCTCGGTCGTATGCAGTCCTGATTGTGGCGCTCACCTGCACAGCGCCAAACACGCATACGACCATCATTGGCACCAAGGCAGAAGCGACTCTCATCGTTGAAGACGACACGTCTCCATTCGTCCCTCCATTCACGCCTGTCGCGACACCACTGGAGGCGGGCTGCACGATGTTGGGGCGTGAGCGGAAGACGGCCTAACGGTGTGCGGGACCGTAGCCCAGCTTCATGGAGACGGTTGCGAATGGTCCTCGCCGATACCCCAGGAGCAACAGTGTCCCTAATTTGCTGGGAAGTGGCGGTGCGGTCCCCTACGGCACTGCGTAGGATCCTACGGTCTTGGCGTGAATCCGTGCGTCGCTGCGGTCCGGTCCCAGGTCGACGGGCACGTGCACCTTCCGGCGACCACTGGCGACAACATCGATGTACTGTGGACACCTCACGCCCCACGTGTTGAGCAATTTGGCGGTACGTCCACCCGGTCTCCCGAATGCCCACTATACGCCCTCGCTCAAAGTCCGTCAACTGCACATACGGTTCACGTCCACGCTGTCGCGGCATGCTACCAGTGTTAAAGACTGCGATGGAGCTCCGTATGCCACGGCAAACTGGCTGATACCGACGGCGGCGGTGCACAAATGCTGCGCAGCTAGCGCCATTCGACGACCAACACCGCGGTTCCTGGTGTGTCCGCTGTGCCGTGCGTGTGATCATTGCTTGTACAGCCCTCTCGCAGTGTCCGGAGCAAGTATGGTGGGTCTGACACACCGGTGTCAATTTGTTCTTTTTTTCCATTTCCAGGAGTGTAGTAAAGTATTTAACTGACAGAGACTGAACCTATATCCAGTTAATGATTCTATAGTGAATAGTAATAATAACGTTATAAAGACCATTCAGTTCGTGTAAGCCCTGAAAGTAATAATGTGTTTCGGTATCCGTTATAATTTTGCAAATAGTTTGTGCTGCTCTGTTAGTTTCAATCTTACCGTAAACATGTGTGTGTCAGAGTTCACTGTACTCGCGGGTGACAAAGTATACGTTGTGTTTATCCATTGAAGTTATTAATAATTATTTTCTTGAACGAGAATGTTAATCATTCTATTGCCTAGTTAGGCTGGCGACCGTTTTCTTTATCCGTTAAACTGTGCAGATAGGCAAAATTTCGTTTGTTACTGTTCAAATATTTACGTAATTCTGACTTTCATTTCCGATAAGCCACCTCCGTTAGGTACAACACGGTCAAAATAACAAATTCCTGTCAGAGGGTAACGCTCCTCTATTGCTTTATGCCATAATCGCATTAATAAAATATTTTTATTTCACAACCTGCTTCAAGCTTTAAGGTTATGGTACAGCAGTAGCAGACAGACGGTAGTATTATAGTCTGTTCACACAGCTCGTATCGTCCAGGAGTGGTTTTGTGAGCACGAGGATGAACTGTCTCAACTGCCCTTGTCCACCACATTTATCAGATCTCAATGTTAATGAAGCTTTGTGTCTACTTTGGAGAAAAGGGTGCATGATCGCTAACCACCTATATCATCTTTACCTGAACTTCCTATTTCGAATGAAGAATAGTATACGATTTCCGTGAAAACCACACATAACTTGTATTTACCAACTCCGAGACGACTGGAAGCTGTTTTGAATGCCAACTGTTTTCCTACAACGTAATAGACGTGGTGAAGTTCTTCCATATTTTCTTCCATCCCCTGTAAAACAAACATATGAGAACATTAAAAAATTGTTATGAACTTATAGCAACTGAATATTTAGAGTCATTATTTACAACACAGTTCCAAAAAATGGCTCTAAGCACTATGGGACTTAACATCTGAGGTCATCAGTCCTTTAGACTTAGAACTACTTAAACCTAACTTACCTGAGGGCCTCTCACACATCCCTGCCCGAGACAGGATTCCGAACTGAAGTGCCTAGAACCACTCGGTCATTACGGCCGGCCACACAGTTCCATCGTAGCTCTGTGTCCATAGAACATATCATGGAATATCCTTTGGAGAGACCTTCACGAAGTCGTTCCAGATACTTTTAATTATTTTTTTATGTAGGATTTACGAAATTATCTATCGATTGCCCTATTGTACCATTGTCTCATTCTAGGGTATTTGAGATGCTTCATTTATAAAGGCATGCTTTGCTGTTGGAGCTTTTGAGGTGGTTCCAGATGTTTCTTGGCACCCACACCTACATCTACATCCATACTCCGCAAGCCATCTGACAGCGTGTGGCGGCAGGTACCTTGAGTGCCTCTATCGGTTCTCCGTTCTATTCCAGTCTCGTATTGTTCATATTGTCGGTATGCATCTGTGTGGGCTCTAATCTCTCTGATTTCATCCTCATGGTCTCTACGTATGAGGGCGCAATATACTGCTTGACTCCTTGGTGTAGGTATGTTCTCGAAACTTCAACAAAAGCCCATGCGGAGATACTGAGCGTCTATCTTGCAGAGTCTTCCACTGGAGTTCATCTATCATCTCCGTAACGCTTCAGCGATTACTAAATGATCCTGTAACGAAGCGCGCTGCTCTCCATAGGATCTTCTCTATCTCTTCTATCAACCACGTCTGGTACGGATCCCACACCGGTAAGTAGTATTCAAGCAGTGGGCGAACAAGTGTACTGTAACCTACTTCCTTTGTTTTCGGACTAAATTTCCTTAGGATTCTTCCAATGAAGCTCAGTCAGGCATCTGCTTTACCGACGATTAATTTTATATGGTCATTCCATTTTAAATCACTCCTAATGCCTACTCCAAGATAATTTATGGAATTAACTGCTTCCAGTTGCTGACCTGCTATATTGTAGCTAAATGATGCAGGATCTTCCTTTCTATGTATTCGCGGCAAATTACACTTGTCTACATTGAGATTCAATTGCCATTCGCTGCACCGTGCGTCAATTCGTTGCAGTTCCCTGCATTACAGTACAATTTTCCATTGTTACAGCCTCTCGATATACTATAGAATCATCCGCAAAAAGCCACAGGGAAGTTGCATCTGCGAAATGGTTGGCCTGAGTCACCACACCTGGTCCAGTTGTTGTTGTTGCTTGTCTACCTTCTTCTTCTTCCTTTCTGCTGTCACTCTATATCCGCCTCCGTCTGCCTCCTAAGATACATGCACACCTTACTCTCTCCTAAATAGCTGTTGTTGTTGTTGTGGTCTTCAGTCCTGAGACTGGTTTTATGCAGCTCTCCATGCTACTCTATCCTGTGCAAGCTTCTTCATCTCCCAGTACCTACTGCAGCCTACATCCTTCTGAATCTGCTTAGTGTATTCATCTCTTGGCTTCCCTCTACGATTTTTACTCTCCACGCTGCCCTCCAGTGCTAAATTGATGACCCCTTGATGCCTCAGAACATGTCCTACCAACCGATCCCTTTTTCTACTTAAGTTGTGCCACAAACTCCTCTTCTCCCCAATTCTATTCAATACTTCCTCATTAGTTATGTGATCTACCCATCTAATCTTCAGCATTCTTCTGTAGCACCACATTTCGAGAGCTTCTATTCTTTTCTTGTCCAAATTAGTTATCGTCCATGTTTCACTTCCATGCATGGCTACACTCCATACAAATACTTTCAGGAAAGACTTCCTGACACTTAAGTCTATACTCGATGTTAACAAATTTCTCTTCTTCAGAAACGCTTTCCTTGCCATTGCCAGTCTACGTTTTATATCCTCTCTACGTCGACCATCATCAGTTATGTTGCTCCCCGAACAGCAAAACCTCTTTGCTACTTTAAGTGTCTCATTTCCTAATCTAATTCCCTCAGCATCACCCGACTTAATTCGACTACATTCCATTATCCTCGTTTTACTTTTGTTGATGTTTATCTTATATCCTCCTTTCAAGATATTGTCCATTCCATTCAACTGCTCTTCCAAGTCCTTTGCTGTCTCTGACAGAATTACAATGTCATCGGCGAACCTCAAACTTTTTATTTCTTCTCCATGAATTTTAATACCTACTCCAAATTTTTCTATTGTTTCCTTTACTGCTTGCTGAATATACAGATGGAATAGCACCGGGGAGAGGCTACAAGCCTGTCTCACTCCCTTCCCAAGCACTGCTTCCCTTTCATGCCTTTCGACTGACATCTGGTTTCTGTACAAATTGTAAATGGCCTTTCGCTCCCTGTATTTTACTCCTGCCACCTTCAGAATTTGAAAGAGAGTATTCCAGTCAACATTGTCAAAAGCTTTCTCTAAGTCTACAAATGCTAGAAACGAAGGTTTACCTTTCCTTAATCTTTCTTCTAAGATAAGTCGTAGGGTCAGAATTGTCTCACGTGTTCCAACATTTCTACGGACTCCAAACTTGTCCAACACAGTGTAATTTGATCTCCAGTGCACGTCCAGACGGGAAGGAGCAGGTTCGTGGAGATTTCTACATTTGAGCAAGGTGATGAGAAATAATTTTGTTTACTGGAGAGTTTATAGATTGATCCAATTGTATACATTTCTCTGTTCTGTTGGTTTTCATATGAGATCTAGCGGGGCTTCTTCTTACAAAGGTTTATGCCGGTGATTATCCGACTCATTGGAAGTGACGTCTGGTGGAGCTTCTACTTATAATATCTGTGACTTTTCGATTCGATGGACGTGTGCGGGTTTAAAAGGCGATGAGCGGTCTACTGGACAGAGGAAGTTCTGCCTAGAGCAGCATCGTTATGCTGCTGAGCTGCCGCGGACAAGACTTGGAGGGTAGGGCTGGAGGCGCGGTGAGGCGACCTCATTATGCGGTCCCAGGCGAGGAGTGTAGCTGGTTAGCAGGTAACGAGGCGCTGCTCTGCTCCGCTGTTCGGTCGTGACGTGGCGCCGGCTGCTGCCCCCGGCGTATACGGGTACGGTCTACAGGTGCATCGCCACAGCGCAGGGCGCACAGGCGCAGTGGTGGAGTCGTCTACACCAGCGGAGACTGCAATCAGTCGTCACTCCAGTGGGAAATTAAAAAAAAAAAAAGACCACCTTGAACTAATAAACTCACTCGAATGAAGTTTTTTCACAAAATGCGCGGTTTACACGATGTATGGTCATCCAAAATACTGACATGAATTATATATGAAAGAACATAAAGATGAATGAAACAAGAATTCACGGAGTATCTATCTTGATTCCGCAGCAATGTAGCAAAACGCTGGCTAATGCTTGCTAATTCTAACCTTACGATTTATCTTAAAAGATAGGTTGAATAAAGGAAAACCTAAGGTTTGTAGATTAGAGATTCGATTCGATTAATACTTGTTCCATAGATCATGAATACGACATCTCGTAATTATGTGGAACGTGCCAGGTTAATAAAAGATGTCTGTACAAGGTATTACATTACACAAAATATTGCATGACACTAATGTTTAAGTTTTTTTACCTTAATTTATATCTGAAAATTCAGCCAATGAGTAGAAGGAGTTGTCATGTATAAATTCTTTTAATTTATTTTTAAATGTTAGTTGGCTATCTGTCAGGCTTTTGATGCTGTTTGGTAGGTGACCAAAGACTTTTGTGGCAGCATAATTTACCCCTTTCTGTGCCAAAGTCAGATTTAACCCTGCATAGTGAAGATCATCCTTTCTCCTGGTATTATAGCTATGCACACTGCTATTACTTTTGAACTGGGTTGGGTTATTAACAACAAATTTCATAAGTGAATATATATACTGTGAGGTTACTGTGAGGATCCCTAGATCCTTAAATAGATGTCTGCAGGATGACCGTGGGTGGGCTCCTGCAATTATTCTGATTACTCGTTTTTGAGCAATGAATACTTTTCTACTCAACAATGAATTACCCCAGAATATGATGCCATATGAAAGAAGCGAATGAAAGTAGGCATAGAAAGCTAATTTACTGAGATTCTTATCACCAAAATTTACAATAACCCTAATAGCATACGTAGCTGAACTCAGAGGTATCAGCAGACCATCAATGTGTTGCTTCCAGTTTAACCTCTCAACAATGGACACACCTAAAAATTTTGAAAATTATACCTTAGCTACAGACTTCTGCTCAAAGTCTATATTTATTATTGGAGTTGTGCCATTTACTGTACGGAACTGTATATACTGTGCTTCATCAAAATTTAAAGAGAGTCCGTTTGCTGAGAACCACTTAACAATTTTGTGAAAAACATAATTTACAATTACATCACTTAGTCCCTGGTTTTTGGATGTTATTACTATACTTGTATCACCAGCAAAAAATCTAACCTTACATCTTCATCAGTGTGGAATGGTAAGTCATTAATGTATATCAACAACAGTAATGGACCTAAGACCGAACCCTGTGGGACCCCGTACTTGATATCCCCCCAGTTTGAGGAATCAGCTGTTGATTTAACATGTATCCCATTCAAAACAAAGGAAGGAATGTAGCTGTAAATGTATTTAATTCCTCCGAAAAGAAATAGTTCTGAGTCGGGACACACTACAGTGACCACAGCAGGAGCATGGCAAAGAAAATAAATGTCACAAGACACTCCATTCTTATTAATTACATATCTTTTACATTACAATGCAGGCACGAAATCTCTTAGGAGGCAGACAACCTTGGCTATATTATAATGTAGCACTGCATTGAAGCTGAGCAGGTCGCTTTAAAATAGTTACGCAGCCGGTAAACAATGACTGTTATTCAAATTGCTCACTTTCGCGTTTAGGATATTTCCATCATTAGAGATCCAAGTGCACAGAGTGTACATGATACTAGCGTTACTAGCTGACAGAGTAGTAGCACAGCAGATGCAGGCAGATGTGGCGAGTGTGGGCAGTATTATCGTATTTGGGACAATTACGTGGTCTTTCATCGTACCTTTGGTAGTAATGTAGGGCACCTTGACAGTTTCCATACATTATGGGCTGCTCGTTTGTGGGTGTGGGCTTGACGCTTGATATCGTTTCCCATCTGCTTCACATTCTAACAGTACCAACATGCAAAGTAGGTTAGAAATCAGATTAATAATGTTGCTCACGCAGCATATGTTCGCTTTATTGGGAAACAACAAAGTTATTGACTATTGATGGTATCGTCAGAATGGAAATAATAAAGTCCCAGTAAAAAAGTCATTAATTTTGGCACTTAACTTGAATGGGTTCCCACGTAGATTTCGTCGAAGTTGTTATGGCTTGTCTTTTTGATTCTAGGGTGATTCCACTTCGACTGCTAGAAGGCCCAGATCTGTATTTTAGCAATATTTTAAGACCTAGAATATGCGTCTTTCAGGAAATTCTTAATGTTCAAACAATCCCAGATCAGAACAAAGGTATAGTAGAAATAATTTTTGACTTAGTGTTCACGATCTACATTTTTATTAAACTTCTTCTAAATTCACATATACTTCTTCTTAATTACTTGTCACATCATGAAGAAAGTTTTGTAACAATCTTCATATATTTAATTTCCACTTTAACCAAACACAAGACTTTACTGTTCTTTTACAAAGTTAAATAACAACTTAGCCTCTGCAAAGTGAAACAGAGACTGCCCTGTGCGCATTCGCGCCAAAACGGTTACAAGTAAGTCAAATATTATAACATTCTCACTGAAATGAATACACACAAGAACCATATCACTGTAATATATCGATACATCGGAGTACCTATACATTAATAAAACCAAATGTGAATATTGTCACAAAAATATGTCTGTTACTTCGAAGAAAAGTAGTACGATATTACTGGTATCGAGAACTGGGTTTGGAGTGCCGTAATGGTCACGTAAATAAAGAACCATTACATCATTCAAATTTGATGGTAAAGGCATCAACGTGAGTTCACCATCACTCTCCTCATACTTCTGTGGCACGAGTCCGGCATCGTAAAAGAGACAGTTGTTCTGCTGGAAGACGACATCGCTGTCGGGGAAGAAATCAAACATGCAGGACTACAGGTGGTCTACAATAATGTTATTGCGCCTTTAAGTGTTATCGCAGGTCCCATAGAAGCACAGGTGAATTCCCCCATAGCAAAATAATGCCACCACCTGCGTGCATGTTGCGAGCAGTATCTCGACGTTGTATCCATTCACGAGCATCGATTTACTGAAACAAGACTTGCTTTATCCTATCGGAAGACGCGTTTCCATTGATCCGCAGTCCAGTATACATGGTTCCCAGCTCCCAGCCTACATTAACAGCAAACTGACGATGTAATTGTGTTAACATTGGAAAACGTTGGTGACGACAATTGTGGAGGCCATTGTTCAACCGTTAACACTGATCGGTTTTCTCCAAAACACTTGCACCCGCAGTAGCATTATACTCTGAGGAGAGATCTGCCACAGCTCCTGTTCTACAGAGCGGGCAAGCCTATAATCTTAACATTTCTGTGATGAATCGTCGACACCCAACAGCACCTTCCGTACTCGTTGATTGACCATCCAACCATCTCCATAGGTGCTTAATGAAGGCAGCGCGCGAACAGCCAAGCAACTTCGCTGTATTCGAGATCTTCGTTTCCAGACACCGGACCGCACAATGTGCTCTTTGTCAGAGGCAATTATGTTTGCGGATTTCATCATTTACAGCCCGTATCGTTACAAGAATGCTTCCCCATTCTCCTCTGCCCCGCTTACGTGCTTTTCCTATCGCGGTCTCGTCTTCGCGTCACGACCAGGCGCCATTCAGTGTCGCGAAGGGCAGTACTAATAATGTTTTGGCTCAACAGTAGTGTGGATGAAACAGCTGAATCATTGTGCCTAGGTCTAGCGCAGTTCACACGATATTTGCAGTATCAGATTAGGCAGTACTGAAAACCTGAAACCCGATGATGAATATGAGACGCCCTGCTAAATCAGCAGGACAGAACAAGTAGTAGGAATTGTTGAAGGCAGCCAGAATAAGCGGCTGTCAGACACATTCCAAACATAACACTTCGTTTAGTTGTCCAAACATTACAGCGCAACTTCTAAGCTTGACTATCGACAGAAAACGTCTGTAATTCTGAAACGGCTGAAGGCCCATGAATTAAATACAACTGCTAAATTATTATTATTATTATTTTTTCAGACAGAAGGCTCTAGGCTTTAACCTTAAATAGTATTTAAGCCCAAGTGATGTAAGACTTGATAAGTAAGAATCCAAAATTTTAAAGCAGCTGAAGGCCCATCATTTTAAGAAGAACATAACAACAATAAATTTTCAATGGGAAGAATGCCCAGAGCTTTATCTTGAAAGAATGTAATACTTGATCAGTAAGACCCTTAAAACTTGAAGCGGCTGAAGGCCAGTGCCTTTTAAAAACAATACAAAGAAATAAATTTTCAACAGGCAGAAAGCCCACAGCTTTATGTCCAAATGTGTAATACTTGATAAGTAGTATGCTTAAAACTTAAAGCGGCTAAAGGCCGATGCTTTAAAAAACAATACACTACAATAAATTTTCAACACGCAGAAAGCCCAGGGCTTCATCTTGCAAAAGGTAATACTTGATAAGTAAGATCCTTAAAAGTTAAAGCGGCTGAAGGTCGATGCTTTTAAAAACAATACAATAAATTTTCAGCAGGCAGAAGGCCCGAGCTTTATCTTCAGACAACGTAAAACTTGCCCGATTTATGAAAACTTACTTTTAAAACGGCTGAACGTCTTTGTTTAAAAAAAAAACACAATTACAAGCACGCCAATTCAAAGCATCGGCTATGAGCCATTAAAATACACAATTGAACGCTAATAAGAAGGCAGTATAGGCAACGGCGCTCAGAAGTTTCCAGGGGGCTCGGTCTGCCCTTGAAACCTTAACGGTCGCTTAGGTGAGACAAGAAGTCGGCCCAACTATACTCGATCCGCCATCAGCACAACCAAGCGACAGTCAGTGGCTGACCGACGAGTTGCTAACCACTGACCAGTGTACGAGAATTCCAAAGCCAAAACGTTACAGGTATAGCCGCCCACAACCAAGAATACATTAAGCTGTCAAAAACTACACACCATGTTGGACAGCGACAAGAGGTAAGGAAAGGACACTGCCTGAATTTACGTCAGCGACCACTGCAGGTAACCGGAACACTAATGGCCACAAGGCAGAAAATTCCGCTGGTGCACTTGCATTTCAAACTGACAATAGTTAATTCCATTAGACGGCAGCTAGATCTTCACCAACTCGAACACTCGCAGTTGCTCCCAAGAATACCGCCAACAGCGAAGCGTCAACCAAGGGGACAACGTGAACAGGTAATAAAATCACTACTCAAGTTTCATGTCTTGGGTCGGTGATCCACGAACCTCGTAGCTCTCGGAACAGCCCCCACACGATCCGACACTGCATAGAGATCGCCAGCGCGTCCGGCCGCCTGCACCGCGCGGAGGCTTGCTTGCTGATCCACTGTAACCGACCGACTCGCTACACACCGCCAAGCCGGAACTATAAGCATCAGATGAAATATGGTATACGGTGCAAATATCGATACACACCGCTGCTGTCACATGTAGAAAGAGGAAGAACCACGGCATATCCGCAATAACCACGGGAAACCAAACGCAGAATAACAGCCAAGTTTTAAAGCAACGCATAAGACGGGGTCAGCATGGCTCGGAATACATTTTTGTTTTTCGTTTGGTGGGTGAGACATGTATTCAGGCAAACGCTTTGCCGCTAGA
This sequence comes from Schistocerca gregaria, assembly GCF_023897955.1. Classification (NCBI taxonomy): domain Eukaryota; kingdom Metazoa; phylum Arthropoda; class Insecta; order Orthoptera; family Acrididae; genus Schistocerca; species Schistocerca gregaria. The sequence continues at coordinate 437,833,965 of NC_064925.1, read as the reverse complement.
CCAAGCAAGTTCAGTGCTGCACTACAAAAACTAAAGAACAAGTTGACGACCAAAGGGAAGATGGGCAGATAGTAGGGAATAAAAATATTCAAATGTGTGTGAAATCTTATGGGACGTAACTGCTAAGGTCATAAGTTCCTAAGCTTACATACTACTTAACCTAAATTATTCTAAAGAAAAAAAAAAAAACACACACACACACACACATGCCCAAGGGAGGACTCGAACATCCGCCGGGACCAGCCGCAAAGGAGAGGGAACATGCAGAAACAATACTATTTGTATTGTGAAGACTGGGATGCATAGCAAATCTAGAGGAAAGGTTTTATATGACGGTGACTGTGAAGTAGCTGATTGTTACGATGCTCCACAAATTGATAGAATGACACGATCAAGGCTGAGCAGTATTTTTCTCTTACTAGCAAATTTTTCGGATCTTAATTCAGCTAAACTCCTTGTTACTTCACTGATCAGTCAGAACCCAGTAGTCGGTATGTCCACTGATAACAGCGGCGACACTCTTGGCATGGAGGCAATGAGGCCTTCACAGGTCGCTAAAGGGCGTTCGCAGCACATCTGCACACACACACACCTAATTCCCGTAAATTTCGGGGAGGGGGCGATGAGCTCTGACGCCATGTTCAATCACATCCCAGATGTTTTCGATCGGGTTCAGATCATGCGAGTTGGGGGGCAGCAAATCAATTGGAACTCGCCACTGTGTTCCACGAACCATTCCATGACACTCCTGGCCTTGTGACGTGCGCATTGTCTTGTTCAAAAATGCCACTTCCGTCGCGAAATATGATCGTCATGAAGGAGTGTAAGTGGTGTGCAACCAGTCTACGATACTCCTTAGTCTTCGTGGCGCCGTGCACGAGCTCCACTGGATTCATGGATGCCCATGTGAATGTTCCCCAGAGTATAATGGAACCGCCGCCAGCTTGTCTCTGTCCCGCAGTACAGGTGTCAAGGAGCTGTTCCCCTGGAAGATGACGGATTCGCGCTCTCCCATCGGCATTGCGAAGAAGCTGTTGGGATTCATCAGACCATGCAGCGCTCTACCACTGCGCCAACGTCCAGTGCCGACGGTCACGTGCCCATTTCAGTCTTAGTTGCCGATGTCGTGGTGTTAACATTGGCACATGTATGGGTCGTCGGCTGCAGAGGCCCTTCGTTAGGAGTGTACTCTGACCAGAATTAAAGTCTGATGTTAGTTCCGCCACAGTTTGCCGCCTGTCCTGCTTTACCAGTCTGTCCAACCTACGACGGCCGACATCTGTAGCGAGGGGTGGCCGCTCAACCCCACGACGTATGGACGTGGTTTCACATCGGTTTCGCCACGTGTTGAAGACACTCACCACAGCACTCCTCGGACACCCGGCAAGTCTTGACTCCCGGCCTTCACTGCCTGCCCTCGGTCAACCTCACATAGGTTGCGCGCCTTCCCCATTCTACACACGGGCAGCACGCTCGCTGATTCTACATGCACCTTATGTGTGTGTGACTAGCAGTCATTCCTCGCCAGGTGAATCTACTATCGCCTGAACGGATTTGTATCGATAGAAGGTCGACGGTCACAATGATCTGGCTGATCAGTGTAGTTTCGTTGTCATACTGCACTTACGAATTGTCGATATAACGTCCTTAGAGCAGCTCTGGAGAGCAATGGAGGTGTCTTTAGCTCATGTTGAAAGTCCAGTAACCGCTGACTGAGTTAATCCAGTTTGCATGTACGTCGTGTGCGCTGCAGTTGTCGCTTACACTGGATACTAACTGATGGCCACCGTAATGTGATTCTGGCTTCCATACGGATCCTGCTTCCAACTATTAGGGCCTGCGATAACAATGGCAAGTAGTGCTTGTTTTGTTATGCAAAGCAGATACGCTATGCACATACCGAATATTACCCTGGAGCACTGCATCACGTAACACTGAAGCAAAATCTGTTCCCACTGCTTATTTTGCTCGTGTAATTAGTTTACATGGAACGCTCCGCCAAACTGCACTGACTGGAGGCAGAACCAGTCCTCTGCAGAGGAGTATCGCCTAATAATGCCCTGAAGCTATTCGGTGCAAACACTGTTACAGCGAGAATAATTTACGAGTTGCGCTCCCGTCTACTGCAGTGCCCTCTCCCGCTCTCTCCCGTTCCCTGTGTGTGTGTGTGTGTGTGTGTGTGTGTGTGTGTGTGTGTATGTGTGTGTGTGTGTGTGTGTGTGTGTGTGTTAATCTGATTCAAATTTTCGTTGTATAATACAATTCATCTGTGAACAGACTTTATGACTGTCTGAGTACAGGCGAGGCAAATTCAAAAACTAGGCAAAAGGGGTCAGCTCAAGTTCAATGTGCCGTAGCTCAAAATAATAAACTTTCACGATGTATAATTATCGTCCTGTGTTCCCTGAGAAAAAGAGTAGTGTCGAGCGGGATTAATTGACGATGTTTTTGGGGCGTTTTTCTTTGGATATATTAATAGAATGACTATTTCTATGTGGTACCTAATTATATAAATTCTTATTTTAATATAACTGTAATTATTTTATCAATTTTGATTGTTATTGATAATTCTGATAAAAGTTGTACACATTTATATCCTTAGAAATTATAAAACAGTACATTAATTAATTAAACACTGCTATGTATTTCTTATTCAAAAGTATTTTATGAAGGGAATACTGCGTTGAAAATTAATTTTCTTTCGTTATTAAAAATCAGATACAAAGTTTCCTCCTTCAAAGTGCGAGCAGTCCATTTGCCACCATGTGTGGCCTTTGCATCGCTCGAACCAGTATTTTGCTGTAGTTTTTTTCACATGCAGAACACTCTGTTGTCTTCGGAAGTTTTTCTTTGTTGTTTTAAATGTTATTGTTGGCTTCTGTCTCGGGTTCTTCGTCCTCGTTTGTCCGATGATTTTTCTGATGTTTCGCGAGCACAAGTGGCTAGCATTGTCAAAGTTTGGCCCTCCATTGCTGGTGGTGGACTGTCGCCGAGCTCGCAGCCGCAGACTATATGTACCTGGCGCGCCAACGTCCGAGGGCTTCTCCGCGGTCATTTCCGGTGCGGTTCTCTTGCTACCCGCGACGGTCTTTCGCTGCAGCACGGGAAACCAGGATCCGTTTATCTTGAAACTTTTTCTTGCTTGTTGTGATATTCTCGTCTTTGTATATTACTATAGCTTCTCTGAACAAGTGGGTGTGATAGTTCTTCTCTACAACCAGAACTTCCGTGTCGGCGAATTTTACTACGTGGTCGGTCTCACATAGCGCGTCTCTGCCACGGACGATTTCTCCACCTGCTCCAACCTACAATGTCGCTTATGTTCTGTGCTACTGGCGTTGATTGATTGTCCAGCCATTCCAACATAAACTGTTCTGCATGTGCATGGTATGGGGTGTATTCCCGACATTGCACGTGGGTCCCTTTTCTCCTTTTCCAATCATTGTCGATTTGGAAATAGTCTTCACGCCGTGTTTGCGCAATATAGGACCAATTTCTGTCCATCACTCTGGGAATGTATGGCAGAAAGACCGTACCCGAGATTTCTTTTTCTGGTTTGCACTTCGCCGAATATTTGGCCCTGTTATACTTGTCATGTACCTTGTGCAGTACCCATTGCTCCTCAGAACACCTTCCAAGTGTTGTATTTCGCGTCTGAGTTGCTGCTACTCACATATTCGTCTTGCTCTTTTTCCGAGCGTATTAGTCATGTCTCTTTTCTTTTTCGGGTGGTGATTTGATAGTTTGTGCAGGTGTAGGCTCGTGCGTGTCGGTTTTCGACAAACGCTGTGTCCCAGGTTTTCACCATCCCTTGTGACCACATCTAGAAATGGTAGCTTTTTACCTTTTTCTGCTTCCATGTTAAATTTTATGTTGGCATGGAAGCTGACAAGTGTCTTTGGAAGTCACCAAGCTGTTCTTCACCATGGCTCCACCCAACAAAAGTATCATCGACGTATCTGTACCACACACTGAGCTCACGAGGTGCCAAGTCCAATGCCTGTGCTTCGAAATGTTCCATGAAGAAGTTGGCCACCACTGGACTAAGACAACTATCCTTTATTCCACAAAAACGTACGTTGAATGTCTTGAAAGTTATAACACGTCAGGCAAAGTACGCAATTATCTTACCCACACGGAAAGGTCCGTAGCAGTTTCGCTGTGCAAGATTTAGTGTTTCACGTTGTGATGCGATTGTAGTATCCGTACGACGATACTGCCTAGGCTTATGGACTCAAACTGAATGATTATTCGTCCTGCTCGTCTTGTCAACCTGTCACGATCTCGCTCGCAAACAAATTAAAACCTCACTATAGTCAATAGTCAGTAGAATCGCCTTCTCGAGAGCTACAGCAACTGTTTAGATAATTAAGAAAATTCTCATTTATTGTTACATCTCCGTTGCAGGTTTTTAATTAGATTACATGTTTAGGCTACTCTGCATCATCTTCAGATCTAAAACAAATTAAAACTGAATATGTGTTGTTGTTGTGGTCTTCAGTCCTGAGACTGGTTTGACGCAGCTCTCCATGCTACTCTATCCTGTGCAAGCTGCTTCATCTCCCAGTACCTACTACAACCTACATCCTTCTGAATCTGCTTAGTGTACTCATCTCTCGGTCTCCCTCTACGATTTTTACCCTCCACACTGCCCTCCAATGCTAAATTTGTGATCCCTTGATGTCTCAAAACATGTCCTACCAACCGATCCCTTCTTCTAGTCAAGTTGTGCCACAAACTTCTCTTCTCCCCAATCCTTTTCAATACCTCCTCATTAGTTACGTGATCTATCCACCTTATCTTCAGTATTCTTCTGTAGCACCACATTTCGAAAGCTTCTATTCTCTTCTTGTCCAAACTAGTTACCGTCCATGTTTCACTTCCATACATGGCTACACTCCAAACAAATATTTTCAGAAATGACTTCCTGACACTTAAATCTATAATCGATGTTAACAAATTTCTCTTCTTCAGAAACGCTTTCCTTGCCATTGCCAGTCTACATTTTATATCCTCTCTACTTCGACCATCATCAGTTATTTTACTTCCTAAATAGCAAAACTCCTTTACTACTTTAAGTGTCTCATTTCCTAATCTAATTCCCTCAGCATCACCTGATTTAATTTGACTACATTCCATTATCCTCGTTTTGCTTTTGTTGATGTTCATCTTATATCCTCCTTTCAAGACACTGTCCATTCCGTTCAACTGCTCTTCCAAGTCCTTTACCGTCTCTGACAGAATTACAATGTCATCGGCGAACCTCAAAGTTTTTACTTCGTCTCCATGAATTTTAATACCTACTCCAAATTTTTCTTTTGTTTCCTTTACTGCTTGCTCAATATACAGATTGAATAACATCGGGGAGAGACTACAACCCTGTCTCACTCCTTTCCCAACCACTGCTTCCATTTCATGTCCCTCGACTCTTATGACTGCCATCTGGTTTCTGTACAAATTGTAAATAGCCTTTCGCTCCCTGTATTTTACCCCTGCCACCTTTAGAATCTTCAGATCTAAAACAAATTAAAACTGAATATGTACCATCTAATATTTTACAATTAGAGAAGACAAGAACTGTACATAAACGTAAAATTTAGCAACCGTACTTATCCACTCGGAACTACTTGGGAATTTGTGATATTTATACAAGTCAACAACTAATTCAGCTACTAAATTCGGAATATGTTTCGAGCATTCTGTTTTACTGCGCAACCTCGCTTTCTTCCTGCTTCTATTTTATTTCGCCATTAGCGAACAGTGTCTCAGGTATGCAAAGATTATTAACTAGGTTTAGCGCCACCTTGCGGCTAGACATAACATCCGTTCTCTGACGATGTGAGATTGCAAAGATACGAGTTTACAGCAGCCACTGGGTACAGAAAAACATGTACCAACCGAAAGATTTGTTTTCCTATATCAGCGTATATCTTCCTTGAGGATCTAGGGTCTATAAACTATTTGTAGGCTTTCGGAGAGATGGTAAACATACCAAAATTGAGGGAGGGAGGGAGGGGCACGGTGGTAGTGGGATGTATTGTGAAGGTTGTAGCGAGTGTAGGCACCACCAGGATTTTTGAGGTCGATGTATTATAAAGGGGCATAAGTACGTAGCGTTTCTGTTTTGTGTCCTGCTATGGGTTTGTTTATCGATTGTAATACTTTATCTATAGTTTACTGTTGCCATTTGAGTTCACATACTGTCATTGTGTCGTTTGGAGTAGGTAGTGGAGGTGTGGACGCTATAAAATGGAGTGCCAAGCGGAGAAATCAGAACATTTCTGACTTATTCTTCTGTTTTAGTTAAATAGAGGGGTGATAGCAGCGTAGGTAGGCAGAAACGTTTGCGGCGTGTATGGGGATAGTACCACTGAACAGAGCACGACAAGACAATGGTTTTCCTGTTTTAAGGAGGATCGTTTTGACATTAGTGACTCTCCACGTTCAAGACAACCTCCGGCGTTTCATGCAGTGCCGAAGGTTCAAAATATTCGAGTTTATGAGTACAGCATACTCTAACCCAAAATCACAAGAAAACAGCGGGTGACCATAAGTGGATCTCTGCTTGCTCGTCGCCAACTGACTCGTGAACTACACTGACCGTCCCTATGTCTTGTATTCCTGTATCTTTACTGGTGACATAAAGAAAACAAAAGAATGTCTGAGCCCAAACAAGGACGGAATCCCCTGAACAAAGGCCTGCGCGCTTCCAAAGAAAAGAATGTTATGCATGTGGTGGAACAGCGACGGTGAGCTGTATTACGAATTTCTTCCCCGAGGTGTAACCATCAGTGCTGAAATTTACTGTCAACGACTTAGACCTCATGAAATCCAAGACAACGCGTGCCCGCATCCTGCTGGACTGACTAAAAACACTACATAGGAGTGGGATAATGAACTCATTCCATACTCACGCCTTCTCTCGATCTTGCTCCCTCAATTTTCACCTTTTCCGCTCTCTGTCCAACAACCTCCAACTAACTTCCTTCCTAGATAAAAACGCACTCTGAACACGGCTCGACGAGTTCTTCGGCTCAAACCCACAATATTTCTACAGTCGAAGAATCGAAAAGTTACCCGAGCTTCGGCAGACTGTTGTAAATAGTGATGGAGAATATATTATTGATGACAGAAGTCTGTTATGTGTATCTATCGTCTTTGGTAACTTATGGAGAAACACTACGACCATATACACCAAACCAGTGTTTGCAAGTCAAGCAGTTGCAGAAGTAAAACGGTAGCAAAATGTTTATTTTACTAACGCTCTCTTCGTCTGCGTCGCGACATTACGAATCGTAGTAGTATATGTGCTTCACAATGCATTTCTAAGTAAAGCAAACGATTGTCGCGTGTCTTTAAAATATTTAAGAAAAGGAAAACTGATTTGAAATAATGCAATGCTTACTGGATCAAATTTTTACTCTGCAGTGGAGTGTGCGCTGATATGAAACTTCCTGGCAGATTAAAACTGTGTGCCAGACCGAGACTTGAACTCGGGACCTTTGATTTTCGCAGGCAAGTGCTCTACCAACTAAGCCACCCAAGCACAACTCACGTACCGTCCTCACAGCTTTACTTCTGCCAGTACCTCGTCTCCTACGTTGCAAACTTTACAGAAGATCTCCTCCGAACCTGCAGAACTAGCACTCCTGAAAGAAAGGTTCGAAGGAGAGCTTCTGTAAAGTCTGGAAGGTAGGAGACGAGGTACTGGCGGAAGTAAAGCTGTGAAGACGGTGCGTGAGTCGTGATTGGGTACCTCAGTTGGCAGAGCACTTGCCCGCGAAAGGCACAGGTGCCGAGTTCGAGTCTCGGTCTGACAATTTTATACGGCTACCGGTACGTATACTTTGGTTTCACAAACTGTCAAAACCATGTCGTTTCTAAGCTTCCTCGGCTTACTGAATATTCAATGAGGTTTCGGGATTGCAGCCGGACCATGTCGACTTTTTGACACAATATTTCGGCTCGCAACCATTCATTCATTTTCAAAGTGGCTAAACGGTTTTCATTTTGCAAAAACAGACATAATTTGTTATGGGATAACAGCAATCAGTGATTTTATAATGTTTTTGTCCATTTTTCATTACAACGATAGGACTTCCTTACTTTTAATGATGGTAGGAATGTCATCAGTGAATATTAGCATTGATACCCTTGCACTTCTAGTTTTAATCCTTCTCCTGAAGTTTTCATTTATTTCCGTCACTACTTGTTGGATACATCCACTGATGAGCAGGGAAGAAAGACTAGGTGCCAGTCTTACAAAATTTTTAATCCGAGGGTTTCTTTCGTGTTCTTCAATTCTTATTGTTCCTTCTTTGTTCGTAGTCGTGGGATACCTCTTAATATCGTGTCGGAACTCCTTTTCCCCGATGTAGTGCAGCATGGAGTCAAAAAGTCATTGAAAATCTCCTGCAGAATTATTCAGCCATGCTGCCAGCATAGCCGTCCATAATTGCGACGGTGTTGACCGTGCAGGGTTTTGCGCGGGAACTGGCTTCTCTAATATGTCCTACAAATATTCGTTGGGATTAATGACCTGCGTGTGGGTGGTAAATCCGTCACTCGAATTGTACAGAACCTTCTTCAGACCAGTCAGGAACAACTGTGACCGCTGATATGGCACATTGTCTTCCATAAAAAGTACATCGTTGTTTGGGAACATGAAGTCCATGAATGGTTGAAAATGGTAAATGAACGGTTAAGTTAGACCAGAAGACCCAGTCCATTCCATGCAAACGCATCCCACACCAATACGGAGCCACCACCAGGTTGCATAGTACCTTATTGACAACTTCAGTCTTTTCAATTCAATAAACTGAACCGGCAGTCGTATAATTTACGTTATTTTATTTCGAACGCAGTCAGTTTCGGCAATTCATTTTGCCATCTTCAGGCCCTATACGCTCTTTTCGGATCAAGGAGCTTATCGTATAGCGCCATAAAACTGGATACGGTGAATCCCAATCGCTGTGCAACTGATTCATACGAAAGTGCTGGTTTGAGTTGGTGTCAAGCTTTCGTATGAATCAGTTGCACAACGATTGGGATTCACGGTATCCAGTTTTATGGCGCAATACGATAAACTCGTTGATTCGAAAAAAGTATGTGGGGCCTGAAGACGGCAAAATGAATCGTCGAAACTGGTTGCGTTCGGAATAAGATAAAATGACCTGAAGTATAAGGCTGTTGGTAAAGTTTATTGAATTGAAAAGTACGTAACAGCCGATGTCTCCTGGTCATAATGGACCGACAGAGTCTTTGGCTTGATGGGGTCTGCGACAAGCTCGAACCTTACCACCACCCCAATGTTTTTTGAAATGTCAGGTCCCGCCACGGATACCCTCCTGTGCCTAACTTTTTGTCTCAAAGTGGCGCTTGCAATCTACGTGCTGAGTTCCTGAACGACCTGTATTTCCTGAATTTCCTGGAACATTTTCGTACTTTCTTCCTTCGTCGATCAACTGGAACATTTCCTCTGTTGCCCATGGTTTCTTCGCAGTTACCTTCCTTCTACCTTAGTTTTCCTCTCCAAATTCTGTAACTGCCCATTTTAGATACGACCATTCCTCATCATCTGAGCAATTCGTTGCCGCACTATCTACAGTCAGAAAACTTCAATCACAGCTCTTCTTTTCTTACTACTTCCGCATTCCATTCCTTTGTGCATTGATTCTTCGTGACAAGTCTCTTCAACCTTCTCGTCATCATTACTAAATTTTCACCTGAGTCTACATCTGCCCCTGCGTACGCCTTACACTCCAGTAGCCACCCGGGGCAGCCACGTGGTCTTGGTCGTCTTGTCACGGTCCGCGCGGCTCCCCCTGTCGAAGATTCCAGTCTTCCCTCGGGCATGGGTGTGTGTGTGTGTGTGTGTGTGTTGTCCTTAGCGTAAATTAGTTTAAGTTAGATTAAGAAGTGCGTAAGCTTAGGCACCGATGACTTCAGTAGTTTGGTCCCATAAGACCTTACCATAAATTTCCAAATTTACACTCCAATATCTGCTTTCAGATTCTCCTGCCTGACCATGATGTAACCTATAACTTCCGCCCTTTTCCAATTATACCTGCGCCTCTTTGTGATTATTTAAAAGATAATTCGCTATTACTAGCTGAAATTGCAGAACCCAATTAGTCCTTCTACTATCATTTCTACTACCGGGCCTACTTTCTCCCTTAACCCCTTACTACATTACTTCTCTTACAACCGCTCTTCAGTTACTCGTGACTATTAGATTTTCATCCCCCCTTGCGAGCTGAATTACCCGTTCAGTATCCTCGTGTACTTCTGTCTCTTCATTTTCGTCTTGTAACGTTGTCATGTACACGTGAACTTTTGTTACAAGCCGCAGTCGAGACTCATCTGACCAGGTCTCGGTTATCCAGTCTTCCAAGGTCCAACCGACGCGGGCACGAGCCCAGGAAAACCGCTGCAGGCGATGTCGTGCCATTAGCAAACGCACTCGCGTCGGTCATCCGGTGCCAGCCCCTTTAACGTCAAATTTCGGCGCACTGTCCTAACACATAGTTCGTTGTACGTCCTGCATTATTTCTGCGGTTATTTTACGCTGTGTTGCTTGTTTGATAGCGCTGACAACACAACGCAAACGCCGCCCCTTTCGGTCGTTAAGTCATTGGGTTGTCAATGGTGGAAGGTAATGCCTGAAATTTGGCATTCTCGACGCACTCGGAATATTGAACTCCCTAACGATTTCCGAAATGGAATGTCCCATACGTCTAGTTTAAATAACCATTCCGCATTCAGTCTGTTAATTCCAGTTGTGCGGCCATTATCACGTCAGACACCTATTCACATGAATCACCTGAGTACAAATGACAGCTCCGCCAATATACTGACCTTTTATACCTTGTGTACGCGATACTACCACTATCTATATATGTGCTTATAGCTGTCCTATGAGTCTTGTTGTTGTTGTTGTTGTGGTATTCAGTCCTGAGACTGGTTTGAATCAGCTCTCCATGCTACTCTGTCCTGTGGAAGCTTCTTCATTTCCCAGTACCTACTGCAATCTACATCCTTCTGAATCTGCTTCGTGTATTCATCTCTTGGTCTCCCTCTACGATTTTTACCCTCCACGCTGCCCTCCAGTGCTAAATTTGTGATCCCTTCATGCCTCAAAACATGTCCTACCCACCGATCCCTTCTTCTAGTCAAGTTGTGCCGCAAACTTCTCTTCTCCCCAATCCTATTCAGTACCTCCTCATTAGTTACGTGATCTATCCACCTTATCTTCAGCATTCTTCTGTAGCACCACATTTCGAAAGCTTCCTATTCTCTTCTAGTCCAAACTAGTTATCGTCCATGTTTCACTTCCATACATGGCTACACTCCATACAAGTACTTTCAGAAACGACTTCCTGATACATAAATCTATACTCGATGTTAACAAATTTCTCTTCCTCAGAAACGCTTTCCTTGCCATTGCCAGTCTACACTTTATATCCTCTCTACTTCGATCATCATCAGTTATTTTGCTCCCCAAATAGCAAAACTCCTTTACTACTTTAAGTGTCTCATTTCCTAATCTAATTCCCTCAGCATCACCCGATTTAATTTGACTACATTCCATTATCCTCGTTTTGCTTTTGTTGATGTTCATCTTATATCCTCCTTTCAAGACAGTGTCCATTCCGTTCAACTGCTATTCCAGGTCCTTTGCCATCTCTGACAATTACAATGTCATCAGCGAACCTCAAAGTTTTTACTTCTTCTCCATGAATTTTAATACCTACTCCGAATTTTTCTTTTGTTCCCTTTACAGCTTGCTCAATATACAGGTTGAATAACATGGGGAAGAGGCTACAACCCTGTCTCACTCCCTTCCCAACCACTGCTTCCCTTTCATGCCCCTCGACTCTTATAACTGCCATCTGGTTTCTGTACAAATTGTAAATAGCCTCTCGCTCCCTGTATTTTACCCCTGCCACCTTCAGAATTTGAAAGAGAGTATTCCAGTCATCATTGTCAAAAGCTTTCTCAAAGTCTACAAATGCTAGAAACGTAGATTTGCCTTTTCCTAATCTTTCTTCTAAGATAAATCGTAAGGCCAGTATTGCCTCACGTGTTCCAACATTTCTACGGAATCCAAACTGATCCTCCCCGAGGTCCGCATCTACCAGTTTTTCCATTCGTCTGTAAAGAATTCGCGTTAGTATTTTGCAGCTGTGACTTACTAAACTGATAGTTCGGTAATTTTTACATCTGTCAACACCTGCTTTCTTTGGGATTGGAATTGTTATAGCCTTCTTGACGTCTGAGGGTATTTCGCCTGTCTCATACATTTTGCTCACCAGCTAGTAGAGTTTTGTCATGACTGGCTCTCCCAAGGCCGTCAGTAGTTCTAATGGGATGTTGTCTACTCCCGGGGCCTTGTTGCGACTCAGGTCTTTCAGTGCTCTGTCAAACTCTTCACGCATTATCGTATCTCCCATTTCATCTTCATCTACATCCTCGTCCATTTCCATAATATTGTCCTCAAGTACATCGCCCTTGTATAAACCCTCTATATATTCCTTCCACCTTTCTGCCTTTCCTTCTTTGCTTAGAACTGGGTTTCCATCTGAGCTCTTGATATTCATACAAGTGGTTCTCTTCTCTCCAAAGGTCTCTTTATTTTCCTGTAGGCAGTATCTATCTTACCCCTAATGAGATATGATTCTACATCCTTACATTTGTCCTCTAGCCATCCCTGCTTAGCCATTTTGCACTTCCTGTCGATCTCATTTTTGAGACGTTGGTATTCCTTTTTTGCCTGATTCATTTACTGCAGTTTTATATTTACTCCTTTCATCAATTAAATTCAATATTTCTTCTGTTACCCAAGGATTTCTAGCAGCCCTCGTCTTTTTACCTACTTTATCCTCTGCTGCCTTCACTACTTCATCTCTCAGAGCTACCCGTTTTTCTTCTACCTTGATTCTTTCCCCTATTCCTGTTAATTGTTCCCTTATGCTCTCCTTGAAACTCTGCACAACCACTGGTTCTTTCAGCTTATCCAGATCCCATGTCCTTAAATTCCCACCTTTTTGTAGTTTCTTTAGTTTTAATCTACAGGTCATAGATTGTGATCAGAGTCCACATCTGCCCCTGGAAATGTCCTACAATTTAAAACCTGATTCCTAAATCTCTGTCTTACCATTATATAATCTATCTGATACCTTTAGTATCTCCAGGATTCTTCCATGTATACGACCTTCTTTTATGATTCTTGAACCAAGTGTTAGCTATGATTACCTTATGCTCTGTGCAAAATTCTACCAGACGACTTCCTCTTTCATTTCTTAGTCCCAATCCATATTCACCCACTATGTTTCCTTCTCTTCCTTTTCCTACTGACGAATTCCAGTCACCCATGGCTATTAAATTTTCGTCTCCCTTCACTACCTGAATAATTTCTTTTATCTCATCATACATTTCATAAATTTCTTCATCATCTGCAGAGCTAGTTGGCATATAAACCTGTACTACTGTAGTATGCATGGGTTTTGTGTCTATCTTGGCCACAATAAGGAGTTCACTATGCTGTTTGTAGTGGCTTAACCGCACTCCTATTTTTTAATTCATTATTAAACCTACTCCTCCATTACCCCTATTTGATTTTGTATTTATAACCCTGTATTCACCTGACCAAAAGTCTTGTTCCTCTTGCCACCGAACTTCACTAATTCCCACTATATCTAACTTTAACCTGTCCATTTCCCTTTTTCAATTTTCTAACCTACCTGCTCGATTAAGGGATCTGACATTCCACGCTCCGATCCGTAGAACGCCAGGTTTCTTTCTCCTGATAACGACATCCTCCTGAGTAGTCCCCGCCCGGAGATCCGAATGGGGGACTATTTTACCTCCGGAATATTTTACCCAAGAGGACGCCATCATCATTTAATCATACAGTAAAGCTGCATGTCCTCGGGAAAAATTACGGCTGTAGTTTCCCCTTGCTTTCAACCGTTCGCAGTACCAGCACAGCAAGGCCGTTTTGGTTAATGTTGCAAGGCCAGATCAGTCAATCATCCAGACTGTTGCCCCTGCAACTACTGAAAAGGCTGCTGCCCCTCTTCAGGAACCACACGTTTGTCTGGCCTCTCAACAGATACCCCTCCGTTGTGGTTGCACCTACGGTACGGCCATCTGTATCGCTGAGGCACGCAAGTCTCCCCACCAACGGCAGGGTCCATGGTTCATGGGCGGATGAGTCTTGTTACCCCAGTAAATGTTACCCGTGTTTCCTTTCGCAACAACAGTTTTTCATTTCAAAACCATGCAAAGTTATACACTTCCGAACATACTGTCCCAAATTTGGTTCTTTTTTTTATTTCTTTATACTTCGTTGGGGTTAGTCTTTCAGTCGATGCTCTCGTTGATTCTACTAAGTAAGTCCAATTATATATGCAGATCGTATAACGCTTTTTGAGCGTTTCAGTTATAGTTTCTATTAAATAGTAATGATGCGTTATTGTCTAGATTAGTTTAATGGAAGATACAATAAGTTCATAAACCAGTCTTTCCACTGCTTGAACGCTGTTACACATGCTTTTCTGTATCATGAAGTGGGCAACAGCTATCAACAATTAGGTTATACGTGCTCTGTTATTACTTCAAATGTGTAATTTTCTTCATATGTTTCTTATAATTGTAAAGAAAATGGAGGGTAGTTGGTGAGATTAATAAAGATGACTATTTAAATTTTCGTGGACAACAAGCATACTATAAAAGTCAAGGTTATACGCAAGTATTATTTTCTCGACTGTTTTTACGTGTAAGTATTGCCCATTCATATCGTTTTGTGGTAAACAGTGAGCATCTGTTCTAAATGTTTACAGTGCTGGATACAATGCTGGAACACTGTGTCATGTACGCCGCCTTCGTAAGTGGACCACTGCCGTACACAGTTCTCCGTGTGTACGTAATTATCAAATACTAAATGGCCACACTTCTTTTGCGGTTTCATCCTGCGACAGTAATGTCCAATACGACCAAGAATTGTGGCTGTTTAACATTTGACGGTTGTGTACACACGACAACCTTTGTACCACAGACATCAATTTTAATATCATAAAGTTTAGGCTCTCTACTGTTCATAAGTCTGTATTAACGATTTAGAACATAACCACTCTGATTGAAGGGAGATGATAACGTTGTTTAACTTCTAAGAAAGTCACCAGGAGATCAAATCGAATTAGAGAATGACGTAGACAAGACTGCTACATGGTGGGAAAAGTGGCAGTTGACCTCAAACAACAAAAATTCCTAGTACTAAAAATTGCGTTAAATTTCGATTGCACGTTAAATAACACAAATTTATATGTTAGCGGCTCAAAAATATGACTGGAGTGATAATTACGAACAAATTATACTGTAAACATCACCGAAAAAATATTGTACATCTACACTTACAGTGCTAGATTTGTTACCGCTAGGTTCGAACAACAAGTTAGTTTTACGGAAATGACTCGGGAACTCAAATGGGAGTTCCTGGAGGGAAGGCGACCTGTTTTTCGAGAAATACTATTGAGAAAATTTAGAGAGCAGGCATTTGAAGTTGACTGCTGAACGATTCTGCTGTTGGCAACATACTTCGGCGTAACGGCTACAAAGATACGAGAAATTAGGGCTCATACTCAGGCATACAGGCTGTCGTTTTCCTCTCGCTCAGTTTGCTAGTGGAACAGTAAAGGAAAAGACTAGTAGTGGTACAGTACTCCCTCCATACGATGACTTGCGTAGAAAAAAAAAAAAAAAAAAAAAAAAAAAAAAAAAAAAAAAAAATGGGGGGGGGGAAGTGAATCAGACTGCGTTTTATTGGCAGAACGCGTGGAAGGTGCAACAAATTTACAAAATACAAAAAGAGACTGCCATCGCCACGTTTGTCCGTCCGGAGTAGCGGCGCGTAGTATGAGTTCCTTACCACTAACAACTAACGGAGGAGATCGGTAAAGTTGAAGCGTTCTCATTAAAAAACGCATTAGTCGTTGTGACGAGTTCTTTTGTACGAAATTCAATCACCAACCTTTTTTTCCAAACGTCAAAATATTTCGTTGACTCCTATCAACAAAGAGAGATATTATCATCGTAAAACAAGAAATCAAACCTCGCACGCGAAGATGTAACTATTTATTTTTCTCACGTGTTATTCGAGAATGGCGTGGTACAGAAATTGTCTAACAGTGATTCCGTGAACCATCTGCCAATCACTTTAGTCTGAATCGAAGAGTAGTGAAGTAGAGGGAGCAATGGTCAGGACCGATTATCATGAACGATCACAACTTCTCAAACAGCAGTTAACTGGGCAGTCATCCGCAACATCAGCTGAAGAAATATATACCGAATTGACCGAATTGTTCGTATTCCTGGTATAGTTTCATGTGTTAGATGTTCTACTAGAACAGAAGTTACTCACCAAATTTTCCTGCTACGGTCGCAGGTTCGAATCCTGCCTCGGGCATGGATGTGTGTGATGTCCTTAGGTTAGTTAGGTTTAAGTAGTTCTAAGTTCTAGGGGACTGATGACCACAGCAGTTGAGTCCATAGTGCTCAGAGCCATTTGAACCATTTTTGAACCAAATTTTCCTTGTTTACGGCGTGAGTGTGAGTTTATTACGAAATAGATCTATCGGATTCTGTCATTGAAAGACAACTCTCATATGTTAACACAGCTTTTTTAGGCTATGTTTATATGTTGGTAGTCGGTGGGGGGGGGGGGGGTTGCGAAGGGGGGGGGGGGGGCGTGAGCAACTCATATGAACAAGAGCGGTGAGACGTGTGTCTAACGCCGTGCGAGAAGTTACGTTGATGGTGTTCTGTCAAGTGCATAAACTTTTTTAGACTTCTGTAGCCACATAGACTTCCAGTAGGTTCGTATGGTCATTTTACGACGTGCAACGTAATTAACCCTCTCAGAAAATAGTATAGGAGATTTTATGAGCCGTTGCAGTATCCACTCATGACTGGCGCCACACAGTTCCACAAGGTGCCAGACAGAATTAAATTAGTCTCCATGTCCGCTTTCACATGATTTATCAGTTATGTTCCTTCAATGAAACCAAATTCAGGTGTATAACTGAATGATCCTCGAATATTGTGTAAGAAATTATGTGCCGCACGTCCCTTACATATTTCTGAAAACATGACCTAGGCCGTTCTCATAACTACACGTAAGACTTTTTGCAAATGACGCAATTATCCCACACGAAGTACCGTCTGAAAACAACAACGTAAAAATTAAATCAGATATCGATAAGCTTTCAAAGTGAGGGAAAGGTTGGTGACCCGTTACCCACGTTAAGATACGTAAAATTATACAGCTCACGAATGAAAAATCTTAGTACCATATGACTACATCAGCAACTTAAAAGCCTAATCAATCAACTCATACAAATACCTGGATGTAACAGTGTTTAGGGATATGAAATAGAATGATCACAAAGTTTCAGTTGTAGATTAAGGTGACAAGAATTCAGTTCTCTAGTTGTATACTGGATAAGTTCAGTCTGTCTACAAGAGAAATTACTCTGAAATGAGTCGTGCGACGTGTTTTAAAAATACAAAGTGTGTAGAACCCATACCAAATAAGATTTAAGGGGTACATTGATCGTATATGAACAAGGGCAGCCCTCACAACATAGATCTGTTGGGCTGAAGGGAGATTGCCACAGCGATACTGAGAATCCTGAACTGACAGACGCTTGAAGCTAGTCGCAAACTGTAATGCAAAAGCGAATTTACAGACTTCGAATAAACAGTAATGAGGAATCAAGGATGTACTACAGTCCTGTACTGTAATACATCCCACGATTCATAGGCTAATGGAACACGAACAACGATGGTACGTGATACAATTGGGAATTATACGCTTCAGAATGATTTACAATCTTGTAGATGTAGATAGATACTTCAGACACACAGAATTCTACATGAGTTTAAGGATCCGTCAACGTGAAGATCATGAGACACGAAGGAAAAGATCAGTTTGGACAAAGAAATGGCACGCACAATCAATGCATTCTTTTCTTGTGATTTCGGCAAACCACGAAAACTCTACATAGTATGGACTGGACAGGATGCTGAACCCTGCTTCTCCGAAATACGAGTATAGACTCTTCACCACTAAGCCATTTAACACGGACCGGTATTCGCGAACAGCGCTGATTTAATCTGGGACTCAAGTTCGCTTCTTACATTCACTCCACGGCCGAGAGCTAGTATTGTTTCACGACCGGTTCAGCCGTCAGAAGCGTTGGGGCATTGCTGCTAAGGCGACTATCTGATTGTTCTGGACAGGAACCGTAACACGTCCACTGGCGATTGCCGCAGTCTGGCGTGGTCTGAGCGCGTGGGCGTCCTTGCGGCATGGTCAGTACATTCGCGGTTATCGAAGCTCTTGCTACCCAGGCATTTATCAGCCTGCTGAGCAGTCGTGTGTGAATAATCGCTAAAGTCTGTATCCATTTGGCATGTTAACTAATCATCCTGGTTACTGTCTGTGTTCACAACCCACTCGAAAAACAACACGAGACTTTTTATGATAGCTGGATGTACATTAACACACTCCTTTCTGACACTGTTTAGATAGTTATATCGAACCACTGATATCACAATATCTTAGTCACATGTCTTGCATGATAACGGTTTAAATTCCACATAAAACTGTTTATATATGGTCAACATTGGAAATTCCTATTAGACCATGACTAGATTCTGGATTTCCGGCTGTTTGCAAGAAGCCGTTTAGCCAGCGAACACACCACCAGGCCATGGAGTTCAGCATTTATGGACGTATCTTCACTGCCGTGATTTGACTCTGCATTTTCATTGATTTTATCCTCATCAATCCAATAATTTCGTGTTCATTAGTCAATTTGTTTCACGTCATTAATTTAATTCAGTTGACATAAATTTCATGTTGGAGTTTAGGGCAGTTTCTTCCATCATATCTGTTCGTCTTATGCTCCTATTCCGACGTGGAGAAGCGTTTGTTTCTACTCGAAATCCGGTTCTAGTGAAGTTTAAGCCGGACTTGGGGTTGTGGCTAGGTACCCTAAGAGGTAAATTGTCAACACGAAATACTGGTCCGAGCCACCATCCGACATAAATTATCAGTTGTGAGGAAGATATTCTTTATATTGAAGATTCATCATTTTTTAACATTTTGCACTGATTTCACTTCACGACATTGTGCCTTATTGATTTCATCCCCGTCGGTCCTGTCATTTCATTTCAGTGCTTTTAACTCAGTTCTTTTCTAATTTCTCAACATAAGTAAATGCTTTAAGTGTGGATTTTTCCAATGTAGCTTGACTCAAAATGATACAGACAAGCCATGGACCATATGGTACCGCCCAGCGATTTACCGGGCGTACCAGTGTTTCCAACGAATCAGTACCACATACGTTAGCTTATGTTCGCTGCAATGTGCAGTGACGTGTGGGGGGCACTACAGATAACAATGCCACCCTCTCAGCTACAGCAGCGCCCTTGCACTGAAGTCAATATAGAGTCGAGTATCCAAGGGCTCAGCCCCAGTTCAGGACCTCCGCTACAGTACTCAACAGCATCGAGTAGGACTGTGATAGTTAAAGTTTCTGATGGGCTTGTGTACTGGCTGGGTTAGTTGGTTGTAATTTAGTTGGTGTTTAGCTTTGCGTGACTTTGTGCATTTCCAACTGCGAGAGGAACCAAATATATCAGCCTGCAAGAATACAACATGAATGTGGCCCTGTTTTATAATCTTTCTAAAAATATGCAGACTGATTAAATCCTGAACTTTACTATTCATCTATTTAATTAAACAGAGTGGTCCTTGTGTGTTAATGATCTGCCTAATAAAGCTGTTCGTGTAATGGTCCCTGTGCGTTGATAATTTTCGTACCAAACTGATCCTGAAAGTAAAATATGTTATCTCGTAACGTAATTCCTTGGAAAAGCAGTGCTTGCTGCTTTCTGTGAGCCAGCAGCAAACTTCTAACTACTCTTGCTGAGAGCTTAGTGCAACGCTCCATACAACAAGTAAACAATTTTATACACGTCACTGAGTGAGATACTCTTTAAATAAAAATGACTTGGGTCGAGCATGTGGACGATGCTCTTAAATGAAATACACTGGTGTCCAAAATTGTAGCAACAAACGGGCATTATCCAAGATTATGAAAGAGTGCAAAGAGGAGAAAGTAAAGTTGGAACAATTTAAAGAATACAGAGTGTAAATAACTACAACTTGCTTTTTCCAACTTAACGGATTTGCACACACATTCCGACAACCAATAAATGTTCTCATTATGGGGTGTCACCACCTCGGGCAGCAATACAGGCTCGAAAACAATCGGGAATCCTGCGAATGAAGTCATCAATCTCATGTTGAGGCAATAACGACCATTCTTCCTGCAGAACAGTTCGCAAGTCTTCGGGAATGGTTTGTGGGTGATGACGAGACGCAACGCGTCCTGCCAGTGCACCCCAGAAAGCTCTATATTTTTTTTTTTTTTGTCATCAGTCTACTGACTGGTTTGATGCAGCCCGCCACGAATTCCTTTCCTGTGCTAACCTCTTCATCTCAGAGTAGCACTTGCAACCTACGTCCTCAATTATTTGCTTGACGTATTCCAATCTCTGTCTTCCTCTACAGTTTTTGCCCTCTACAGCTCCCTCTAGTACCATGGAAGCCATTTCCTCATGTCTTAGCAGATGTCTTATCATCCTGTCCCTTCTCCTTATCAGTGTTTTCCACATATTCCTTTCCTCTCCGATTCTGCGTAGAACCTCCTCATTCCTTACCTTATCAGTCCACCTAATTTTCAACGTTCTTCTATAGCACCACATCTCAAATGCTTCGATTCTCTTCCGTTCCGGTTTTCCCACAGTCCATGTTTCACTGCCATACAATGCTGTACTCCAGACGTACATCCTCAGAAATTTCTTCCTCAAATTAAGGCCGATATTTGATATTAGTAGACTTCTCTTGCCTTTTTTGCCATAGCGAGTCTGCTTTTGATGTCTCCATTGCCCCGTCCGTCATTGGTTATTTTACTGCCTAGGTAGCAGAATTCCTTAACTTCATCGACTTCGTGACCATCAATCCTGATGTTACGTTTCTCGCTGCTCTCATTTCTACTACTTCTCATTACCTTCGTCTTTCTCCGATTTACTCTCAAACAATACTGTGTACTCATTAGACTGTTCATTCCATTCAGCATATCATACAATTCTTCTTCACTTTCAATCAGGATAGCAATGTCATCAGCGAATCTTATCATTGATATCCTTTCTCCTTGTATTTTATTTCCACTCCTGAACCTTTCTTTTATTTCCATCATTGCTTCCTCGATGTACAGATTGAAGAGTAGGGGCGAAAGGCTACAGCCTTGTCTTATACCCTTCTTAATACGAGCACTTCGTTCTTGATCGTCCACTCTTATTATTCCCTATTGGTTGTTGTACATATTGTATATGACCCGTCTCTCCCTATAGCTTACCCCTACTTTTTTCAGAATCTCGAACAGCTTGCACCATTTTATATTGTCGAACGCTTTTTCCAGGTCGACAAATCCTATGAACGTGTCTTGATTTTTCTTTAGCCTTGCTTCCATTATTAGCCGTAACGTCAGAATTGCCTCTCTCGTGCCTTTACTTTTCCTAAAGCCAAACTGATCGTCACCTAGCGCATTCCCAATTTTCTTTTCCATTCTTCTGTATATTATTCTTGTAAGCAGCTTCGATGCATGAGCTGTCAAGCTGATTGTGCGATAATTCTCGCACTTGTCATCTCTTGTCGTCTTCGAAATTGTGTGGATGATGCTTTTCCGAAAGTCAGATGGTATGTCGCCAGACTCATATATTCTACACACCAACGTGAATAGTCGTTTTGTTGCCACTTCCCCTAATGATTTTAGAAATTCTGATGGAATGTTATCTATCCCTTCTGCCTTATTTGACCGTAAGTCCTCCAAAGCTCTTTTAAATTCCGATTCTAATACTGGATCCCCTATCTCTTCTAAATCGTTTCCTGTTTCTTCTTCTATCACATCAGACAAACCTTCACACTCAGAGGCTTTCAATGTATTCTTTCCACCTATCTGCTCTCTCCTCTGCATTTAACAGTGGAATTCCCGTTGCACTCTTAATGTTACCACCGTTGCTTTTAATGTCACCGAAGGTTGTTTTGACTTTCCTGTATGCTGAGTCTTCCTTCCGACAATCATATCTTTTTCGATTTCTTCACATTTTTCCTGCAGCGATTTCGTCTTAGCTTCCCTGCACTTCCTATTAATTTCATTCCTCAGCGACTTGTATTTCTGTATTCCTGATTTTCCCGGAACATGTTTGTACTTCTTCCCTTCATCAATCAACTGAAGTATTTCCTCTGTTACCCATGGTTTCTTCGCAGCTACCTTCTTCGTACCTATGTTTTCCTTCCCAACTTCTGTGATGGCCCTTTTTAGAGATGTCGATTCCTCTTCAACTCTACTGCCTACTGCGATATTTCTTATTGCTGTATCTATAGAGTTAGAGAACTTCAAACGTATCTCGTCATTCCTTAGAACTTCCGTATCCCACTTCTTAGCGTATTGATTCTTCCTGACTAATGTCTTGAACTTCAGCCTACACTTCATCACTACTATATTGTGATCTGAGTCTATATCTGCTCCTGGGTAGAGCCTTACAATCCAGTATCTGATTTCAGAATCTCTGTCTGACCATGATGTAACCTAATTGAAATCTTCCCGTATCTCCCGGCCTTTTCCAAGTATACCTCCTCCTCTTGTGATTCTTGAACAGGGTATTCGCTATTACTAGCTGAAACTTGTTACTGAACTCAATTAGTCTTTTCCTCTTTCATTCCCATGCCCATATTCTCCTGGAACCTTTTCTTCTACTCCTTCCCCTACAACTGCATTCCAGTCGCCCATGACTATTAGATTTTCGTCCCCCTTTACATATTGCATTACCCTTTCAATATCCTCATACACTTTATCTATCTGTTCATCTTCAGCTTGCGACGTCGGCATTTATACTTGAACTATCGTTGTCGGTGTTGGTCTGCTGAGAAAGCTCTATGGTATTTAAATTGGGGGAGCAAGCAGGACACGACGTGCGTGCAAAATCTACGGTTTTCAAGAAAACACAAACCACCTGCATTCTATGATGTCGATCATTATCGTTCAGCAATACGAAATCTGGGCCCCCAGCACCTCGCAACAATCGATCTCGACATTATACCTGACAACAGTTAAACCTTACCGACTCACCAATAAAATTTTATGAAGAGGTATTCGAGTTTTCAACATAACCCCTGCCGACACCATTAGGGATCCTCTTCCATATCGGTGTATTTACACAATTTGTGGGTGCCAAAATCGCATTCCAGTTCCCTACAGATGTGAATCCGTCGAGAATCATTCTCCAAACCAAACGGAAACTCATCTGTAAAAAGAACATTGGTCCACTGTTCGACTGTCTAGATGGCAAGTTGTCTCCATTCTAGACGTTTCCTTCTGTGAAGACGCATCAGAGTACAGATACAGCAGGTCCCCAACAATAAAGGCCACTCCACCAAAGCCTTCTGTACGCCGTTTGCCTCGATACAACACGTTGATTGGATGCTGCGAGATCAGATGCCAGCTCCCTTGCAGTACTATGTCGGTACAGCCGTGCCTTTACAGCCAAAGATATGTCTTCTCTTGCTGATGCCACACGCAGTCGGTCCTGCCCTGATCTTCAGGATACAGTTTCTGTCTCTGAAAATGTCGCCACATCCGAGAAACAACAGAATGATTTACATTAAGCCATTGTCCTACTTCCATTCTTCCTATGGGCCTCCACCACAGAGTCTGGTAAGCCTCTTCTCTGTGCCATACTGCATCTTCTGTGACTGCGTGCACAGCGATCATGGATGTGGACTACCTGGCAAACACTACTGTGTTTCGTAGGTGCCCTGATGTCATCGTTGGCATGGTGGTCCATTGGCTGGAATGCCATCTTCCATGCAGTACATGTCCCTACTGATATATATTGACAGTTTGTAAGGTGCAATATTTTTGTGGTTTACTCATTCTATGATTGGAGACAACTGTGCAAGTTGAAATGACATGTTTAATGACGCAATATTAGCACAAAAATGTACTCTTTTACACAGTTTTCAATGTGACAACAAAAAACAGTTGTCATGTTAATGCATCTCGTCAACATCAAAAAGTGAAATAATCCTAAACACAACAATATTAAATATTAACTCTCAGAAGGTTAAATTATCCTAAACATGACAATGTATAAAATTGTTCCCACACTTACGTTATGATGTTGGTCAGTACTATGTAAATCGTTCGATAGTGGTTCAAAGATCGGTACTATTTTCAGGATGATAATCAAGTCTATGGTGGATGGTTAGTTATGTGACAAATTGAGCAAAAGGTTACCTAAGGTCGCTCGAGTTTACAGTGGATGCAAGCTGGTGAATCACCAAGTTTATGCCTCTGCACGCGGTATTTACCTCAAGCTGCAATGAGTGTGTCATCTGCTGGCTGCTCTCTTCCGCTTAAATTCCTATAAAACTAATTACACCTTCACTGAATTTTCCAGCAGAAACTTTCCCTATGTTTATCGTTAGGCGAGAGAATGTGTACTCATCCCTAGTCTTTACAATGTAGCGATATACACGGGCATGGTTGGAGAAGCTTGCATATTATAAGGTCCTCTCAGTTCTTTCAAGAACAATTAAGTAACTGGCTGGTTCGTTTCTCCACAGTTGGAGCTGAACGATGCTACAGCTAATTTCTAGCTGGGTTTCAACCGCTGTGAACGCAGTGTTCCCTCAAATTACTCCTCTACGTCGTACAGAGCGTTATGCGCCCCGTTCTGCCCTTGACGCCAGTTCAGAGAAGAGTCCCCGAAAATTTCTGTCTTGTCTTAGTCATAGCCAAATTGTCTCCCCACCTGGGTTCTTTCGTTCTTCAAGTCATGGCTTTTTTCTGACCAATAGCAGCATTTCTGTCATTTTGTGGAAACTCTACCAATCGCGAGGTCCTTACCATTAAACTGCGTCGAAACTTTGGCTGTTTTCTCCTCCCTAGACCGTTTCCGCCAATTGGACGTTATGTGCCCGTTCCAGACGCCTAAATGCGTACATTGACTCTCTCATGCGTGTACCACTCATTGGACACATGATCGAAAATGCGTCACTGGTCTTGTTTCGTATCTATTTCGAATTCCGAAACGCAGTTTTATAAAAACTTTCTTTCCTGTCCTCCCTTAGATAGGCCGTTATACTCGCTCTTCCCATCTGAGTCACCTGGTCGGTCGTTGACTTTCCGCCTGGGACACGCCTTTAAGTGGTTTCCATGGTACCCCTTGTAGTGCAGCCTTGCCTCTGCTCTCGCCTCTCTGACTTCCAAACTAAAACACTTCTCGCTGCTTGTTTCACCTTCCATTCAAACATGCATTATAGGAATGCTGTGTTAATTACTGCCAATTGAATGTCATCCCTTTTTGTATTACATACTGCTATGCGAATTTCCTCATTACTGCCAAATTAAGTTAGGTGCCATATTCACCTTCCCATTGCGATGTATAAATCTCTCACGTAAGATGTGAATCTGACCTTCGTTTATTCTGCCACCTTACAAGTTAGCATGATCATATCGTGAATTAGGCACAGAACGGGGAAAAAGTGATTTATTGGTTTGATTTTGGACACCACACTATTTATTTGACACACTGTTTTTAAATTATCTGATTATTATTATATGTAATTCATGTCACAACACTCATTAACATTGACAAAGGGCAACATTGATATGTAACTCTTTTGCTCACAAATGTTAGACAAATAATTAATAAACATGAAAAATACCTTACAGTGAATTTTACTCAGTATTCAATGAAAAATCTAAAGTTCCTTGATATGTATGTTTCATACAACAATGGTTCCAAATGACGCTCAACTGCAATGCAAGTAATTAAAAAATTTTACGTTCCTTTCTCTTCATATGCTTTTCTAACCTCATTACATCTCATTCCATTCTAAATCACTAATCGAATCTTTCTACTGTGTTTCAAAATATTCAAACACAAACTATTTTACTTAAACACAGATGCACGTAACTTCAAGTCTACATTGCCACAAGTCATGCTCGGCGTCTGTCCCACTATTCCACCTGACAAGCAGTGATGACAGAACAAGCACATCTTCCAGCGATGCAGCTACTCTGACCAAAGACTGGGCGTGAATAATAAGCAATTCAAAACTGTCGGTTGGCGTTTGAGATATCCAATGTGTGTATAAATTCCAGAAATACAAATAACAAACTTCCAGTAGACCTGTTGCACTGTGGCAAAGAACTGTGTCAAAGTTAAGTGATGTTCATCTTTTGAATTTTCAGAACATGTTTTTTCTTCTTACCCCAACATGTTTCGTCCGTTCTGTGCCATCGTCAATGGGTTTTGTTTAGTGAAAAGCTATAAAAAGTTAAAATGGTTTAGGTTGTTTTTAAAAATCAAGGGGTATGTTAACTCGTTGATGAAATTCACATTTACATCGTTTTGTTTGTAGATGACAGGCTATCACTGCAGGACGCCATACAGATCGTCCTGCAAAACCATATAATGTAAAATCCAGGTAAGAACAAAAACAAACAAAAGGTGTCTTTAAGGCTCATTTTGTTAGGTAAGCTACTACCTAAAATAGTTCGCTTTTTACAGTTTTTCAATGAACAAAACCCACTGATGATGCCACAGAGGTACCGAAACATATTTGGGTAACAAGAAGAATCAGTGTTTTGCTTAAAAGATGGAACCTGTATCCAATGGGTTGGAACTTAAATAATGGTAACTGTTTACCCACAATTGATACTTGAGAGTTACATGTTTGCACCTGTTACTGTCCTTCAGAGTAGCCACCAGCGTTGTGTAGAACCCGTTGCCAGCGATGTGGAAGGCGTTGTATACCGTAAGCAGAGCCTGTTCTGTTGATGGTGCGAATTGAGCGGTCTACTGCCTGTCGAATCTCTGGAACAGTTCTGAAGCGAATGCCTCGAGATGGTTTTTTTCATCTTCGGAATCAAATCAAAGTCACAAGGACTTCAGTCGTATACCTGCTCGTTTCTGGACCATCACCTGCGGCCATTTTTGCGATAGAAGCGGCGACACTTTCTGCGCACCCACCCATCATTTTGCACAACAATGCGCGGGCGCATACAGCTCAAGCTGTGGCTGCTGTGTTCGGTCGATGGTACTGGGAAGCACTGTACCATCCACCATAGTCCCCTGGTTTAAGTCCTGGTGACTCTGATTTGATTCAGAAGATGAAGGAACCACTTCCTATTTAAATTCCAACTCTCATATGTTACGTAAGTCTTTTATTCGTTTATGTAATAGGTGTCATGTGCTCTAGTTTGATGAGCCTTCTCCCTGAGCAGTCAAAGAACCTACAGCTTTTTGCCGGACGAAAGTATTTTTGCTGCAATTCAATATGGAGTCCAATAAACTGCAGTAGTAATATTACCCGTGGTTCCAATGGACTTTTTCATTTGGTTCGAAACATGATGTCTGAAATATTGTTATCTAGTGCCCACCGAGAACCACGTACTTAAACAATCCTTACTTGCACATTATGCTAACAATGCATTTACAAGTCAGATGCTATATTAACAGGAGCTAATTTACAAAGAACCTCAAATCATTACAAGCCGACAACACATAGGCATTGTAACATATAGTACAAAACATTAGGAACTCGGTGAAAATGACAGTTGAAATATAAAGCTTTTATTTAAGCTTCAGCACACGTTGAAAGGTAAACTGGAATTCCTACTCACGACCATAACTGAAACATTCGTACCTAAGCTGTCAATGGAATGAAGCAAGATTTCGGAAATTTTCTGTCTATTAAATAATAGAAGATTTTAAAAAATCAGATTTCTGTAGATCTGAAAACAATGTTACTCGTTAAATTTAGCTGACACTATGGAAGGATTTAATTGCAATCTGTTTGATACTTTTATTTATGCAGAAAAGTAATGCTGAAACAAACCATAAGAGAGGAAGCGAGAAGACGTAATAAATAAGAAAACGAATTAATCTACTGGAGTCCCTTCATCATCGGATTCCGTCTACTGTTAGGAATTGAAGATTCTAAACTCGATGGGCCACTCCTATCTCTCCACATATATGTGTGGAGTTCTGTGATAGCAGATACTGATCTGGCGATACTGTTGGATTTTTGTTATTTTGGTTAGTAATGGCGTTGTCAATCAGTTGGCATTTCTCTTATCTCGAATTTAATTTAGTTTTCTTGATTCCTATTA
This sequence comes from Schistocerca gregaria, assembly GCF_023897955.1. Classification (NCBI taxonomy): domain Eukaryota; kingdom Metazoa; phylum Arthropoda; class Insecta; order Orthoptera; family Acrididae; genus Schistocerca; species Schistocerca gregaria. The sequence goes on along the minus strand of NC_064925.1, from coordinate 437,805,652 downwards.
AATGTAAACGTCGTGTGACTAGGTAGAGATTCGTTAATATTTTAGTCGTACGGTACTACGTGAAGTCAACAACAAACCATTTCTCAACATTTAAAGAAAGTTGCCGATAATTACAGTACTTTACTATCTTAACAAGATCAGACAAAATATTTGTGCACCTATTTTTAGACAGAACTCCATCATAGATAATTCTTTCGTAAAATGTCTGCTAGGTCATTAATAATCAACATGGACAGGAAATATCAGAGCACATTTCCCTGGGGCAGGCCTGAAGTTTCTTCTACGTCTGTTGATGACTCTCCATTCAAGATAACTTGCTGCATTCTACATACCACCCAGTCCTCAGTATAATCACGTTTCATATCGTATGTGAAATACTTTCAGTAATAAACTTCGCCGTGGTATTGAAAGAAATGTTTTTCCGAAGTAAAGAAGCACTGCATTTATCTACTACTAACCAATCAAGTTATATTAAACAAACCTTAAGCACGAGGAATGAGATGGTCACGATGAAGATAACACCGATCCAAAGTTTGACAATATGTAAAAACCAGAACAATTAGGATAGCAAGAGTAGAAAGTCATTCAATGTAGGCTTTCACGGCCGGTGTTGTCTTCCGTTGAAACTTCCGGGCTGAGAGCCCGTGGTCGATGTATAAAATTTCCATCTGCCACTGAGGCTCCAGATTCTCTCGCATTTATAGAGCTCATAGAGGGCACCACCATTCGTCACGTGATGCCGACGGTATGCCTATCTTTGGAAGGCGTCATCATTCTCGATTAAGAGTAATCGTTTGTCATTCTGCTGGCGCAACGTTGACATCCATATTTTGTCCAACTTTAAAACTTCCTCTTTTCTATTAAAATTGTTACGGTGTTTGTGAATTTCTATTGTTTCTCTATACATGCGCGCATGATAATGATACGTTCGTGCTAGAACGCTTGTCTCATTAAATTTAATTTCGTGATTGCCATCTCGAAAAACATGCTCAGCTACGGCCGATTTTTCGATGTGTCATAAGCGAGTCTTTCTTTTATGTTGGGCTAAGGGGGTGTTTACACTTGTTTTCGTTGTTCCAATATATACTTTTCCACAACTGCATGGAATTTTGTATACCCTAGGTGTTGCTAGGGGATGTCGGGCGTCTTTTGCAGTTCTTAAAAATTCCGTAATCTTCTTGGTGGGTCTGAAGATTGTTTAGATCCCATACTTGGCCAGAGCTTTCCCGATTCGGTCCGTGACCTTATTAATAAACGGTAGGAAAACTTTTGCAGTAAGTGACCGTTGTTGCTCTGGACTTCTGGCTTCTTTTCTTATTTGATGGAGGGCTCGATCAAGTTATATAGAAAGAACACTCACATCGATCGATACCTCCACAATAAATCTAACCATCTTGCTAGGCAAAAAAGAGGTGTCATGAGAACCATGGTGGACAGAGCCAACAAAATCTGCGAGCCGGCTTACTTATAAGATGAACTAAATCACGTACGGACAGCCTTCATCAAAAACTGATATACCAGCAAGGAAATTGATCGAGCCCTCCATCAAACAAGAAAAGAAGCCAGAAGTCCAGAGCAACAACGGTCACCTACTGCAAAAGTTTTCGTACCGTTCATTAATAAGGTCACCGACCGAATAGGGGAAGTTCTGGCCAAATATGGAACGAAACAATCTTCAGACCCACCAAGAAGATTAAGGAATATTTAAGAACTGCAAAAGACGCCCGACATCCCCTAGCAACACCTGGGGTATACAAAATTCCATGCAGTTGGGAAAAAGTATATATTGGAACAACGAAAACAAGTCTAAACACCCGCTTAGCCGAACATAAAAGGAACTGTCGCTTACGGCACATCGAAAAATCGGCCGTAGCAGAGCACGTTTTCTTAGATGGGAATCACGAAATTAAATTTAATGACACAAGCGTTCTAGCACGAACATCCCATTATCATGCGCAAGTGTTCAGAGAAGCAATAGAAATTCACAAACACCGTAATAATTTTAATAGAAAAGAGGGATTTTTAAAGTTGGACAAAATATGGATGTCGACGTTGCTCCAGCAGAATGACAAACGATTACTCTTAATCGAGAATGATGACGCCTTCCAAAGATAGGCGTACCGTCGGCATTACGTGACGAATGGTGGTGCCCTCTATGCGCTCTATAAATGCGAGAAAACCTGGAGCCTTAGTGGCAGGTGGAAATTTTATACATTGACCACGGGCTCTCAGCCCGTAAGTTTCAACTGAAGAAGGGTAGATAGTGTTTGTTTCATTTAAGGACGGGTTTCAATTGCAATGATTATTTCCAGCTTGTCCCTGAAGGTAGCAAAAGAGGGAAGTAAAATTATGGTGAACACTCATGGCCCGCGACGTAGAGCCGTTTTTAGCACATTGTGTACAGTGTGCTAACGACGGCCCTACATTATAGGCCACGATTGTTTACCACAATTGTTATCGCGCTTTTGTTCCAGTCTAGCATACGCAATGACAACATTTTTGGCCGAAAGAGTTCTACTAGTATCAAACATTGGTCTCAATTTGAAGAACAGATTTCTGAGAATGTACGTCTAGAGGACACCATTGTATGGAAATAAATCGGACTGTATGAAGAAGAGAATCGAAGCGTTTGAGATGTGGTACTGCAGAAATATGCTGAATATTAGGTGGACTAATGAGAGAGGAAATGAGGAAGTTGTCCATAGACCAAGCAATGATATAAATATGTGGAAATACTGACAAGTAAACAGGACACGGTGTTAAGACATCATGAAATAACTTCTATGGTAAACGAGGCAGCTGTATGTGGTAGAAACTGTAGAGGAAATAAAGACTGGAATAGATCCAAGAAATAAATGAGGATGTTGGGTGGAAGTGCCACCCTGAGGTGTGAAGGGCGAACAAGAGAATAATTCTTGATGGGCTGAAGACTCATGATAGCCCACCTAGACACTCCCCTCTATCCTAAAAAAATTGTTTCTCTAGAAATTTGAGTGCGGAGTTTTCATGTGACATTTGTTCTGCTGAGTTCGAACTGTATTACTGTTCGATTGTTTTGACGATTATCGGTGGGAGCTGCTAGGATTCTCCTGCTGTGCACACGGCAATGAGTGCTTTCTAATAACTAACTGAAATGTGCCAAGTCCTATATATATTCAGAACATACTAACCTATCTGACAGAGACTGCTCTTAACTGTACTCGTATTAACAAAGAATGACCTAGAAAGTTGGACGTCTATGACTCTGTTGTGTGCAAACACAAACTCTAGTCATATACTTTATTATCGCGAGCAGTAGCGAGCTGTCAATTGACGAGGGCAGTTGGAAGTGGTCGGACGCAGCGTACAGAGGAAAGAAGCCTGCCGTGATCGTGCTAGCATCGCCGGAGGAGACTTCGGTATTAACTGAGAATCTTTGGTAACTTGCCTTTTTGCTGCGCGTAGTTGATGGTTGCTTGCGCACTGAAAGGGTTTAGTCAGATTTATGTATGCATAGATTGAGAGTAATAATCATATCTTTGTTGTGGCCAGAAACGTCTTTACTGAGTATAGACATTGTGGAATAATTAAAAATCATTGTGAAGTTTGTCAGTGTTTAAACAATATATTACAAATATAGTAGACTATAGACTTTATTGGTTTCTATCAATTTTTTTGCACCTTTTAATACTAGTTGACGCTACCCCTCCTGATTATTCAATACATATAAAGTATGCTGTAGTGTTTGCAATTAGTCGATGCATTCGCTTTGCGCGGATCCCAGTATTGCTTTTGGAATATTTTAGCATGTTGCTGGTCTCGCAGTTGCAGCGGCAAGACGAAGTAATTTGGCTGTTGCGTACAGGAAACTTGCAAAATAGTTGTTCGGTGACGTTAGAGATTTTTTTTTAAAGTCGCACTCAGATAGTTGATAATTAATTTATTTATACTTCGTAGGAGGAGTAATTAATTTTCTTCTTATTTATTGTTGTGATCAATCAGAAATCTGTTACTGTCATTCTGACAGAGACGGCTCTGAATTGTGTTTTCTGTGCAGACGATGCCACAGTTCTAACAGATAATGACGTGAGAAATTGAATATAGCTTCTAATCAATATAGTAATTCTGACAGAGACCGCTCTGAATTGTGTTTTATGTGCAGACGATGTCACAATTTCAACAGTTAATTTTAACCCTTAGAAACAGAATTTAACCTCTTATCATTACATCTGAAGACTACAATATGATTACATCCACAACGATTTTTTTTTGGTCATCAGTCTACTGACTGGTTTGATGCGGCCCGCCGCGAATTCCTTTCCTGTGCTAACCTCTTCATCTCAGAGTAGCACTTGCAACCTACGTCCTCAATTATTTGCTTGACGTATTCCAATCTCTGTCTTCCTCTACAGTTTTTGCCCTCTACAGCTCCCTCTAGTACCATGGAAGTCATTCCCTCATGTCTTAGCAGATGTCCTATCATCCTGTCCCTTCTCCTCATCAGTGTTTTCCACATATTCCTTTCCTCTCCGATTCTGCGTAGAACCTCCTCATTCCTTACCTTATCAGTCCACCTAATTATCAACATTCGTCTATAGCACCACAAGTCAAACGCTTCGATTGTCTTCGTTTCCGGTATTCCCACAGTCCATGTTTCACTACCATACAATGCTGTACTCCAGACGTACATCCTCAGAAATTTCTTCCTCAAATTAAGGCCGGTATTTGATATTAGTAGACTTCTGTTGGCCATAAATGCCTTTTTTGCCATAGCCAGTCTGCTTTTGTTGTCCTCATTGCTCCGTCCGTCATTGGTTATTTTACTGCCTAGGTAGCAGAATTCCTTAACTTCATTGACTTCGTTACCATCAATCCTTATATTAAGTTTCTCGCTGTTCTCATTTCTACTACTTCTCATTACCTTCGTCTTTCTCCGATTTACTCTCAAACCATACTGTGCACTCATTAGACTGTTCATTCCGTTCAGCAGATCATTTAATTCTTCTTTACTTTCACTCAGGATAGCAATGTCATCAGCGAATCGTATCATTGATATCCTTTCACCTTGTATTTTAATTCCACTCCTGAAGCTTTCTTTTATTTCCATCATTGCTTCCTCGATGTACAGATTGGACAGTGGGGGCGAAAGGCTACAGCCTTGTCTTACTCCCTTCTTAACACGAGCACTTCGTTCTTGATCGTCCACTCTTATTATTCCCTCTTGGTTGTTGTGCATATTGTATACGACCCGTCTCTCCCTACAGCTTACCCCTACTTTTTTCAGAATCTTGAACAGCTTGCACCATTTTATATTGTCGAACGCTTTTTCCAGGTCGACAACGATAGGATGACGTATTTTATAGGACGAGACCCCGTAAGAATAGTGAACAAAGTAGTAGTAGAACAAATTTCCCTTTTTAATTATATGGGATGTGGTATCTCATAGGAGTATGACAGAAATATAGAGAAGCAGATAGCAAAACTTAGAAACAAAATTGTGATAACAAGTAGGTACTTCAAAACAAGACAAAAAGATAATACGAATTAAGTTATATAAAGGTATGGAGTTCCCCACACTATTCTACAGACGTAAGTTGTGGGTCATTTACGAAGGCAAGTAAGAAAGAGCCGGGCAGCTGAACTCATATATCTTTGGACTGTAAAAGTCTGTACCGGGTAAACAGATTAAGAAACAGCGAGATCAGAAAATAGTTGGACTTATTTAACTTAAGGCATCAAACTGAACAAACGGTAGAACACTGAGTGAACATCTCGATAAAATGAAGAGTGGCAGACTACATTACAAATTCAGAAATTATAATCTGGTAGGCCGCAGAGGTCTGCGATTACCGAGGAAGAGACGGGTACAATAAAGAGCGAAACCCTAGATGCTGAAGAAGTCACCCATTCCGAAAACACCAGGGCAGTATTTGTAAAATGCAAATTCCTTTACACGCTGCAGTTGAAGAAGGAGGTAGCGCACGCGTTCGAGCATTGTGGAGCATTGTGCAGGCGTCCAGTGTATAGACAAATACGATTTTGGTTGAGGCAGCCGCGCACAGTGCCAGGTTCGCTGAGGTGAGGTGGGAGGCGACTTATTCGGCCGCCCGAATAGCTGTGGATTCGCTGGCCGCGTGCCGCGCCGCCACGCAGGTGTTGCGCACACAATGGAGTCCCGCGATGTTGGCCGCAGATAGCAGACCGACACTCGTGCAGCCGCAGAATTCGCAACTGGACTCCCAGCCCAGGTGCCAGAGGCGGGGCTGTATCGCAGTCGCAGCGAAAAAACCTCCTGCGTCGCAAAAATACTGCTTCGGGAATTTGAACGTTGAACTCGGTGAATCCTGACACGATATGACAATAACTCGCACACACACACACACACACACACACACACACACACACACACACATACACTCACATGTATATACGAGGTGCGACAATAAAGTAATGAGACTGCTGTTAGGCTGCTGTGAAAAAGAAAAAAAATGTTGCTTACCGTTTTAAAAAAATGGTTCAAATGGCTCTGAGCTTTATGGGACTTAACATCGGAGGTCATCTGTCCCCTAGAACATAGAACTACTTAAACCTAACTAACCTAAGGACATCACACACATCCACGCCCCAATCAGGATTAGAGCCTGCCACCGTAGCGGTCGCGCGGTTCCAGACTGAAGCGCCTAGAACCGCTCGGCCACACCGGCCGGCTTACCGTTTTAGTCTAGTGTTGTCTCCTTCAACGTAGCTCCCTTCTGATTGCACACACCTTTTTCAGCGCTTCTGCTATTGATGGTAACATTTCTGGAACTCATCTTCTGTAATATCCTTCAAGACCCTCGTCACAGCTTTTTGGACATCTTGTGTTGTTTGAAAATTGTGCCCTTTGACCACCGTTTGACCCTTGTAAATAGAAAAAAGTCGCACGGAGCGATATCTGGTCAATAAGGTGGCTGTGGTAGTACAGATATTTGTTTTCAGGTTAAGAACTGCTGTACTGACAGAGCAGTATGGGATGGCGCATTATTGTGATGCAGAATCCAATTATCAGCAATGTTGGCACGGACATGAAGAACTCTTTTACGAAGTCTTTCTAAAATTTCATTGAAGTAATATTGCTACACCCATTCTTTACGAACAATTCCCTTGGAATCAAAGAAGCACACTATAATGCATTTCACTTTTGATTTTGACATGCGAGCTTTTTTGGCCTAGGTGATCCTTTTGAGCACCATTGCCAACTTTGGCGTTTTGTCTCTGGATCGTACTGAAGAAACCAACTTTCATCACCAGTGATAACACGGCTCAACAATTCTTGAGTGATTTCCGTTTGCTCCAATAGGCCGGCTGCCACATTTTTCCGTGTTTCTCGTTGTTGTGGTGTGAGATTTTTGGGAACCATCTTTCTCATACCAAGATCTTCACTTATTATTAGGTGAACCGTTTCTCGATTGATGTTCAGTTCTTCTGCAATCATTTTCACAGATAATCTTCGATCACATCATGCGAGTTCACGCACCCTGGCCAAGTTGACATCTGTCTGTAAGGTTGATGGTCGTCCACTGCGGTCTTCATCTTCAACATTCGTTCTGCCTTCACTAAAAATTTTATGCCAACGAAAAACTTGAGTCTTTACATAACCTCCACTCCAAAAGCCTTCTGAATCTTACCGTAAGTTGCCGTCGCTTTTTCACCCAATTTAACGAAAAAAGAAATGGAATACCGTGACGTAATATTATGCGGTTCCATTTCCTTGACGAGAGACACAAACACGTATTAACTTATTACAGCACAACTCACGACTGGGCAGTTGCATCGATGTGCCACTTGGACTAGAAGCAGCTTATAGATCAAGGTCACTGATACTGTGTCTACACAAGAGTTGCGACATATTGCAAAGAAAATCAGTCTCATTACTCTATCGTCGCACCTCTTATATATATACGAGGTTTGGAACTTTAATAGTGTCAACTATTTATTTACAACGCATAAAAAATAGATACATGTTTCAAAGTGTTACTGACCTTCAAAGTAGTCACCAGCATTGTGTATAACCCGTTGCCAGCGATGTGGAAGTCGTAGGATGCTCTTAGCAGTGCAAGTTGTGTTGACAGTTCGAGCAGCGCGGTCTATTGCCCGACGCATTTGTAGCAATTCTGAAGCAGTTTTGAAATCCAGTTGAACATACGAAAGCTTAAGTCAGGGGAGTGCAGTAGGTGGTATAGCACATAGCAGCCCCATCAGTCAGACAAAGTTGTAACAGCTTGCACTGTACGTGCTTGAGCATTGTCCTGCAAAATGATGGTCAGGTTCTGCAGAAAGTGTCATCGCTTCTGTTCTGTGCTATTCATTTTTGGAACACAACCTACGACCAGCTTAGAGACTATGGATGATCTGGAAGGCCATGAAGCAGGTACGCACATGTACGTAAGAGACACTAGCAGCCTATTAATCTTATCAGACAGTGTAAGGGCATAGGTTTCTTCCAGAACCAACCTAAATATGTTTTTGGAAGTTGTACTCGAACGGCTTGTTTACGGCCACATCTCGTACCCGTAGCCCTGAGTCATTCCTCCGGGTGTCATGATCTGGTTTGTCCTTTGTGCAGCAAGTTTATCTTTTCCTTCAGCAGCTAGGTATGTCACTTACAAGCACCCAAAACTAGCGTGGCTCTCTTAGCAAGTAGTGCCTCGGGAATGCCAGTGAAAACAGTAAGCCCATCAACAAGCAGTTGCGTTGTCACCCTTGTCTTTCCTTGACAGCGAATCACTAAGCTTTTTGGAGAGTTTTCTTTGGCCACAGCTTTTCTCTTCAGAATTAAATAAGGTGGCATGAGAGTGTAACAGCTAACATCATAGTTATTCTAACTTTTTTCACTCCCGGTTCCTCTTAATGGGGTGATTCTCGTCCCTGTCATCTGTGCTGTCGTATTGCTCATATATCAGGATAATAATAATAATAATAATAATAATAATAATAATAATAAGTTTCGCAACTGGATGAGTTATCGCTGCAAGTTCACCAGTTTCTCCTCTGCCCGTATCCTCTGTGTTGGGATAGTACTTCGTTGGAGCACACAACGGAATTCTTCTTCTGTCATGTTCAAATCCCTTGCTGTTTCCAAGACCTTCAGTTGGATTATGTCTCGTGAGATAGTAATCCCACATTTCATTTTATTTTTCAGATGGGCTTCATTTCGGTCCCCTGAATTATTTTCTCGTTGAAACTACGTTCTCCATTTTTTTTTCTTCTGAAGCAGCACAATATGCACAATAAACTCGTCTAGCACATACTTTCTTACCACCTCCTTGTTGGTTTAGGTTTTAACTCAAAGTACAACTCTAAGTTTGATTCTTACGTTGTCAATGGATCGAATTCTTTGGCTTGATGATGCTTTTTGTTTTAAATGGTCATATGTACCGCCATAAATCAGGCTTCCTTACAGGTATTTAACTGAAACTGAATTATAAGCTAATGAAGCAATATTGGCAGACCTATACAGAGTTAGTGCCAATAAAATACCGTTAAGACTTATTTTCGGGCCAATACGGTAGATATTAAATCGACTTTACTGTGTTAAAAATTACACTACGAACACTGTCTCGAAACATTACAGTATTGTTTTTTCTACTCATCTGCACAAACATATATTTTCCCACATTTAGAGAAAGGTGCCGTTTATAACATGAAATATGTTATACCCCCAGCTTCATCAGCAAAAAATATCAGATTACCAATCACACTATCCGTCGTATCGTTGATGTACGTAGAGGACAACAACGTTCCTATTACTATGGGGCACTCCTAATCATATCTTTGTCGCTACCCAGTACAATATACTAGATACTAGAGGATGCTCCAAAGTGATTTTTATAACTTTTGATCACGTGTATTTCAGAAATGGAGAGAGGTGCGGCATAATGTTCACACACACCTAAAGTTTTAGCAGCCGTTAAGCACAGTTCAGTTATGCGCTGTCTGTAGCACTTAGGATATCATCCTATGTCCGGCCTAATATGTCCTTATTAAAGTGTGCTGTGATAGAAGCTCACAGTTTCTGCATGTTCGGCGCCGGAGTCTGGTAGAAAGCATCCTTAACGAACCTCCAAAGGAAAACAAATCTTATGTGGTTATGTCTGGAGACCTTTGGGACCAGGAAATGGAAATAGGTTCTTCGCTGCCAATCACAGTCCATACTGTACCAACTGCTGGGGAGGGGAGGGGGGTATTTTCCCCAGTAACTAAACTGAAGAACAAAATTTAGATGTGCGTGTGGACATTAAGCCGCCGATCACACCTTTCTACCTGCCCCTTTCTCTGGAATATACGTGATCAAGCTTTAAAAATCATTTTTGAACACTCTGTATTACTTAGTCTTCGACCCACGCACATAACGTAGTACCTATTTCCTAAGCGCAGGCCTTCGGTAACAATCTGCAGCGTCGCACTTACCAAACGCGTTCCAGAAATCTAGGAATATGCAACGCTCCTGTTGCTCTCTGTCAATGGTTCCCAGGATATCGTGTGAAAAGCACCAAGCTCATGAGCGGTACTTTATTAATCCCTGTTGACTTTTGATAGACGTTTTTCCCTCTCAAAAAATTTACGATATTCCAGCTTCGGATATATTAAAGAACACTGCAGCAAAGCGAAGTTCAGTATTTGGGTCTGTAATATTCCGGGTTGTTTTTGTACCCTTGTTACACAGGAGCGTCAACTTGGGACACATCGCTGGGCGAGAGATTTGCATAAAATGCATTCTATGTAAGCGGCCAGTTCTGAAGAGTACTCTCTGTAAAACCGAATTGGGATTCCATGTATACCTGGAAACATGTATATTTTCGCCTCTTTCAGCTGCTGTTCAACGTCAGCGCTGTCTATTTCTACGTCCTTCACAGAGGAGGTTGTGTGGCAGCCACATGATACTAAGTTTGTACGATATTCCTGCGTGAAGGAGTTTGAACCACGAAACTAAAATTTTCAGGTTTCCGTTTGCTTTAGGCACACTGCACTGTTCTTAGAGTAATACAAGCTTTCGATCTGCTTAGCGATTTTACGTAGCACTATGTAACCTCCCCACAATATATATATAGTTATAGCATTCACATTCAACGTAACCTCCCAGCAGTAATATATATACATTTTCACATTCTGTGTAACTTACCTCACCTGTTGAATAATAGTAACTATCGACATTTCTGATGTTGGTTATCTCTGATTTGTTTACTTTGCGGTTACTGTGTGCGGTATCTTCCTTGTTTCTCCTCTGTGAACCGAGGTATTAAATTTCCTTGCACATTGCTTCCTTTTTGCATTTGTGCCTTGGGAATGGCAGGGTGTGCTCCTGTCGAAATATCGGCGGTGGTCGACGACGTCACCCGGCAGCTAACCCGTAAGTTATTTGAACATTCGATTCGCCGGGAAAAGTTAAGGTCTCACAACTTACCAACAGTCTACTGCCATAACCTTGGAACAATAAAAATTTGACTAATCTCTCAATAAAATTGTGGCTCACTTATAACCTTTCAATAATTGACTGTGAACTTAAAATGGTAAATTTTGGACGTCAGTAGTGCTGCGTCATGGCCCTGAAAATTCATTCTGAATAAATTGAAAATTCTTACCTCAATAAGGTCACCCGAAACGCGTATATATCTGCTCCTATAAGAAATTTTTCTGGCACAGCCCAGTGCAAAGCTGGCCGATATATTTGTCATGTATAAAAAAAACAACTGATTTTTCTTTACAATAAGTGGTATGACCATGGATCGGAAAAATTAGTTAATTCTTTAAATTGAGATGAATGATTGTCAAAAGTTAAATTTTATAAGAAAGATTATTATTTACATATTTTTTAAAAACATTTATATGGGACTTGATATAACAATAGTACATATGCGCGAGGCTGCTTTTACCGTACACTAAATAGCTCAGGCACCGCCATCGCTCCACACGACCGGCCCAGCCAACTCGATACACCAGACTGCTCGCTACTACAAACTCCTACTGACACACAGTTCCTACTTCAGCCAATACTGCTCTTTGTTGTGAGATTCTCTTATAGCTTACATATCGCACGCAGCGCGTGAGCAATCCATCGAAATTACATCTACTCGAGTGCGCTAGCAATAAATTCCTTAGTCATGGACCTCTTCCAACTAGAATTTTATAGGATTCTCAGCAAGATCTGTAACTAACGTATATCGGTGAAAGTATTTGTATGCTTCCCGGATCGATCTCATAGATGCAGCACTTATTCAAAGAAAGAGCGTCGATTAAGCCACCACCTTTCCGTAGAAACAAACCCTAAATTAGGCTGAAGTTATCTAGGGAAATGGTAGGAAATCTAAGTCGAAACCGATGGACGTATTTATTCTGTTCGCAAATTATGCCTTAGCAAAAGATCTGGTAGCGAATCCGAAAAAAATTCTGGTCGTATGCAAAATCGCTAAGCAGGTCTATGGCCTCCGTTCAGTCCCTTGTTGACCAGTCTGCTGTGGCAGTTGAAGATAGCTGACGAAAGCTGATGTTTTAAACTTCACACTAAAGAAATCGTTCGCGCAGGAGAATCGTACAAACATACCTTTCCTCTGACCATCCGACAGACTCCCGTATGGAGACAGAATAATTAGCATCTTTGACGAAGAGAAACAACTGAAAGATTTGACAGCAAATAAATCACTTAGTCGGGATGCAATCAAAGTTAGATTTTACAAAAAGTTGTTGTTGTTGTTGTTGTGGTCTTCAGTCCTGAGACTGGTTTGATGCAGCTCTCCATGCTACTCTATCCTGTGCAAGCTTCTTCATCTCCCAGTACCTACTGCAACCTACATCCTTCTGAATCTGCTTAGTGTACTCATCTCTCGGTCTCCCTCTACGATTTTTACCCTTCACACTGCCCTCCAATGCAAAATTTGTGATCCCTTGATGCCTCAAAACATGTCCTACCAACCGATCCCTTCTTCTAGTCAAGTTGTGCCACAAACTTCTCTTCTCCCCAATCCTATTCAATACCTCCTCATTAGTTACGTGATCTATCCACCTTATTTTCAGTATTTTTCTGTAGCACCACATTTCGAAAGCTTCTATTCTCTTCTTGTCCAAACTAGTTATCGTCCATGTTTCACTTCCATACATGGCTACACTCCAAACAAATATTTTCAGAAATGACTTCCTGACACTTAAATCTATATTCGATGTTAACAAATTTCTTTTCTTCAGAAACGCTTTCCTTGCCATTGCCAGTCTACATTTTATATCCTCTCTACTTCGACCATCATCAGTTATTTTACTTCCTAAATAGCAAAACTCCTTTACTACTTGAAGTGTCTCATTTCCTAATCTAATTCCCTCAGCATCATCCGATTTAATTGGACTACATTCCATTATCCTCGTTTTGCTTTTGTTGATGTTCATCTTATATCCTCCTTTCAAGACAATGTCCATTCCGTTCAACTGCTCTTCCAAGTCCTTTGCCGTCTCTGACAGAATTACAATGTCATCGGCGAACCTCAAAGTTTTTACTTCGTCTCCATGAATTTTAATACCTACTCCAAATTTTTCTTTTGTTTCCTTTACTGCTTGCTCAATACACAGATTGAATAACATCGGGGAGAGGCTACAACCCTGTCTCACTCCTTTCCCAACCACTGCTTCCCTTTCATGCCCCTCGACTCTAATGACTGCCATCTGGTTTCTGTACAAATTGTAAATAGCCTTTCGCTCCCTGTATTTTACCCCTGCCACCTTTAGAATTTGAAAAAGAGTATTCCAGTCAACATTGTCAAAAGCTTTCTCTAAGTCTACAAATGCTAGAAACGTAGGTTTGCCTTTTCTTAATCTTTCTTCTAAGATAAGTCGTAAGGTCAGTATTGCCTCACGTGTTCCAACATTTCGACGAAATCCAAACTGATCTTCCCCGAGGTCCGCATCTACCAGTTTTTCCATTCGTCTGTAAGGAATTCGCGTTAGTATTTTGCAGCTGTGACTTATTAAACTGATAGTTCGGTAATTTTCACATCTGTCAACACCTGCTTTCTTTGGGATTGAAATTATTATATTCTTCTTGAAGTCTGAGGGTATTTTGCCTGTCTCATACATCTCGCTCACCAGCTGGTAGAGTTTTGTCATGACTGGCTCTCCCAAGGCCGTCAGTAGCTCTAATGGAATGTTGTCTACTCCGGGGGCCTTGTTTCGACTCAGGTCTTTCAGTGCCTTGTCAAACTCTTCACGCAGTATCGTATCACCCATTTCGTCTTCATCTACATCCTCTTCCATTTCCATAATATTGTCCTCAAGTACATCACCCTTGTATAAACCTTCTATATACTCCTTCCACCTTTCTGCCTTCCCTTCTTTGCTTAGAACTGGGTTGCCATCTGAGCTCTTGATATTCATACACGTGGTTCTCTTCTCTCCAAAGGTCTCTTTAATTTTCCTGTAGGCAGTATCTATCTTACCCCTAGTGAGATAAGCCTCTACATCCTTACATTTGTCCTCTAGCCATCCCTGTTTAGCCATTTTGCACTTCCTGTCGATCTCATTTTTGAGACGTTTGTATTCCTTTTTGCCTGCTTCATTTACTGCATTTTTATATTTTCTCCTTTCATCAATTAAATTCAATATTTCTTCTGTTACCCAAGGATTTCTAGCAGCCCTCGTCTTTTTACCTACTTTATCCTCTGCTGCCTTCACTACTTCATCCCTCAGAGCTACCCATTCTTCTTCTACTGTATTTCTTTCCCCTATTCCAGTCAATTGTTCTCTTATGCTCTCCCTGAAACTCTGTACAACCTCTGGTTCTTTCAGTTTATCCAGGTCCCATCTCCTTAATTTCCCACATTTTTGCAGTTTCTTCAGTTTTAATCTACAGGTCATAACCAATAGATTGTGGTCAGAGTCCACATCTGCCCCTGGAAATGTCTTACAACATAAAACCTGGTTCCTAAATCTCTGTCTTACCATTATATAATCTATCTGATACCTTTTAGTATCTCCAGGGTTCTTCCACGTATACAACCTTCTTTCATGATTCTTAAACCAAGTGTTACCTATGACTAAGTTGTGCTCTGTACAAAATTCTACTAGGCGGCTTCCTCTTTCATTTCTTAGCCCCAATCCATATTCACCTACTATGTTTCCTTCTCTCCCTTTTCCTACACTCGAATTCCAGTCACCCATTACTATTAAATTTTCGTCTCCCTTCACTATCTGAATAATTTCTTTTATTTCATCGTACATTTCTTCAATTTCTTCGTCATCTGCAGAGCTAGTTGGCATATAAACTTGTACTACTGTAGTAGGTGTGGGCTTCGTATCTATCTTGGCCACAATAATGCGTTCACTATGCTGTTTGTAGTAGCTTACCCGCATTCCTATTTTCCTATTCATTATTAAACCTACTCCTGCATTACCCCTATTTGATTTTGTGTTTATAACCCTGTAATCACCTGACCAGAAGTCTTGTTCCTCCTGCCACCGAACTTCACTAATTCCCACTATATCTAACTTTAACCTATCCATTTCCCTTTTTAAATTTTCTAACCTACCTGCCCGATTAAGAGATCTGACAATCCACGCTCCGATCCGTAGAACGCCACTTTTCTTTCTCCTGATAACGACATCCTCCTGAGTAGTCCCCGCCCGGAGATCCGAATGGGGGACTATTTTACCTCCGGAATATTTTACCCAAGAGGATGCCATCATCATTTAATCATACAGTAAAGCTGCATGTCCTCGGGAAAAATTACGGCTGTAGTTTCCCCTTGCTTTCAGCCGTTCGCAGTACCAGCACAGCAACGCCGTTTTGGTTAATGTTGCAAGGCCAGATCAGTCAATCATCCAGACTGTTGCCCCTGCAACTACTGAAAAGGCTGCTGCCCCTCTTCAGGAACCACACGTTTGTCTGGCCTCTCAACAGATACCCCTCCGTTGTGGTTGCACCTACGGTACGGCCATCTGTATCGCTGAGGCACGCAAGCCTCCACACCAACGTCAAGGTCCATGGTTCATGGGGGGTTACAAAAAGTACTTAACGGAATTACCCCTTTACCTAGCTTGCATTTATCGTGAATCTCTCGCCAAGGGCAAAGGCCCAAGAAACTGGAAAAAAGCACAGGTAACTTCCGTGTATAATAAAGGTAAAAGAATGGACACAAAAAATTGCAGACCAGTATCCCTAACTTCTGTTTGCTGCAGAATGCTTGAATATATTCCAAGTTCGAATGTAATATTTTTTTTGTACTGAGAAGCTTGTGTGCACGCATCCTAGAGCGAAACTCAGCTTGTCATTTACTCATGTAGTATACTGTGACCTATGGATGAAGGGAAACAGGCAGGTTCCATATCTCTAGATTGCCCGAAAGCATTTGACGCGGTGCACCACTGCCGACTGTTAACGAAGGTACGAGCATATGGAATATGTTCACATATGTGTGAGTGGCTCGAAGACTTCTTAAATAATAGAACGCAGTGTGTAGTCCTCGACGGTGAGTGTTGATAAAAGACATGGATATTGCCAGGGGTGCCCAGACAGGTGTGATAGGACCGCTGTTTTTCTCTATATACATAAATGATGTGGCGTACAGGGTAGGCAGCAGTCTGTGGTTGTTTGCTGATGATCCGTGGTGTACGTAAGGTGTCGAAATTCAGTGACTGTAGAAAAATGCAAGACGACTTAGAAAAAAATATTCCAGTAGGTGTGATGAATGGCAGCTAGCCCTAAATGTGGCACGTCCTATACGGAGAGCAACCTCCCGAATGGATCAATTACATTTTTTCATGGCGATAAAGCGTCATCTTTCACACTCACTGATTTAACGGCACGGTTCGTGCATACGTCTGCCAGACATCGTCCGCGTCTGCTCAAGCCACACTGATCCAACCTTCGGTTTACAGCGACAAGAGCCGCAGGCACATTACACCGGTTGTTGGTGTTGCACCGCGATATCGATGTTGAACTTGACCGTAAGAGCCGAGATGGTTCAAATGCTAATTATTTCTGCAGAACGTATTAATGTACATGTCTTTTGAATATGAGCGTCCTATCTCTAGTTGTTCAAGGTGTCCTGCTTTTTCCCAACATGAGTGTTAGTTTCAGAGAGTCTTCTGCTAATACGTTACTGAAAAAAATTTTAGATACTTTTTCACCGTTTGCAGTAAGGGCTTGCTTATGTAAATGTTGATATATAACTGCTGTAGAAAAGGGAAATTTCTGGGCTTAACGTCCAAGACGGTACCGCAGTACCGTAAGGTCAGCCTCCTGACAATGGTATTGTGTTTAGAGCTTAGCATCACTTTGTATTTAAGAAGGCAAAGAGATCTACTGGAACTCCACTATCCGCTTCTATCAACCCTAATATGAATGAGAAACGTAGCTTCTGAAAGGTAAAAGGATATGAAAGTAGATATGTCGAGAAAACGGTTAACTTTGGGGTCCAGCTAAAAGCGGCGTATAGTAGGTATCGGCGTCAGAACAGTTTTCATTACGTCATTATGTTTGTATCTAATTTAGTTTTTGATGAAAATAGCAATCAAATATAATAACAGTCAAAAATAAGACTGTTTATAAATGAGAAACTACTGAGTTCCATAATAGCAGGAACAAATATACGAATGAGGAAAAAATGCAGGAAATACAAGCACTGCGCGACGGAAAGCTACAGTAGCTTGTAGGCAGCTGGAATCAACGTCACAGAAGACTGAAGTACCAACATTCACCACGATCATAATCAGGCACCCGAAGTTTGCCCCAATGTTTCCACTATTCGTCTTGTGCATGCTCACAGGGCACTTACTTCTTACCCTTCCCATCGCCCTCTGACACCGTGCATCTCGCAGCGCGACCATAATTAGTGAAGAATTTGGTAATGATGACAAAAATTTGGATGCAGAACTGGTGAGAGAGATCCGAAGTTTATTAGCTGGAGTGGTGATGTTCTACTCTTTTATAACAAGTGACTAATCTACTTCAGTCCATGCTAGATACGGAATGTATTAAACGAGTATCGAGCACTTATTCGTGAAATGTCACCTTTCTGCGTGCGGCTTAACCAAAACTAGACGCGTGAAAGGACTGAGCCAGTATTTTAAGAGCACATCATTCACCAGTTGACAAACTTAATCACCATTAACAAACGCTGTATGTTGACTAAAAGAAACAGTTTGTGAGATCAGCAACATTCGTGTTAAACAGCAACTAAAAAGGGAGAAACAATTTAGATACCAATGACAATTCTGAAATGAAACACTGTCTTTTGTAAAATTATAAGTCTTTGTAGACAAGTCCATAAACTGGAAATCTTTAATGTCAAATCACGACCAACTGTCATTAAAACGACAGACTGTATATATTTTAACAAAGGGCACAGTTTGAGGGACAGTAACGAGCCCAAATAAATTAAATTAATTTTCTATTACCTTTGATAAGAACACAACAAACTTTCCCGACTGGGATGACTCAGCATTTAAACAACCACGAAACGAAAGCACAAAGGCCTGAACATAAAACAAAAAAAGCATGAAATATCAGGACTACATCTCCAGCAAGAAAAAATTCCGACGCCGTAGCTAACCTTAAAATTCAATGAGTGAAGAATCAAATTTAATTTCTGGCGATGCGAGCTTTTCTTTTCCCTTTTACTTTTCTATTTTTATTTATTTATTTACTTTTTCAAGCTATGCAACGTAGATTATAAGCTGTTCGCCTATAACATTTCGTTAAAACCAGACACAATAAATCAATAAATGCAACCCAACAGGCGATGACCTGACTGACCAAGGAACAACTAAAATTCTATTTTGCATTTAGGCACCGCGCCTACAATATCAGTCAACTGTGGCCAAACCAACCGCGACGTCGCCAAAGTCAGGGTCATCACAGCACCCGAGATTAAAAGAAAGAAGGGGGGGGGGGGGGGCGTATGCTACTTTAAATGAAAACTACTATACCAACAGAATGAGCAGTTTACAACTGGGATAGCTTCCCATAGTAATTAAAAAGCTTGGCCAAGTTTGAAAACATATTTCACTGTCAAAACGAGTGGCACCAAACTGGCATAGGATAACTGGCCGCCTAAGCCTTTAGAATGAGGAAAATGGCCGTTACATAAAAGTTACTACATAAAAATTATGTAAGTTAATTGGTGGCGACCTCCAATGCCCGCGTAAGCCTTTAGAATGAGGAAAATGTTGTGGCTGACAGGAGAGCCAACACAGGGTTTCTAAAGGAGGCCGAAATGCACGCGTTTTAGCTCACGCAGGCTGACGTGAGGTCTGGAACATGACAAGGGAATTAGAATTGAGAAAAACGGACGTAGCTGGTGGAATACTTATCTTTAATCCATTAATGAAGAACGTCGCTCTTTATGGTACATGATTCACAATATCAATAGTACGGATACTGGCGCCTTGCTAGGTCGTAGCAAATAACGTAGCTAAAGGTTATGCTAAATATCGTCTCGGCAAATGAGAGCGTAGAAGTCAGTGAACCATCGCTAGCAAAGTCGACTGTACAACTGGGGCGAGTACTAAGAAGTCTCTCTAGACCTGCCGTGTGGCGGCGCTGTGTCTGCAATCAATGATAGTGGCGACACGCGGGTCCGACGTATACTACCGGACGGCGGCCGATTTAATGGCTACCACGTAGCAAGTGTGTCTGGCGGTGACACCACAGAAAACATCGAACTAAATGAAATAGTTAAGAAATTACAAATACATAAACAGGCAACCCGCGATCTCCTCGGCGAAAATAGTGCAGGTCGGCGTGGCACATAGAAGCACAGCTACGAAAACAATATGATCCAAGAATCCAATAAGACGGCATACCACGCAGTCCGTGACGCTACAACAGACTAAAGGCGCGTCAAAGTACGGGCCGACACGGCAAGCTCAACACTGCCACAGTTCCGTCGGTCAGCGAGATGGCTAAAGCTAAGTAAAGGTGTCGCAGTACACACACACACACACACACACACACACACACACACACACACACACACACGCCGGCCGCGGTGGTCTCGCGGTTCTAGGCGCGCAGTCCGGAACCGTGCGACTGCTACGGTCGCAGGTTCGAATCCTGCCTCGGGCATGGATGTGTGTGATGTCCTTAGGTTAGTTAGGTTTAAGTAGTTCTAAGTTCTAGGGGACTGATGACCACAGCAGTTGAGTCCCATAGTGCTCAGAGCCATTTGAACCATTTTTGAACACACACACACACTGAGGTTATCACAAAACAAGGTGGCAGGATAGGAAAATAATTCAGGAAGTTCTGACGAGCAAGGACTAAGAAACCTTAAACAGCCAGAAAATTGCAACATAACTCGTCCCCTCATAGATTTGCAAAGGTTTCCGGAAAGAGACAGGCAAAGCAGTGAGACTCTTTCACGGCCATAACAATCACGCTCACTTGTAAAAGCTGGAGCTACGACAAGCAAACAAAGGGGCTTAATTCCACGGCCACGAATCAGCTACCATGCGCTACTAGATTACCACACGGCAATCTGATCAGTTCCCGAAGACATGAGTGAGCTCTACACTAGGAAAGCCGTTAACACACACACACATCCCAATGTTTAAAGTCAGTATCCCTAGCCACAAATTCGAGCTACGTGACTCCCTTGACACTGAGGGAGAGGAGGAAGTCGCCTCTCCCCCCCCCCCCCCTCCCCCAATCACCACCTGACCACCTCAGTAATCCCCGGGGCAACGCCTTTTTTTTCCCGATCGTGGCACCACCACCACGGTCCCTAGATAAACAGCATACACTAAACCGCGGCTGCGAACTCAAGTGGACAAGGCGAGCAATTTGTGGAAGGAACGGGATCCGACACGGCTCAATGCGGTACCAGCCCAGTATTCATACACTACCGGCCATTAAAATTGCTACACCAAGAAGAAATGCAGATGATAAACGGGTATTCATTGGACAAATATATTATACAACAACTGACAAGTGATTACATTTTCACGCAATTTGGGTGCACAGATCCTGATAAATCAGTACCCAGAACAACCACCTCTGGCCGTAAAAACGGCCTTGGTACACCTTGGCATTGAGTCAAACAGAGCTTGGATGGCGTGTACAGGTACAGCTGCCCATGCAGCTTCAACACGATACCACAGTTCATCAAGAGTAGTGACTGGCGTATTGTGACGAGCCAGTCGCTGGTGAGAGATCTGGAAATGTGCTGACCAGGACAGCAGTCGAACATTTTCTGTATCCAGAAAGGCCCGTACAGGAGCTGCAACATGCTGCCGTGCATTATCCTGTTGAAATGTAGGGTTTCGCAGGGATCGAATGAAGGGTAGAGGTACGGGTCGTAACACATCTGCAATGTAACGTCCACTGTTCTAATTGCCGTTAATGCGAACAAGAGGTGACCGAGACGTGTAACCCATAGCACCCCATACCAACACAACGGGTGATACGCCAGTATGGCGATGACGAAAACACGTTTCCCATGTGCGTTCACCGCGATGTCGCAAAACACGGCTGCGACCATCATGATGCTGTAAACAGAATCTGGACTCATCCGAAAAAATGAAGATTTGCCATTCGTGTACCCTGGTTCGTCGTTGAGTACACCGCTGCAGGCGCTCCTGTATGTGATGCAGCGTCAAGGGTAACCGCAGCCATGGTCTCCGAGCTGGTAGTCCTTGCTGCTGCAAACGTCGTCGAACTGTTCGTGCAGATGGTTGTTGTCTTGCAAACGACCCCATCTGTTGACACAGGGATTGAGAAGTGGCTGCACGATCCGTTACAGCCATGCGGATAAGATGCTTCTCATCTCGACTGCTAGTGATACGAGGCCGTTGGGATCCTGCGGGGCGTTCCGTATTTTACCCTCTTGAACCAACCGATTTCATATTCTGCTAGCAGTCATTAGATCTCGACCAACGCGAGCAGCAATGTCGCGATAGGCTACAATCCGACCTTTATCAATGTCGGAAACGTGACGGTACGCATTTCTCCTCCTTACACGAGGCATCACAACAACGTTTCACCAGGCAACGCCGGTCAACTGCTGTTTGTGTTTGAGAAATCGGTTGGAAACTTTCCTCATGTCAGCACGTTGTAGATGTCGCCACCGGCGCCAACCTTGTGTGAATGCTCTGAAAATCATATCACAGCATCTTCTTCCTGTCGTCTGTACCACATTACCTGCGTGGTGTAGCTATTTTAATGGCCAGTAGTGTATAAAATTATTGGGAGTGATGGGCACGCAGGGGGGTGGTGGTGGGGGGGGGGGGCGAGAAGGCAAGGTAAACTGCATGGAACATGCAACCGCATTGAGCATCGCCAACGATGCTGGAAGCAACCGCTCCAAACCCACTTCCTGTATGACAAGCATGAGCTCCATATTCGTACGTTGCGAGAGCTTTGTAGGTCGGCAAATATTGATATCTGAAACGTGATCAAACGTTTACGTTCACAGAGAGTACGCTAGATGTCACGCTTATTTTTATAGGCACTCACGTCATATTATCAATTTCACTGTCGCGATTATGAATAATTCAGCTGACCACTACATCTCGTCGACGTGAGCAAAGAGAATCCGACTTTACTATTATGGCCGAAGTTTACGACCGCACTGCGCGGGAAACTACTCTGTTATTTGGCCGCTCTCATGCAGCAAGCGCGAGGTGCCAAACATCCGCTGACTGCCGCAGACGAACACGAAAACAAGCCTGTTGCTGTTTACAGACCCTATCCATCCGCAACAACGAGAGAGAGTATGAGTCTTCTGTAACAACCCGCGTTGGTTCCCACGAAAAGATTGCCGCGAGTCAGAGAGAGAGAGAGAGAGAGAGAGAGAGAGAGAGAGAGAGAGCGCGCAAGAGATCTCAAACGTGTTAACATTTTAAAGAAGGCTGCTCAGACGACTCTACGAGAGGCCTTTGTGAAATCTTAGTATCCCACCATAAGAACAGGGCAGAAGCTCTCGGCGTGGAAACGGGAAGAAGCTACTTTTCCAGAAGTCAAACACGGATGTATCCATTATATGAATGAAACCTTCTTCAATTAATTCAATATTAAACTGACGCAAATTTTTTTCTGCGTGTAAGGTATCAGGCAAATCCAACACTTTCCATGAAAACCCTGACATGATAGCAAATCCGACAGTATGTCACATAGTTCCGAATAAATCCTGACATTAAATTAACCAAAGTAATACGAGCAACGAGTGAGGAAATGGAATGCTACAGACTAACACAAGAACACCTAAATGCATGTTATACCTTCCCACCATGAAACAGACGCAGTTCCGAGGGGAGAGACGAGAACAGAAGCCGAGAGCAGAGTCGTGTAAGCTAGGAGGCCCTACGATAAGGGACAGACACCCACGACACCAGCCGACCGCCAAGACCACCCCCAGCCTATTTTAAAAGATAGAGCCTTCCAGAAGAACAGTATAGATCTTACGATAACACTAAAAGGGCCACACCAGCTGCAAGTTTTAGCGTGAGACCGTACGCATCTCTGTTACGAAACAAACATTAAAAACATTGCCCACCATGAAAAGTATAACGTTTCTCATTGGATAGACAGAATTTTTGTAGGCGGAGCTTAAGGTTAACATTGAGACCCTGATTCGTGAGCTGAAAACACAGCCACGTAACTTTTCTTAAAGCAACTTCGGTGAATTGTAGTAAAGAGAAGTTAGGAGGGAGTTGCTTCCACGACGGCGAGGTGTGGAGCTGCGCCGCCCGCCGCCCCTTGACACTGTTTAACCAACGACAAGGTAATGAACGCACGCGATGCCACATAACAGCGCCTAAGGCTTCACTCACAACTGCAGAAGTCTCATCTGTTACACCCCCTTTTTAAATAATACTAGTGTCGATCGTCAATTAAACCTCGTGGTATTCACATTTGCTAATATAAGTTAAAAATCTGAAACGCAATGATGTTTCTGTTACATAATTATTGAGAAGCCACATCAGCCACTGTAATTTACGACAAGTTAAATAAGTAATTAAAGACCATTTTTGATAGTTTTCTCTTTTATGAAACTTATTTTAAACTTAGATTATAGATGTGATATGACATAGGTCATCCTTCGATCCATTGTAGAACTTGGAAATCCATTCAGGGAATATTCGTTCACATTTTTGTTGAACGCAGTTGGTTTTTATCATCCTGTATTAAAATATTTCCTTTTATCAATAGTGCAATTAATAGACAATGTTTTGTGAGTAGAATAAAATTTCCAATGGTAAACTTAACTGCTTTTTCGGCGTAATTTTACCAGCTAACTAAAAATAAGAAAGCCTTGAACCCCTTCCACTAAATTTAGTTAGTATTAAGATTCTTTTACAGGGAGTGCAGTGGAGCTGACGCTGAAATCATTAAGTATTTGCTTGTATCATCGCTAGTCTCACTGAACTCTTCTGAACTCTACATGTCATGTGTGGTCTGGCGTCTCCTTACCAGCAACAGGTCCCAGGCTCAAACTAGTCAATTCCCTAAAACAACACTCTCAGAGCGTCGTTGCGCGAAAGTGGTATTGAGACACGACTGAGAACAATGTTAGATGTGCACCGCTCTTGCTTTAGCCTGCGTTAGCAATTTAACAGATCCGTGAAGGTGAGATACTTGTCTACATTACGTTTGCGTTTAAAATTTGAAACAAAAATTTGCAATAATTCTTTATCTGTGTACAAAGGAAAAATAATCTGAAAACAATCCATGTATATTATAAATATGTATGTATGAATGTTTGTGTGTATGTGGTTCAAATGGCTCTGAGCACTATGGGACTCAACTGCTGTGGTCATTACTCCCCTAGAACTTAGAACTACTTAAACCTAACTAACCTAAGGACATCACACACATCCATGCCCGAGGCAGGATTCGAACCTGCGGCCGCAGCAGTCGCAAGGTTCCGGACTGCGCGCCTAGAACCGCGAGACCACCGCGGCCGGCTGTGTGTATGTGTGTAGTCCCCATCTTCTCCTGAACAACTGGACCGATTTGAACCAAACCTTGTACACATATCCCTATCTATCAGGCCTCCATCGCTGTGGGGGTAAGAACGACTTTCCTATCATAGTGTAGGAGATCGAAAGAAAGCAAAGACATATGCGCGACGCGGAAGCGGCAGTTTCAAACGTAGCGCCTGCCCCTGGCGCCACATGACGTCATAGTGTTGGATGTATATCGTCATAAACGATGAGGTGCGTTGTGTATGACGTTTAAATTTATTAGTTGTTTGCTGGTAACTCTATCTGCAACATATTTCCCTGACAAAAAATGGTTCAAATGGCTCTGAGCGCTATGCGACTTAACTTCTGATGTCATCAGTCGCGCCAGCCGATGTGGCCGAGCGGTTCTAGCGCTACAGTCTAGAATCGCGCGACCGCTACGGTCGCAGGTTCAAATCCTTCCTCGGGCATGGATGTCTGTGATGTCCTTAGGTTAGTTAGGTTTAAGTAGTTCTAAGTTCTAGGGGACTGATGACCTCAGATGTTAAGTCCCATAATGCTCAGAGCTATTTGAATCATTTGAATCGTCGCCTAGAGCTTAGAACTAATTAAACCTAAATAACTTAAGGACATCACACACATCCACGCCCGAGGTAGGATTCGAACCTGCGACCGTAGCGTTCGCTCGGCTCCAGACTGTAGCGCCTAGAACCGCACGGCCACACCGGTCGGCAGTATTTCCCTGACAGTATGTCACTGAATTTATCTACAGTAATATATCATTGTACGACACATAGGTCAAGAAATATGACGTCAGAAGAATTGGAATGCTGAAAAAATGCTGCATTTTGCATTTTTTAATACATCTATTCTTCCCTGTTGACAAGGCAAACTCCCTAACTCACAACCCCTAGATTTAGTGGCAAAATGGCGTAGTGGATAGCCCATCCAAGCATGTAAACAAGAAGAAGGTGTACTGAACTATCAAAAAAACAGAAAAATGGAAACAATGGACGGTCGAAGCTGAAGATGTGCAACATCGATCGATTTGCTAGAACTACGGCGCCGTCATTGTGTGGTTGCGGTGTTGGATTAAAAAGCGGAAGATGCGTGTTCAAATCTCCTACTGCCTCATTTTTTTCCACAAAATTATGAACATTCCGTCTGGTCGTTGACTTCTTCTTCTGTAGTTTTGGCAATTGTCATAGTATATGTTCATATGTGTGTGAAATCTAATGGGACTTAACTGCTAAGGTCATCAGTCCCTAAGCTTACACACTGCTTAACCTAAATTATCCTAAGGACAAACACACACACCCATGTCCGAGAGAGGACTCGAACCTCCGCCAGGACTAGCCGCGCAGTCCATGACTGCATCGCCCTAGACCGCTCGGCTAATCCCGCGCACCTGTCATACTATACACTGATTACAAAATATGAGTCATATGGCAAGAGTATATTACCGTCGAACGTAAATATGATGAATAGTGGAAGCATCTGACAGAAATGTAACAACAAATAAACGGGTGTGAATTATGTTACAGCAAACCAATTCAAGAAAGTTTCCATAACGAAACTCAAGAGTCATAACATGTGGTACTTGTGTAGAACAAATAGGAGGTACGTATGTCCCGTGGTCTCTTCCTTACACATCGTTGTTACAAACGACGTTACACCAAGACACAGACACAAATTTGAGTACAGCGAACAGACACTTCAGTGATCGGCTGTAAAACTTGTGAAAAAAAATATACGCACAGGAAACAAGGGAGATTTGAAAACTGATGTTCCCCTTCGTCGTCCATAGAACCAACACGGTGTGGATATTTAAATTGGCTCGATGTTGCACACCTTGACCTTGTGTTGTTTACTATCTCTATTTTGCTTCCTTTTCTACGGTTGAGTACACCTTCTTCCCGTTTTCAGGCTTGATTTGAGTTCAGTTTTTGACGGTATATCCACTGGGCTGTCTTACTACTAAATCTCAAGTGGGTGCGATGGCGAGTGACACTCCTGCACTCAAGTCAGCTATTAAGGATCATTGAAGTTAAAATCTTATGGGTTTCTTCTAAAATGATCGACGTTTCGGACCCTCTACTGGGATCTTCCTCAGGATCCTATAGTGTTCACTACTGCAGTGTTCTAGCAATAGTGGACACCAGAAGATATTGGAAAATTCCAGCAGAGGGGTCGAAACGTCGATCATTTTAGAAGACACGTGACGCGGCCTAATAACCCACAATATTTTAACTTTATTGACAACGGCCACGAAAGCCTGCAGACTTACATATTAAGGATCATATTTCTGAATTTGGATACTGTACTTACACATTTATACATTATGCACATATCTTTGCTAGACTATTTTGTAATTTCAAAGGTGTTTTCAACAAATCATGGAAATGAAATATTTAAGATACTTCACTACAAAGACAGTTAATTTTTTGTTCTCGTTTCTATTACAAAACTGACAAAATAAATACCCTGGTAATGCCGGATTTGTCAGCTGTCCTATTGCACACTCTGAATAACGAGATAGAATTAAGGCACTGTGGTATTTTGAATAACTTTGATTGTCTAAAAGATGGATTTTAATTTCATCTACTTTGTGATTCTACTTATTTTTACGTGTATTACTTTTTTCTTCACTATATTTACCTTTCTCATTATTCTATCTTTGATACATTCTTTCACTGTTAGGTCGGTCCCCAACCTCCCCTATTCAAAAATCACTCCGCGTCTATCTTACGTCGCGGTCTTACCGCCGCTCATTAGCGCCCCCATCGTATATCAATTTTCCGTGAGCTAATAGACACCGCATTGTTGGTATTAGTCTGGTTTTGATTTCCGTTTTTGGATGTGCTATGGTATGGAATTGTTTGTTTTGCAATAATGTTTAAGCCTTGCTTTTTGAATATGTTATCTATTTTACCGGTGAATTTGTTGTGGTACCTATCAGCTCAGTTGCAGAGATTGTGAGAAGATATGCATTGGAATGCTGGCAGGACATTCGACAGAAGATACAAGGAACACGTCAGAGCATTTAAATACGGCACAAAACATACAACATTTGTGAACTATCTAAAACAAGAACACCATAGACCAAGCATAAAAAAAGTTCTCGGTTTTCAAGCCGCGTTCATTTCGAATAAAATCCTCGAGCCTTAGATGACCATCTCAGCCATCGTCGTCAGGAGTTCACTGACTGCCGGGGCTGCTACAGTTTCTCGCTTGTATAGGCATGATGATCATCAGCAGCCAATCAGATAGACCCCACGTAGCGCGCGCGCGTAAGTTGACCCTGCCAGCTAGCGGAGCTATTGTCTGTGTCAGCACCGGTGACACCAGGTGGCGCCAGGGGCAGGCGCCACGTTTGAAACTGCCGCTCCCGCGTCGCGGATCTGTCTTTGCTTTCTTTCGATGTCCAACGCCCGCTCCAATGCCCTGATGAGTGAATACCCCTGGCCTCTGTTGAAATTGTTGTTTAAACGAATCTCGGCCGCTTCCTTTGTAACGAAGTGTCAATACGTAGATGCATGAGCCAACACTTTTGTAATTTCGAACTGTATGTTATGTCAGTTTTCTAGGCAACCCTCCGCTATGGCTGACTTGTCAAGTTCCTTTTGTTTTATATGGCGCTTGTGCTCAGTACAAAGCTTCACAACCGTGCGAATTGTTTGTCCGATATAGGTGCTGCCACATTCACAGGGTCACTATGCACGCCGGACACTCGAAGAGCAATGTCGTTTTTAACAGGGCGCAACATATCTCGTATCTTGGGGGAGGGCCAGAACACTGGTCTTAGCTCGTGTTTCTGCAGCAGACGTTCTAGCTTGCTTCTAGGTGCTCCACAGTATGGCATGAATGCAGTCCGTTTGGCCTTTCCTACTGATGTACCAGGTGTCTTTCGTCGGCGGCCCTTGAAAGTGTTTCCCATGTCTTTTTTGCTGTATCCATTTTCCCCGAAGACACGTTTTAAGTTCTGCAATTCAGAATGTCGGTGATCGTCGTCAGAGATAATCTTGGCTCTATGAACCAACGTGTTCAGGACCGCTTTCTTGTGTACAGGATGATAGAAACTATTGGCGTTCAAGTACGATCAGTGTGTGTTGGTTTCCGGTACACTGTCTTCCGATGGACCAAAACATCCGATAGTGGTAGCTTGCCGTGCTTCTCCATGTCGACAGTAAATTCAATGTTGCGATGGACACCACTCATATGATCGACGAACTGCTGTAGTGTAGCTTTACCAAGAGGCCATATCAGGAAGGTGTCATCAACGTATCATAGAAATCAAGACGGTTGTAATGTCGCAGTTTGCAGAGCCTGCTCCACAAAGTGCTTCATGAAGAAATTTGCGACTG
This sequence comes from Schistocerca gregaria, assembly GCF_023897955.1. Taxonomy (NCBI): domain Eukaryota; kingdom Metazoa; phylum Arthropoda; class Insecta; order Orthoptera; family Acrididae; genus Schistocerca; species Schistocerca gregaria. The sequence goes on along the minus strand of NC_064925.1, from coordinate 437,776,388 downwards.
CTGGAGACAGTGGTGATACCATGGCTGTGCCGTCCGTCATCTCATAATATTCATCGCAGTAAAAAAAAGTACGTTTGGCCCAACATTTTCCATCTAGAATCATTAAGTTGTTCCGTCACGTCCTAAAGACAAGGTACTTTTTGTACTGAGATGCCATCCTGGGATTACACTTCATCACATACATTTCCCGCACGTGGCGAGACTTACTACTGCTTCATGCTTGCAAAACTGTAGATGTGCATCACATCTTTCCTTGCTTTTATCCCAATCGTATAATATTTGTGGTTGGTGCGACTTTTTCTTTTGTCTTGGGATATATTTAATAGTAGTTATTAGTATAGTTATCCGTCTCCGGAAGTCAGGGTGGTGAAATCCGTCTACCTGACAATAAGAATTGACAGAATTCAGAGTTCTCGTAAATGCATAGCTAACCACTAATGACCAACCATATTTAGGTATTTACATGAACAGTTTATTACCCGCACGTGGCTGCTCGTTGCATTTTCCTCATTCTAATGAATTCGCGATTGCGAATAAGAACTACCATCAGCTGTAGAACGGAATGACCACTATGAAAATTTGTGCCCGACCGGGACTCGAACCCGGATTACCCACCTATCGCGAGCGGTCGTCTTACCATTTGGTTATCCGTGCACCACTCACGGTCAGACCCAAACTTCCGTATATCGTCAACCATGCGTCTGCATGCATGTCCAAAGGAAGTTCGCATGGTAATCAGAATAACACAGGCACTGCACTGTCGTACTTTCCTTCTTCATTTCTTAGTAATAGCTTTCCTTTCGTCTTACGAGAGGGCGGTGTTGAGGATCTCTGGAGGGATTTAATAGCACGCGCTTCCCTCTGTTGGGTCCTGTCTTGCTGCCTGTTAACCAAAGCTAACGGTGGTCGCTCGCTGAGGATCGAAGACCAGTCGTCATGTTGTGGTTGGCGGTTGTTGAAGGTGAAGATCTGAAGAATCACTGCTTTCCTCTGACTTCGTGGTCGCTGGTGACGTCGTCCGAATCACCTTGGTTAGTGGATGTGAGTGGATGTGGTCCCACTACCATTCTTGCATGTGGTACTGCAACCATTTCTGTCTCACCAAGGTTTGACGTCGAAATAAATGGTCAGACCTTGCCTTGCGTGTGATTAGTGTTGGATGCATTTCACGGAAACCTCTGATGTTTTACTGCGCTCTTGTCACTGAAGTTAGTTTTCGGCTTCTTGCCCACGGCTTTGTGTATATTTTGCTAGTGAGCGTTGTTTTGGCCTGTCTTCTTAATGCAGGTAAGCATCTGCGATAATTAAAACGTGCCCGAGTTATTCCTAAGAAAGGTACGAAGGGGCCAATATTTTGCCCAGTTCTAGTTACGTCATTACATTACTAAGGATAGAGCTTGATTTATCAAAATTATATATCTCATTTTGAATGCTCAGGTGATCAAACCTTTATAAAACATTTGTATCTCCAACTCCTGTTTACTTTAAAGCAATTGTGGGTTAAACGGACACAGTTTCTCTTGCTTCATTATGCCGAGACCAAAGAACCATTTTCGATCTCTAATTTATTTCTGTTATATAATCTTAATGCCAACGGCCCTGCCACAGGGCAACACCGCTTTCCGTCCGATCACCGAAGTTAAGCGCTGTCAGGCTTGACTAGCGCTTGGATGGGTGACCGTGCAGTCTGCCGAGCGATGTTGGCGAGCGGTATGCACTCAGCCCTTGAGAGATCAAGTGAGGGCTCTTGTCATGAAAACTGACAACAGCCGGGAGAGCGGTGTGCTACCCACGTGCCACCCCATATCTACCGGGTGATCAAAAAGTCAGTATAAATCTGAAAATTTAATAAACCACGGAAGAATGTAGATAAAGAGGTAAAAATTGACACACATGCTTGGCATGACATGGGGTTTTATTAGAACAAAAAAAAAGTATTGCTAGACGCGTGAAAGAACTCTTGCGCGCCTCATTCGGTGACGATCGTGTGCTCAGTCGACACTTCAATCATACTTGGCCTCCTTCAGTCCATGCGATTATTGCCTTTGGGGTTACCTGAAGTCGCAAGTGTATCGTGATCGACCGACATCTCTGGGGATGCTGAAAGACAACATCCGACGCCAATGCCTCACCATAACTCCGGACATGCTTTACAGTGCTGTTCACAACATTATTCCTCGACTACAGCTATTGTTGAGGAATGATGGTGGAAATATTGAGCATTTACTGTAAAGAACATCATCTTTGCTTTGTCTTACTTTGTTATGCTAATTATTGCTAATCTGGTCAGATGAAGCGCCATATGTCGGAAATTTTTGAACTTCTGTATTTTTTATAGGTTCTAATAAAACCTCTTGTCATTCCAAGCACGTGTGTCAATTTGTACCACTCTATCTACCTTATTCCGTGATTTATTCAGTTTCCAAATTTATACTGACTTTTTGATCACCCGGTATATGCAGTGACGCCTGTCGGCTGAGGATGACATGGCGATTGGCCGGTATGGGTTGGCCTTCAAGGCCTGTCCGAACGAAGTTTAGTACAAATTTTAATGTGTATCTTGTGTGTAACCAACCAACAACAAAATGTAGGGGCAGCCGGTCATTTCTGGAGGAAGAGCGGAAGGGAGGGGGTGGGGGGCAGCGTGGGGAGCACGTCTCTCCCAAAAATGTTTTGAAAAGAAATTTAAATTTTTGTGTCTTCCTTAACAAAAATTACAACGTTTAAGGAATATATCCAAGCTTAACTAATTACAAATACTAAAAGCTCTTCCGTAGTAAGAATTAATGGTCTCTGGGAATTCCTGATGTGTCAGTAAATAAAATCCACTAACATTACTCACTGAAAAGTCAATATTCCAAGTATTAATGAACTGTGTTGGTACGACGACAGGTGATGAAGGAGCGGGTAGATAAGCACGAATAGGTTTTCTTGTAAGTTTGTAGTATGGGCGTCCGGGACGCAGACGGCTAACAATTACTTACAGTCCGGTATTGGTACAGTCAGTACATGTGTCAAGAGGAATTGCTGTGAAGAGAGTTCAATGCACTTCGTCAATATTGTCTTTTCTTGAAAGGGAAAGGAATGGCAGTAAGAAAATATTTTTTACAAATTGTTATAAATTTCCTCACTTAACCACTAAGATGTGGAGCAACACCTAGTTCATAGGAATTTATCATCTGTTTTTGAACTGACTTGGATATACTATGTAGCGTGTTATGTTCCGTACATATTACTCTTCCTTCATTCTTAATTACAAAAAAAAGTTCATAATAAGTAAGCTATTTACTCGTCGCAGCTTCGCTCGCGTTATTCAGAAACACAAAACTACTCAGTGCGAATTTTTGGAAGGTGTTATCGTAAAGTAATACACTAGTGGCCATTAAAATTGCTATACCACGAAGATGACGTGCTGCAGTCGCGAAGTTTAACCTACAGGAAGAAGATGCTGTGATATGCAAACGATTAGCTTTTCAGAGCATTCAGATATGGTTGGCGCCGGTGGCGACACCTACAACGTGTTGACATGAGGAGAGTTTCCATCTGATATCTAATACACAAACAGCAATGGACCGGCGTTGTCTGATGAAACGTTGTTGTGATGCCTCGTGTAAGGAGGAGAAATGCGTACCGTCACGTTTCCGACTTTGGTAAACGTCGGATTGTAGCCTATCGCGATTGCGGTTTATCGTATTGCGACATTGCTGCTCGCGTTGGTCGAGATCCAATGACTGTTAGCAGAAAATGGAATCGGTAGGTTCAGGAGGGTAATACAAAACGCCATGCTGGATCCTAACGGCCTCGTATCACTAGCAGTCGAGATGAGAGGCATCTTATCCGCATGGCTGTAACGGATCGTGCAGCGACGTCTCGATCCCTGAGTCAATAGATGGGGACGTTTGCAAGACAACAACCATCTGCACCAACAGTTCGGCGACGTTTGCAGCAGCATGGACTATCAGCTCGGAGACCATGGCTGCGGTTACCCTTGACGCTGCATCACAGACAGGAGCGCCTGCGATGGTGTACTCAACGACGAACCTCGGCGCACCAATGGCAAAACTTCATTTTTTCCGATGAATCCAGGTTCTGTTTACAGCATCATGATGGTCGCATCCGTGTTTGGCGACATCGCGGTGAACGCACATTGGAAACGTGTATTCGTCATCGCCATACTGGCGTATCACCCGGCGTGATGGTATGGGATGCCATTGGTTACACGCCTCGGTCACCTCTTGTTCGCATTGACGGCACTTTTTGAACAGTGGACGTTACATTACAGATGTGTTACGACCCGTGGCTCTATTCTTTATTCGATCCCTTCAGGATAATGGACAACCGCATGTTGCAGGTCCTGTACGCGCCTTTATGGATACAGAAAACGTTCGACTGCTGCCCTGGTCATCACATTCTCCAGATCTCTCACCAATTGAAAACGTCTGGTCAATGGTGACCGAGCCACTGGCTCGTCACAAAACGCCAGTCACTACTCTTGATGAACTGTGCCACCGTGTTGAAGATGCATGGGCAGCTGTACCTGTACACGCTATCCAAGCTCTGTTCAATGCCCAGGAGTATCAAGTCCGTTATTACGGTTAGAGGTGGTTGTTCTTGGTACTGATTTATCAGGATCTATGCACCCGAATTGCGTGAAAATGTAATCACATGTCAGTTCTAGTATAATATATATGTCCAATGAATACCCGTTTATTATCTGCATTTCTTCTTGGTGTAGAAATTTTAGCGGCCAGTAGTGTTCTCCATGTTTTGAAAGCACAGCTGTGCACTTGAATCCCCCCACCCTCCCCTTGCGGGCCGCCTGCATTGCCACCCACACCGCCGTCGCCAGTCAGCCCGCACGCTATTCGTTCGTTTCTTTCGTCAGTCGACTCGACTGAACCGAGTTATCGAGTAGTTGTACTTTCCTATGTAGCACGCGCGTCCTCGTCGTCGTGTTTTATACGTTTCTGTCTGACACGTAGACAGCTAACACATACCCAGGAGACCACTAAAGTGAACGCCACTTACATAAGTAAAACAACGTATAATGAACTTATTTCATGTTGTGAGACAGTGATGTTATCGAAAATATTGGAGGAAATCAAAGATTCTCGTTATTACAGCATAATTTTCGATGAGACTGCGGACATAGCGCACATCGTCCAACTTAGTTTAGCTGCAAGATATGTTGATGGTGATGGTAAAATTCGTTGACATCCATAAAAACAATGATGGTATTAAATGCTCAAAGTTGACACTCGGCGCGCTGGCCGATGGGAGGGGCTGTAAGTGGGAAATGCCTTTGCAGTTTCTCCCACCAGCTAGTGCGCCGAGTGTGAACTATGTTTGCGGGTTTAATAGTGGAAATATGGACGACGAACCTCAAGAGAGTCAAGATGAAGAGCGTCGCATCTCTGATGAAGTATCAGGTATTACGATTCTAAGGAGAATGGAAAGCCTTTCTCTGTCACTGGAGAGCTGTCATCTCGACTGCTAGTGATACGAGGCCGTTGGGATCCAGCACGGCGTTCGCATTACCCCTCCTGAAACCGCCGATTCCGTATTCTGCTAACAGTCATTGGATCTCGACCAACGCGAGCAGCAATGTCGCGATACGATAGGCTACAATCCGACCTTTATCAAAGTCGAAAACGTGATGGTACGCATTTCTCCTCCTTACACGAGGCATCACAACAACGTTTCATCAGACAACGCCGGTCAACTGCTGTTTGTGTATTAGATATCAGATGGAAACTCTCCTCATGTCAACACGTTGTAGGTGTCGCCACCGGCGCCAACCATATCTGAATGCTCTGAAAAGCTAATCGTTTGCATATCACAGCATCTTCTTCCTGTTGGTTGAATTTCGCGTCTGTAGCTACTCATCTTAGTGGTGTAGCAATTTTAAAGGCCAGTAATGTATTATAAAATTTTATTATTTTTAAACATCATTTAGTTTTGACAATAAATATATTGCAAACTTTAACTTTCCTGTCACAAATCAATGACCTTAACTAACAGAGAACAAATGCTTCATATATCACAGATACATAGTTACATAGAATAACTCTTTTTCTAATCGATGTTACAAAGCTAGTAGGCGTTCGAGAAGGACACAACGGTTGAGTGTCAGGGAACTGCTATAGCTTTAATTGTGATGACTGGCCACATTGGAAGTTAAAATAAAATAAACAGTGAACTTTTGCAATTTACGTTGAAAGTTGAAGTGAAATAAGTAGTCAACTTTTTCAGTTGACAATGTGATAAACTCCTTAAAAATACAAATGTTATAGTATCCTGTGTTTCAGTGATTATATGGGTTGTTCTTACATCAAATCTGTACATGAAACAAAACTGTAATTACCATAGTAATACTATGAAGAATAGAAATGTTAGTTATAATTAAAGCTGAATCTTCAATAGGTATTTAACTTTAATGTCAGTTTTCTCTGTATCGGTTGCACTTGAGTTAGTCGGCTTGGCCTCTGAATAGCACATATGTTTGCGTAACTGAGCGCAATAATCTTGAATTAAAAAAAAAAAGAAATACTACAGAAATTTAAAAGGAACAAAACAGTGGAACATTACTATCGATAATAACACATGGAACGTTAAACAATAGCACATAATTAGAAAAAGTCATTTCCTTTAAAAGCATAGATACAGATATGAGACTTGCACAAAACAGTCAACATTAAACTACAATTTCTGTTTACTTTTCATACGTAGCGTTAAAATAACTCGGTTTGTTCTATTAAAAAGGAATGTTGATCGACATAGAGGTTTAAGACAGCAATAACTGTCACTGTCTGAGGCTAAACAGCACAATATGCAAGAACCACACAAAGTGAATCTCACTCAACGAACAAGGTATTTCTCGGAAGCCAATGACCTTCAGTTATTTGCGTTATACGTAACAAAGATGCTCACCATTTTCTTGTTACACCTGTGTTTGGCTGTAAGTAAATACCAACAGCACAGCATCCACAGTCAAGGCAGCAGAATAAAGAATATGCCGACCCGGAACAGACGTACCCACGACGATGGGGGCAGAGGGAAGCAACAATTCCCTTTCTACTCCAGTACTTGGCTGCACATAAAATCTACCATCGTAGAATCCAGAACCAAGACAGCTAAAATGAGAAACGTGCCAACCGCAAAGACGCAAACCCGCGACCATGGAAACAGAGGCAGCTTCAACCATCGTACGCACGCTGTTTCTACAGCCACCAATAACACGACGAACGGGATACGTCCCTACGACCCTAGTTACTCTTCTTCTTCTTGTTTCGAATTGGCGTACTTTGCAGCACGCTTGTTCAGCCGTTGGGCTTTGATCTCTGTCCAATATTGTCGCATCCTCTGTCGATGTAACTCCTTCCTTTCTTCTGTCCAGGAGCTAACTTTTCTTCGGGGCATTTCCTGAAATACTTGGACTTCCTTCAGGGTGTCTCTCACAGACTGTCTGTTCTCTAGATCAGTTATTCCTAGTTATTTGATGTCCTTCTTTGTTTCTGCTAGCCAAGTGGTGCAAACTTACTTGTTTTGTCAGAAGGTGAACAGACGGTTGGTCAAGCTGTTTGGTGGTAATCTTGCAACATGGCTATAGAAATCTACCCTTCTTTTTCTTGCACAGTCAGACAGCCTCTCGATATGTTCATAGAGCTCCTAGTTACGCCGCCTTCTCAATTTTCCAGCTTCATCCTGAGGATTCTCCTCTCTGTGACTTCGAATTTCTCCATCAGACCTCACCGGTTCGTAGAAAGACATCCCATGGCATACAGGGAATCTGGTCGTATGACTGATATGTAGTGCTTAAGTTTTAGGTTGCATGACAGGCATTTGTTGTTGTAAGGGTTCATAGTCAGTCGATAGGCTAGTTCCAACTTGTTGACTGTCATTAATAATGATGTTTTCTCTGATAAGTCGCGTTCAATCCATTCGCCGAGATACTTAAATTTATCAGTCCCTTTGATCTTTCCCTGGTCCAGTAACATCTCTTTGTTAGCTTCTTTGATGTTGGTGAAGAACTCTGTTTTCTCCAGCGACATTTGAAGACCCACTTTGGCTGCCTGTTTTCTGAGGCAGTTTACCTGCAGTCTTGCCATTTCAAGAGAATCAGCAATCAGTACCATGTCGTCTGCAAAATCCTGGCAATCTACAGTCAGTCCTTCGTTCTTACGGCCCAGGTAGACACAACTCTGGGCACCCAAACTGGTCAGTTCTTTGCGCCATTCTTTCACAACCTTTTCGAGGACACAGTTGAAGAGAAGAGGGGAGACTCCATCTCCTTGTCTCATTCCACTTTTTGTCCCAATTCTTTCTGAGACATCACCTCTAAATTTCACATTCGAATGGGTGTTTGTCAAGGTTTCTAGAATGAGTCTACGGGTTTTGTTGTCTAGTCCTAATTCCTGTAGTATTTTGCTTAGCGTTTCTCTATCGACAGAGTCTTAGGCCTTCTTGAAATCAATAGATGTGACAACCACTTTACGGTTTCTCATCTTGGAGTATGCCAGTACCGTTTTAAGGTTGAGGATCTGTTCAGCACAGGATCGGGTCTTCATGATGCCTCCCTGATATTCTACCAGTTCGCTGTCCAGTTGATCTTCTGCCCTTGTTAATAATGCCTTGGGGAGAATCTTGTATGTTACCGGGATAAGAGCAACTCCACGGTAGTAGTTCAGATCAGTAACATCTCCCTTTTTGTGAAGTTGTGAAGGGGCTGTATCAGAGCTGTGTTCCAACCAGGTGGTAATTTCTCTGTTTCCCAGATGTTTTGCATTATATCGGTGAACTTAGTAACGGCATTACTTCCATCACATTTCCAGAGTTCAGCAATGATAGAGTCCTCTCTCTTGAGAAGTTGAATGATTTGTCGAACTTCTTACAATGAAGGAGACAGTGAGTCTGGGTTTGGTGTGGTTTGTTTGTAGTTGAAGTCTTCACTAGGTGGAGCACAGCTGAGTAGGTTTTTGAAGTACTGAGCTAAGAGGTTGCAGTTGTCCTTGTCGTTAAAAACCATTTGTCTCTGTGAGACTCTGAAGTGGAGGCTTGGTGGATTGTATTTTATGAGTGTCTGCTTGAAGGTTCTGTAGAAATCTCTGGAGTTATTCTTAGCAAAGTTCTATTCGATTTGGGTTAGTTTTGTGTGAAGATCGGTTTGGTTCTTCGAATTATCTTAGTTACTCTACGGAACAGCAAACAAACATTGAGCCCCTGAAGGAGCGCACATGCTGTTAATTGAATTCCACCATTATGTAAAGTGAAGGTGGAGGGGGGGGGGGGAGAAAGAAAAGGAAAGATAATGAACTGTTGATGTAAATTGCATCGAGACTTTATACGGAATCAGGGGCAACGAGTGAAAATTTGTATCGGACAGGGATACGAAACCGAGATCTCCTGCTTAGTAAGCAGTTGTGTTAACCATCCGGACAAATGTGTGGAATATCTCAGCACACCTCTCGGTTTATCCACATTCCCAACCAGAGTCCCTGGTCACGTTCTCCATGCTCGCTACTTTGAGATTCCCACAGAAGGTCTAAAGTAAATGATAATTGAAACTTCCTGGCAGATTAAAACTGTGTGCCCGCACACTCCGCTGCAGAGTGAAAATCTCATTCTGGAAACATCCCCCAGGCTGTGGCTAAGCCATGTCTCCGCAGTATCCTTTCTTTCAGGAGTGCTAGTTCTGCAAGGTTCGCAGGAGAGCTTCTGTAAAGTTTGGAAGGTAGGAGACGAGGTACTGGCAGAAGTAAAGCTGTGAGTACCGGACGTGAGTCGTGCTTCGGTAGCTCAGTTGGTAGAGCACTTGCCCGCGAAAGGCAAAGGTCCCGAGTTCGAGTCTCGGTCGGGCACACAGTTTTAATCTGCCAGGAAGTTTCATATCAGCGCACACTCCGCTGCAGAGTGAAAATCTCATTCTAAATGATAATTAATTGAAATCCTCAGCTGCCGACAGGTGTTGTTGATGTACCTCGATGGGGACAGCTGAAAATGTGTGCCCCGACCGAGGGTAGAACTCGGGATCTCCTGCTTGCATCAACACCTGTCGGCAGCTGAGGGGCTCAATTACTTATCGTTTATTCAAGAAAATCTGCACGGTCATCAATGGTATCAGTTATTTCGAGAACAATTACTATCTTCATATATATAGTTAAAGGCTACCCAGCCATTGTCCTTCGTCTGTGCGAACTCTCACGGGAATCGCCATCTTACTGGGCGCCAGTAATGAGTGGATGGGCAAATATCTGTTAGGTACATTATGTGTGTAGATCGTGGGCAGTTAGGAATGTGGGTCTGACGGGAAGCGTGCAAGGGGTAAGTCCCTGCAGTCGCGCTATTCATCTGTGTCCTTGGTGGCTCAGATGGATAGAGCGTCTGGCATGTAAGCAGGAGATCACTGGCTCGACGGCCGGTCGGGGCACAAACTTTCAGCTGTCCCCATAGAGGTATACCAACAACACCTGTCGGCAGCTGTGTGTTTCAATTAATTATCATTTATTCTACAGAATCAGCACGGTCATCAACGGTATCAGTTCTTTCGAGAACAGTTAATACCTTCATATATATGGTCTAAAGTAAGGTGGTGGGTTGTGTCCGCCCGGTTAGCCGTGCGGTCTAAAACACGGCTTTCCGGATTGGGAAGGAGTGCCTGGTCCCCGGCACGAATCCACCCGGCAGACTTGTGTCTCCGGCCGGTAAGTCGGCCAGTCTGTGGATAGTTTTTAGGCGGTTTTCCATCTGCCTCGGCGAATGAGGGCCTCCGCCTCTGTTATACTATCTCGTCTCGTGTGCGACGTTCCTGGGGGTTGGGGAGGGAGGGGAGGGGGCCGATCCGCGCAATAACACTGAAAGAGTGGTTCAGTGTGGGGCGGCGGAGGGGTGAAGTGGACTGCGGTAGTCGTCGTGAGGTTGTGGACCACTGCGGTTGCGTTTCTAGGCCTCTGGTTAAAATAAAAGGCGGTTGGTTTCATTTCCCATCGAGATGAATCAATTTTGTAAATGCGTGGTGTACGTTCTTTCGTACATGTCAGAAAGAAGAGACACCACACATTTATGTAAATGAACTCTGTGAGCGATTCCGTGCTCTCTCCAGAGCGCCACCAATCCGTCACGTGGAAACGACGAGCAGAGAAGTATCATGACTGGCAGAAATCGATTTTAACACGTGCCGGGGGTCGATAGTCGTTACACTTACTCAGTTCATCTATTCTGAACCTTGGTATAAACAAACGTATGTTCTGCCATTGGTCTTCGGCTGTATTGCTCAAGCATCTGGCGTCGTAAGACCATTGAAAGCAGGCCTTACTCACAGAAACCTATTAGATAATTTGTTGTTATTGAAATGCGAACTGAAATTTTACACGAGCTGAATATCGAAAATCTCAATGGTCTCTGCTAAAACTGTAACCTTTGCAATTCTTGTGTCAAATCTCATTGGACAGTCGAATTTGCAGTGTTTCATTTTTATTAAGCGTGCTTACAAAATTAAGATTTGTTGAGCATGTGTAGAAAAAAATGCTCTAGAAGAGCGTAGCGTTCCAAAGGATTGGAAAAGGGCACACGTCATCCCCGTTTTCAAGAAGGGACGTCGAACAGATGTGCACAACCATACACCTATATCTCTAACGTCGATCAGTTGTAGAATTTTGGAACACGTATTATGTTCGAGTATAGTGACTTTTCTGGAAACTAGAAATCTACCCTAGGAATCAGCATGGGTTTCGAAAAAGACGATAGTGTGAAACCCAGCTGGTGCTATTCGTTCACGAGACTCAGAGGGCCATAGACACGGGTCGCCAGGTAGATGCCGTGTTTCTTGACTTCCGCAAGACGTTCGATACAGTTCCCCACAGTCATTTAATGAACAAAGTAAGGGCATATGGACTATCAGACCAATTGTGTGATTGGATTGAAGAGTTCCTACATAACAGAACGCAGCATGTCATTCTCAATGGAGAGAAGTCTTCCGAAGTAATAGTGATTCCAGGTGTGCCGCAGGGGAGTGTCGTAGGACCGTTGCTATTCACAATATACATAAATGACCTTGTGGATGACATCGGAAGTTCACTGAGGCTTTTTGCGGATGATGCTGTGGTATATCGAGAGGTTGTAACAATGAAAAATTGCACTGAAATCCAGAAGGATCTGCAATGAATTGACGCATGGTGCAGGGAATGGCAATTAAATCTCAATGTAGAAAAGTGTAATGTGCTGCGAGTACGTAGAAAGAAAGATCCCTTATCATTTAGCTACAATATAGCAGGTCAGCAACTAGAAGCAGTTAATTCCATAAATTATCTGGGAGTACGCATTAGGAGTGATTTAAAATGGAATGATCATATAAAGTTGATCGTCGGTAAAGCAGATGCCAGATTGAGATTCATTGGAAGAATCCTAAGAAAATACAATCCGAAAACAAAGGAAGTAGGTTACAGTACACTTGTTCGCCCACTGCTTGAATATTGCTCACCAGTGTGGCATCCGTACCAGATAGGGTTGATAGAAGAGATGGAGAAAATCCAACGGAGAGCAATGCGCTTAGTTACAGGATCATTTAGTAATCGCGAAGGCGTTACGGAGATGATAGATAAACTCCAGTGGAAGACTCTGCAGGAGAGACGATCAGTAGCTCGGTACGGGCATTTGTTGAAGTTTCGAGGATATTTCTCACCGAAGAGTCAAGCAGTATATTGCTCCCTCCTACGTATATCTCCCGAAGAGACTATGAGGATAAAATCAGAGAGCTTAGAGCCCACACAGAGGCATACCGACAATCCTTCTTCCAACGAACAATACGAGACTGGAATAGAAGGGAGAACCGATAGAGGTACTCAAGGTACTCTCCGCCAAACACCGTTAGGTGGCTTGCGGGGTATGGATGTAGATCTAGAAGGTAGTTTTACGGCGGGGACGAGGACGACAGGGACTTAGGTGGTCCTCCAGGGGCGCAGGAACTTCCCGGGACTGTTCTACGTGCCGTCGCGCTTACTTGTTGGCACATGTCCAAACTCGATTCCTGGATAGACGTATAGGTTCACCCAGTAAACAGCTTCGTTGTCTCAGAGGGAACAGTCTGAATGAATTCCGCCTGTATGCTGTCCGCCGTGAGGCAGCTCTCTCGGCGCACGGTCACGGAGTCTGACGTATAGCCCTTCCCCTTCTGGGCAGCGAACTGACCAATATATTCCTTCCCGCCGTGACATATCATTCTCTTTCAATTGCAGTCTGACGTTGTGACAGGAGCCATCCGACAGTTGCCTCGAGCAAAGAGAAATACAGAACCGCAGCAGTTAACAATACTTCTATTGTTTCCCCGCTTAAGTAAACGAGAAACAAAAGAGCGACACGTGCTGGGAGGCCTTTAGCGCGGTGTAGCTGTCCGTGGGTGCCACTTGTCACTCGTGCCACCAATAAATCTGTGTAGCGGTCGCAGTTTCGACAGCCTTTATTGGATTTTGCCCGCCAAGAATGAAAGCATGGCGGCCTATGCCTGTCGACTGGAAGCGCGCAAAACAGGAGGGAGCAATATTGTGGTGTCACGTGTCAGTGTCACGTGCCGGAATTGCTGTCCGGTTTTCAGTTCGCCTGCGTATCTCTCACTTTTTGCGTGTGTAATGAATGCGTCATGCATACGACGCCCACTGTAATTCCTACGCAGAGTGTACGGACAGGAAGGAAGAAAAGCGTTCCTAACTGAAGAGCTGCACCTCAGAGAAAAGCATTTTTCTGTTTGTCCTCCGTCATAGAGTAAGGGAATATTATAACCGTAAAAGCCTTTTATTAGTCTACTATTTTCTATTAGCCTTGAATAAATTAATATTTCTACATCTTTTACTCCGAAGTACGTGGCGATGTTTCCCTCATTTCCAGAACCACTTACACACTCGACTGTGTGATCGATCATACCATGTAAGCTTTCACAGCCGGTATTGTCTTCACTTAAAACTTCCGGGCTTATAGGCCGTGGTCGAAGTATAAAACTTTCTCCTGACGTTTCGTCTCCGACTGCGGGAGACATCCTCGGGGATAAAGCGGCGAACTGCGAAGAGAACTCGAGGAAGCGCTGATTAGATAGGCAGTACAGAGGGCGCCACTGTCAATCACGTGGCGTCGCATATTAGATTGTCTCTGGTAATGCCAACATTCTCGATTGAAAGTAATCGATCGTCACGCTTGCGGTGCAAGCGACATCCAAATTTTATCCAGTTTAACACCTTCGTCTTTCCTGTTAAAATTATAACGATGTTTATCAATCTCGATAGCCTCTCTATACAATCGTGCGTAATAATGCGAGGTTTCTGATATGACGCTCGTCTCACTGAATTTTATTTCATGATCACCTTCCTGGTAATCATATTCCGCTACGGCCGATTTATCCGTGTGACCCAGGCGGCAATTCCTCTTATGTTCAACAAGACGGGTGTTCACACTTCTCTTTGTGGTGCCGATGTAAACCTGTCCACAACTACAAGGAATTTTATATACCCCCCGGTGTATCCAAAGTGTGTCGTCCATCTTTTGCCGACCTTAAAAATTCTTTTATTTTCCTGGTGGGTCTGAAAATAGTTTCCACCCCATACTTGCCTAAAAGCTTCCCATTGCGATCTGTAACCTTACTAATGAACGGAAGAAATACTTTGCCCTTGGGCGACTATTGTTACTCCTGATTCTCTGCCTAGAGCGAAGTGCTCGATCTATATCCTTGCTAGAATAGCCATTCTTCACCAAAGTTGACCGTAGATGTTCAATCTCATCTTTTAAATAAACTGGTTCACAAAGTTTGTACGCCCTGTCTACCAAAGTTTTCATTACACCTCTTTTTTGTCTAGGGTGGTGGTTTGAATCTTTGTGTAGATAACGATCAGTTATGTGTGGGATTTCTATACACCTTGTCGATCGAATAATGAAGAATTTGTTTGCTGGTCAAAATTCGTTCGATACCGGTTTTCCCATCTGATGTACTGATCACAGAAAATCTACCAAGTCTCAGTCCCCGTGACGTCACACACCATGTGACGGTGCTGACGAACACTGGCGTTTTATTGAGTAGCCATACTACAAAATAATAATCCCAGTTAATTCAGACACATACTTGGTGATGTCTGTTGCTGACTCATTACCAAAGTTGTATCTGCGTACTAGCGCATTGTACTTTCACTAATGCCTAGGCTTTGTGATATTGTAAAAGTTGTTGCTGTACAGTGCAAGTAGAATCGAGAGAGGTTTCGGTTTTGTATTGGCAGTTGTACTGAATCAAACTTAAAGTTACGTGAACCTATTACTGACACTCATCTGCGTAAAAGATCTACATTTCGTGTTCTCTACAAACCGATAACATAAGAGCGATTGTCAGAGGTAATCAGGTGGAGTCGGTATTCCACGACATAGAATTGCTTTTATTTCTATCATAAAATGACTTCTGAAAAATAAGGAACCTGAGTCACCTGACAAGGTTTGTGAATGAAGTAAACATTTCTTAATAAATTGACTTAGCTTGTGATCTTGGATACTGAGTCACTTACAGGCACTAAAGTAATAATTGCTATTCCCCAGTGTAGTGCCATATATATTAACAACTTAACGGATTATATTAGTGCAACTGAGACTTACTGCAGATTATTCTGGTTAAGTTTCAGTAACATACAATGAGATCTCGACAAAATATCAGCCCCCTCCAAATTTAGAAAAATGTGAATTTATACCCTTCATGAAACATAAATGTCACGACTACTGTCAGTTATACCATACTAATACTTGTTGTTGTTGTTGTGATCTTCAGTCCTGAGACTGGTTTGATGCAGCTCTCCATGCCACTCTATCCTCGGCAAGCTTATTAATCTCACAGTACCTACTGCAGCCTACATCCTTCTGAATCTGCTTAGTGTATTCTCCCTCTACGATTTTTACCCTCCACGCTGCCCTCCAATGCTACATCTGTGATCCCTTGATGCCTCAGAACATGTCTTACCAACCGGTCCCTTCATCTAGTCAAGTTGTGTCACAATCTCCTCTTCTCCCCAATTCTATTCAATACCTCCTAATTAGTTATGTGATCTACCCGTCTAATCTTCAGCATTCTTCTGTAGCACCACATTTCGAAAGCTTCTATTCTCTTCTTATCTAAACTATTTATCGTCCATATTTCACTTCCATACATGGCTACACTCGATACAAATACGTTCAGAAACGACTTCCTGACACTTAAATCTATACCCGATGTTAACACATTTCTCTTCTTCAGAAACGCTTTCCTTGCCATTGCCAGTCTACATTTTACATCCTCTCAACTTCGACCATCATCAGTTATTTTGCTCCCCAAATAGCAAACCCCCTTTACTACTTTGTCTCATTTCCTAATCTAATTCCCTCAGCATCACCCGACTTAATTCGACTACATTCCATTATCCTCGTTTTGCTTTTTTGATGTTCATATTGTACCATCCTTTCAAGACACTGTCCATTCCGTTCAACTGCTCTTCCAAGTCCTTTGCTGCCTCTGGCAGAATTACAATGTCATCGGCGAACCTTAAAGTTTTTATTTCTTCTCCATGGATTTTCACACCTACTCAGAACTTTTCTTTTGTTTCCTTTACTGCTTGCTCAATATACAGATTGAATAACATCTGGGAGAGGCTACAACTCTGTCTCACTCCCTTCCCAACCCCTGCTTCCCTTTCATGTCCCTCGGCTCTTATAACTGCCATCTGCTTTCTGTACAAATTGTAAGTAGCCTTTCGCTCCCTGTATTTTACGCCTGCCACCTTCAGGATTCGAAAGAGAGTATTCCAATCAACATTGTCATAAGCTTTCTCTAAGTCTACAAATGCTAGAAACGTAGGTTTGCCTTTCCTTAATCTACTTACTAAGATAAGTCGTAAGCTCAGTATTGCCTCACGTGTTACAACATTTCTACGGAATCCAAACTGATCTTCCCCGAGGTCGGCATCTACCAGTTTTTCCATTCGTCTGTAAAGAATTCGCTTTAGTATTTTGCAGCTGTGACTTATTAAACTGATAGTTCGGTAATTTTCACATCTATCAACACCTTCTTTCTTTGAGATTGGAATTATTATATTCTTCTTGAAATCTGAGGGAATTTCGCCTGTCTCATACATCTTTGTCTTCAGATGGTAGAGTTTTGTCAGACTGGCTCTCCCAAGGCTATCAGTAGTTCTAATGGAATGTTGTCTACTCCCGGGGAGTTGATTCGACTTAGGACAAGTAATGGAACGATCACATAAATTCAGCTGTGCGTGTAATAACAGGCTACTATACATTCGATGTTAGAAAGCTGCACTTTTCCCATTAAAAGGATCGCTTAAAATGTACTTGCACGGTCGAAAGTATGTTACATTCTCATCAGGTCGCACCAATTGGTTATACCGAGTTTATACGAAAGAAGGGTGGCATGAATACGCAAGGGCGTGTTCGACTTACGAGACTGAGGAACCAAAATGTTAACTGGCAGGCACTCTAAGACATACGATAGGCTCTATATCTCACAAGAACCTGATTAGCAAATTCAAAAAAGCCATCTTTCAGATGAAAACAACGAATATTCGTCAGAAGAGGCAAATTTAATCGGTACATATAGATGTGAACAAACAATTATTCTTAACCCACTTGCTCCTTGATGAAATTGACAGAATCCTTAAAATACCGTATAATGAAAATAGTACCCTCTGCCGTACTCTGTGTAGTGATTCGTGGAATATAGAAGTATGCGCATACAACATTGTTCTACTAACCGACAGCTGGTTCGACCTCTGCCGAAGGTACTATCGGCGAGGCACGTGGTCAGCACACGAATCTCCCAGCTGTTAACGTTGGCTTTCGTGCCAGCGTAGCCACTACTGCAACTACGTACTGTATTGTTTACACAATCTGAATGGATGCAATCCAGTCCCCAGACCAAGAAGATAGCAATAAAACAGTCGAGTAAGAAATATATCGACATTACAAAATATATAGCGGAAAAGAGTGCCCGACTCGTCTTGGAGCTGCAGCGACATAACACAGATCATCAAACACATGGAACAAAAGTAGTATTATATCCAGGCAATGAAAAGGACTTTCCGACACTGGCCCAGGATTGACTAGATTTAGAAATTTCATACTCATATTCATTTATTTACTCAAGTCACAAGCATATACCTAGAATTCTATAAATTCGTAATTTCTTGTAAAGAGTTAGAACGAATTTATGCATGTTCACATTTAGATTTACATCTTCAGGATGTCTCAAACGTTTTGGATCAGATTGAAACAGATGATAATATGTCCACAACCGTTTATATTGAGATAGGTAATCAATGGTTGGAAATACATATTTATTGCGTTGTGGACATGTAAGGTGTCAGGCAAATCCAACACCTTCCATGAAAACCCTGACATGATAAGCAAATCCAGTAGTATGTCACATCGCTCCGAATAAATCGTGACATTAAATTAACCAAAATAATACGACTAACTATTGAGCAAATGGAATACCACAGACTAACACAAGAATGCCTATATGCATGTCGTACCTTCCCACCATGACACCGACGCAGTTCCGAGGGGAGATACGGGAACAGAAGCCGAGAGCAGAACTGTGTTAAGCTAGAAGGCCCTACGATAAGGGACGGACTGGACACCTACGTCGCCCGCCTACCGCTAAGACTACCACCCGCTTCTTTTAGCGTGAGACTTTTTCACGTCTCTGTTACATCAAGTACCACCCCCCCAGCCCATGTTAAAAGCTAGAGCCCTCCAGAAGAACAGTATAGATCTTACGATAACGCTAAAAGGACCACACCAGCTGCAGGTTTTAGTGTGAGACTTTTTCGCGTCTCTGTTACGTTGCAAACTGTAAAAACATTGCCCCACCACGAAAAGTATAACGTTTCTCATTGGATAGACGGAATTTTTGTAGGCGGAGCTTAAGGTTAACATTGAGACCCTGATTGGTCAGATGAAAACACACCCAGATAGTTTTTTTCTAAACCAACTTCGGAAAATTGTAGTAAGGAGGAGTTAGGGTGAGTTGCTTCCGAGATGGCGAGGTGAGCGGAGCTGTGCTGCCCGCCGTCGCCCTGACGCTGCCTAAACACCGACAAGGTAATGAACGCACGCAATGCCGCATTTTTGAGCGCATAACGCTTCACTCAGAACTGCAGAAGTGTCATCAGTTACACCTCCTTTTTGCGTAATACTAGTGTCGATCGTAAATTAAAGCTCATGGTGTTCATATTTGCCACTTGAAGTAAAAATCTGAAACGCGATGATTTCTCTGTTATATAATTATTGAGAAGCCACATCAGCCACTGTAATTTACGACAAGTTAGATAAGTAATTAAAGGTAATTGAGGGTCACTGTAGACCATATTGATAGTTTTCTCTTTTGTGAAACATAATTTAAACCTAGATTATAGATGTGATATGGCATAGGTCACCCTTCGATCCATTGTAGAACTTGGAAACCCATTCAGGGAATATTCGTTCACATTTTTGTTGAATGCAGTTGGTTTTCACCATCCTGTATTAAAACATTTCCTTTTATCAATAGTGCAATTTATAAACGATATTTTGTGAGTAGAATACAATTTCCAATGGCAAACGTAACTGCTTTTTCGGCATTATTTTACCAGTTAACTAAACATAGGAAAACCTTGAACCCCTTCCACTAAATTTAGTTAGTATTAAGATTCTTTTACAGGGAATGCAGTGGAGCTGACGCTGAAATCATTAAGTATTTGGTTATATCATCGCTAGTCTCACTGAACTCTTCTGAATTCTACATGTCATGTGTGGTCTGGCGTCTCCTTACCAGCAACAGGTTCCAGGTTCAAGCTAGTTAATTCCCTAAAAAACACGCTCAGAGCGTCGTTGCGCGAAAGTGGTAGGGAGGCACGATATAGAACAAACAGACACCACCATGAATGTTTAGAGACATACATCGCGTAAAAACAACGCAGTCCATAGTAACAGTTCAAAGCGATGACCGTCAGTCTTAATGCATGTATCGCAACCGCGCATGAAGTTCTGTTGCACCATTTCAAAGATCCCTGATGTCTGTTGTACCAGGTGACAGGCAGTTAGGACCCAAGCAAGCAGGTCTTTGTCCTTTTCTACGGGAGACATGACTTGACGTAATCCAGAAGAAGAAGTCCATGTGTGTGATATACGACGATTTCACTGTCCTTGAGACAGATCTCCCCTTTCAACCCAATGATGATGGTACGTGTTCTTCAGGTGCTCGAGGACACTAATATCGAATGGGGGCTAGTGCACTGTCGAGTTGAAACTGCATCGTTTCGTGGACAATAGGTAGTTGTTGTTGTTGGTGTTGTTGTGGTCTTCAGTTCTGAGACTGGTTTGATGCAGCTCTCCATGCTACTCTATTCTGTGCAAGCTTCCTCATCTTCCAGTACCTACTGCAGCCTACATCCTTCTGAATCTGCTTAGTGTATCCATATCTTGGTTTCCCTCTTCGATTTTTACCCTGCACGCTGCTCTCCAATACTAAACTGGTGATCCCTCGATGTCTCAGAGCATGTCTTACCAACCGATCCCTTCTTCTATGCAAGTTGTGCCACAAGCTCCTCTTCTCCCCAATTCTATTCAATAGCTCCTCATTGGTTATGTGATTTACCCTTCTAATCCTTAGCATTCTTCTGTAGCACCACATTTCGAAAGCTTCTATTCTCTTCTGGTCTAAGCTATTTAACGTCCACGTTTCACTTCCATACATGGCTACACTCCATACAAATACTTTCAGAAACGACTTCCTTACATTTAAATCTATACCCGATGTTAACAAATTTTACTTCTTCAGAAACGCTTTCCTTGCCATTGCCAGTCTACATTTTATATCTTCTGTACTTTGACCATCGTCAGTTATATTTCTCCCCAAATAACTAAACTCCTTTACTACTTTAAGTGTCTCATTCCCTAATCTAATTCCCTCAGCATCACCCGACTTAATTCGACTACATTCCATTATCCTCGTCTTGCTTTTGTTGATGTTCATCTTATATCCTCCTTTCAAGACATTATCCATTCCGTTCAACAGCTCTTCCAAGTCATTTGCTGTCTCTGACAGAATTACAGTGTCATCGGCGAACCTCAAATTTCTTCTCCATGGATTTTAATTCCTACTTCGAACTTTTCCTTTGTTTCCTTCACTTCCTTCTCAATATACAGATTGAATAACATCGGGGAGAGGCTACAAGCCTGTCTCATTCCTTTCCCAACCACTGCTTCCCTTTCATGTCCCTCGACTCTTATAACTGCCATCTGGTTTCTGTACAAATTGTAAATAGCCTTTCGCTCCCTGTATTTCACCCCTGCCACATTCAGAATTTGAAAGAGAGTATTCCAATCAACATTGTCAAAAGCTTTCTCTAAGTCTACAAATGCTACAAACGTAGGTTTTCCTTTTCTTAATATTCCTTCTAAGATAAGTCGTAGGGTCAGTATTGCCTCACGTGCTCCAACATTTCTACGGAACCCAAACTGATCTTCCCCGAGGTCGGCATCTACCAGTTTTTCCATTCGTCTGTAAAGAATTCGCGTTAGTATTTTGCAGCTGTGACTTATTAAACTGATAGTTCGGTAATTTTTACATCTGTCAACACCTTCTTTCTTTGGGATTGGAATTGTTATAACCTTCTTGAGGTCTGAAGGTATTTCGCCTGTCTCATACATATTGCTCAGCAGACGGTAGTGTTCTGTCAGGACTCGCTCTCCCAAGGCTGTCCGTAGTTCTAATGGAATGCTGTCTACTGCTGTCTACTCCCGGGGCCTTGTTTCGACTCAGGTATTTCAATGCTCTGTCCAACTCGTCACGCAGTATCATATCTCCCATTTCATCTTCGTCTACATTCTCTTCCATTTCCATAATATTGTCTTCAAGTACATCGCCCTTGTATAGACAGTCTATATACTCGTCCATCTATCTGCTTTCCCTTCTTTGCTTAGAACTCGGTTTCCATCTGAGCTCTTGATATTCATGCAAGTGGTTCTCCTTTCTCCAAAGGTCTCTTTAATTTTCCTGTAGCAGTATCTATCTTACCCCTAGTGAGATAAGCCTCTACATCCTTACATTTGTCCTCTAGCCATCCCTGCTTAGCCATTTTGCACTTCCTGTCAATCTCATTTTTGAGACGTTTATATTCCTTTTTGTCTGCGTCTTTTACTGTATTTTTATATTTTCTCCTCCTTTCATCAATTAAATTCAATATTTCTTCTGTTACCCAAGGGTTTCTACTAGCCCCCATGTTTTTACCTATTTGGTCCTCTGCTGCCTTCACTACTTCATCCTTCAAAGCTACCCATTCTTCTTCTACTGTATCTCTTTCCCCCATTCCTGTCAGTTGTTCCCTTATGCTCTCCCTGAAATCCTGTACAACCTATGGTTCTTTCAGTTTATCCAGGTCCCATATCCTTAAATTCCCACCTTTTTGCAGTTTCTTCAGTTTTAATCTACAGTTCGTAACCGATAGATTGTGGTCAGAGTCCACATCCGCCCCTGAAAAAGTCTTACAATTTAAAACCTGGTTCCTAAATCTCTGTCTTACCATTATGTAATCTATATGATACCTTTTATTATCTCCAGGGTTCTTCCATGTACACAACCCGCTTTCATGATTCTTGAACCAAGTGTTAGCTATGATTAAGTTATGCTCTGCGCAAAATTCTATCAGGTGGCTTCCTCTTTCATTTCTTGGCCCTAATCCATATTCACCTACTATGTTTCCTTCTCTCCCTTTTCCTACTCTCGAATTCCAGTCACCCATAACTATTAAATTTTCGTCTCCCTTCACTATCTGAATAATTTCTTTTATTTCATCGTACATTTCTTCAATTTCTTCATCATCTGCAGAGCTAGTTGGCATATAAACTTGTACTATTGTAGTAGATGTGGGCTTCGTATCTGTCTTGGCCACAATAATGCGTTCACTATGCTGTTTGTAGTAGCTTACCCGCATTCCTATTTTCCTATTCATTATTGAACCTACTCCTGCATTACCCCTATTTGATTTTGTGTTTATAACCCTGTAGTCACCTGACCAGAAGTCTTGTTCCTCCTGCCACCGAACCTCACTAATTCCCACTACATCTAACTTTAACCTATCCATTTCCCTTTTTAAATTTTTTAACATACCTGCCCAATTAAGGGATCTGATATTCCACACTATGATCCGTAGAACGCCAGTTTTCTTTCTCCTGATAACGACATCCTCTTGAGTAGTCCCCGTCCGGAGATCCGAATTGGGGACTATTTTACCTCCGGAATATTTTACCCAAGAGAACGCCATCATCATTTAATCATACAGTACAGCTGCATGCTCTCGGGAAAAATTACGACTGTAGTTTCCTCTTGCTTTCAGCCGTTCGTAGTACCAGCACAGCAAGGCCATTTTGGTTAGTGTTAGAAGGCCAGATCAGTCAGTCATCCAGACTGTTGCCCCTGCAACTACTGAAAAGGCTGCTGCCCCTCTTTAGGAACCACTCGTTTGTCTGGCCTCTCAACAGATACCCCTCCGTTGTAGTTGCACCTACGGTACGGCACACAAGCCTCCCCACCAACGGCAAGGTCCATGGTTCATGGTTCATGGTTCATGGTTCAATAAGTAGTAAACCAAAAACTATGGACCTTGTGTACTCCATAAGCCACCTTGGTGTGTGGTGGCGGTACTTCGTGTACTTCTTTGCATACATCCCCCCTCTCCTGTTTCAGTCACGAGTCATTCGTGAGAAGAACGATTTCTGGTAAGCCATCGCGTTTGCATCAATTTTTCTAATTTTATCTTTCAGGTCGTTTACAAGATGTAGGTAAGACCAAATAATATAGTTGTTAACTCTTCTAGGAACGTACATTCTCGGACCCTTCACAATAATCCACACCATGGTGCAGAATGCCTCTCTTTGCAGCGTCTGCCAGAGAGAGAGGATAACAGGATTGGAGTTTAACGTCCAGTCGAGAAAGAGGTTATTAGATAATGACCACAAACTCGGACTACGAAAAGATAAGGAAGGAAACGGGCTGTGACTTTCAAAGGAACCATCCCAGCATTTTGCCTCAGCGGTTTAGGAAAACCACGGAAAATCTGGATGGTCGGACGCGGATTTGAAACGTTGTCCTCCAGAATGTGAGTCGAGTGTGCTAACTTCTCACGGTAACGTCAGCCACTGGAATTGTCTGAGCTTCTGCGTGACGCTTTAGTGTTTACTAAACGAACCTGTATCGAAACACGCTGCTCTTCTTCACATCTTTTCTATTTCCTGTATCAATTCTATGTGGATCGGGTCCCAGACTGGCAAGCAATGTTGAAGCATTTGTCGAACGACTGTTTTGGAAGCAAAATTAAAATTAATTTGACTTTACCAAGTAACAAACAACTACTGTAGTATTTTCTTCTGTCCTGAACAAATCCTCCTCTCTCCAAAAATCATTGTAACATAGACATTAACAGAGATAGATTTGTTGTCTGTTCTTCTCAACATCCATAAAGCACTGGCCATTGTAATTATTCTTATTTTATTAGGTTGTTCAGATATTTGCCAACATCTGTTCGTAGCCTGTTCAGTGATCTCTACATCTACATCTACATACATACTCCGCAATCCACCATACGGTGTGTGGCGGAGGGTACCTCGTACCACAACTAGAATCTTCTCTCCATGTTCCAGTCCCAAACAGAACGAGGGAAAAGTGACTGCCTATATGCCTCTGTACGAGCCCTAATCTCTCTTATCTTTGTGGTCTTTCCGCGAAATATAAGTTGGCGGCAGTACAATTGTTCTGCAGTCAGCCTCAAATGGTGGTTCCTTAAATTTCCTCAATAGTGATTCACGAAAAGAGCGCCGCCTTTCCTCTAGAGCCTCCCACCCGAGTTCCTGAAACATTTCCGTAACACTCGCGTGATGATCAAACCTACAAGTAACAAATCTAGCAGCCCGCCTCTGAATTGCTTCTAAATTCTCCCTCCGTCCGACCTGATAGGGATCCCAAACGCTCGAGCAGTACTCAAGAATAGGTCGTATTAGTGTTGTATAAGTGGTCTCCTTTACAGATGAACCACATCTTCCCAAAATTCTACCAATGAACCGAAGACGACTATCCGCCTTCCCCACAACTGCCATTACATGCTTGACCCACTTCATATCGCTCTGCAATGATACGTCTAAATATTTCATCGACGTGACTGTGTCAAGCGCTACACTACAAATGGAGATTTCAAGCATTACGGGATTCTTTTTCCTATTCATCTGCATTAATTTACATTTATCTATATTCAGAGTTAGCTGCCATTCTTTACACCAATCACAAATCCTGTCCAAGTCATCTTTTATCCTCCTACAGTCACTCAACAACGACACCTTCCCGTACACCACATCATCATCAGCAAACAGCCGCACATTGCTATCCACCCTATCCAAAAGATCATTTATGTAGTTAGAAAACAAAAGCGGTCATACCACACTTCCCTGGGGGCACTCCAGATGATACCCTAACCTCCGATGAACACTCACCATCAAGGACAACGTTCTGGGTTCTATTAATTAAGAAGTCTTCGAGGCACTCACATATTTGGGAACCATTCCCATATGCTCGTACCTTAGTTAGGAGTCTGCAGTGGGGCACCGAGTCAAACGCTTTCCGGAAGTCAAGGACTATGGCATCCGTCTGCTACCCTTCATCTATGGTTCGCAAGATATCATGTGAAAAAAGGGCGAGTTGCGTTTCGCAGGAGTGATGCTTTCTAAAGCCGTGCTGATGCATGGACAGCAACTTCTCTGTCTCAAGGAAATTCATTATATTCGAACTGAAATATTTTCGAGAATCCTGCAACAAACCGATGTTAAGGACATTGGTCTGTAATTTTGAGGATCCGTCCTTCTACCCTTCTTATATACAGGCATCACCTGCGCTTTTTTCCAGTCGCTCGGGATTTTACGTTGCGGAAGAGATTCGCGATAAATGCAAGCTAAATAAAGAGCCAATGCAGTAGAGTACTCTCTGTAAAACCGAATCGGAATCCCATCAGGACCTGGCGATTTATTTATTTTCAAACCATTCAGCTGCTATACAACCCCAGGGATGTCTATCACTATGTCCTCCATACGGGAATCTGTACGAAACTCAAACGGCGGTATCTTTGTACGATCCTCCTGCGTGAAAGATTTCTCAAATGCTTAATTTAAAATTTCAGCTTTCGTTTTGCTGTCTTCCGTTGTCAGACTGATCAGTGAGTGACTGGATGGAAGCCTTCGACCCGCTTACCGATTTTACTTAGTACCAGAGTTTTCTTGGGTTTTCAGCTAGATCTTTTACTAAGGTATAACGGTGGTAGTGGTCGTATGCTTCGCACATCGCTCTTTTTACAGTAGCATGAATCTCTACTAACTTTTGCCTGTCCTCATTCTCCCGATCTTTCTTGTACTGCGAGTGCAACTGTCTTTGCTTCCTGAGCATTCTCGGATTTGCGCTGTTAAATCACGGTGGTTTTTTTCCGTCCGTAATCCACTTTTTCGGCACATACTTCTCCAATGCGTGATTTACAATGGTTTAAAATTTGCCCATAATTCTTCCACGTCCATCGTACCGGAAGTAAATGAAGTCGATTCATTTACTAAGTGGGATGCTAACAACTGCTTATCTGCTCTTTCTAGTAAGAATACTCTCCTAGCCTTCTTGACCGACTTTTTAACTTTCGTAACCATAGTCGTAATGACAACATCATGATCACTAATCGCTGTCTCAACACTGACACCGTCGATGAGGTCTGGTCTGTTCGTGGCTACCAGATCTAAAATATTTCATTACGCGTTGGCTGTCGATTTAGCTGCTCAAGACAGTTTTCGGATAATGTGTTCAAAAGTAATTCACACGACGGCTTGTCTGTACTACCTGTAATGAATCCATAGACATCCCAGTCTATACTAGGTAGGTTGAAGTCGCCTCCTACGGTGTCTAATGTGTCTTTCCGATACACGTTCCAACCCTCACTAAATATTTCAGAACTTCCTATCTCAGGGTTCAGCAAGGTCTCAACCCCGAGAATAATTTGCGCGCCACACGCTTCCTGGAGGGCAGTAAATTCAGCAACTTTATTCCGAACACTCTGAAAATTTACTGCTAATCTCCATGTGGTCCACTCCAAGTTGTGTCGGCAGATAAGCATTCTGCTGTCCTTACCTGTGCTTGTAGATTATTTATTGTGGCTGCCCACAGTTTTTTCTAACTTTCTTGGCTGACGTATTTATTGATGTTGACTACAGAACGCTCATCCTAGACTTCACCGTTGGTCCAGCTGGTATATGATCCTGCCATGGGTGTAACTCATTTTCTTCGACTTCCTTTTGCTCGGAATTTGCGGCTGCTTCCCGGCGTATGTCAGGAGGAGTAATGCCTGCCATGCAGTACAATTTATCGTCAGGGGTAGGATCCAGCTACGTAGCAATCAGCCTCGTAGTTACACTAAGGGTTACTGTACTTCTTTCGTGTGAGCGGATTTGTACCTCACTGATCAGACACATTCATCAGCTAAGAAACAGAATAACATAGCACAGGGACGGATCACGTTTGATTAGGCACCCACATTACTATCAACAAGTTTTCGGATGACGTTGTTTCGGACCGACACCTAATGTTTGGTATTAAGGTAATTCCGCAGTGTACTGGTTTCTGAAATTATGTTCCAGGTAGTGAATAAGAACTCTGCAAAAAACTTCTAATAACGTGGACTTTTCTTTTTCGACATTTTGACGACAGTACTTTTTTAAATTTTATTTTGGTTTCTGTGTAATTAGTTATGAGCATGGTAACAGGATCAGGAGAGGAGGGAGGGAGCTCTGCCACAAATCTCAATTAGTAAAAGCGAATATTATGTTCAGGAAACTCAAAAGGAGCAGATATGCTTGGAAAAGGCCGGGAGATACGGGAAGATTCCAGATTCTGAAAGCAGATATTGGATTTTTAGATGTAGCCAGGAAGAAACACAGATCACAAATCAGCAATGAAAAATGGTAGGCTGAAGTTGAAGAGATTAGTCATAAAGAATCAGTGCGGAAAGAGGTGGGACACTGAAGTTCTAACGAAAGAAGAGATTCGTTCGAAGTTTTCTGATGCTATAGATCTGCGATAACTAATAGCTCATTACACAGTTCAGTTGAAGAGGAGGGTCATTTCTAAAAAGGGCTGACACAGAAGTTGGAAAGAAAAACGTTGGTACAGGGAAGGTAATTCTTAAGAAATCATAGATAACAGAAGAAATACTTCATTTGATCGACAAAAGAAGGAAGTACAACAATTTGCAGAGAAATTCAGGAATACAGAGGTACAAATCATTTAGGAACGAAATAAATAGGAAGTAGATGGAAGCCGAAGCAAAATGGGTGTATGAAACTTGTGAAGAGATCGAGAAAGAAATGATTGTCGGAAGAGCTGACTCAGCACACAGGAAAGTCAAGGCAAGGGCGGTATCATGAAGAGTGCAGTGACGATCTCACTGTTAAATGCAGAGGAGAGAGTGATTAGGTGGAAAGAGTATATTGGAGGGGGAAGACTTGTATAATGATCTGATGGAAGAAGAAAGAGGAGTCGACACAGAAGATATAGGGGATATAGTATTACAGTCAGAATTTAAAAGAGCTGTGACGACTTAGGATCAAATAATATGGTATAACTCATAGATAGCATACCATCGGAATTTCTAAAATCATTGGAGAAAGTGGCTACAAAACGACTATTCACACTGGTCTGTAGCTTGTATGAGAGTGGCAATATACCGTTTGACTTTCGGGAAAATATCGTCCACACAATTCCGAAGATTGCAAGAGCCGACAAGTGCTAGAATTGTCGCACAAAAAGCTTAATAGTCCATGCATCCAAGTTGCTGACGAGAGTAATATGCAGGAGAATGGAAAAGGAAGTTCAGGATCTGTTCGATGACGATTAGTTGGGCTTTAGGAAAAGTAAAGACATCGGAGAGCCAATTCTGAAGTTGCGGTTGATAATGGAAATAAGACTGAAGAAGCGTCAAGTCAAGTTCATAGGATTTGTTTACCTGGGCAAAGCATTCGACAGTGTAAAATTGTGCAAGATGTTCGAAATTCTGAGAAAAATGGGATAAGCTGTAGAGAAAGACGGTTAATGTACGATATGTACAAGAAACAAGACGGAACAATAAGAGTGGAAAACAGAACTAAGTGCTCGGATTAAAGAGAGCGTAAGACAGGGATGTAATCTTTCGCCCCTACTGTTCAATATGTACATCGGGGAAGCAGAGATGAAAATAAAAGAATAGGGAAAGAAAAAACAGTCTAGATCGAAAAACTGAATATTTTCTTTTCTTTTTCCTGAAATGACGCACTTTTCCTTATACAAAACATCTTCAAATTGCCTGGCAACATATGGTGCTAAGGACATACGACGCCATGCATAGAAACGTCCCACCAGGAAACCGCCATGATAGAATATGAACAAACAAATGTTGTCTAGTATCTGATACAGAAGTTGTTAAATACACGAATACACAGGAAAACCGCACCTTGTCAAATTTTCTGACAAGGATGATGTCGCGCGAGGCATATATATATATATATATATATATATATATATATATATATATATATATATATATATACTGCCAAAAGCAACTGCCGGCTGGGTCTTTCATTTGGTTTAGGTGAGGTTTGCCTTGTATTTGAAAACTTCTGTATCAGGCACTGCACAATGTAGTTTAGGATTCTGACCATGACGGTTTCTTGTTGGGACATTTGTATGCGCGGCATCATGTGTAAGTAACACTATATTTTGCCACCCAATGTGAAGATGCCTTGTATAAGGAGAAACGCATCATTGGAAGACAGATAAATCTGAAAAAAGCAGGTTTTCTACCAAGACTGTTTGTCCTTCCATTTTCTTACCACTGGCTGCTGCATCATACCGCTACTGATTCGAAAAAATTCTTTGATAAACTAAAGATTCAAGAGTGGGATTAAAATGCAGGGTAAACGAATATGAGTGATAAGATTCGCTGATGGCAGTGCTATCCGGAGTAAAGTAAGAAAGAGTTACAGGATGTGTTGAATAGAATGAACAGTCTAAAGAGTGCAGAATATGGATTGAGAGTAAATCGAAGAAAGACGAAAGTAACAGGAAGTAGCAGAAATGACAACCCTGAGAAACTTGACATAAAAAGTAGACGAAGTTGAGGATTTCTGCTACTTAGGAACAAAATATCCCTTTACGGACACAGCAAGGACATAAAAAAGAGACTACTATTGACAAAAGGGCATTCCTGCCCAAGAGAAGTCTGCTAGTATCAAACATAGACTTTAATTTGAGGAAGAAATTTCTCAGAATGTGCGTTTGGAGCAAGTCACTGAATGGTACTGAAACATGGACTGTGGGAAAACCGGAACAGAAGAGAATTAAGCATTTTCGATGTGGTGCTACAGAAGAATTCTGAAAATCAGTTTTACTGACAGGGTAAGAAACGCGGAGGTTCTCCGCCAAATCGGCGAGGAGAGGAATATCTGGAAAACACTGCCAAGAAGAAGTTACAGGTGGTAGGGCATCTGTTAAGATATCAACGATTAACTTCTATGGCACTAGAGAAAGCTGTAGAGGATAAAAGTTGTAGAGGAAGACTGAGATTGGAATACATCCTGCAAGTAATTGAGTGTGTAGGTCGCAAGTGCACTCTGAGATGAAGAGATTGGCGCAGGAGAAGAATTCATGGTAGCTCGCATCAAACCAGTCAGAAGACTGATGATACCCTCACCTCCACCCCCCCCCCTCCCCCAAAAAAAGAAGGGCACACCTAGCCTGGCTGAATGCAGACCGATATAGCGATCTCTGTACCCACTGTCTTCTCTGCAGCTTTATTAACGAGCATTATCTCTCATATCACTTCTCGACCTTGTCGCTCTTATGTGAACAGCATGGCAGAAATACCCGTTACTATCAGAACAAAATCGTTCCTGTTCCACTTCATCGTACAGCCACTTTCTCAAAGTCTTTCTTAGTAGGAGGAACCTGAGTATCGAATAACCTCCCGCATGAAATTAGAGAACTGAATAACATGTCCAGAAGACAATTAATAACATATTTATAAAATCAACAATGAAGACTGCTATTGTCTTATCGTTTCACATCAGTCTTTCCAACCAGATCTTTTTTTCCCAGTATCCTTAGCTACTGCAGTCTCCTTTCCCCCAGAACTCACTATGTCACAGAAGACATACCTTGCACATCTATAAATTGTTTTATATCTACCACTGTCGTTATTGTTACTACCGTCATTATTATTGACATTATTATATTATTATGATTATAGCTATTCAGAATGAGATTTTCACTCTGCAGCGGAGTGTGCGTTGATATGAAAGTTCATAGCAGATTAAAACTGTGTGCGGGACCGATACTCGAACTCGGAACCTTTGCCTTTCGCGGGCAAGTACTCTACCATCTGAGCTACCTTTTTTTTCACTCATTTTGTTCGACATAGTTCGTTGCGTTTGGTCGGGGCGAACGTCACAAGACATCCGTTCGAAGTCATCGTTGGTTCCTTAACTCAGTTTTTTTGTTACAGAGCGCACGCTGAGCTACCGTCCCGGCATCTACCTAAGCACGACTTACGCCCTGTCCTCACAGCTTTACTTCTGCCACTACCTCGTCTCCTACTTTCCAAACTTTACAGAAGCTCTCCTGCGAAACTTGCAGAACTAGCACTCCTGTAAGAAAGGATATGGCGGAGACAAGGCTTAGCCACAGCCTAGGGGATGTTTCCAGAATGAGATTTTCACTCTGCAGCGGAGTGTGCGCTGATATGAAACTTCCTGGCAGATTAAAACTGTGTGCTGCACCGAGACTCGAACTCGGAACCTTTCCCTTTCGCAGGCAAGTGCTCTACCATCTGTGAGGACGAGGCGTGAGTCGTGCTTGGGTAGCTCAGATGGTAAAGCACCTGCCCTCGAAAGGCAAATGTCCCGAGTTCGAGTCTCGCTGCGGCAAACAGTTTTCATCTGCCACGAAGTTTCATTATAGCTACTGGTTGCAGCAGCTGTAATTGCACAAATATTGCAACTTTAACCTTATTAGCTCACAGACTTATTTAATCACATTTCCATTTCTGACACACAAATCTTTTAATACTATTTTTCATATTAAAAGTGGCATTTTCTAGGAAACTATGAAGGAAAACAGGTTCAAAAATGGTTCAAATGGCTCTGAGCACTATGGGACTTAACATCTATGGTCATCAGTCCCCTAGAACTTAGACTTAAACCTAACTAACCTAAGGAAAACAGGTATTATACGTATGAAATCCTGTTTCGATGTAAGAGAATACCTGATGGCCAAAAACAGATCAGATTAAATAAATAAATAAAAAAACCGCGCTCAAGCTTGATGCCTTCCGAATTTATTTTTAATTTTCTATCTGCCTCTTTCATAGATGATAAGCGCAAATCTGAGAAGCGTTTTAATATGAAGAACTATATTGACCATAATTATATGTACGATAGTTGCACTCTTATTTGCACTCCATCTTTTACCTATTTTTCATTATTACTATTTTTATAACTTTACAATAATACCGTGTGTTCTGCTATTCAAGAAATAAATGGTGTCGTGCTCGCAGCCTGTTGCGGCTGGTATGCGGGATCCAGTTCGTACAACGACCCGTGTCATTGTAGCCGTGTAAAAACTCGACCTCTGCGTAGCGTCGATACCAGAGGAGGGCAGATAGGCCTCCGCGATGGGCGGTCCCGCTCCCAATAAATCTCACTTGACGCGTTCGCAGTCTGGGCGCCGCTGAGATAACTGTGTTGTTTTCAACACGTGCTTCGATTGTTTCGCCATCGGGCTATAGACCCATAAAAAACTGTCAATTACGACGATGATTACTACCCGCAAAGACTTTTCAGTGAGCTTTACGTCTACATGTGCAGCTACATCTGTCGTCTCCAAACCAATACACAGTTCTAGAGGCGGAGGAGTACAGCATCCCAGTGTCAATTTAGCCACTCCCTATACGTGGAAGAAAGGCTGTTGCCGACATTCCTCTATTAAATTTCTCTAACTTTACCCTCATGAACAGTAGGCATGATTCACCTGTGAGGACGTAATACGGTTTTTGATTAGGCTAGGTATGACTGCAGAATATAACAGCTTACATAAATTCACAACTACTTTTAGATTGCATCTCCCAGTGAATTTTTACTCAATATCAGACGCTTCATAATCAAGGACATTCTGTACACATTGACTGGGCAATAATTTGAGACAAACTTCACTTGTCTTGCGAAAGAAAAGCCGAGACATTTCTATATCTACGGAGTTTTGTCTTGAGCGTTGATTTCACACCACCCTGCTTCGTAATTTGTTACTCTCACTAAACATTTATATCGCGAAGCATTATAGTTTATATTAAATGAAATATAAGATTTCTGTAATATAAAAAAAACGAGTGAATTGTGCCGACTAGATGAGACTGATTTTACTTATGTTCGTGGGCGACTTTTTTAGGGGAGTGAAGGCGAGAGGGGGAAAATGGATAGTTTCATATATTACGCAATGAACTTAATTGTTTGAGAAGAGAAAAGCAGAATAAAACTAATACTAAACGCAGTTGGTCTGCAACTCCTTGAATTATATTGAGAAACAAATAAAAACTAGTATATAGAGTTCAAAAAAGAGATCAATTACTTCCGAAATGAAAGATTAGCAAATGATCTATAACAGGTGAGTTTTTATAAAAACTGCATTCAAGGTGATGCTTTCATCAGTGCTGATGTTTGTTGGAACACCATAGTATGTACTGGAGGCAGTAGGCTCTTGTTTCCTTGCGACCTTTGCACTGACTTACCAATGCAGTTGTAGGGGTATATACAGTTCAACGTAGACTCTGAATCATGATATGACTTGCAATTGTTCATATTAACAATTCTTACTACAAGTGATGAAGATGGTGAAGGTAGTGAGTGACAGATAAATCTTTGGACTGGATGGGGACTGAAATTAGGGCCACAGGATTTATAGTATAGTGCTGACCATCTACGACAAAACTGTATGATATTTTTCAAATATACACATCAAAAAAATTTCCCATCACTCCGCATCCCAGAACTCCTGAAGACAGACGTTGACTCTGGATTCTGTATCACAGACACAATCCCTTTGACTGTTCAGAGATGTCACTAAACCCGCCCAAAGATGTAAACAACCGTGAGCAGCGCCTATTAGACGGAGGCGGCCCGACCAAGCCCCTAGCACGCCGTAGCGGAGAAGCGAGGCAACTGTCCCCCAACTGAAGCAGCTGATCGCCGCCATTTGCAAGGATGAATCCTAGTACTGGGGTTGTGATTTGACGTATATGAGACGCAACAAGAGCAAATTGAAGCACAAATTAAACGTATGTTTGTTTAAGAAAGTACTGAGTATTTGAGTTTATTTTAAAAGTATACTTAAATAAATGAAGTTTGCTAATTTCCGAAATACGTCTGCATAGAGACGCGAAATTTAAGAATGTAAGGCTATTTCCTGACAAGGTGGAGCGAGTTTACATCGAGTTATTTACATTAGATAATTACATGAAACTTTTAAAGTAGCAGACAGTACAATTATTATTTAATTCACGTAATTTTCCTGTTAGGTCCTGTTTGCTTTTTGCCGACTACTGTGTATATTTTGCACGCTTACTTTTGTTTAGCACAGTATTGTCTACACTCGAATTTTGGTATGATTAATTGTAATAACCCATATCACTTTAAATACGGTAGCAATTTCATTGGCACATTAGTTTTTAACACTGATAGCAGCCGCCTGCTGTGGCCGAGCGGTTCTAGGCGCTTCAGTCCGGAACCGCGCTGCTGCTACGGTCACAGATTCGAATCCTGCCTCGGGCATGGATGTGTGTGATGTCCTTAGGTTAGTTAGGTTTTAGTAGTTTTAAGTTCTAGGGGACTGATGACCTCAGAAGTTAATTACCATAGTGCTCAGAGCCAGAGCCACTGATAGCACCTCTAAAAGTGGTTGAGTTTGCAACATTTGATCAAATATTTGACCATTTACGAATTATAATCAGCACCTGACGACACATGTTAAGTATCTAAACGCAATTATTCGACCTACCTCTGACTCATAAAAAAATAGCTCTGAGCACTATGGTACTCAACTGCTGTGGTCATCAGTCCCCTAGAACTTAGAACTACTTAAACCTAACTAACCTAAGGACATCACACACATCCATACCCGAGGCAGGATTCGAACCTGCGACCGTAGCAGTCGCACGGTTCCGGACTGCGCGCCTAGAACCGCGAGACCACCGCGGCCGGCTCTGACTGATACTTAATGTATATTTCATTGCCTTTGTAACCTGGAAAAGGAACGTTCAAAATGATACACACTGGCAGTATTTCCACACTATTTAACCTAGGCCTATATTGCTCGATTTCCAGGACACTATACCTTTTTCAAATGAGTTGGAAATCCAAATACTGTCGGTTTAGCATCGTCCTTCAGTTGACATCTATTTACATAATTTTCCATGTAACAATTCTCTTCAAAATGAAGAGAGCACAGCAAACGATTTTCTGTCGGTTGGAAGTTCTCTCTCCGAGTAGCAACTATCCATTTCCGATTTAGAAACTCGTTTATAAGGGGAAACCTAAACAAAAACAAACGCTCATGATGTTTCTCCATGAAAATACTATATACAAGTAATAGAAAGTAACAAACAACCAGAAATGACTGACCTGTGAAATGTAACATTGTTTCCGTCTTCGTCTTTGCTTCCATCATACTGTTACAATTAAAAGCAGCACACGAACTAACCCTGTTTACGCACTGTTTCCCTGCAATTGGCGGCTTCTATCACGTTCAATGTGGGGACGCGACACTAGCGCCAATGGGCGGTCTAGTTTTCATTTAGTAAGTCTATGGGCTGGACAGCCGATCCAGTCATTCCACCCGGAAGGAGATGCACGTCTCGTGTTGTCTGTAGTTCGACCATGCCCAGTCGGTCAATATCATGGATCGATCGCGTCCGTATTGATACTTTGTGCCTGGAAGGGTTCTCAGCAAGGGAAGTGTCCAGGCGTCTCGGAATGAACCAAAGCGATGTTGTTCGGACATGGAGGAGATACAGAGAGACAGGAACTGTAGATGACATGCCTCGCTTAGGCCACCTAAGGGCTACTACTGCAGTGGATGACCGCTACCTACGGATTATGGCTCGGAGGAACCCTGACAGCAACGCCACCATGTTGAATAAAGGTTTTCGCGCAGCCACAAGACGACGTGTTACGACTCAAACTGTGCACAATGGGCTGCAGGATGCGCAACGTCAATGTCCATGGGGAGGGCTATCTTTGCAACCACGACACCATGCAGCTCGGTACAGATGGGCTCAACAACATGCCGAATGGACCGCTCAGAATTGGCATCATGTTCTCTTCACCGATGAGTGTCGCATATGCCTTCAACCAGACAATCGTCGAAGTCCTGTTTGGATGTAACCCGGTCAGGCTGAACGCCTAGGACACGCTCTTCAGCGAGTGCAGCAAGGTGAAGGTTCTCCGCTGTTTTGGAGTGGCCAACGTATGCTGCTGGTGGTCATGGAAGGCGCTGTTAACGACTGTACGATACGTGAATGCCATCCTCCGACCGATAGTGCAACCATATCGGCAGCATATTGGCGAGACATTCGTCTTCATGAACGACAATTCACGCCCCCATCGTGCACATCTTGTGAATGACTTCCTTCAGATAACGACATCGCTCGACGAGAATGGTGAGCATGTTCTCCAGACATGAACCCCATGGAACTTGCCTGGGATAGATTGAAAAGGGCAGTTTGTGGGCGACGTGATCCACCAACACACTCTGAGGGATCTACGACCAATCGCCGTTGAGGCGTGAAACAATCTGGACCAATAGTGTGTTGGTGAATTTGTGGATAGTATGCCACGACGAATACAGGCAAGCATCAATGCAGGAGTACGTGCTACTGGTTATTAGAAGTACCGGTGTGTACAGCAGTCTCGACCACCACCTCTGAAGGTCTCGCTATACGGCGGTACAAGATGAAATGCGTGGTTTTCATAAGCAATGGAAAGGGCGGAAATGACGTTGATCTCTATTCTAATATTCTTTACCGGTTCCGGAACTCTTGGAACCGAAGTGATGCAAAACAAGAGTCCTGCGTATAACGACATAACGGATAATAAGAGCAGTGTTCAATAACTCATGCAAAACCTTTGTTTTTGAAGCAGGTCGATATTATTCAAGATTCCGATACACCATAATATTCTCCACTCTTTTGGCTGCAAAATCCTATTTTCCAACAAGATCTGCGTTAAATCGACGGCTTTGCGCCACTTTTCTGTGACGGCCTGTATGATCACATAATACTACTCCATTGGTCGCCGTCGGAGCCAACGTCTTGCTGCATCAGTATCCTCCCCATCATCGTTGTACTGCTTCGTGGGTAGGGGGGGGGGGGGGGAGGGGGTGCGAGAACCTAACTGTTGGAAGAACAGTTCAATTAAGTTTTCTAGCTCCTATAGGGCGTATATATTTGTATGGGGTCTTGCGTTGTCATGGAGCGAAAAGTTCGTTTGCATTTTTGTGGTGGCCTACACGCTACAGTCGTTTCTTTAATTTCCTGAGGGCAGCACAATACAGAGCTGATGATGGAGGACATCATACAGAATGGCCCCTTCAAAGTCACCAAAGAGCGACTGTGGGTGCAGCATTGAACTTTATCTTCGGAGGAGAGGTGGTGTGACGCCACTCTATGGATTACCGTTTCGTTTTCAGTACGAGGTGATAAACCGATGATTCATCGTCTATGATGATGTTTGAAAAAAATTGCTACGATCAGCCTCGTAACGCGCTATCAGTTCCGTTAAATGGTTATTCGTTGCTCTATAAGGTCATCTGCTGTCTGCCCCCGGTATCTCAGTGGTCAGCGTGACCCGGGTTCGATTCCCGGCTGGGTCGGAGAATTTTCTCCGTCCAGGGACTGGGTGTTGTGCTGTCTTCATCATCATTCTATTATCTTCCTCACCGACTTGCAGGTCACCGAAGTGGCGTCAAATTGAAAGACCGGCACCCGGCGAACGGTGTGCCCGACGGGGGACCCTATCCATACGATTAAAGAAATAAATTGTCATCTGTTAGAGAGGGGTGGGGGGGGGGGGGAGGGGAACCCAACGTACACACCCTTCTGAATACCCCAACTCGTGGACGAGTCTTTCAGCACTATCAACAGAGACATTTTGTTCAGCGCGGGGTGTTTGAATGCAATCTGTCAGTCATCTCGAATGAGAGTGTCCGCACGTTCCAACAGTGCGGGAGTCACAGATGATGCCGGTACGAGGGAGCTTGGTTTGCGCTCTCTTTCAGCGATGATGACAGGCGCCTCACCCAACTGTTCGTTTGTTCACTATCAGGTCTCCGTAGACATTTTGCAAACTCCTATGAGTACCGGATACGCTCTGGTCTTCCGTCCAAAGACAGTCAGTGACAACTCTTTGCTTGGAACGCAGTTCCGTACAGACGCCACTTTGAAGGCTATGTACAGCGCCGCCAACTACCGGAACTTCATGAAACTATGATGGCTAAAGCGTCAATATTCAACGACGTTCCACAACAAATTCCGCAATTTCAACCGAAATTGGCCGAGAAAAAAGATGTGTTGCATTACTTACTGGACACCTGCCGTGACTCTATTAAACGGGCTTCCTCCATCTCTGCTGTCAGTACCTGGTCATCGAGTGTAGCATGAAGTGTCTGTCACTTATCTCCGTTTTTTATCTTACTGTAGTAGGAAGAAACACCGCTGCAATGATGAAGAAGTTGAATTTTCATCAGGTCTAAGCCCCTCAGTACCAGACGGCTGACCTGCGAATTCACCAGTGTTTCCAGATTACGACATTTCAAAGAATCCAGTGGCTCACCGTGAGCAGCTGTTAGTCGGCGAGGGTATCACATATCATACCCCTGTCTCTTCATTAAAATATTTTTCATGAATATTAGAAGCACTAGGAGCATATATTAGCCAGCCGAGGTGGCCGAGCGGTTCTAGGCGCTACAGTCTCTTAACCGCGCGACAGCTACGGTCGCAGGTTCGAATCCTGGTTCGGGCACGGATGTGTGTGATGTCCTTAGGTTAGTTAGGTTTAAGTAGTTCAAAGCTCTAGGGGACTGATGACCTCATAGTGCTCAGAGCCATTTGACCAAGCATACGTTAAAATAATCTGCAAAAACAAATGACTCTTCTGTTTACAATAACCATAAATCAGACGTATTGCTGTTTTGAAAGGTAATTATATTCCATATCCGACCCGTCTCTTTCACGCACAGCGTTTCACCAATTGGGCCACTCCCACTCTCTAACTCAAAGCTACAGTCATTAGCTCTCTCCTCATTTCTCGACGTCACTGCGGCTTAGTTAACGTAGTATATCTTGCAATTATTATGTCATGAAGAACATTCATTTCCCATAATGAAAGAGAAGCAAAACATTGGGACATAGGATGAAGAAAGGCACAATATCAACATACATTTGGCACTAAAGCCATTGAGACAGAGCACAAATTTGCCCTATATTGAGGTGGAGCAATAAATATCCCACGCCATTTTTGAAGTACTATCCTCGCATCCCACTGAATAGGACGAAACCATCTACACCAACGTCTACATCTACATGACTACTCTGCCATTCACACTTAAGAGCCTGGCAGAGGGTTCTCCGAACCACCTTCAGACTATTTCTCTACAGACTCTCTAACAGAATTTGGGAAAAAGGAACGCTTAAACCTATCTTTTTACGAGCTCTGATTTCTCATATTTTATTATGATGATAATTTCTTTGTATGTAGGTTAGTGACAATAAAATATTTTCGTTTTCAGAGGAGAAGGTTGGTGAGTGAATTTCATGAAATGATCTCGTCGCAATTGAAAACGCCTTTGTTTTAATGTCATCCCAACTCGATTATCATATGCGTGACACTCTCTCCCCTATTTCGCGATAACACAACGAGCTGCCCTTCCTTGAACTTTTTTAATGTACTCCGTCAATCCTGTCTGGTAGGAAGCCCAGAGAGTACAATAATATTCTAGCAGAAGACGAACAAGCATAGAGGACACAGCCTCTTTTTTAGACGTATTGCACTTTCTAAGTGTCCTACCAATAAAGCACAGTCTTTGGTTTTGCCTTGCACACAACATTATCTATGTGATAGTTCCAGTTTTAAGGTGTTCGGAATTGTAATTCATAAGTAATTTCTCGAATTCACAGTGAGTCGTGGCTGGCTCATGCTATGCGCTGGATTAAACCTTCGTTGCGATTCTGTGTTTAGTCTGCCGCGGTTATCGCGGTTATGCTGTTATCCTCTCCTTCCGCGGGTGGCAGTAGCGGTGTGTATCCATATTCGGACCTTGGACTATCTTTGACCTGGAGCTTATAGTTTCCGGCTGGGCGGTTTGCGGCCAGTCGTCCGGTCGGCGTGGAGCAGCGAGGAATTCTCAACGGGACGTAATTTCGCCGGAGCCGCTGGCAGTCTACGCCGTGTCAGAGTGTGAGGCGCTGTCCCCATTGCTACGAGGTCCGTGGCTCACCGACCCTGGACACGAAGGTTGAGTTTTGATTTAACCTTCCAGCAAGTCAAGACTGTTCACATTGTGTCGTCTGGAGTTCGTTGTCGGCTGTTGGGATATTCCCGTGAGCAACAACGTGGTTTTCAAGTTGGAAAATTCTAGCCACCCTTCGATGGAGTTTCACTGTATTTGGTTATTTGAA
The DNA here is from genome assembly GCF_023897955.1 of Schistocerca gregaria. Taxonomy (NCBI): domain Eukaryota; kingdom Metazoa; phylum Arthropoda; class Insecta; order Orthoptera; family Acrididae; genus Schistocerca; species Schistocerca gregaria. The sequence goes on along the minus strand of NC_064925.1, from coordinate 437,735,580 downwards.
TTGAAGTGCACCAGTGGAATGTTCTGCCTTGTGGCCGTTAACGTTCCGGTTACCTTCCCTCGCTGTTGACGTAAATTTCAGGCAGTGTAGTTTCCTCATCGTGTTGTTGCTGTTCAGCACAGTGTGTAGTTTGACAGCTCGATGTATGAGTGGTTGTGAGCGCCAATATACGTTGTTCCGTGGAACTCCCTGTTGTGCCCTGGTCAGGTGAAGTGGAAGTTATCTTGTCCGTGGGTCCGTTGACTGTCGGTCAGTTGGGTTGTCGTCAGATCGTGAATGGTTGGCCCGACTGCCTGTCCCACTTAAGCGAGCGTTAGTGTTTGACTTCGAGGCCGACCCTCGAAAATCTGAGCGCCATTGCGTGTACTGCCCTTTTTTTAATTTGTTCTTTTTCTTTGTGCTCGTATGGCTTCTAGCCGATTTTTTAAAATTAGATTTGTTTTTCTTCTAAGGCCTTCAGCCTAGTTTAAAGAGCTGTTTCATGTAAGACCTTTGGCATTTTAATGGTTTTAATGTCGTTGAATTTTAAGTGTTGGACCTTCAGCTGATTTCGAGTTAGAGTTGTTTTGCTCTAAATTAAAGTTCTGTTTCACGTAAGCCTTTGGTACTTAAAAAATTAATGTTATGGAGTTTTAAGTTTTAGGTCTTCAGACGTTTTGAATTTAACTTGTTTGCTCTTGAAGGGTCTGATGCTTTGGGCCTTCTGCCTAACTAAAGAACTGTTTGAAGATAAGGTTTTTCCTATAAAATTTCTCATTGTTTTTGCGTTTTGAGTTATTGGCCTTCAGCCGTTTATAAATTAAGGTGGCTTTCAGCCGGTAATTAAGTTCCAAATATTAAAGCTGTGTGTTTAAAATTTTCTTTGAGGGACTATTGTAATGTTTGACCAAAAAATAAAGTTGTATGTTCGAGTGTAACTGACAGCCCCTTATTTTGGCCCCTTTCCACAAATTAAACTACCTGTCCTGTCCTGCGGGATTAGCAGGGTGTTTCACACAGCCTTTAAATTTGTGTGACTTATCGGATTTCTTTCTGTACTCATCTGGATGACCTCACACTTTTCGTTATTGACAGACAATGCCACTTTTCACACAATTTAGATATCGTACCTACGCGATTTTGCAGTTCGTTTTGATATTCTGGTGACTTTACTGCACGGTAGATGACAGCATAATCTACAAATGACATAAGAGGAGTGTTCAGATTATCTCTCAAATCATTTCTACATATCAGGAACACGCTTACTTAGTGAACTCCGGATATCACTTCTGTTCATTCAAAGATTTTTCCATCGATTGCTACATACTGTGACCTTCCTGAGAGGAAATCACAGATTGAGTCGCACAACTGAAATGCTACTCCATAGGCACGCAGTCTTATAAGAAGTCTCTTGTGAGGAATGGTGTGAAAAGCCTTCTGGAAATCTGGAAATATGGAATTAGTTCGAGGTCCCCTGCAGATAGGACTCATTACTTTGTATGAATAAAGAGCTAGTTGTGTTTCACAAGAACAATATTTTCTGAGTCCTTGCTGCCCCTGTGTGTCAAAAGACAGTTACTTTCGAGTTAATTCACAATGGTCGAACATAGTATATATTACAAACTCCTGTTCGAAATATAAGTTAGAAATATGGATTTGTAATACAGCGAATGACTCTTTATTTCCTGTCTTGAGTACTCGTGTCATCTGTGCAAATTTCCAGTCTTTTGCTATAGTTGTTCATGGAGGGAGCGGAAATAATTTAGTATGGTTAAAATAAAATGTGATAACCACTTTTACCATTTACATGTGTTATATGTAAATTGGTTCTTCCCCTAGCTTGGTTTAGAGCTTTCACCATGGGCTTGGATAGCTCAGTTGATTGTACTTCACAAGCGGAAGACGAGGAGCCATGATGGAGTTTAACGATGACCTGTTATTATATCTACTGTATTTTTCGTCTCTTTCTTTCCGATGGAATGTTCTAAACAACTACCGAAATGGAGATAATAGCCCAACGATTGTCTGGAGGTTATACGACCCAGTATAAACTCATCAGTTCCTGTGGGTTGACACGCTTCCTGGTTCTTAGATAAAACTGTTAAAGACTGGAGGTAAAATCTTATAGATCGTTAGGCTGCGTTATGATCCTCTTGAATATATATCTTACAATCAACATTTCGCTCGCCTAACCGGAGAAACCGGAAAATGCTGAGGAAGACCCCAACAGCGAAGTTGGAACGTCGATTTTGAAGACTGAGGTAGAAGAGCAACATGTAGTGCCCAAACAAACCTTCAATGACAACTGCCAGGAAAGCCTTTTGACTTAATAAAAATAAGGAGTAGAGTAGTAAACGTTTGGAGCCTTTCAAATGGCTTAAATGTCGAGGGTTAGCACTACCAAGTTTTGTGGAATAGGATTAAGAGCTGAAAGCAGCGTTGCGGATAGAAAATGTCAGAATAAGGTCTGTCGGAAGACCTGGAGAAATGTGGTGAATCTGTAAACCAAATCACTTACAGAACGCGACAGGATCAAGAATACTGCTCCGTTGTCAGGAGTCCTTATCAAGTAAGCTGGACAGCAGACATAGGACGAAAATCAATGACATGTGTGATTAGCCCTTATTGAAGTGCAGTGGAAACGCTCAGCTAAGTGTATGTCTTCTCGCGTAACGCTACAAAGAAAATTTAGAGATCTGCTATTCGAAGAAGTATATGAAATAATTTTGCTGCCCCCGACATACAACTCAAAATAGGACATTTAGGCTAAGGTAAGTGACTGATTTACGAATTTAAAGCGACAACTTTCCCTTTTTCCACATACAAATGATATAATTTACAAACTCACTAATTCTAAAAACTATGTACAGTACTATGAGTTTCTCAAATATGTATATAGGTACTGACCAACTGTAATTTGTCATTGCGAAAACTTACTGTCCTTTACCGTTCTGTTGTTCCTCTGTTACTTCCACGAGCTAGCCTCCTCGAGTTCAACATCAGGAAGAAGACCGTTGCAAAGCCGCAGAAACTTTCTAGGATACAGTAATATACCTGTTCTTGGTGTTGTTTTTATGGTCCTTATTCAAAAGACTAGTTTGATGCAGTCCTTCACGCTACTCTATCCTGTGCAAGCCTCTTCATCTCCGAACAGATACTACTACCTACATCCTTTTGAAGTTGCTTAATATATTCATCTCTTAGTCTCCCTCTGCATTTTTTTGGCATCCGCACTTTCCTTCAGTACTAAATTGATGGTCCCTTGGTATCTGAGAGTGTGACGTTTCAACTGATCGCTTCATTTAGTCAAGTTATGACATAAATTTCTTTTCTCCATAATTCTGTTCGGTACCTGCTCATTGGATACTTGATCTACTCGTCTTACCTTCAGCATTCTTCTCTAAAACCACATTTCAAAAACTGTTCTTTACTTGCCTGAACGGTTAGCCGTCCATATTTCATTTCCATACAAGCCTACACTGCAGGAAAATAACTTCGGAAAAAAATTTTCCTAACACTTAAGTCTGTACTCAGTGTTAAGAGATTTCTCATGGCCAGAAACGCTCCTTTCCAATTCAGCTATCATCAGTTATATTCTTTGCCCAAATAGCAAAAATCATCTACTGTTTTTAGTGTCTCACTTACTAACCTAATTCTCTGAGCATCCGCCTGATTTAATATGATTACATTCCATTACTCTTGTTTTGCTTTTGTTGATGTTCATCTTGTATCTTCCTTTCAAGACACTGCCCACTTCATTCAACAGCACCTTCCTAGTCCTTTGTTGTTTTCGACAGAATTACAATGTCGTCGGCAAACCTCAAAGTTCTTATTTCTTTTCCTAGGACTTTAATTCCTACTCCAAATTTTTATTTTGTTTCATTTACTGCTTGTTTAAGGTACAGATTCAATGACATCGAGGACAGGCTGCAACGCTGTCTCACTCCCTTCTCAATTATTGCTCCCCTTTCACGCCATCCATTTTCTTTTTGCAAGTTATGTACAACCTTTTCCTCATTGTATTTTAACCGTGCTAAACCCTCATACTTTCTTAATTCCAAAGAATGTATTGTAGTCGACACTGTCAAAAGGTTTTCCCATATCTACATCAGCTGTAGACGTAGGTTTGCTTTTCTTACTCGTATCTCCTAAGACAAATCGTAGGGTCAGTAGTGCCTCGCGTATTCCTACATTTCACTTCTACATCCATATTCCGCATGCCACCGTACGGTGTGTGGCAGAGGGTACGTGTGTACCAGTATCACTTCTCCCTTTTGCTGTTACAGTTGCGTTTGCTTCACGGGAAGAATGATTGCTGGTAAGACTCCATGTGGATTCGAATCTGTCTAATTTTATTTTCATGATGTTTTCTAAAGATATACAGAGGGGGACGCAATATATTGGATATCCTAGGAATGTACACTCTCGGAACTTTTAGCAATAGACCATAACGTGATGCAGTATGCTTCTTTTGCAATGTTTGCCGGTGAAGTGAGCATTTCCGTAACGCTGTCACGGTTAGTAAACGAATTTGTAACGGAACGTGCTGCTGTTCTTGGGATCTTCCCCATTTCCTTTGTCAATCCTATCTCCTACGATTTTCACACTGATCAGAAATATTCAAGTACTGGTTGAACGATTGTTTTGTGAGCTAGTTCCTTTGTTGGAGGACTAAATTTCCTGAAGATTCTTTCAATGAATCTGTCTGACATCTGCTTTACGAATCCTGCCTCGGGCTTGGATCTGCGTGATGTCCTTAGGTTAGTTAGGTTTAAGTAGTTCTAAGTTCTAGGGGACTGATGACCACAGATGATAAGTCCCATAGTGCTCAGAGCCATTTGAACCAATCTGCTTTACGTGCGATTAATGTTATGGGCTCCTTCCACTTCATATCGTTCCGCACTTGTATTTCTAGATAAGAGGGGGTAAAAAAAATAGAATTGTCATGGTCAGAGCTTGTGTAGTACGCATTGCTCCCGCTAGGCACGTATAGAGCGAATCAGTGCCAGTTGAGTGCCGCCTGTGTTGTCGACCTGGCTTGTCCTGTTCATCTGCAGTGGTTTTTTTTTTAGGGCTGTTTTGTTCTTAATTTGCTTTTTATGTTATCAAATTTAAGTGAACAACTTACGGCTGTGAAATTTTGATTTCTAGACGATAAAAATGCTGCTGAAACAGTTTTAATGTTGAAAAAATGACGCCGTATCAACTGATGAGAAATCTCGTGCTGGACGTCTATCAGCTGCCCGAGTCGACGAAAATATTGCAAAAATTGAGAGCTTGTGCTCACGGACTGTTGACCGACAGTTAGAGATTAGTGGTTTATCTTGGAGCTCGTTTCGTCAAAAAAACACCCGCTTTGTGGCACACAGGAAACTGGTTCTTCCATCACGACAACGCACCTGCACACACAGCACAGTTTGTGGCTAAAAATGGCATGGTTCCTTGCCCCGCGTTCCTTACTCGCCTGACCTGAATCGATGCGGCATTTTCTTATTTCCCCGCATAAAAAGGGGCATGAAAGGACAAGGATTTGACAACATTGCGAAGTCAAGAAAGAAACGAGGGAGGATGACTAAAAAAAAAAAAGTGCTTTTGACAGAGGAAGCACCGGTGGGACAAATGTATTAGTTTTAATGGAGAGTATTTTGAAGGGAGTAAGATTGTTTGTAAACAATTTAAAAATATGTAGCATGTAAAAAAATAATTCCCGTTTTTTAGTCACCCCCTTGTGTTTTATGGAAGTAATTGCTTCTAGTGAGTATTTGACAACTTTGTATTCGTACAATAAAGGATTTACGTTGAGGGTCAATTGTGGCTCCTTCCACCAAGCGTCGATCATCGGCAGGTTTTCCTTCTTTTCGCTACGGTTTCCAGCGTCACAAATTCTCAGTGTACAACATTATCATCTGCCAAAATCCTTATGAAGCTTTCGACGTAATCTAGCAGGCCATGTATAAACATTTTGAAAAGTAATGAACCTATAACACTTCCCTGGGTCATTCCCGAAGTTACTTTTACTTCCGAAGACGTCTCTCAATTCAGAATGACATGCTATGTTCTGTTTTCTGGAAACTCTCAAATCTGGTCGCACAGTTATTGTGATATTCGATACGTTCGTATTTTGTTCATAAGGCGTCAGTGTGGAACTGTACCGAATGCCTTTCGGTAGCGAAGGAGCATGGTGTCCACCTAGGCGCCTGCATCTAATGTTTTCTGTGCTTCTTCGACGAAGACAAGAAACTGAGGTTCATACGGTTGGATTGTGTTGGGTTGTTTCGGGGAAAGAGACCAGACAGCGAGGTCATCGGTCTCATCGAATTAGGGAAGGATGGGGAAGGAAGTCGGCCGTTCCCTTTTCAAAGGAACCATTCGCCTGGAGAGATTTAGGGAAATCACGGAAAACCTAAATCAGGATGGCCGGACGCGGGATTGAACCGTCGTCCTCCCGAATGCAAGTCCAGTGTCTAGGTTCATACGGTCGTCGGATTCAGAACCCAGGTTGGTTCCTACAGAGAAGATACTCCTGAATCAAAACAGGTTCCCCCCCCCCCCCCACCCCCACCCCGAGGTCTACTTTTACCAGTTTTTTCATTATTCTGTAAATAATTCGTGTTAGTATTTTGCAATTGACATCTCGGTAATATTCAAACTATCAACAGCTGCTTTCTTTGCAGTTAGAATTAGTATATTCTTCTTGAAGTCTGTGGGCATTTTGCCACTGTCATACATCTTGCGCAACAGATGGACTTAATTTCTTGGCTTGCTCACTGAACGGGAACTGGCGGATCTCAGGGAATGTCTTCTACTCCAGGAGATTTGTTTGGATTTGGGTCTTTCGGTGCTCTATCAAATTCCTCTCGCAGTATAATATTTCCTATCTCATCTACGTCCTCTTAGCTTTCAATAATATTATGGTCAAGTTCATTTGCCTCTTATAGCCTCTCTATTTACTCCTTCCACGTCTGAGCTTTCCTTTCTTTGTTTAGCACTGATTTTCACCTGAACTCTTGGTATTGATACAACTCCTTTTCTTTCCTCCATGCGTCTGTTTGATTTTGTTATAGCGTTAACTATCTTTTTACTAGTTGCATGTGCTTCTATATCCCTACATTAATCGTCTAGTCATTCCTGGTTAACCAATTTGCACTTCCAGTCAATCTCATCTTTAGACGTCTGTATTCACTTTCGCTCTTTCATTTGCTTCGTTTTTAAGTTCTCTCTTTTCATAAATTAAATTCAATATCGCCTTTGCTATCCAACCAATTCTACAAGGCCTCACCTTTTACCAATTAGATCCTCTGCTGCCTCCACTATTTCATCTCTCACAGCTACCCACTCGTCTTCTACTGTATTCATTTCTCCTATGAGTACTTTATTTCTGAATGACACTGACTGCGAAGATCTCGTACAGACCTAAAAGTCGCACCTGCCTTTGTCGGTCCTCAATCCTGCAAGTCGCCTCTACCGGATCGACGTTTCCAGGCATCGCAACAAACTGCCGCCGACACTTTCTGACCGCCGCTTCTGTGAAAGGGCTTAAGGTATCACAGGAGGAGCACAACTTCCAGTTTAGACACCAGTTTCAGGTGATTGTCAGGACAGGCCATCTCGTGGGTGGACTGTACTGCTAGTTGGAGGACGGGAAATACGTTGTACGTGTTATGGCAGACGTTGTTGGTCACTGAGTTTCCGAAGCCTCAGCTATCGACGAGACCGCATTCTTAACTCCACTATGTGAGTAGAACAGCGTGTAGCCTTGGCAGGAACAGGAGTTAGGGCAACTCTGAGCGTGAAATTTGAAACGGGACTTGGAAACAAATACAGTCTCAACCAATAACCATAATACAAGGGACATACTTATGTATATGCAGAAAGTTTCTATTGGCTTTATAGTTTTTAGCACCAACTGGTAGTGCCACAGTGCCTTAGCCGCTAAACATCTCGAGGAAGGCGTAAAAAATATTCAGTTTCCTCTTACAAAATAGGGTTGATACCATATCGCATCTCACAAAGCATACTAAGTTTCGAACCCAGATCTCCAAACTGCGAAAGGAATATTCTGATTGCAATAGCTATACGGGGTCAGTCCCTACTCCAATTCAATTATGGAGGCTCTTCCTAGATATATCTTATTTTGGTATAACCGTGATTTGAGGTGACTCGTAGGGGAAAGTTCAAATGGCTCTGAGCTCTATGGGACTTAACATCTTAGGTCATCAGTCCCCTAGAACGTAGAACTACTTAAACCTAACTAACCTAAGGACATCACACACATCCATTCCCGAGGCAGGATTCGAACCTGCGACCGTAGCAGTCCCGCGGTTCCGGACTGCAGCGCCTAGAACCACACGGCCGCCACGGCCGGCCACTGGTAGGGGATGTACACTCAAGTTCAGTGACAAGCAGAGCACTTAGAACAACTAGACATTGGACATTCATATTCACAGGACTCAGTTCATCACGAGTACTGTTGCCTAGTAGGCACAAAGTCCGCCGTGGGTCCTGACAACTTGGTCCACGCGTGGTGGCATCGACGCGTATATGGCTCGAAGGGCATCCTGTGGTACAGCCGCCCATGCTGAGTTCTGCTACCTCCAAAGTTCATCTGTGGCAGTCGGCATTTGGACACAGCACTGCACCCATCCTTTCACAATATCCCACACATTACCGATTGTCGACAAGTCTGATGGTCTAGTAGGCTAGGACGAAAGGCTGGCCAGGTACCAAGGAGGCACGTGTTCGTGCAAAACATGTGGTCGCGCATCGTCTTGCTGAAAAATGGCGTCTGGGGTGTTGTGAAGAATGGTTATGGCTACCGGTCGCAGGATGCATTCACGTAGGTCTCACTGGTCACAGTGAACTGGACACTCACCAACTGTTCAAATGGTTCAAATGGCTCCGAGCACTATGGGACTCAACTGCTGTGGTCATCAGTCCCCTAGAACTTAGAACTACTTAAACCTAACTAACCTAAGGACATCACACACATCCATGCCCGAGGCAGGATTCGAACCTGCGACCGTAGCAGTCGCACGGTTCCGGACTGCGCGCCTAGAACCGCGAGACCGCCGCGGCCGGCTCTCACCAACTGTGATTTGTGGTTGTACCCAATAGCACTCAACGCTATAAGGCGTCGAATTGGTGTTGAATGTGTTAGGCGAATGCAGTAACTGTGATACCACTCCCATTTTATTTGTCGAACCAAAATGCGGCCACTATTTTCAAACAAACTGAACTGGGATTCATCCGAAAACAATTCATCAGAAAACCCTATTGATGCCATTCCTGCCTCCAGTGACGTAGTTCTATACACCATTGCCGTCTAGCATGTTTCTATACATTCTTCGAAGGTAGGCGGGGAAGTGGAAGACGAGCACGTAGCCAATGCTGTAATAAATGCGACGGACTGTCATCCTTGACAACGTATGTTGTGTTCCACTGTTCCACTGTTGCGCCACAGCCGAGGAGGATGCAGATCTGTCGTGCAATGCCATTCAGATGAGGTGTCGATCTACTCAGGGGGGCGGGGGGGGGGGGGGTAGGTGGGGAATCTGTGTGCTGTGACATGACTCATCTCGTCGTGTTCTACGGCCTTCCGTGAATCATTCTGCACACTGCTGCTAGACTGCCGAAGCGCTTGGTCCTACAAGAGGAGCAATTTCCCGAAGTGATACACTCTCTCATGTCAATGATGCGCCATTTTTCAAACTCACTGATTTGACGGTACGCTTCGCGCATACGGCTGCGAGGCGTCCTGCACGTCTGCTCAAGTCACAATGATCCATTGTCTTCTGTTTATTACGCCAACCAGAGTCCCAGGCCCGTTTTACCGGTATGGAGTATAGTAATGTAAATGTCCTGTGAATATGAATGTCCCATCTCTAGTCGTTCAAAGTGTTCCATTTTGTTTTCTGAACCTGAGTGTATTTAGGATTTATTTTGTTTGTTACTCCAGTTACGTTCGTATCCGTGAAAATGCATCCACAACAAAGAAAACCTGTATAATAATAATTATTATTATTATTCCTATAATTTACGTCTATTGTCACAAACTTTTTGTTAACAGATTACCGGTTTCGGTCCATAATGACCATCATCATCAAAGTCCTAATGTAGTACAACTATAGTGGCGTAGATTAGGACTTCGTTTTTATAAAACAGATCTGATTATGGTCATTATAGGCCGAACCGGTAATCTGTTAACAAAAAGTTTGTGACCATAGACGTAAATTAAAGGAAACTTATTGTTATACGTTCACTGTTTTATTCACGACAATGTCGTAGCTTGTGAAAAATGATTCCGCGTGGCTCAGTGACCTGGTGTAAGTCTTTTAGTTGGACGCCACTTCAGGAATTTGCGTTTCCGTAACCTACCCGAGTAGTCCTATTGCTTAGCGTGAAATTTTGAATCACGTGTTCTTCCTGGCGAGTTTTCAGATCGTTGTGAGGTGAAGGATAGGTTAAAGACATGCTGAAATATTCTGTGGTCTGGCTGGAATTAAAACCCGCGACCTTTAGGGTTCCAGGAATAGACACCCAGACCCGACAACAAAGCCAGTAATATATACATAATCTCCAGGGTAATGAATTATCTCTCGGACCGAAGTAAATCTACTGTGACGCGGCTTTCAGTCACTGCAGGAACTGTTCAGCTTAGCATTGTTGCACCTTTCTTCTACTACAGTCAGTAAACGTGTAGCGAGGCGCATTTTAACGAACTGATCTTCAGTAAACGTATCAGTACTGTTGGTTCGTTAGAAACGGAGACATCTTGGCCTTAGAACTGCCTTAGAGCTTCATCCTAGAGCTGATCAAAGATGCTAGGGCTGAATTTACAGCTCTCGGGTACCACTGCAGCTATCCTCTCCATCTGAGTCTTAGAATGATGGACAGCTGAGCTCAGTTATGTACGTCGTGAGGGGGTGGCGGCATACTCGTTTGTTTCGTATTACAGTTTTGATTTTCTCAATTAATTCACACAGTCAGGTTGTACAACTCAACATGCGTTTAGACAACGTAACTGATGCTCATTTATACTTATCTGGACGTTTTCTTTAATCCGTTGACTAATTCAACAATCATTTCTGTGCTCATATCTAAGTGTATCATTTCATTTCCAATTCCATCCATATATGTCAAGGTACTGTCGTACATGTTTAAAGACCAATTTGAACTTTTCTGATCTTTATGATTATTTGTATTAACTAGCCAATGATTGGAATCACATTAATGAATCTTAATAACAAACAAGGTTTTATTGTGACCTTTAGTTTCATTCCATACTTTGATGAAACCATTTCTCATGATATGTATGTGAGCTATGTTGCCCATATATCACGTTTAATGAAGTCACCCCTTTTTACATTCAGTTGTTTGATTGTTTCCGTTGTGACACTATTGCTTAAAATTCCACATGATCTTATGAGGAGCGGTCTGTTCGCTGAATATGTCATATCTTGTTAGTATCACACTGGTATGCTAAATGCTCAACTGTTGTTTGACAGTGTATCACTATTCACATGCAGCTCTTACGGAGAGCGGTCTGTTCGTTGTATAGGTCATATCTTGTTAGTATCACACTGGTATGCTAAATTCTCAACATTTGTATGACAGTGTACCACTATTCACATGCAGCTATGACAAACACGAGACAGAATCAAGTAGAGCTGAATTCAAACAGGAGCACTAAGAGTAAAGTGTGAATTGCTGTGTTAGTGAATGTAACAGTTTTGTTTCCAAACAATACACACCGCACATACCGTTGACATTTACACTGTTGTACAGACATTATCAGTACAATATGTACACAGATATAAATGGGATAATAAATTAAACGAGCCATCGAAGATAACGGATTTCGTATACTTCATTAGTCAGAAAGCATCCCTGAACCACCAGCAGACTTTTGAAGATAGAGTTAGGGTGCCCATTGTATACTCGCTAAGTGTGGTATCAAATGGAAACGTTTATATTCCCACTCAAACATTTTTTGACCGAGAAGTATGATACCACTTTTAACCATCGACGTACCACCTGCAGTCGGTTTAATACGATCGTAAGCAGTATAAAACTCATATCCACTGAGAACAGGTTTCATGTCAGGAAACGTCAAACAGAAAAAACAGCAAATGTGGCTCTTTAGCTTTTGGAATTTGGAATCCAAAATACTAGAAGCTCGGTTCAACCTATGACGTATAAAGTGGTCTGTGAAACTTCCTGGCAGATTAAAACTGTGTGCCGGACCGAGAATCGAACTCGGAGCTTTTGCCTTTCGCGGGCGAGTGCTCTACCTTCTGAGCTACCCAAGCTCTACTCACGCCCCCTCCTCACAGCTTTACTTCCGCCAGTACCTGTGTAAAGCTGTGAGGACGGGGCGTGAGTCGTGCTTAGGTATCTCAGACGGTACAGCATTTGCCCGCGAAAGGCAAAGGCTGACCGTTCGACTCTCGGTCCGGGACACAGTTTTAATCTGCCAGGAAGTTTCATATCAGCGCACACTCCGCTGCAGAGTGAAAGTCTCACACTGGAAACTGATTTGTATCGCAATGATTCACACGTTTCTTATCACATCAGACAAGAGTTTTCTGCATTTCGTTCGGAAGTGCCCCAGAATATGATACTGTGCGTTGTGACGTCACAGATACCGTAACGCTCTGAGTCTACCTTCACGTTAACGTATCCCAACGCGAACACAGTAAAAAGACTTTTCTTTGAGCACGCCAGCAAAATACCGTCCTGGTGACATTAAAATAGAATCGTTATTTTACTCGGACTGCACAACTCTAAAATTAAAAAATTAAAATATTTTTCAATTTCCTACTCTGCTGAGTAGACTTTTACAGCAGTGAGTGCATATCATCAAAGCTGTAGCATACAGTACTTTGTTTCATGGAAAAGTTTTCACAGATCTCGTTCAGCAATAGCTACAACTGGAACAACCTTTCTGCCCAGTAATTGGGTACTGATAGTCTTTCCTCCGAAACGAATTTTGCTCATTGAGTTTATTTTGCGCCCGCTCTCTACAGGGAAAGATTTGTTGCATTGGCCTGCAGAGAACCATATCAACCAACGCGAGCAGTGAAGCGTTCGCCGATGAAATTGTGTCCGGGCGTAACAGGAAACTTTTACGGTGTCGCTTTCAGAATAGGAGCGTCTATTCAATTTGTTGGCAGCGACGCGCCTTCGGGCGCTGTGTATACCCAGACATTTTTACTGCCGGAGCGGGGAACAGCGAGAGGAAGAACGGTCTCGCACAGTTTACATCGAACGGGCAGGAGGAGGCATTTCGCAGTACAGAATTTCAGTGTTCAGTTCAGATGATATGACGTCTGCCCATTTGTTACAGCACGACGTTGTGGCTTATATGCTTGAAAAATCTCATACTGAAGTACTGCCACTCTTCCTTCCTACAATTAAACATTTGTATTTATGTATTTGTGTCTGTGGATATAATCTATACAATTATATAAAGACAAGTGGATGTCTAACGTTATTATCAAAAATCTCGAAATACTTCAAATTTTTACACTGTAATCTAATGAAGATATGGACTGACATATAATATATATTTTTAATTATGTAATATATAAATATACGGTACAGTGAGAACGAGATTTAACTCACCATTAATAATCGCCTACAAATTTTTAACGCTTAACCAGTTTTCATGAAACAGAATACATTTTGTTCCTTACAGTGATGGAATTGTTTTGGATTGCCAAGATTCAACATTATCTAACAGTTTCCATAAACTGATGAGTATGTTTGCTTCAGACTTCTACAGATAATACAGTGGTATGTTTCCAAGAACTTTACGATTTCATTCCTCCAATTCATTAAGAGTTTCTAGTTTTGTGCGATAAATTTCCTGTTTCGGTCACATCTCAGGGGCTTAGGTCAGAATTCCCTTGCTGACCATCCAACGGGTCCACGACATCCGAACCAGCATCGTGGAAAATTGGTGTCGAGCCACACGCAGACAGAATATGATAGGTGAGGCGGCCCCGGTCTTACATGGAGATAAGGTCATTTTACTTGTCCGATGTGGATACAATACCGTGTGTGCAGAATTAGACACAGGCCCACAACTTTCGTGGTTGTCATGCCGCATCACACTGTGATCTTTGGACGAAGTTGGCTTTATTCAGCAAACATCCTCAGATCCTTTGCTGCCCAACAATAGCATTTGTGCCGGTTAACAAACCTCCCAAAATGAAACACGGCACCATCTGACCACACAATATTACTGAAAATCTCGGACGAGTCTTCATGCCAAGCAAGCATCATCTTCCCATACTCCAGGCTTTGATCACAGTGTTCCAGCGATGGTTCCCTGCAGTAATTTGATTTCCATCGACGAAAATGCAACTGTTTCTTCAGAGCAGTTCGGACTGTGTTTCGGGTTTCGCTAGATGCCGGTTTTTGTGATTTCTGAGGACTCCGTGTGAACATTATCTGAACCACTTCCTCATTTTCCTCGGTCCTGGATACCCAGGGTCGACTGCTTCTCCTAAAACTCGCACGTTGACACAGTCACAAACTCTGTGAACACCAGCGGCATCACAGATCAAATATGGCAGGCGTAAGAAATTATTGATACTGAAACTAATAATCAACGGTTGAGGAGCATAAACTCTGCCCCTCTAGTATTTTACAAGTGAGAAAGCAGGATGTCATGCAGAATTCAAACAAAAACCACCATCTCGATTTATAAAGTTACTTGCTAATTTCAACAAAGTCCTTTATCCCAATAGCTGGGAGCGCATGCCAGAAGTACTGTGTTATTATATTCCATAGGATGACCGGTGTCAAGGCAATGTTCTGCAATGGTAGATATGCTCGACTGGTGGAAGTGAGTTTGCGTTTATGCTCATTACACTGGTCCTCCACGGTCCTGATACTGTGATCAAAGTTTGACACGCCACAACTTCAAGTTATACGGTACACACCCAACTTACGCAAATCAAGAACATCCTTTACGGAACGTAGAATGGCCCTGATCTTCGATGGTGGTCGAAAAACATACTTCACATCATATTTCCACAGAACACGACCAACCCTGTTCAAAATTCTCCTTGCGTAAGGCAAAAAGGCCGTAGACTTTAGTGGCCCCTCGGTATTATTATCACTCACTCACTCACCCAGTGCACAGTTGGTCAAATGAGGAACGCACTATAACCATTCTGACGAAATTTGACTTGAGATGGCTTAACTCAGTTTAACGATAAAAAAAAGATAAGAAATATTTTTATTATGTAAAAAATGAATGAATGGATCAAAAAAATGGGAGGTGGGGAGAAATGACTTTAAATATTTATGTTATTTACTCTTTCAGTACGAACTTTGTTGTAGAACCCCTTATTTACGAGTGGTAATAAAAATTCACTTAGACAGAATTAAGCACATTTAAAATTACGTGAACCTTAGCAACCCTCTCATGCTGATAAATTCAAACTAACTGATTAATAACATTTATTTGAAACTTATTTAAATTAAATTTTTCTTACGTATTTCGGCCTTGGCACACATTTTCTAGATGCAGTGGGTTTTTAGTATTTACTGAATTCTTTCCCGGCGTTAGCTATAGAACGCAAGACTGTCTCTGTTAGCATAAAATGGTTAAATATTGCCAAGCCGACCTGAACGTTTAATTATCATTGACAAAACACACTTCACTATACTTTTAAGTTACTTGCTTTAGAAATGGAAAGAGCCAACAGATTAACAACTTCAACGTTAATTATCCGCCTATGAATGCACAAATGTAAAACCAGTAATAAATTCAGTCAGCCTCAGGATCGCTGTAAAATAAAAATATTTTGTAATTCATTGCTAATTTTACCTGGTCCCGATTTACGGGTTTGGTTAATTTTATAGCGGAACAATTTTTTAAATGTGCCGCCGCTGCAAATCGTTCGGTAGCGGCACAGCCCAGCAACACCAACGATAATCGCCAAAATTGCTGAAAATTCTTTAAAGAAATATTATAGATGACATGGGCAAGCTAATTTACATAAGTAATACACTATTTTGATAAATTATAATGTATTTAGACCATAACAATAATCAAAATTACACACCTTGATGATTTCTCCTCTAATGGCGGCTAAAGATAGATACAGACAAACGAAGTCTACACATTCATATAATGCCACGTCACAGGTTCCTCTCTCTCTCAGCTCTAGAGGAAGACGACAAAGAATACACATTATGTAGCGCTTTTTATACTACTGCTGATTTTGAATATCTCTTTGTAATCTTACAACACTATTTTCATCTGTGGCTATATTTTACATTTTTTCATCGCAGATATTAACATATTTCGTAATTACATTATGAGTATAGAAATATTACAATCGTAAATACATCAAGAATATTATTACAGAAAATATTACAATAATAACCAACGTCGTTTACACAAAATTAAATAACATTTTTTGTTAAACAATTACAGTGCATTCGAATTGCTTCATAGCGGCGTACATAGTACAATTAAATGTCATATCATTTTATTAATACTGTGTGTGCTGCCAGGGAACGTTACATCAGGTGACAAACTCTCAGGGTCCCAGATGGCATGAGCCCTGTGAACCAAGGGACGGAGCAATCATTCACGTTGAGCCGGATGGTGACCACTGCAGCATTCACATACAAATCAGTGTGAGTAGGCTTCCTGTAAACAGAATGTCTCAACGTACGTTGAGCATGTCTGTGTCCAGCTCTTCAGGGAAGGGAAGACAGTGTCCTGTTCCACCTCTATTGTGAAACGAATATTACGACATGTGTAGACTTCCACTTACTTTTCTTTCAACGACCGGTACTACTAGCAGACAGATGGAGTTACGATGGGAAACCTGTTGTCTCCTAGTACTACCAGTTTCTTTATGAAAGATTTCGAGGAACGTGCCTTCGCGGCTTGGAAAAAATGGTTCAAATGGCTCTGAGAACTATGCGACTCAACTTCTGAGGCCATCAGTCGCCTAGAACTTAGAACTACTTAAACCTAAATAACCTAAGGGCATCACACACATCCATGCCCGAGGCAGGCTTCGAACCTGCGACCGTAGCGGTCGCTCGGCTCCAGACTGTAGCGCCTAGAACAGCACGGCCACTCCGGCCGGCGACGGCATGGATACCTGAGTGCTTTTTTCAGATATGTTTCGTTGTTTGGCCTCATGGCACTAAGAATTTGAACTACATTTTAGAACACCTGAATTCAGTCCTCCCGATAATTCGTTTCACGATCGAGCTGGAAAATGACTACTGTCTTCCCTTCCTTGATGTGTTGGTCAGCAGTAACTTGGATGGTATGTTGGGGCATGCTGTTCATAGGAACACTATCCACACTGATCTGAATATATATGCTGACAGTTGTCACCATCCGTCTCAACGTGAAGGGGAATTCCGTACCTTGGTTCACAGTCCTATGTCAGATCAAACCCCGAGAGTTTGTCACCTTGTAACCTCCCCCTCACTTATCGATCTTAATGATAGTGAAAAATAAAAACCTCGTGCGCTTAATGGAAATTTGGGAAAAGCAATCATCACCGAAGTTATTTTGTCGGTAAAGAGGGAGGAAAGGGTTACATTTAAATGAAAGGAAAAATGCAAATGAAATTGGTAGAAATTAATTTTGAGAAAAGGGCAAAATTAATAAAGAAAGTAAATGCGCGGTCGTTACGTTAAAAATTAATTGGCGTTAATTAGATATTTTAGATGTGGGGAAAATTACGGTCGTCAGTCCTATGGACAACTACTATAATAACTGAAAATGAAAAATTAATGCACATATAATTAGCACCAAAAGCGCGGCAACTGAAGGTTGACACTTGTATGAAAACTGAATGTTTGTCAGAAGTAATAAATTTCGCTACACTCTGACTTAATTTAGCAAAATAATTAATCAAACCAGAAAATTGGAAGTAAATTTAGTGAGTGAAATTAATAGTGAACTTTGTTTCGGAAGCACTATGCAATTCAATAAAATAAGGATAGTCTTGGGCTACCTCAACAATCATTTCAAAAGCTACTTGAATCTACGCAATTTAGAAATAAGAGATTTAACTTTGAACTTGAATTAAATGATTCTGAACAATTAACAATAGTAAAATTTAGTACGTACCAAGCTGAGCTGCAGTCACAGGTAAGCTAAAATATGGTTACAAAACTCGCACTCTTAATTTCTGCTCGTGTAATCTAAATATTGTAGCCAGCTATGAATACTTTAACTGAACTTTGAAATTAAAGCAGTGAAATGGAATGAGATTACTTTAATGCTGGCGTCTGAATTTCCACGACACACGGGTTCATTTCGGAAAAGGAAGGGACCGTGCTTGGCATTGCAATTAGGACAATGAGCAACAAAGGATCGTGCTAAGTTGCTGTAATTATGTGATGCAACAATTTCAAAAGCTGATGTCTGCCATGCAGTTCTAAAACTTGACGTGCTTTTAGTCTTCTTTGTTGGCTGATTGAAGGTTTGAAGCCGTCGATCGGGGAGGTGGCGACAGTCACTCATTGTCGGCCGTCACTGTTCCAGAAGCTGGATGTTGGCGCGCCTCCTTCTCGACACGGTCACCAGGCGAAACGGGCTCTTGATGTGCGCCAACTAATGCTTCCCGTCCGCGTCACCGTGTCAGAAACTATCATAGCAAGTCGAGCGCAATTGCATGCTGCCAAACCCCGAAAGCGCGGCAACTCGCGGGAGCGTCACACAACACACCTGCTCAACCGCCCTCCTCCAGCCAGAATCTCTCTCTCTGCCCGCGCTCCATGCGGCAGAGTTCCCACTCCCAAAGATCCTAAACACTTTGGTTCTCCACACGACCTATCGATGTAACCGATCGATGAGAGAGAGAGAGAGAGAGAGAGAGAGAGAGAGAGAGAGAGAGAGAGAGTAGAACAGGTACAATATATAAAGACACAGAAATGACATATCTTCAGGTAACAAAACAAGGAAAAAATTTATAGTACAATAGATGGAAATAGGAGGAAATGCATTTCCGGCGTTACAACCTGAGTCAG
Organism: Schistocerca gregaria; assembly: GCF_023897955.1. Classification (NCBI taxonomy): domain Eukaryota; kingdom Metazoa; phylum Arthropoda; class Insecta; order Orthoptera; family Acrididae; genus Schistocerca; species Schistocerca gregaria. The sequence goes on along the minus strand of NC_064925.1, from coordinate 437,716,578 downwards.
CCCATCTCGAATTCACGTTTCGTCAGAATGGTTATAGTGAAACACTGATTTCACCCTTCTTCGTTCTGAAATAGATTTATTGTGTGGGTCAATGCGAGTGAAATAGGAAAGAGTAAATAAGTGCCATTTTATAGTTTTTCTCCAGATTCTGTGACAATTGTAGTTATTTTACCCACATTCGTTTCTTTTAAGACATTTAGCGGTGCTGCACCCGTGGTCTAGGGGTAGCGTCTTTGATTAATAACCAAAACGTTGTCGGTCCCGGTTTCGAAATCCGCCGCCGCTTAACGTTTTGATAACAATCATCGGCCGAAGACATCCGGCATAAGACGTCCCCCTATTTCTACCATCGGCCTTGTCAGAGAAGAATCGGAGGAACGGACGGAGCTTCAGGACACTCACTTGCCCGTCGGGTGGGAAACTGCTGCTAAAGGCGGAAGAATCAGCAATGATCAATGGCATGAGGATGCCGAAGGCAATGGAAACCACTGCATTAAAAACACATAACGTGTACCCACAGGACACGTGGCATGTAATTGTAAGAGTGTCATGATGATCTCTCCATTGGCAAAAAGATTCCGTCCTGGCCCCCAGTCGGATCTCCGGGAGGGGTCTGCCACGTGGGAGGTAACCATGAGAAAAAGACTGAATATCCAACGATGGGATAACGTTCTACCAGTCGGGGCGTCGAATGTCAGAAGCTCGTAGGCGGTAGGGTAGTTATAAGATCTGTAATGGGAAATGCAAAGGCTCAAACAAGAAATAGAGGGGGTCAGTGAGGTGACATAGAAAGAAGACAGGGATTTCTGGTCAGATTAGTATAGGTTAATATCAACAGCAGCAGAAAATGTTATGACGGAAGTAGGATTCGTTATGGATAGGAAGGTAGGACAGAGAGTGTGTTACTGTGAATAGTTCAGTGATGGGGCTGTGAACCCCACTGCTACCTGTAGTGACTTGTAACAGATACATCTTTTGAGGAGCGACCCCGATGTTACGAAAACTATCTTCCATGTTGTTTGGGGCTTGGTTTTGGATGCTATGAGATACGCAAGGAATCTACTTCCGCGAAATCTAAGTCACTTCAAACAACCGAAATTCCACTAACCAAAATATTTCAAATGGCTCTGAGCACTATTGGACTTAACATCGGAGGTCATCAGTACCCTAGAACTTAGAACTACTTAAACCTGACTAACGTAAGGACATCACACACATCCATGCCCGAAGCAGGATTCGAACCTGCGACTGTAGCGGTCGCGCGGTTCCGGACTGTAGCGCCTAGAACTGCTCGGCCACCACGGACTGCTTCCATTAACCCTTTTTTTCTTCAAAATCTTGACGATTTTGTCATCTGGAGTGCAGTACATTTGACTGGGCGCTATTCGAAATTTAATCCAAGGGACAATGTAGATCGAGGTCAGATACACCGTACCTAAATGCGGCACTGACACCTGCAATTTACTCACCTGCACAGACAAAGCCCAGGAATGAGCAAAGCAAAGGAGGTCGTATTACCACCTTTCAGTGAACGAGGTGCCTGTAATGCGTCTGGGGAAACACCTTGTATGTACTGGCTGCTGCGTCGCGTAAAGCAGCGAAAATATGACGACGGCGGGTCAGCGACTGCTACATCGTAGCGAAAACAGAAAGTCTGAGACCGGTGCTGGCGTTGATGCGGTCAGCGTCCACATGGGTCGCGGTATGCTAATGAGGCGATCCGGTTCGCGATGGCAGCGGTCGACACGGAGCACGCGACGTAACGCCACATGTAGTTAGAAACGTGGGAGTGGGGTAGCCAAAACCCCGGCGACTGCAGCCTCACAGCCGCTAGCTTGTCTCAGCGCCTTAAAAGCGGCGCTAGACATGCGGCATTCGCTGAGCCCAGAGCAGTTGATCTCCGATTGTCGAGTACGCCAGATGCTCCCCGTGGCACCGAGGACTATTCGTCAGATGCCGAGCGCCTTGAATAAGATATACGCACACTGCAGTGCATCTAGCTTGGTGACAATGAATATTCGCTGTCGAGTGGCTGTATGGAATTAAATTAGAGCAGCCGCTTTTGTAGTTCTATCGTGTGGTATTATGCAGGGTGTTACAAAGAGGTACGGCCAAACTTTCAGGTACATTCTTCGCACACAATGAAAGAAAATATGCTATTGTAAATGTGTCCGGAAACGCTTACTTTCCATTGTTTCACGGCTGAAGGCATTAAACGCCAAGAATGGCAAACATACATAAAATACAGACACAACCAATAATATTTTGAAAACAAGCCAATGTGGTCGCAATTAGTATTTTAAGGCAAGTAACCACAATCACGGCTGAAGGCCTTTAACGTCAAGAAGGGCAATTATTTAAAAAATTTAACAACATACAATAAAACAGCAAAATTGTTAACAAAGGTTAATTCAAAGGGGCCAGCAAGTGATCACCCAACGGGTCAGGCAAATGATGATAACTTGGTAAAACAACAATAAAATCATAACACAATAAAAAAAACACAAGGACCAGTGACAGACGGTGCTCCAGGAACCGGCCTCTGAGTAGGTCAGGCCAAAAACACTTTCGCGAGCGATGAGAAAGGCAGCCAAGAGTTGCATTCACACCACAAGATGGTAACTCAGACTAGTGGCATTCTAACGAGTGACTAATGATAGTCTTGGTGAGGCTACCTGACGTCCAATAAACCAAATACAGAGATGTAAAACTATACCAAAGCCGAAACCGGCGGTCTGGACTCCGCCCACAAAATTCTCTGCTTGGAGCGCCTGGGCAAGAAAGGAATCACCACCACCAAGGTAGAAGAATCGCCAACCAACCTAAAATCAAGAAAGCTGTCAAACTTACACACCTCACCAGCCAGCGGCGGCAAGGCGAGGAAACGCATACTTTCGTCACATACACTAAACCCCCAGGGCAGGTAACTGAGGCGTTAGCGGCCACAAGGCAGGAAAATACCGCTGCTTGAACTTAACAATTGTAACAAGCTTTAGGTAGTAAATAGTAATTAGCAGCCCAGGAAAGCTAGTCAGATCAGTCTTCCCCAATCAGTCCACTCGCTGCTCTTTGCCTCGGCGATACTACGAGCAGCAACACGACTCGAATTGAAATGCACTCAACTTAAAACTTGCAGGATCCAGTTTCGACGAGGGCGTGCACCCTCGTGACCACAGCCTTCGATTCGGCAGGCCATGTGTGCCACCAGCGGTCCCGGCATCTTCTCGCTCTACGTGGGCTTCGCTCCTCCTGCGTCCCCAACCGAACTGCTCATTCACCGGACGCGGAAGAATAACGACGTCGCCCCAAAGAGAGGGCCACAGTTACTACATATAGATAACGCCGCTGCTGCCACTAGCGGACAGGATGTCAATTGAAGGATACAGTCTGACCTCCAACAGAGGACGAAAACGTACAATAGCACCAACGGGAGCTGGAGCACGGCAATATTTTAGCATCTGACTGTAATTCCAGTCATTAGAATTCCACTTTCAATACTGATATCATTTTCAAGTGTAAAACATTATCATTTCTTACCATTCTGACACACATTGTATTGAACTGTGCAAAGGATAGACAAAAATATGGGAACACCAAAAACACAACACATTACTATCACTGATACGGTGTGGAAAACCAGTTAGTATGCATAAAAGCCTCCAGTTGTGTCGGAATGGGTAAATACAAGTCCTGTAGAGATTTCAGGGTAATCTTATACCATTCTTGCTGCAAAGAACTTGACAGATGACTGAGTTGGAAAATGATGATGGATCCTTCTCTCCAAAGTGGACCAAAAAGACGCAATAACATGGAGATCTGGTGACTTTGGTGGCCATGGTAGATGCGATATTTTGTTTTTTTTGTGCTCACACAACCAGTTCTGGACGATTCGAACTGTGACAGGTTTCCTGGCTTCTTGATACACAGCATCACCGTTCGGAAACAAACATTGTAGAGTGGCATGGATACGATCAGGAAAAATGGCCCCACAATCATTGGCAGCAGTGCGACCTTGCACAATAACCGTGGGACCCATGGAATCTCACGATATGGCTGCTGAAATCATCACCGTAATGCCACCTTGCTTCTCTCTTGGTATCTCAACTCGGGCAGAGGTTGGAAACAGTGTGAAATAAGACTCGTACGGCCAAATGGCTTTCTACCATTTCATTTCAGTCCAGCTTTTATGGCTTCGGCACTATATTTTACCGTTACGAGCATTTGCATCACTGGTTTTGGAATTCCAGCTCTCACTGCAACTAGACTGCTTCGTAAAATGGTTTTTTATTCCAGTCTCTGATCACCAATGAATTCTTTAGACGATGACCGGTTTCAGTCTTCTGTGACCATCCTCAGATCTTTTTTACGCCATGTCCTAAAGTGATACGGCCATAATGGCATCGTCAAAACATATAAATATAATCAGCATAACATCGTCACATAGATTTAAAATATGGTGTAGGATAGGCCACATCGTCCGCATAGTGATTATGTCAACAAATGATTTTCGCATTCGGAGGAGAAAGTTTGCGATTGAAATTTCGTGATATGATTTCGCCGTAACGAAAAGCGCATTTGTTTTAATTACGTCCATCCCAAATCCTGTATCATTTCAGTGAAAGTATCTCCCCTAGTTCGTGATAACACAAAACGTGCTGCCTTTTGAACTTTTTCGATGCACTCCGTCAATCCTGTCTGGTAAGGATCCCATACCGTGCAGCAGTATTCTAAAAGAAGACGGTGAAGCGTCGTGTAGGCAGTCTCTTTAGTAGATATATTACATTTTCTAAGTTCCCTGCCAATAAGAGACAGTCTTTGGTTATATTTCCCTCCCCCCCCCCCCCCCCCCCAACATTTTCTCTGTGTTCTTTCCAGTTTCAGTTTTTCGTAATTGTATTTAGTTGAATTAACGGCCTTTAGATTTAACTGAATTATCGTGTAACCGAAGTTTTCCTTTCAGCACTCGTGCGGATGGCCTCACAATTCGTCATTAAGGGTCAATTGCCAATATTCGCACCATGCAGATATCTATTCTAAATGGTTTTGAACTTTATTTTGATCTTCTGATGACTTAATTAAACAGTAGCGTCATCTGCAAGCAACGTAAGATGGCTGCTCAGATTGTCTCCCAGATCGTTTATGTAGATAAGGAACAGCAAAGGGGCTTTAACATTACCTTGGGGAACGCCAGAAATCACTTGTTTTACTCGATAACTTTCCTCCAGTTTCTACGAATTGTGACTTCCCTGACAGGAAATGACAAATCCAGTCACATAACTGAGACTATATTCCATAAGCACGTAGTTTCACTACAAGCCGCTTGTGTGGTGCAGTGCCAAAAGCCATCCGGAAATTCAGAAATACGGAATCAGTTTGAAATCCCTTGTCAATAGAACTCAGCACTTCGTGCGAGTAAAGAGCTAGTTGTGTTTCACAAGAACAATGTTTTCTAAATCCGTGTTAATTGTGTGTCAATAGACAGTTTTCTTCGAGGTAAATCATAGTGTTCGAAGACAATATATGTTCCAAAATCCTGCTGCATGTCGACATTAACGATATGGACCTGTAATTTGTAACACCTCACCCGTCACTTAACTGGCTTTGGCAAGTGTTCACCCCAACTAACTGACTAACAAATCAACAGAGAGTGCAAAACTGCCGGAATATCGGATAACGCAAAAAAGTAATTTGGCCCTGTGACTCCTAATTGAACTGCGGTGGCAGTGTTGACATTAATTTATTCAGAATTGATCACTTTTATTTAAAAAGGGATGCACATTGATGTTATATTCAGCTATTGAACACCAGATGCAAATATTGAACATAAAATTAATTAAGAAAGTGACTTGGGATTTCAACTACTTGATTGAAAACAGATGAAGTCGATTAGCACAAATTTATTTTAACTCCCGATCTTCAATCATCACATTACAAGACTCTCCTATCAGGCAGTGGTAATAAAATGCGTTTGCGTGGAGTAAAGCGCGACAACTCAAAAGTAATTCCTATCGTCTGACCCAGGCGTGATGCGAAGTGCGAGAAGAATTTTACAATACACGGTCCATGCAACTATCGTGGAAACTTGGCCGACGTGATCCAACAAATTAATCAGTGGCTGGAGCGGGCGCAATATCACCGAATACAGCGTGGCGGAGCGGCGTCGTTGTGTGGACGTCGACCGACCTCGTGGTGCTGCAAGGCTGCGGTCGTCTATTCACTCCTATCTATCTTGCTCAGTACATAGCTGAACCAAAACCTTCTATCTCCAAGCTCAATCGTTCCATTTGCTAAGTCCTAAACTGCAGAGATGCTCACTCTTTCTCAGCCAAGCTGAGTAAAGAACGCCACGTCCGCACTCTAGGCAAGCTGGAAACGGAAGACCACTACGGAGACCTCTCACAGTCCGCTCTTCGCCTCGGTTTCCCCTGGAGCAAAATCACTTACGCCAATTCCAGCGCAAGTCGCGTTAATTATGCCCCGCTTCCCAGCGCCGACCAATGCCTGCTCTGGGAAGTAAACAAATTCCCACAAAATTTCCCTTCCTCTCAACTTCTGTTATTTACTTCCTCCCAGGCCACCTATCAAGGTTAGCGTCTGCACAAACACTAATTTTTCCGGAATTCTAACTCCCAGGAGAGTACTTCAAATTCCTCAGTCCTACGTTCCCATCGGAGGCCGGCATATTTCATTCTGTCGCTCTTCACCTGATTTGCTTCAGACTCTGCGGACCGTGAATTCAGCGTGGAGTTCCTATAGTCACGAACACGCATATTTTGACCTCTGTTGACCGCTCCACCGTAGCTTTGCCCTGCTTTCTCGCATGTTTCACTGAAAACGGGACTATGGACATTGATCCATAGGCATACAAGTTCCCCGTATGCTTCCCGGTACACCAGCATGGGGTCGGGGTCAACCACCCATGCTGTCACTCATCTTAAGACGGCTGGAGGCCGCGCCCCATTACCGTGGGCTTCCCTTAGCCGCTCCCCCGGCGGCCACGGTCAATTCTGAGTACTTCCCTGGGGTGACCCAGCCTCCAGTAAATCGACGCGTTCCCACAAAGTTTTCATGTCGTGTGAATTGTTTTAAAACCATCACCCGACATTAATTATTCCAATACGTCCATACTATACCCTCTACAAGATGCATTGTGCCTTGTCAGTCATTTTTGTTCAGCCCTACTGCTCGCTCAACGTGAGTTAGGTGATCTTTAATGATTTCATGAAGGGGCATAGTTCTTGCCATCTTACAAATTCAATGGACTATGCCCAATACCTTTGTTGTATATTGGTGTGACCTGTGCAACTTTCCAGTCTTTGGGTACGTTTCTTTCACGAGCGAGCAGTTGTACATGTTAGGTATGGAACTAATGCATCAGCATTCTCTGAGAGGAACCTAATTGGTATATAGTCTTTACCAGAAGAGTTGCTTTTGTTAAGTGATTTAAGTCACTTCACTACTCCGAGGATATCTACTTCTACGTTACTCATGTTGGCAGTTGTTCTTGATTCGAATTCTGGAATATTTTCTTCGCTTTCTTTGGTGAAGACAAGTCTCAGTCGAAAATGTTCTCCTTGGGAAAGAACAAATGTTTGATCTGTAGTGGTGATAGTTCACCACCCTCCTAAACAGTACAGTTTTTATTATAGCACCACTGAGTTTAATAATTCTGACATGTCTGATTACATTCCTATTTGTCATTATATATAGTGCTGGGTAGCTATTTGGCATTATATGTAGTGCTGGGTAATTAATTGTCCTCGTACTGCGGCTGACTCTTAACTTGGAAAGCTTGTCAGTAATACGGTCTAACATGTGGAGCGTAAGCACATGCACATTTGGCGTCGTCTTTCAGACACTCATGTGCTGATATCACGCTTCAGAGAGGAGAATATCAACCATTCTTTGTCTGCTCGATAGTGTAGTGGGTGATATAAGATTTGAGAACTCACGTCTCATCGGACCCAGGCGCCAAGCGCTTTGGGATACACCAATTGTCGGATACAATAAGACAGTAGCGTCTGAGGCAACACTTTGTACAAATGTGTCTATGAGTGACGACATATACCTGCGAGATATGGACGCTCTAGAAATTGTTAATATTTCAGAAGTGCCCAAATAGCTACAAGCAAAGCATTTACACACTATCACTGGAAGACAAATTAATAACACGTGACTCTCAGACTGATGAAAACATTCCGACGTGACACTTCCTTCGTTTTAAGTTTGCTACACCTCTCGAGAGAATGCTCCGTCAGCTTTATGACGTGTAAATCATCCAGTCGTGCTACTGTTAAAAACCACTGAATATTTTTTTAGGGTGAGGACGTATATGAAATATCTTAAGCTAGGAATAGCTTTGTTATAACTTAAATAGTGATAAATTAATTGAAAATTGTGCTTGCCGGCCGCGGTGGTCTCGCGGTTCTAGGTGCGCAGTCCGGAACCGTGCGCCTGCTACGGTCGCAGGTTCGAATCCTGCCTCGGGCATGGATGTGTGTGATGTCCTTAGGTTAGTTAGGTTTGAGTAGTTCTAAGTTCTAGGGGACTAATGACCACAGCAGTTGAGTCCCATAGTGCTCAGAGCCATTTTTTGAATTGTGCTTGTTTAATCTTTAAATAAAATGTTGCTTTCAGATTTCGTTATGGCTAATGGATAGCCTTATTCGCTGTGTATAACCGCCTTCCTTTTATTTGGAAATGACATATTTTTACCAATAGTATAACATTTTATTTGGTTTAAAGAGTTGAGATTTGTGGTACCAGCGCTGCCCGCAAATGAGCAGTAACAAGGAAATAAAGTCGGACAAAAATGATTGAGATGAGCACGAAGATTTGCTATACTTTGGAAAGGATAGTCAATCTTGCCTACAAGAAATTGTACGAAGTTTCTAGACGGCGCAACAAACGTGGTGTGCCTCTCGTTGCACCTGCTGCTGTCGCCTGACAGCATAGTCGCTCAGTGACAAATGTTGTTCCCCTCTCTGTCTGTTTATAGTCGTGTGCACGATTCCCACTTGATAGCGTTTCACACCGCGGTTTCTCAACAGCGCGACGAAACAGGTTTCAGACAGGGCCAGTGAGGCGTTAAAGCTCTAAGCATAAACTGATGGGTCAGAAAAATTGTGAGGGTGACGACAGCTTATTCAAAGCAGCGGGAGGAATCACGTCCCGTGTGTGGGCGCACGCCGATTGCAAGATGGACGTCCCTCATTATAGCGCCACTGTGGCAGCACGCTTCGCGCCCCGCGCAGCCTATCAGCGCTTAAAATCGGACATAAAGCGCTAGTTTAGCGGTTCGGACTCCCATAAAGTGTCCCAGATGGTTAACGCGTCCAGCGACAAGTCTGAATGGTGAAGCAGCGACGGCTGACAATGATGCTCCTCCGTCACGAAACCAGGAAGGAAGACTGCGTTTTGGCTTCCCGACGACGACGACGATGATAGGACACAAGCTCTGTTTAACGAACGATGGAGAGGAGAACGTGGTGTTTCCTATTCAAGGGAACCATCCCGACATTTGCCTTCAATGATTTAGAGAAATGAACCTCTCCTTCTGGATGAAGTCCCTGTGTCTTAACCACTGCAGCGTCTCATTCTTTGTCAAGAGTCGAGAAGGATCAGATAGAGCATACATTGGATTTCACTCTTTTACTTTTATTATTGTACTCTACGCTTATGGTTATGGCAAGCTGTTTGAAATCTGGTTCATGTTGAGGCAGTTGGTTTTCAACAAAAACTAGGCGACTGGTAGAGGGAATGTGCTGCAGGAGATTTCGGATTCCCGAATTTACCTTAAAACCAGAAGAAGTCAATCAAAAAGCTTGGTCAGCACCGAATCTATTAGTGACGAAAATGAAGTACGGAGACTAGAAGTTTAATCTCAGCACTTATCGGTGCCTTCCATACCGTTCAACGCAGCCATGTGACATATTTGTATGCAAGGGACAGCATACGCAGCTAATATGATGCAAAACGCAGCGCATAAAATGGGATTTTACAGTACTCGAAGCTCGGGTTCTATTGGTGATAAATGTTCGGATATTCCTTGGGCTAGGGACCATTTGTACACTCAATAGAAGAATTGTCTTCGTTCCACTATCCTGCAATATGGGTTGGAAGTATGAATATTACACACGTCCTCCAGCTTAGGTAAATGGAGCAAATCGGTAGGTTCTTTTTGCATTTCGTGTGGTCTACGGCGAGCTTGGCAGGACTCATGGAGACCTCGTTAGTTGATGGACGGTTCCTTAGAAAACTACTACAAAAGGAGTTTTTTACTATATTATCACCGTCACCAACGGATCAAAACCCAGCCGAGGATTCAAAGACAGCTGTGCACAGCAAAAGACTGATAACAATATATTTCTAATATACCAATATCGAACAACTTTGAAAATTTTCTTCATATGTTTATCTATTTTTAAGATACAGAGGTTCAAAGTAAAATCCTGTATGAGGCGAAATGTAAATAATAAACAATAGCAGCAAATTCCAAAAATTTTAATGGGGTATTCTCTAGACATACGAATCTAGAAGAGTAAACTCCCCGGTCACAAAAATCTTTATCTTTTGTCGAGAAACACCGCAAAAATTTGTTTTTTGGATGCCAAAATCTAGCCTAGAATTCCCAGGCGGTTTTGCATAGCAAATGTTTGTAGCTTTTACGATACATTCTTAAGATCTAGATCTTGAAAAACATTGAAGATTATCTTCATTTTTTTCCATTCCCGAGCTACATAGGTTCAAAGTAACACTACTTGTATACGTAAACAACATGTGTAAAATACTGTGTGAGGTGAAAACGTCGTTTATAAACCGACGTAGAACGGAGATATATGCTCAAAGTGTCTCCGTTAATCATATGGGGACCCCATGCTGTAGTACTGAAGTAAGTGAATCTTTTTTTGTTTTTTTTTTAATTGTAAAATACGGTCTGAGATGTAAAATTAGATTTGCTCTATTCCAGTTTCACGTAAGTAAACTATCTAAATTTTACTGAAGAATAAATTTCTTTTCATATGACTTACATGCCATGCTGCTGCAGAGGAAAGAAGGGAACCAGCATAAAAATGATCCTGTGGGCGAGTACAAAAAAGGAAATATTTTCCTATTTATTTAAAAGACTCTGACTGAAAAGTGGGCGGCTAGTTGCGTCATTCTAATTTCCTCATCTTTAAAAAATTTCTTAAAATTTGAGGATGCGAACATATTCGCGCTTTTTTTACTGAGAAAGAAGAAGACAATCGCTGTGGTTAAGAGACGGAAAAGTAATAAATACTGCAAGGAAGTTGTAGACTTGTGTTAAAGAAAGAGCGAAGGAGTCAATGGCAGTGACAAGGGCACAGTGGCAGTGGAATATACTTGACAGTGACAGAACAGTACTAGGAAAACTGTGTGGGTGACAGTGACTCAGTTGAAGTGGGTGAGAGCCAGTGATAATGAGCGACAGAGTATATGGCAGTGACAAAGACGAAGAGAGAAATACTGGCAATGAAAACAGACAGCAGCAGTAGGAAAGAAGGAATGAGAAATTGTTGGTAAGAGAGAGAGAGAGAGAGAGAGAGAGAGAGAGAGACACAGTGACAATGTGAGGAGACTGTAGTAGTAGGAGAGAACGAAGGAGACTGTGCCTGGGACAAAGGACACTATGACAGAGCCACACAAAGACATAATGAGAACGAACCGTGCTGATTGAGTGAGTGAGGAAGGGCAGCTGGGAGAGAATATGAGCGACATACAGCGATAAATTAATCGATGTGAGTGAGTAACAGTTAGGGGAGGGAGTTTGTGTGAGTTTGAGGTGCGTTGCACGTTAAACAAAAAGCGCGAATATGCTCGCATGTCATAATTTGTGGAAACATTTTTAAAGGTGCTGAGCAAGGCAGCAAGGCAGCTGGTACCCCACTTCTCAGTCAGTTTCCCAAAATAAATACTAAAATATCTGTATTTTTTGTGCTCCGTTAGGAATATTTTCCCATTGGTAGAATAAGGGAAGGAAAATAAGAAAAACATCGATGTTCTAAGTACAAACAGGGTAAACGGGGCCGACCGACTACCATGTAATTCTCAGTCAATGGAGTCATCGAGATGTGGTATGGAGGGGCATGGGGTCAAAACACCGCACTCCCACACATGTCTCGTTTACCGACCTGATGCCGCTACTACTCGGTCAAGTACATCTTCACTTGGCATCACGAATGTAGCCCGTTCCAGCGCTGACACCAAAGGAACATCTATAGCAGTTCTGGGAATCGAACCAGGGTCCTCCGCAAGCTCACCACTAATATATATATATTAACGCATCGCTACAAGATAGCGTGACAGTTACTAACTCTGTTGTTAAGGGCCAGTGCTCTAGCAAAATCAAATAAATATGTCGACTGTCCAATTAATTTCTCCTGCAAGTTTGCTTAAAAATAATTTTTCTGTATTTTTATTTTTTTTCTGCTTGAGAGGAACATTCTGGACGTTGGTTCTTGTTATGAACACGAGACTCATTACTTCGTTCACTTTTGTTGTGAATGTTTCTCGCTGCTTAAAGATATATTCGAAGAAGTCTCTCCTAAGAAACTTCCTGGCAGATTAAAACTGTGTGCCCGACCGAGACTCGAATTCGGGACCTATTCCTTTTGCGGGCAAGTGCTCTACCATCTGAGCTACCGAAGCGCGACTCACACCCGGTCCTCACAGATTTCTTCTGCCAGTATCTCGTCTCCTACCTTCCAAAATTGACAGAAGCTCCCCTGCGAACCCTGCAGAACTAGCACTCCTGAAAGAAAGGATAGTGCGGAGACATGCCTTAGCCGATGCCTGGGGTATGTTTCCCGCGAAAGGTCCCGAGTTCGAGTCTCGGTCGGGCACACAGTTTTAATCTGCCAGGGAGTTTCATTCTGGAAGTCTCTCCTAGTTCATGACGTGTGAATACGGCGAGTGATGCTGTAAACGAATGGCTACAATTTTCCTACAGTAGTTTTTCTCTGTGGAAATCTGTGGTTTAAAAGACTAAGTCTTCAAGTTTTCCTAATTTACCATCAAAACAACGTTTGTTCATTTCCATGCAGTCTGTTTTACGCTATGAGTATGAGTAGCACTGCTGCCCATTTTAATGTACATCCAGTACTTTTAAAACCATCCCTTACTTCTTTTAAAACTGTTTCACGCAGAAGGTCAGCGATTTGCTTTAATTTTATGAAATAGATTTTGGACGAGATAGTAGTTAGCTTATTTCTCATGCCACTAAGAAACTGAACCCTTAAATAATTTTGTCACCCACTTTCTAAAGTTAAAATGTTTTCCCTAAGAAGACTGAGCCACTTCTGACATAAGAATTGAAACTCATGAGAACTTCTGGAATTCTGTCATTGCCCTCAATATTTATAAACAACTAATTGTGTTATTTTGTTCTGTCTTTCCTCACACTTACGTTTAAACCTTAAATCCTCGTTCCCGCCCATTGTGAAGACAGGAGATTATTTACTAAAAACAAATATATATGTGAATTTAAATTCGCGTGAGAAGCGATCTAAATTTCTGGCCAAATCAGCTGTTGTAATTTGGTTCCTCTCATTTCTTCTTTCACCATAAACAACATTAAGTCCAATACCGGAAATGAGATGTAATGGAGCTTAAGTCCAGCTTCTACAATGTGAGCTTCAGACCTGGTTTGTGAGACCCATAACTGCTTCTTTATGGATGAAAGGCGCCAGTGATGCTCTAGCACACAATTTAGGTAGTGTCAGATGGACACGGACCAGTTATCATTGCCTATATTAGCCGTGTGCTAGTAAATCACTGACGTCTTTCGTCTACAAATCAAATAAGATTTAAGGCTGCAATTGCGGAAGATGGATTTGTCCTCATTTGTCTCTGAGGTACAAGATTGTATAGTTTAGCTAAACACTGAAGCACTAGGGACAGTTAGATGATAGTTGCAGAAATACGTACTATAGTTAGCTCATGGAAGACAAGGTTCGACTACGTGAAGCATTTAGGCAAGGACAAATTGGTCGTATGTATAAAACAGTAATGGAAGGAGAGTTTTGCAAAATAATGGCTTTTAAACATTAAAAGATAACAACCATTCTAAGTACCGACGTACGGTGACGCTTAAATCAATAGTGCAAATCGGTCCTATTTATGTACTTATGAAACTCGCTTTACTTAACTTATAACCACAAAGTGCCTATTATTGCGGATACCCACATGTATACCGGCTGATATCCAGATACACGTGGGTGTTGCCTCCAAAGTAATTACTACCACGGACATCTGCATTCGCGCAGTACTCTACTAAGGGGGGTTGCAGTCTTAATCTTTTTTTTTCTCACATTAGTACGTATCAAGATTGACACGTGATTATATTTTGCTGACAGTTGATTTGGCACTAGTTTCCGCGAACGTCTGCTGTTCCTGACACGTCGACATTACCTCAGTCTCGTGGTTGAAATATTCTGGCAGCGAACTGTCGCGTACGCCACGAACAGTATGAGTTTGTACATAAACGCTAATGTGTTATGTTTCAATAGGGAGAATAGATGTCTTCCTAGTTATGGAAATATGGAAAACATCCGAAGAAGTTTGCTACACTACGGTCGTTGATTCAGAGTCATATTTTATCTTGCTCTGCATCACCTCTTGATTAGGTAGTAAGCACTATAAAAGCAACTCACTAATGACTATTCACTGGTTTAGTAGTAAATAACTAAAGAGTCGCATCATTACATAAAAATTGCAATAGTTATTTAGAAAACAAGAGCAACTACGACGATAACGATTTTAGTACTAACATATTGCAGTGAAAAATTCATTGGTACTAGGTAGGTCCAGTAGATGAATGTTACGAGCTCATAATACGTGGTACCTTCGACTGACAAACTCGCATAAAGGATGAAGGCGAATAAAAAGCGTGATGTACGACACCAGGCGCCGGGAGCATAACCTGAATGTCGAAGAAGGCTTACTTGGATTCTAGCTGCAGCCTTAGCTACACTCAGAATTCCAATTAAGACTCTACTACTCAGAATTTAGAACAACGGTTATTAGATATGACGTATGGAGTTGTGAAAATAACGCGAATGACGAGACAGTGATCGATTCTTTAGTATTCAGTTGTTTGCGGCAACTCAAGTCTTCCGTTTTGATCAGAATATCTGACTACTGAGAGAAGCATATACTGTATTAATTAACACACACGAGCATTTACGTTACAGACGCATGTCTCATTGCGTGTAACACCCTTTCAAACTGGTGTGGGCAATGTGTCATGACGTTGACTCCACAAGCAATAGAATACTATCCGAGAATACCTTTAACAGCTGCCATAAAGCTATCGTTTTGGTCATCTGAATCCAGAATGCGTAATGACGCACTCCCATCTTAGAGCATTTGTGCGGGAATGGGACCAGGGTGCATGCGTCTCATCCGATGTGCTCCATAACAGTGACCTCGGGTGGGTTTGAGGAGGCTGCCATTGTGGCCCGGGAGGGGGGGGGGGGGAGGGAGAGGGTTATAATACAGGCCCCGTCACATCCGCGACATGCTCCGCGAACCATTATGTCACAGATAGGGAACAATGGATCTTGCTGGAAGTTGGGGACGGTGTTGAATCTTCGAACACTTTTCGTACTTTCGCCTCTACGCTGCCCTTTATACAACATTACTGTATTTTCTTGCTCCATTTCAAATTACGGCAATCAATTCTTATGTGCTACAGGCTTATATTACAAAAATTACTCTGGAAAATTGTTTGTTCCAAACGTCAAAACACGTTCCATGATACATCATGGACATGTAACTAGGAACAAAAAAAGCGCTGCAATCGAGAAAATGTTCCCTGTACTGTTTCTGTCATCTATCTGTTATGTTATTACTCTAATAGACGCCTAGATACCAGTAATCAGTAAGTGAAATCAAATTAAGCAGAACTATTTCGAAAACCAGTTACAAGTTAAACAAAGAGTGAAACTGAAGCGGCTGGTCCCGTCGAAGGTTAGAGTCCTCCCTCGGACATAGGTGTGTGTTTGTCCTTAGGATAATTTAGGTTAAGTAGTGTGTAGGCTTAGGGACTGATGACCTTACCATAAGATTTCACACACATTTTTTTTTTGAAACTGAAGCTACTGGAAAGTAACACACAGGTCCAGTTCAAGATAGGTAAAACGATATTACTGAAACTAACTTAATTTGCAAATATCGCAAATGCCATCGTAAAAGACCATTTTTTTCGAAGGTACATGATGATGTGCGCCCAAAGAAGTATGACTTAACTGTCCTATTGTAGAAACATAAAGAATTGTACTTGTCGTAAAAATGGATTACAAAATAATTAACGATGTGTTTCAAATACTCTTAATATATTATACAGCACTTAAATTGTGTAGAAATCCTAATATTTTCAAATTCTGCAAAAAATACCACCTCATGTATGTCAACAACAAAAACCTTTAGTGCGCATTCCTTCATGGGATTCTAAAATAGTCAACAGCACAGAAGTACTGATTAAAAAACATCATGTGGTCCTAGGTAGACTATCATCGACGGACAACACTCTCCCATACAAGTTGCCTACAGGATGCTAAAGGCGAAAAAACCTTGTTGGAAAGTACAGTCGAGTGTATTTGGTTGATGAGAGATGCTGGCACCATTGAATCACATTCCGACGCCCCCCCCCCCCCCTCCCCACATATGGTAGTACCTAGTACATATACCAGAACGGCAAGTGGTAGTCTTCAACTCATGTGGTTCCCTACGTTTTTTGCCTACCTATTAACATGTACCAACGTACGGAACGACCGTTTTCCATCTTTCGTTTGTCCAGTACCTGCTACGTAGCAGTCCTTAGTTTATAAATACTTGCCATTTTTTCTCTTCCCTACATAATTCGATCTCGGCGAATTTATCTTTTTTATTACTACATCTTTCTTTGCTGCAGGACAATTTTTTTTTTAAATTTCTAACAAAAGGGACAGCGTAAACAGTTTCCATCTTTGCTTTATCATGATTATCCATTGATTTGATATTCCACAGAAAGGTTGACTTCCATAAGGGCAGGAGTAAAATGTTCCAGCAGTTGCAATGAATCTGTCAGTTGTCTTGTTGGTTCGTTTTATGAGGTATTAATATCCGCCACTCTGACGAAGAGAATCAACGTACTAGTTTGGTGCGTAAGTTAGTAGCGTTGCTCCGTAAGTATAATAAACACAACAGATACACATAACAAGACTTCAGTCATAAGTTACACGTTCTTCCTTCACTATTTCGAACAGTCTCTCAACGCTGCGGTAACTTTTCCATTCCGTCTCAGTAGAAATCAGATGGTTTTGAGGCCAAGAATTCGTCGAGCCATGTTCGGAGCGCAGTTCCATCCAGAAAGGAAACCTGATGGTTGTTAGATAGAAAGTGGAATAGGTGAGAATCTAAGGGCTTAAGATTAGGTGAATATCGTGGGTGAGGAATGACTTCTCAACCCAACTCCTGTACAGCGTTTTTTGTCAGTCTAGCAGAGTGCAGGCGGGCGTTACCGTGGAATAGCATCACTCCTCGCGGTCTTCTTGGTCGTTGTTCTTGGATTTCGTCTGCAAGACGTCTCAGTTGTTGACGATAAATGACAGCAGTGATGGTTAAACATCGGGGAAACATTTCGAAGTACAACACACAGACGTTGTTCCAACAGATGTGCAACATTATCTTCTGTGGACCCGCAAGTCTTGATACGGGTAGTTACTGCTTTGCTACTTTGTTTGAGCTCAACCTTTCCTTCCTTTTCCTTGTATTAGCTTATATACACAATTTACCGTCGTCAGTACAGGATAGGAATGGTATATGCTGTTCACGAGCTAACTGATGACGTGCAAGCAAAGGTGCACATGTGGCTACACGCAGATTTTTATGGGTTTAGCTTAGAGCATGCGTAACCCATATAACCGATGTTTGAACCTTCTCCATTGCATGAAAGGGTCACACGATGGTAGAATGGTCATAGCTCTTCACATCTGCCAGTTCTCGAAATCACTGACGTGGATCACTTTGGATTAATGCGTTTAAACGAGTTTCATCAAACCTGGAAGGTCTTCTTGAACGTGGAGAATCACTAATGCCAAAACGACCCTTCTTAACACGAGAAAACTATTTTCTTGCCGAGCGCTTTCCAGTGGCATTATTCCTAAACACGGCACAAAAGTTTCTGATTACCTCCTCTGCTGTCACCCCTCTATTGAACTGAAACAGAAGAATATGTGGGAAATGTTCAGATTTCTAAAGGTGGGACTCCACTCACTATGTCCAAAGGACAAAATGACAATTTGTAAACTCAAATGGCAAGAGTGAACTACAAATTAAAAACGATAATCAATAAATAAACCCGACGCATCCAGAATATGAAAACGCAAGACGAAAATGATCCGAACTTACGCATCAACCTAACAGTCGTAGGATAACAGAAATAATTGCAAAAGACAATTAGTGAGCAACTTTCATACAATGATTTATTCTTGTAATTAGACCCATATTTAGTAGAGACAGTGTATGAGAATTTTTTGATTTTTAGTAAAGTACCATATTGTATTGTATGTTAACCGGGAGCCTAGAAACGACGGATTGGACACTGCCGGTTCAGCCATCGCCATCTGCTGACGGCTGCGCGTGCGCTGTTCTGCCCATGTGGGCAATTGCTGACGGTACGCCACATTTTAATGTCCTGTCCGAATTTTAATACACTGCGCATTGATCTTGGCCTGCCACGTACTCTGGATATCATTTTAGCGGATGACCCAGGAGCAGCGGCTCGCGTTCTTCGTTTTATCCACTTGACAAACGTGTCTAAGGACATTTGATTATGCTGTTTCCTTTTAATCCCGTGCCTGTTAATGTGCGTTTTATAGTGTTGTCCTTTTTAGTTGCTGTTTCAACCTTGTGCCTCACAGTGCATTTATAACTTAGTCTGGGAGCTAATGACCACTGTAGCCGTGCGCCCTAAAACCACAAAAAAAAGCGACTCAGAGGCTCCGTGCCCACCGCAGCCGCAGTGGTCCACAACCCCACGACGGCTACCGCAGTCCACTTCACCCCTCCGCCGACCCACACCGAACCCAGCGTTATTGTGCGGTTCGGCCCCCGGTGGACTCCCCCCAGGGAACGTCTCACACCAGACGAGTCTAGTCCCTATGTTTGCGTGGTAGAGTAATGATGGTGGAGAACTTGTTTGCGCAGCAATCGCCGACATAGTGTAGCTGAGACGTAATAAGAGGAACCATCCCGCATTCGCCGTGGCAGATGGAAAGCCGTCTAAAACCATCCACAGACGGACATCTCGTAAGTCCGCCGGGCGGATTCGTGCCGCGGACCAGGCGCTCCTTCCCACTCCGGAAAGGCGTGCGATAGACCACACGGGCAACAGGGTGAGCCCAAAGTAAGTTTTACATGTAACCGACCTTTGTGGTGAGAGGGACATCCGAGTGAAGTCAGTCCTCACGCCATGGATCGGCATCGGCTCGGCACGAACACGCGGGCTCTTGTCTTGCAGAGGCAAGGAAAAGAAATTTCTGCGATGAGGAACTCCTGAGAGTTGTCATCTCTCACGCCATGGGATGGCGACGGTGGTGCCTCGCCTGGTTCTTTTCTTTTCGGCATATTTGAAAATTTCAGGGCAGAGGGACTTCGCGGCAGTTTAGTACCTTGCCTGTCGGTTATCAGCAAGCTCGCCTTTCCTTTTGTGAGTATGCTTGGTCGATTTTACCCACTTTTTCTCTCAGGAGAGGGAATTACGACGGCGATCTCCTCTCATGTCAATGGTTGACAATAGGCCATGTGCCTTGATTGGCCAATGCATTTTTTTCTTTTCGTGGGGACACCAGGGGGAGAAAGAAGGCAAGTTTTTGACAACTCCAGCCGTGACTCTTACTCCGGAAGATGGTTCGGTAAGTGCTGCTTCGCTTGTATGTTTGATCTGAATTGAAGGCGGAGAGTGTAGCCTCGAGTAAGCATCGTTTGATCTTAGTGTCTTCTCTCATTGTGATTTCTGATTTGTTTAAAACTTCATTGATGATTTCCTCAGTTTTTTTGATTTCCGAGGGAACTGTATCTTAGCGAATATTTGTGCATATATTTGCATACGATTGTTCATTACATAATTCCTTTGGGTGCCTAATCGGCACATTCTCAAAACAGACTCAATGCAATTACTTTTTCAGTATTGGTAGATGAAGATTCGAGCATGATCCCTGGGGACAATAATTTTCATTTCGTTTATACCGTACCATGAGATCCACTCACAATTATCTCAAATGTGATCAGAATAACTTCATACTTCCCCATTTATATGCACGTTTTTTTTACTTGTATGTAAATTTTCTTAATATTCAGTTCTCCTCGTGTGTTAGAGTAAATAAACTGGGCACTGACTGGGCTTTTTCTATTAATTCTGTAGCTCAGCAATCCATGCCCCTATTTCTTAATGATTTTGCGAGGCCAGTACCCATTGTTCATTTCCTTTTAATCTGTGGCAAAGACTTTAAATTGCGTATTTGAATAAGTGAGAATTGCTCTGACAGGCAGAAAGTCCAGCCAGCACCAGACATTAAAATGGACGAGTCACGTCGTTGCGCAAGACCGGTATCTTGCACAGTTCGTGGTTGATATGCATTAGACGGCGATACATGATCGCTATGAAAACTCACAGCCAACTTAGATCGACCGTCGTGGCTTATCGGCTGATATCGCCTCACATATTTGATGGCAGGGCTTTGAAACGACTGTGGTTCCCCCTGGGGAACTGGGGTGGACCGGGGGTTTGGCTGTCTGTGATCGACATTTTGGTAACACGGTTTCGTGTTTAAAGGAATTTGAAATTGTAATTGTCGTGCATGTCTGAGACTCGAGTTACGAATTAATGGTTTGGATTGGGGTTGTTTCGGGGAGGAGACCAGACAGCGAGGTCATCAGTTTCATCGGATTAGGGAAGGACAGGGCAGGAAGTCGGCCGTGCCCTTTCAGAGGAACCATTCCGGCATTTTCCTGGAGCGATTTAGGGAAATCAGGGAACCTAAACCAGGATGGCCGGACGCGGGATTGAACCGTCGTCCTCCCGAATGCGAATTAATGTCGTATATTCTAGTCTGTACCAATTACTTTAATGAGATGAATTTCCGTATTTGGCTCAGGTTTGGTTTGCCATGTTGGCACTAAATTACGTAACACGACTATGTGACCTCATTCGTTGAAGCATGTTTATGGGTGATTAATCACAGTATACTGTTTCTCTTAAATATCAGCCATAAATTAAAATTATTCGATGGTGTGTTTTTACAGCAGTAGCTGAATGATTTGTGCTTATTGTAGCACAGTGGCTCACGTGGTAAAAAGTCTCTTTCAGCATATGTTGTATTCCGATGTCTCAAGCTTTCTCCGCATAGTTGACTTGATTATGAGTAGATGAGCCGATTGTAGAAGCGTTTATGTGTCTCCATCAAATACATTTTGATTAAAAATATGGAAAAAATAGGTTCCTTGATGTTTGCGAGCCCTGCTAAGGCCGTTAATGTTATCTACCTTTTAGAGGAAACCATTTCCAGTCTTTTGGGGTGATGGTTTTTGAATGTACACTACTGGCCATTAAATTTGCTACACCACGAAGGTGACTTGCTACAGACGCGAAATTTAACCGGCAGGAAGAAGATGCTCTGATATGCAAATGATTAGCTTTTCAGGGCATTCACACAAGGTTGTTGCCGGTGGCTGACAACGTGCTGACATAAGGAAAGTTTCCAACCGATTTGTTATACACAAACAGCAGTTGACCGGCGTTGCCTGGTGAAACGTTGTTGTGATGCCGCGTGTAAGGAGAACTGGATATGCATCGATTTTTATCGGCTTAAAATACGTTGTAGTCTAGAAGAAAATAAGAGACACATTTTTTTACACGTGTCCATATGGTTGTTAAGGGTATGAAACACGCACCTAAAAAAAAAAAGAATTCTGAATGAATACTGTTGAAACGGTAAAAGATATATAGATATTTAAAAAACCTTCAAATGTTGTATGGCTTTTAATGTGCAGGTCAACGGTGCACACCGATTCGTCGAAGAAAGTCTTTTTTTTTTCGAAATCTCCTCCCTCTCGCTATTTCGTTTTTCATTTTGACATTTGAGGAACAGCAAAACATATAGAATCGTTAATACCAAATTCAATGAATAAGCTAAAAATATCTCGATATCGCTGCATGTGCACCTGATATGTGTCTGCTTCAAAGCCAATTGTCACGTTTGCCTGCTTAATGAGTGTTTCCCAGGTAGACATATTCCAAATGCGTATTATACATATATTGTTGCAAAGATATGTTTTTATTAATTTTATGAGATATAAATTGTCTTGATTCGAATTTGTTTTGTGTATTTTTCTTTCGAAGTTGTAGTCCATTCGGATTTAATTATGTTGTAATTGAAATTATTTTTTAATTATTGTTGTAAGATTGCTGTAAATTTGTAACTCATGAGAAAGTGCAGAATTGTTCACGTAAAAAAATGCTGAATGTACTTTGATTTTGCGAATCAGGCACATCGAACTATTGGGATACCACTACAACATATAACACTGAATTTGGTATTGACGATGCTATAACTTTTACTGTTAGTCAAATGCCGAAATTAAAAAAAAGCTGGTGAAGGGGGATTTCGAAAAAATATCTTTTATGGCAAATCTTAGTGCACCTTTATAAAGCACATTTAAAAACATACAACATTTATTAGAAGTTTTTTTTATATCTTTTACCTTTCTTACGTCAATCATACAGAAATATTAAATTCAATTTTTTTTCAACTCGTTGTTTCACCGCCTTAACAATCGTGTGCGCACGAATAAAAGTAGTCTCTTACTTTTCTCTATACCATAACATAATTCAAAGCCGTTCAAGATCAAAGTGTAGCCCTTGGGTAGGATTAATTGGTAGTAGTGCTGAGATCAAAGAAAATGACGCTTCAAAACTAGAGCAGATGGGAGTGAGGCGAATGGAAATCCATCGAAGAATGCCACAACTGAACGGAGAATACAGCGTATCCTTTGCAATTCCGATGCTTAATCTGACCTCTGGGGCATCGGTTGTCACCATATCTCGACGGTCATCAGTACGAGGACATCCACCTGCTGGACAATGGTATCGGTATTTCGGTGTGACGTTCCACATCGTGCGTCATCGGACAGCGACATCCGGCCTTTCTTCAACTGCCTAAACGCGCCCTGGCTCACGGAACTGTCGAGTGCAGTGGACCGTCGACGTGTGCACATACTCGTTCTGTCGTCAACCTGGTGTGAGTCCCTCTAGCGGCGAGTTTGGACTCTGTTCTCATACAAGGACCACACGTTGTTCCACAGGCGTGGGCACTATGACCCCTTCAGAGTTTTCATTTTACAGCCTCTGGCTCACTTCTGTCTGAAGAACCTTAATAGTTCCCGGCTGAACAACGTGGAGGAAGTGGAGGTTCTAAACAGTCATCAAGGAGCAAGCGGTGCTCGTTATCACGCCTGCCGATATTTTCTGCAGAATGATGAGCGATGTATGACTGTATCATGTTCTTTCCAGATCGACTTAACTCAATTACATGTGCCAGGCCAGCGACAACACTACTGGCAACTGAATGTCGTTTACAGACCCACATAGATCATAAGGCGAAAAATTTGTTCAAACTAACGCGCGTTACGAGCTATTTGAGCTCCGAAATAAAGACCGGCGAGTGCTACCCATTCGTCGCCACTGTAAACAATTTTACATGTTTTGAAATATTCCGTTAATAATTTGGTCACTGCAGAAGATGGAAACGCCATTTGATTAGAACAGCGCCGTAGTGTATTTCTGGTTATCTATTAGATAAGGGTCTGCCGAACCACGGCAGAAGTTGTAGGAAATAGGGTTCATAAATAGAAGGCGACTTCATAAATTACTAAACATTTATTCTGTGCTGGCGTACACCTTCAGCAGCACACCAATCGGCGCTAGGAACCACTGTACACCAGGCGCTGAACTAGGTGCGCGTATGACAAGAGAAGACGAAGACACGCCCTCTGGCTACGCGCAGATAAAGACCCTGCGCAGCCTACAAATAGGTCGCCGCCACTGCCGACCGAGTTGTCTCCGTCTCTCAGTTCGCATTGCCCTTCAATACCTCGCACTGTGCTCTAGTCTTCCACAGTGATAGTCGTCGCCTCGCACCTTAGCTAGGTGTGAGGGAACGTTTGTCATTGTATACAGCTGTCATATGGACACAGACAAAATTCAAGAATTAGTGATTGCTGCTAACCACACAACTTCAGATTGTACATTAGTGAAGTATAGTAGTAAATTGGTTCCTGCAATAAAGTGTATATTAACGACGCGTGCATTTTGTGTTGTAATGAGAGGAAGCCGCCATCCTCACCTCATCCAGCCAGGAACCACAAAACATTACAGGAGAACACAGCCATAACATATTCAGATTTAAAAGAATATATGGGATTTCACTTCCGTGTTACTTTTTCGAAACAAAAACACAGAAAATTAACGTAACTGTTTGAAGCTAATAATAAGGGTACGAGTGATACACATATACCAAAAAAAGTTTTGCATCACCTCAGTTCCGACAGTTCCAGAACCTGTACAGAAAATCGGAATGTCAACATAAAAATCATTTCCGCCATTTTTATTGCTCATGAAAACCACACATTGCACGTTGCACCGCCATACAGTGAGTCCTCCTGAGGTGGTGGTTCAGATTGCTGTAGACATCGGTACCTCTAATACACAATAGCACGTCCTCTTCCATTGATACATGCCTGTATTTGTCGTGGCATACTATCCACAAGTTCATCAAGACACTGTTGGTCCAGTTTATCCCACTCGTCAACGGCAATTCAGCATAGATCCTTCAGAATGGTTGGTGGATCATATCGTCCGTAGAGAGCCCTTTAGAATCTATTCCAGGCATGGTCGACAAGGTTCATGTCTGGAGAACATGCTGGGCACTGTAGTCGAGCGATGTCGATATCCTGAAGGAAGTTGTTCACAAGATGTGCACAATGGCGACGCGAATTGTCGTCCATGAAGACGAATTCCTCGCCAATATGCTGCCGACATGGTTGCACTATTGGTCGGAGGATGGCATTCACGTATCGCACAGCCGTTACGCCGCCTTCCATGACCACCAGCGGCGTACGTCGGCCCACATAATGACACCTGAAAACAGCAGGGAACCTCTTCCTTGCTGCACTCGCTGGACAGTGTGTCTAAGGTGTTCAGTTTGACCGGGTTGCCTCTAAACACGACTCCAACGAGTGTCCGGTTGAAGGCATATGAGACACAAGCATTGGTGAAGAGAATGTGATCCCAGTCTTGAGCGGTCAATTCGGCATGTTGTTGGGCCTATCTGTACCGCGCTGCGGGGTGTCGTGGTAGCAGAGATGACTGAAGTTGGGCATCATGCAGCCTATTGCGCATAATTTAAGTCGTAACACGACGTCCTGTGGCTGCACGAAAAGCTTTATTCAACATGTTGGCGTTGCTGTCAGGGTTCCTCGGAGCCATAATCCGTAGGTAGCGGTCATCCACTGCAGTAGTAGCCCTTTGGCGGCCATAGCGAGGCGTATCATCAACAGTTCCTATCTCTCTGTATCTCCTCCATGTCCGAACAACATATCGATAAGCGCCGCTGATGCCACTAGCGGAAAGGCAACGCTTATGAAATCGAGTGATGTCGGTGAAAACGAGAAGAAGGCAAACAACGCAACAATGCCAACTAAATGATAGGGTCTGTCAGAAACCTACACACGTCACCAAAGCGAGCCGCACGGCTCACCGCTGTATAAAGGCGCGTTGCTCAGAGTACAGACTCTGAGATTAGAAACCAACACTTCATACTATAGCAAAAAGCGACACTTGCTCGTTCAGACTGCACAGTCAGCACAGGACGACAACCAAGAAGTGAATGATCAGAGTGCCAGGAAGCAAATGATCAGAATTAAAAGCTATCTACTCAGCCCAAACTTTCTGTGAGGGACCGGCAGCAAGCTTGTACCCAGGATGACGAAAGCAAATGTGCCTCGGCGCATGAAAATAGAGGGGAGCGCTCTGTAACAGTCCCTGATACGGCGTACAAATACAAACAAACAATTTACTAGATTGATACCGACGGTGAACGGTCTTTTTCTATTTGTTGACGAAGTATCGAAGTATACACAGTGTCTATAACGAGGGACAATAAGTAGGGTGGGCCGAACAGATATACCGTTGAGATTGAGCTAAATTTCTCAAGTTTCGTTGGAATGGAAATGCACGATTCTCGTTGGTTCAAAAAAATGGCTCTGAGCACTATGGGAGTTAACATCTGAGGTCACCAGTCCCCTATCTATGCGGATAAGATGGCTGTCATGTCGACTGCTTGTGATACGAGGCCGTTGGGATCCAGCACGGCGTTCCGTATTACCCTCCTGAAACCTCAGATTCCATATTCTGCTAACAAATGGTTCAAATGGGTCTGAGCACTATGGGACTTAACATATGTGGTCATCAGTCCCCTAGAACGTAGAACTACTTAAACCTAACTAACCTAAGGACATCACACACACACCCATGCCCGAGGCAGGATTCGAACCTGCGACCGTAGCAGTCATTTTGCTAACAGTCATTGGATCTAGACCAACGCGATCGGTAATGTCGCGATACGATAAACCGCAATCGCGATACGCTACAATCCGACCTTTATCAAATTCTGAAACGTGATGGTACGCATCTCTCCTCCTTACGCGAGGCATTGCAACAACGTTTCACCAGGCAACGCCGGTCAACCGCTGTTTGTGTATGAGAAATCTGCTGGAAACTTTCCTCATGTCAGCACGTTGTAGTTGTCGCCACCGCCGCCAACCTTGTGTGAATGCTCTGTAAAGCTAATCATTTGCATAGCACAGGATCTTCGTCCTGTCGGTTAAATTTCGCGTCTGTAGCACGTCATCTTCGTGGTGTAGCAATTTTAATGGCCAGTAGTGTATTTAAAGGCAGTGGAACATACATTCTGACTTACTATGTGTCATAATGGAAAAGAACCATGTACGAACGAACGTATAATGATCCGAAAAGATTTCAGAGTCTTTATTCACGAATATGTCTTGTGTGGTTTAGGGGGAAAATTTATCACATCGCATTTCCTCTTCTGTTAATCCACTTCAAATACCAAACATCCGCTTAACCTAATAAGACTAAAGATATTTTACTGACGTTGTGGCATCATCAAGGATTTGCAGCTGAACGATTTATATAAAAAAACATAACCTAGATACAAAACTTTTATGATCTCTCAAGAAACTGAATTTTGTGGGTAGTCTGTATCTCTGTTACTTTCCATTAAAATTTTGTTTGTTGGACCTGCGTTTCGATACGACTTCAATAGCTGTGTCGAACTTGGCGTGCCACAGCTCAGAGAGACTGCTGGATGAGAGCTGAGGGCAGCCAAATCTCAGCGTGGCTCTGCGGGAAAGCGGAGGCAGAGCGCGGGGGCAGCCGGCGGTTGCTTCATTTCGCCACTAATCCCGCAGACGGCCAAGTTGGGAAGTCCTCGCAGATCCAGCTGCCAGCACATCAATATCTGGGGACGGTGCGCGGGGTTACGACGCCACGGTGCGGACAAGGTAGGTCAGAGCGCTCCGATATTCATGTCGAAAGGAACTTTGCATCGTAATTCGGGATGAAACAGGCACTACAAATCGCATTTACCTGCCGACATCGGGCAAGCGACTTTCAAGCAAAATGTCTCTACAGTGCTGGGATATACATAATGGATGCACGAGTACAGATTGTAAACACTTGGTTGAAGACACATGGAAGTTTGGGGCTGGCGGTGAGTCGTCCTCGGATAGTCTGATAGTAAGGCGACCACTCGCGATAATCGGAAACCTGTGTTCGAGTCCCGGTGCAGCCCAAATCTTCGTTTCTTTTATTAAAAATGAAACTCCCCCAGCTGTGATTTAGATGTCATATTTACTTTGCTACTAATTTCGACGTTGCGTCGACGCCATCTTCAGGCCCGTACAGTTTGATGATATCAATTGTGTGTGGCTGTGTTACTGCAGTTACAGCCCGCCATCCATATGGAGCACGTATTGGTCTCACCGCGGACTTCTAGCACTCATCCACACATAATTGATATCATCGAAGTGTACAAGCCTGAAGATGGCGTTGCTGCAAAGTTGAAACTAGTAGCAAAATAAATAGACATCTTATATACAGTTGGAGTTTCATTTTTAATAAAAATTATACCAGCTGATGCCCCAACATCATCCAATTTAAATATGGATGAACGAAGAACAAATTTTAGTTGTCGTCATTCCATTCTACAGCTGATAGTTTTCTATATTCCTAATTGCTAATAGCTTTAGCGGTAGATGAGTGTTGGACCGCTCAACCACAAGAACTGGCGGGCAGTATCATGGATTGCCGTCCGTGGCGATCGTCCTATTAATAAACATATCCCGTCGTTTGTAATGTCCAGCGAACCATTTGGAAAAGAAGGCGTACGGGCATACCGCTGTTTGACAATTTTCGTCTTCCAAATCAATACCAGGACTTCACTGTAGGTTTTCATAAATGTTATCTTTTTCCAAAGCATCTCTAAATGTGGCTTTTAACCTTTGCTTGTCAAATGGCTGACTTTTTTGTACATCCGAAGCTTGTCGGCGCCATCTGTTGCTGATTTCTTTGCGCAAATTTGGCCTTCTGCGATCTCCCTCTTTATGCTTTTAGTTTTTTTATATTCAATATATTATGATTAGGCCTATTCGTAATCTGATAGATGCCTACACTAGGTTTTACATCTGTATTGGATGTGTAGAACTGTACTCCAGCATACTTTAATTCTTAATATTTTTTATGTGCACGGTGTTTTCAGTTCCTTTTGTTCGCGAGAAATTTGCTACGAAGTGAGCCCCATGGCTTCAAATATTTTCCACATTCATTTGTTACGCATTTTAAGTAATTAAAACATTTTTTCACAATATTGTACACCTACAATTTGATGTAAAAATTGTGCACCGATTTTTTTGTAATTTGTTTGCAATAAAACAGTTTGCTCTTACATAGTTAACGATAGACCCTGTAGAAGGCGGGAATGTTCGGAGATGACGTGATGAGTGGCCGATACAGTCTTTTGTAAGCAACAGCTTTCAGTGTGGGAATAGATTTCGACTATTTTGGGTCCACCGCCTGTGTGTTTTGTAATGGATGCTATGCGTATTTCTGTACACAAATTGTGGTCTACATGCAACTGTACTTTACGTCAGTGCGACCACGCTGTGTGTCTTATGAAACGTTGTCTTTTACACGCACCTAGTATGGCTATGTGACACTGGTTGCAAGCACTGTTTGTTTACCTATTTCCTTGTCTTTTTTAGTGTCTTATAACTGAAATCGATTGGGAACTGAAATTTAGATTGTTAGTGACAGATCGCCGATCTTCGTTCCTGACGATATAACTGACGTTTCTGATGTTCATTGTATATCTTGTTCTTGATACACATCATGTAAATGAGTTGTTTTACTAGGCAAGTATTAAACCAATTCCAGTGACACATAGCATTAAAGGAATCTGTAAGTAATGCGATTAAATTAATTCAAAAAATGTACAAATGTATGTGAATTACTAAGGGACCAAACTGCTGAGATCAAAGGTCTTTAGACTTCCACACTACTTAAAGTAACTTATGGTAAAAGCAACGCATATACCCATGCCCGAAGGAGGACTCGAACCTCCGGTGGGAGGGTCCGCGCAATACGTGACATAGCCGCCTCTAAACGCGCGCCATCCCGCGTGAGTTAAATTAATTATTGACTGGTTTTGGCAAATGGTCTCTCTCTTCAATAAAAAAAAATCTACATACTCAGTTCCTCCCAGCAACAGACTCAATAACAAATTTAAAGCATGGTTAAAAGTTAATAATTAAGGCATATCACGTAAATTTTTATGTGTACATATTGATGAAAATTTATATAGGAAAAAGAGTACATGTTAGAGCTGCTCAAAGAACTCAGTTTGGCCTGTTTAGCGCCTTGTCTCCTTTCAAATCTTAAAGAAAGCAAATCAGTGAAAAAAGTAGTTTGATTACTTCTTCAGGTTACCTTCCATTAGGAACGCGCGTGTACTCAGCGTCTGTGGTCTGATTTATAAATTATAGAGCACAGAAACCAGTTGTCCTCTTTTGCAGTTTTTATTTGGCAAATCCAGATTTCGGCAAGTGCTTAAACATTATCAATGCAGTATTCCATAGTCACAACACATGTCAGTTCCCTTTGATTTGGCGTCGGTCACAGTTCTAGTTCATTGATATTGGATAAGCGCTAGCAGAAATTTGGATTTGCCAAATAAAACCTACAAGAAGATCGACTGATTGCTGTGCTCTAAATTTATAAAGTTTGCTTACTTCCTTTCAACAAACTGATTTGGGAATTGGGAGAACCTCTTGCTGTAGCGCTCGGAAGTAGAACGGGGTAAACATTAGTGACGTAGGAAATCTGACCTACTCCTGCACACGTACTTTCACAGACATTGTCGTGCAGTATCGTCGTTCCCTGCCATTCCGCCAGACAAAAGCTCTTTATGAGGACATGAGTATGCACCACGGATCACCTCCCTGCACAATACATCGTAGCACGATTTCCACCGCAAGCGCACTAATCCAAGGCTAAATGCAAAATATGCACTTCGTCTCGGAATAGCACTCACATCCATAATCGTCGATTAGTCGGATGTACGCCTGTCTCTATCTCCCGTACAATCCTTTTTACTCTACGATTCCGACTTGTATAAAGGAAACTATTTTCCTGATAACTCAACACACGTTCTATCGTACTGACCCTTCTTCTTGCCATCGTTTTCCCCAAATTCGTTTCCTCCGCGGTTACACAGAGGACATCTTATCAGTGACCCTTAATTTTCAGCATTCTCGTGTAACGTCATACCTCAAATTCTTCGAATCCCTTCTTTTCTGGTATCCCTGTGCAATGTTTCACCTCCATGTAATTTTGTACTTCATACATATAGCGGCAAAAATTTTTCCCCAAATTAAGCCTACGATTTTGCTAGTGAACTTCTTTTAGAGAGGAATGGCCTCTTTTCCTGTACTAGTGGGATTCTTATATCCTTCTTGGCAAGTCTATCTTGCGTTATGTTGCTTCCAAGCAGCAGATTTTCTTTGTCTTCTACTTGCTCCCCAGTTTTGTCGTTAATTTCATTGTTAATATCTGTTAGTTCTTATTACTCTCATCTTTCTTGACTTACTGCCAGTCCATGTTCTATAGCAAGTGTAGCTTTAATTTCAAAAAACATATCCTATATTTTTTTTTATCATCACGGAAGTCCTTTCACCTAGAACAGACTTTCATAGCATACGTGCCCCGCCAGCAATCGGTGAGAGCATACCTGAGAGCAGCGACTATTGTACACCCTAGTCCTCAGAGGGTATGTATTTGTGCGGAGAAGCAAAATGATCTTGCTCGAAACGCTTTGAGGAATTTAGATTGTCTGTATATTCTGTGCTGCGGTGGAGATCAGTTACTTTAAGTTACAGGTCAGTGCGGATTGGATACTGCACGGTTTTTTCATTTTCTCATCCAGCTGCCCTGATTTACTTCCGAACATGGCTGTCGCTCCGTCTGTAGACACATAAACTAACAAATTCCACGAGAAACCCACATTTTCAAAATTTTCTTCGACGCTGCTAGGAATGTCTCATCCAGCTGTGTGCCTATGATATCTACACTATCATATACCGGTAAAGAATGTGCAATAAACTCTTTACAAAGATTTTGCAAGCTGTCTCTGAATGTCGACTGTCATAACCTGTGTAGGACACATCACTGTCATGTTTGATAACGGGAACAGTCAAAACTGTTCGAGATGGAGTGGACACTTAGGTGTTCATTTGCAGCTACCCAGTAGTCTTTTATTAAATCGCCATCTGCGAAAGAAGGCACACTTCCCTAAAATTACTACAGTTGGTCATGCACATTCGCTCTACTTCTCTTCCCCTTCTTATTCTTCTTCGGAGAGCTCTTTTTTAATGTTTCAAACCCTCTACGTTCTTTACATTTTCCGTTTCTGCATTGTTTGATGTCTAAATACATATAGAGCCTTTGTAAACTGGACTTGAAAGTATTCAATATCTTATACATAAAATGTATTCACAGTTGCGAATGCGAACAACCGTTAGCTGTATAAGAGAACGATGACAATGAAAATTTGCTTTAGAACGGAACTCTAACCCACATTTTGCACTTTAAGTAAATGGTTACCTTAACCGCTTTGTCTATCTGTCCTTGACTTACGTTCAGCCCCAGACTTCCATGAATAGAGAAATAAAGCTGAAGTGAGGTCAGTCTGCAGTGTTGTCAAATTTATTCGAGATGGCAGCTCTCCCTGGGGTGTCCCCCACATCCTCTCCCAGGAGTGTAGACGTGGCAACATCACATAGCGTCACCACACCACGGCTACTCCCTCCCCTGCCCCAGTTGTGAATTAACACGAAAAAGGACCAGACAGTGCTGAGCTGCTAGAGAGTAAGGTACTGTCTTTATTTATTTATTTTGATGGGAAACATGTTCTTGGTGGTTTTATCCTGCTTTTGGATTATCCTAAGCTACCCCCACCAACCTCCACGCTTTCCATCACCGGCACCCCCACTTTTTCACCGAGCGAGGTGGTGCAATGGTTAGCACACTGGACTCATATTCGGGAGGATGACAGTTCAAACATACATCCAGCCATCCAGATTTAGAATTTCTGTGATTTCCCTAAATCGCTTGAGGTAAATACTGAGATGGTTCCTTTGACAAGGCAAGGCCGATTTGCTTCTGTATTCTTGCCTAATCAGTTGGGACCGATGACCTCACTGTTTGGTCTCCTCCCCCAAATCAATCAACCAGCCCACTTTTTCTGATCGCATGTGTGTGTAGGGTCACCTCAAAGTTAAACACTGACTACTCTAGTCCACAATAAATAATCTTACAAACGTCCCCATTTCCTGCTAACCCCCCATCCCCACTTTTTTCCAAATATGTGTGTTAGTGCTCACTGTGCTGTGTGCCCTAGTCGACAATGACACTTGACATTGGCTGGATGTAGAAAAACGCAACCACTCCTGAAAAAATGTTCTACATTTGACAGAAACTACGAATTGCTAAAATGATAACTAAAACAAACCTGTAAACTGGCTTAAACGTCGAAAACTTCATAGATATTAGAGTGCTAAAAGACAAAAACCACAGTGGATATTAAAATTAGACTACATATACAGAACCTAATAATTCTCACCACTACTAAGCTGATATATCGTAAAAAAAAACGCTAATGATAATAACACTGTGCTAAAAAAAAACAAGTATTCTAACACTTTGCTAAAAAAACTGCTTGCCACTAACTGATGATGCAAGTGCTTCATCTGTAATTTAGGGGTGGAAACACATAGAAAAGAAAAGTTTGCTATGGAGGTTAACGGATAAAAAATTTGTAAATTACCAGGTGCTACAGCAGATGAGGTAAAAACTGCTGCTGCTGTAATGCGCACAACCGCCTATAAATATGATCCTGTATTTAAAGAAAATTTGTGTAGCCACGTCTGTGGTCTGCTTGGCAATTACCACCTCGCTATGCCTACAAGAGCCGTTGATTGTCAGTACACCTGACATAACGCTCTTACAGTCTGGGGCACCCACGAGCTGTTAGACATGTCTGTAGATTGTTACACCTGCCGCCACCTCTATGTCTACCAAGATGGCCAGGTGCACTTACCAATACCTGATCGTAACTTACATTGTACCGCAGCCAGGTGTTTGTTTACTGCATCTGAGTAGCATTCCATGTTTCGACTACAGCAGAAAAATTTGCAGCTCTGCCTGACAGAACAATATATTTCGCTTTTATAGCCGACATGAACTTCTTTCCAAGATGTTTCCTTACAAAGGGTCATTGAGCGGCTAGAAAAAGTAATCAGTCTCCTGCTTTGTGCTTTAAGTGCCAGCAGATCTTTGTACCCTTAGAGTAACTTGTAGCTTTGAAACAGAACAAAATATTTCACTACCGGAGGTTACAGTTTCCTTCTAAGAAGGACAATGCCATTTGCTCCCTTCAAAAAGGAGCCACCCAATGAACGTTGAGGTTACCTACTCCTCTGTGTGGGAACTCACAGTTTTGTCTGAAACACAGCGATTTACCTCGCTAGCGATCTACTGGCTCCTTCTTAGAATCAACCTACCCAGCAGAGGCAAGCATGTCTCTGTTTCTCAAAGACGATGGAAACAGCTGCACGCCTGCAGGACAAAGACTTACAATGTGTATGGTCCAGCATTCATCTGCTGACCTGTTTCAGCCTGATAGTTACTGCTCCTGCATTCTTACTGGCTATTGCTAAAACAGGGGGTGGAGCTTGAAGTAATATAAACCTCACCCCCCACCACAGTCATTTTCATTGTGCTCTAGTCTTTGACTGCGTTCAATTGTCATGTTGTTTCCCTCTCCAAGATCATCATGATGAAGCGATCCTCGTCTACCACCAATGTCAGTGGCAAATGTCCGAGGCTGGATGAAGAAGAATTTCTGTGTAAGTATATCTTTTAGCCAACAAATTAGTGCTCTGTTATTTCATTTTATAGCATGTGAGAGGACATAGTAGCTCTACGTCTTTTCGCAATCTGAGTTCGGGTCACTGCTCGTTATTACATAGCTCACTTTAAAAGAACTGTTATTTCGTAGCTCTATGTGGGTTTTTCGTTAAAACAACTACTACTGTGCATGTAAATGACTGTTATTTCGAACCCTGAGTTAGAGTTTAATATCAGTGTGTGTTTTATCGTCAATGTTCTTTATTTTGTAGCTTACAGATTTCGTAAAAAAGACTACCGTTATTTCGTAGCTCTATATGTGCTTTGCCGTTATAACGAGTTTCGGAACGGGTTTGCGTGGAGGATTAGGATCGGGTAGCTTTATGTATTACGGGTGTTATTAATATTTCTGTTTCTCAAATTCTCCTTTCTTTTTCATTGTAGCCTACACGCTCAAACTGTAAGGGTAGCGGATTCATCAGCTGGAAGCTGGAAGAGAAGAGGTGGTTTCACAACCTCAGGAACAGCCTCGTCCACCTATGATTCGACTGGAACATCAACCCTTTAAATAGATAATTTTTTCGTATTCAAATATTGTAGTATATTTACGTTTGATGCAGCTCTCCATGCTACTCTATACTGTGCAAGCTTCTTCATCTCCCAGAACCCACTGCAACCTACATCCTTCAGAATCTCCTTAGTGTATTCATCTCTTGGTCTCATTCTACGATTTTTACCCTCCACGCTGCCCTCCAGTACCAAACTGGTGATCCCCTGATGCCTCAGAACATGTCCTACCAACCGATCCTTCTTCTGGTCAAGTTGTGCTACAAACTTCTTTTCTCCCCATTCCTATTCAATACTTCCTCATTAGTTATGTGATCTACCCATCTAATCTTCAGCATTCTTCTGTAGCACCACATTTCGAAAGTTTCTATTCTCTTCTTGTCCAAACTATTTATCGTCCATGTTTCGCTTCCATACATGGCTACACTCTATACAAATACTTTCAGAAATGACTTCCGGACACTTAAATCTATACTCGACGTTAAGAAATTTTTCTTCTTCAGAACGATTTCCTTGCCATTGCCAGTCTACATTTTATATCCTCTCTACTTCGACCATCATCAGTTATTTTGCTCCCCAAATAGCAAAACTCCTTTACTACTTTAAGTGTCATTTCCTAATCTAATTCCCTCAGCATCACCCGACTTAATTCGACTACATTCCATTATCCTCGTTTTGCTTTTGTTGATGTTCATCTTATATCTTCCTTTCAAGACACTGTCCATTCCTTTCAACTGCTCTTCCAAGATCTTTGCTGTCTCTGACAAAATTACAATGTCATCGGCAAACCTCAGAGTTTTTATTTCTTCTCCGTGGATTTTAATACCTACTCCCAATCTTTCTTTTGTTTCCTTTACTCCTTGCTCAATATACAGATTGAATAAAATCGGGGAGAGGCTACAACCCTGTCTCACTCCCATCCCGACCACTGCTTCCCTTTCATGTCCCTCACTCTATAACTGCCATCTGCTTTCTGTACAAATTGTAAATAGCCTTTCGCTCCCTGTATTTTACCCCTGCTACCTTTAGAATTTGAAAGAGAGTAATCCAGTCAACATTGTCAAAAGCTTTCTCTAAGTCTACAAATGCTAGAAACGTAGGTTTGCCTTTTCTTAATATTCCTTCTAAGATAAGTCGTAGGGCCAGTCTTGCCGTACGTGTTCCAGTGATTCTACGGAATCCAAACTGATCTTCCCCGAGGTCGGCTTCTACTAGTTTTTCCATTCGTCTGTAAAGAATTCGTGTTAGTATTTTGCGGTTGTGGCTTATTAAACTGATTGTTCGGTAATTTTCACATCTGTCAACACCTGCTTTCTTTGGGATTGGAATTATTATATTCTTCTTGAAGTCTGAAGGTATTTCGCCTGTTTCATACATCTTGCTCACCAGATGGTAGAGTTTTGTCAGGGCTGGCTGTCCCAAGGCCGTCAGTAGTTCCAATGGAATGTTGTCTACTCCGGGGGCCTTGTTTCGACTCAGGTCTTTCAGTGCTCTGTCAAACTCTTCACGCAATATCATATCTCCCATTTCATCTTCATCTACATCCTCTTCCATTTCCATATTATTGTCCTCAAGTGCATCGCCCTTGTATAGACCCTCTATATACTCCTTCCACCTTTCTGCTTTCCCTTCTTTGCTTAGAACTGGGTTTCCATCTGAGCTTTTGATGTTCATACAAGTGGTTCTCTTATCTGCAAAGGTCTCTTTAATTTTCCTGTAGGCAGTATCTATGTTACCCCTAGTGAGATAAGCCTCTACATCCTTACATTTGTCATCCAGCCATCCCCGCTTAGCCATTTTGCACTTCCTGTCGATGTCATTTTTGAGACGTTTGTATTCCTTTTTGCCTGCTTCATTTACTGCATTTTTGTATTGCCTCCTTTCATCAATTAAATTCTATATTTCTCCTGTTACCCAAGGATTTCTACTAGCCCTCGTCTTTTTACCTACTTGATCCTCTGCTGCCTTCATTACGTCAACCCTCAAAGCTAACCATTCTTCTTCTACTGTATTTCTGTCCCCCATTCCTGTCAATTGTTCCCTTATGCTCTCCCTGAAACTCTGTGCAACCTATGGTTCTTTCAGTTTATCCAGGTCCCATCTCCTTAATTTCCCACATTTTTGCAGTTTCTTCAGTTTTAATCTACAGGTCATCACCAATAGATTGTGGTCAGAGTCCACATCTGCCTCTGGAAATGACTTAAAATTTAAAACCTGGTTCCTAAATCTGCTTCCTAATCTATCTGATACCTTTTAGTATCTCCAGGGTTCTTCCATGTATACAACCTTCTTTCATGATTCTTAAACCAAGTGTTAGCTATGATTAAGTTGTGCTCTGTGCAAAATTCTACCATGCGGCATCCTCTTTCGTTTCTTAGCCCGAATCCATATTCACCTACTATGTTCCCTTCTCTCCCTTTTCCTACACTCGAATTCCAGTCACTCATGAGTATTAAATTTTCCTCTCCCTTCACTATCTGAATAATTTCTTTTATTTCATCATACATTTCATCAATTTCTTCGTCATCTGCAGAGCTAGTTGGCATATAAACTTGTACTACTGTAGTAGGTGTCGGCTTCGTATCTATCTTGGCCACAATAATGTGTTCACTATGCTGTTTGTAGTAGCTTACACGCATTCTTATTTCCCTATTCGTTATTAAACCGACTCCTGCATTACCCCTATTTGATTTTGTGTTTATAACCCTGTAGTCAACTGACCAGAAGTCTTGTTCCTCCTGCCACCGAACTTCACTAATTCCCACTATATCTAACTTTAACCTATCTATTTCCCTTTTTAAATTTTCGAACCTACCTCCCCGATTGAGGGATCTGACATTCCACGCTCCGATCCGTAGAACGCCAGTTTTCTTTCTCCTGATAACGACATCCTCTTGAGTAGTCCTCGCCCTGAGATCCGAATGGGGGACTATTTTACCTCCGGAATATTTTACCCAAGAGGACGCCATCATCATTTAATCATACAGTAAAGCTGCATGCTCTCGGGAAAAATTACGGCCGTAGTTTCCCCTTGCTTTCAGCCGTTCGCAGTACCAGCACAGCAAAGCCGTTTTGGTTATTGTTACGAGGCCAGATCAGTCACTCATCCAGATGGTTGCCCTTGCAACTACTGAAAAGGCTGCTGCCCCTCTTCAGGAATCACCCGTTTGTCTGGCCTCTCAACTGATACCCCTCCGTTGTGGTTGCTCCTATGGTACGGCTATCTGTTTCGCTGAGGCACGCAAGCCTCCCCACCAACGGCAAGGTCCTTGGTTCATGGGGGGTAAAAAAGAATAAAATATATAATAAGAATCTACAATAAGAATATATAATAAGAATAAAATATACCTATTCACAAAAGCAGATAAAAATTCAGAGGCGTCACTGGGTGCGGATATGGAGAGTCATGTGGTCAGCACACCGCTCTCCCGACCGTATATCAGTTCCGACACCGGAACCGCTACTTCTCAATCAAGTAGCTCTTCAGTTTTGCTCACAAGGACCGAGTACACCCCATTACCAACAGCGCTCGGCAGACCGGATGGTCGCGGCAATAGAGAGATTTATACCAAATATTAACAATCTATGGACCTGATCGTCCTTGCTACTCAAAACGGGTCAGAACACTGTTAAAGAAACAACGAAACAAAGATCCGAAATTTAACCGGACGCAAAATCCCCAACATTCGCGTCCTTTTACAGAAACTCGAAATTTATGGTGGGCTTCAAAGCGAGATGCTTATAACAGGTTTCACAACGAAACTTTGTCTCGAAACCTGGCAGAAAATCCAAAGACATCCTTGTCGTATGCTAAGTATCACAACGGCAAGAAACTATCAATGCCTCCTCTTCGCGATAGCAATGGAGTACTATCGAAGACAGTGCTGCCAAAGCAGAGTTACTAATCACAGCCTTTCGAAATGCAGTCACAAAAGAACACGAACTAAATATTACAGAGTTCGAATCAAGATCAGCAGCCAACATGAGTAACGTGGAAGTAAATACCCTCGGAGTAGTGAAGCAACTTAAATCACTTAATAAAAGCAAGTCTTCTGGTCCAGACTGTATACCAATTAGGTTCCCTTCAGAGTATGCTGATGCGTTAATTCCATTCTTAACAATCAAATATAACCGTTGGCTCGACGAAAGATACGTACCCAAAGACTGGAAAGTTGCACAGGCCACACCAATATTCAGCAAACGTAGTGGGAGTAATCCGTTGAATTACTTGCCCATAACGTTAATGTCGACATGCAGCAGGATTTTGGAACACATATTGTGTCCGAACATTGTGATTTACCTCGACGAGAACGGTCTATCGACACACAATCAACAAGGCTTTAGAGAACATCGTTCTTGTGAAACACAACTAGCTATTTATTCGCATGAAGTGTTGAGTGTTTTTGACAAGGGATTTCAGATCGATTCTGTATTTCTGGATTTCCAGAAGGCTTTTGACACTCTACCACACAAGCGGCTTGTAGTGAAATTGCGTGCTTATGGAATATCGTCTCAGTTATGTGACTGGATTTGCGATTTCACAGTTCGTAGTAACTGACGGAAGTCATCGAGAAAAACAAAAGTGATTTCTGGCGCTCCCCAAGGAAGTGTTATATGTCCTTTGCTGTTCCTTGTCTATATAAATGATTTGGAAGACAATCTGAACAGCCGTCTCAGGTTGTTTGCAGACGATGCTGTCGTTTGTCACCTAATAAAGTCATCAGAAGATCAAAACAAGTTTCAAAACTATTTAGAAAATATATCTGAATGTAGCGAAAATTGGCAGTTGATCCTAAATAACGAAAAGTGTGAGGTCATACACCTGAGTGGTAAAAGGGATTTGTTAAACTTCGGTTACACGATAAATCAGTCTAATCTGAAGGCCGTAAATTCCGTTAAATACCTAGGAATTACAATTTCGAACAACTTAAATTGGAAGAATCACATAGAAAACGTTGTGGGGAAGACTAACCAAAGACTGCATTTTATTGGCAGCATACTTAAAATATTTAACAGATCTACTCAGGAGACTGCCAACTCTGTGCTTGTTCGTCCTCTTTTAGAATACTGCTGCACGGTGTGGGATCCTTACCAGTCAGGTCTCACGGAGCACATCGAAAAAGTTCGAAGAAGGGCAGCATGTTTCATATTATCGTGAAATATGGGAGAGAGTGTCACTGAAATGAAACAGGATTTTGGCTGTGCATCATTAAAGGAAAGGCGTCTTTCGTCTCGACGGAATTCTAGTCACCAACTTTCTCCTCCGAATGCGAAAATATCTTGTTGACACCGACCGACATAGGGAGAAACGATTACCAACAGAAAGATATATGTGTTCGTTCTTTCCGCGAGCTGTACGAGATGAACCCTCCGCCAGGCACATAAATATGATTTGCAGAGTATCAATGTTGATGTAGGCGTAGATGAAATGTGCTGTAATTCTCAGATGAGAGAAATAAAGAGAAAGGCAATCTTCATTACTATTGGATCGAGGACTTGTCTCACCTCTGACCCTCCCAATTGAGGAAGCATGGGCATAAACAGCACATTTGCTTAAGATGTTTGAATTCCTTTTCCACAAACGAAGTTTTAGCAAAACACCACGTTGATTGTTCTACCAGGGAACCCTTATAACTCCCACCAAGTAAAAAATATGGTTTAAAGTTGAAGTATGCCCACCACCCAGAGCGATGCCCCTTTGTAGTGTATTGATGCTGAATTCAAATGTCTTCTCGCTCTTGTGACAGGCTATGAAAGAGACCCTGGAGCATCACATGCAACCTTCACAGAAAAACATGCACAATATGTGGCAGTGTCCCATCTCGTATGTAAGCATGATTTAAGTCTTAACCATCACAAATCATATGTTGGAGATAATCCTGCGATTTGGTTGCTCACTGAGTCCGAGGAACTTTCATGGGACGTTGATAAGCTTTCCAGGACCAAATTCCTACATCCGAGTCAAAGGAGAATTATTTCTGTGGGCAGCCATTACACTGGAAAGTAGAATCTTCTTGTAAGATGCATTGTTCCATGATGCTGCCCATAAAATATGCAAACTGAAGTATTAATTACCATGGTACACACCTGTTGTTTCCACAATCTAAGTGGGTGTGATGCTCACTTTGTCATTGAGATTTTGACTAATTTCAGTATGAAGCTTGAGCAGGTTAGTGTCTGATAGTGTCGAGAAATATATCTCACTCTCCAGATGAATAATACACTCGCTGCTACCTCGACTCACTACACCTTATGCAGGCACCACTCCAGAAACTTGTTGACACATTGCCTTTGAAGGATATGTACGTCACCCCAGAAGCATCCCCTGATAAAGCAAAGTTTCAGCTTGTGGCAGGGAGTGAAATGAAATGATCGAATGGCATTGTTGGCCAGAACACCCCATCCAGGGAAGTTCGGCCGCCGAGTACAAGTCTTATTTCAGGTGACGCCGAACTTGTCGACTTGCATCGTGGTGATGAAGATGGAATTATGATGAGAACAACACATCATTCAGTCTTCTAGCTGAGAAAATTTCCAACCCGGCCAGAACTCGAACCTGGGCCCACTTCGTGGGAGGCAAGCACGTTATCACAGCTAAGCAGGCGGAACCCATATGAGTTCTTGGTTTATATAGGGAAGCTCAACGAAACAAGACTACCCCATGTAACTGCATTCTCCAGTAAACTTACAGCCGGTGCCATATCGGATGCAGAGTATGGGCAAGCTGTGAATGTTTTGCAGGTGTTAAATATTCCAAATCTGTGTAAGTAAGGCAGGCTATATATGGACATAGATGTATGTTTACTAGAGGATGTTTCCGAGAAATTCCAAGGTGTGTGCGTGACCACATTTATTCTCTGGACCCTGTCTTCTAATACATGAGTTGTCTTGGGACGCCGTGGTCCAGAAAACGAAAGTCAACTTCGAGCTTTTTACTGTTGCTGACATGCTTCTTTTCTTTGAGAAAGGGATCTGTGAGGAACTTCGTCAATGTGTGCATAGATATGCCAAGACGAATAACCCATGTATGGGTGAGAGGTTCAACGCATTCCTTGATTAAAGTTACATCGCATACTTAGGTGTCAATAACTTACACGGGTATTCGATGCAACAATCGCTACCGATTGGCGAGTTTCCATCGATCTCCGAATGCTAGCGATTAGGTGGAAAAGTCAAGGGTATGGCGGCTGATTCTGGTAATGCTGTGGAGGTAAACTCGCATATCCTAAGAGCTTGAATGACGTGCAAAGTGATATGTTGCTATGTCCAGAGCAATTAGTTCCATGAGGCAGGGCCATCCCAAAGTTGATGAAACCGCAGGAGAACAAGTAGAGATACATCACGCATTACGGAAATGTCCAGCAATGTCTCAAACTGCTGTTTGGCGCACTATCTCCTTCAAGCAGTCACCCTTGATTGAAGAAGTGTATTGATTTGCATACGAAGCAGAGGCTGCCAGCGAAAAATAATTTCAAAAAATACTTTTATAAATTGCTGAATAATACAATTTTCGGTAAGACACTGGAAAATTTGAGAAAGCATCGCGAAAATCTTTTTAGATCGTGTCAGGATGGACAATGTCATGTAAGGAACTGTCATGCCAGACCAAATTTCAAATGGGTCATTATCTTCAACAAGTACTTAGTTGTAGATACCTCGAAGCCTGCAGTAGAGTTCGTGAAGCCAATCAATGTGGGGATGAGCACACTGAACCTGTCCAGATTCTGCATGTACTGATTCCATTACGAGTTTGAAAAACCACATTTCCCTCAACCTGAGTTACTGTATATACATACTGATAGCTTCATTTATCAGGAGAAGAACTGCAATCCACGTAAAGTAATGATGTACCATTGCGAAGAATTCGCCATGTCTTCATACATGGTCGATAATACTTATGACATTTTTGCACAGAACAAGGGGATTATCGTTCTAATGAAAGATGAGGCGAATGGGTCACTGATTGTGCAGTTTATGGGCTTAAGGTTCAAGATGTATGCATACTGGACATTGGAAGGTGGCACCCAGAGTTGGGCAAAGCGCATGCATCGTGTGGCATCGAGGGCCCTCGAGATTGAAGACTATTTGCAGTGCTTGTACAGAAATGTTCCGGGTGCTCCACTGCAGCCGCCGCGCGTGGTGCAGAAAACCAGTACTCAGCCTCAAGGGCATGAGGTGTACACTGTACTGCACTCTAAAATTGGTTTGTCAGCTCATGATGATAAACAAGTAATTTGTAATGATAGGAATGAAAATTGTTCGTACTCACACTATTCACTTGATGAGAGTGGAGAGTGGAATAGAGAGAGAGAGAGTGAGAATGCCTTTGATAATGACTGTGAATAGTGTATGTGTGGAAGATTGTATGGTTCATTTATCATAGTGTAAATATTCGTAGTTTAAATGCGTGTGTGTAAATATATGCGCACACCACGTGTGCTGATTTAAATACATGATTTTGATAGATCCCAGTCCATCTAGAAAACATTCTCAGCCTGCACTACTATGACCGGAAATTTTTAAAAATACTCTCAACCAGAGCTACTATGTCCTGGAAAACTGTAACAGTTTTCTCGACCAGTGCTAGTACTATTGGGTGGACTGTGGAAGGTTTCCTTTTTCTAGTAATACTAATAGTGTGTAAGTTTAAAGCAGCTTTGCATTGAAAATATGAGAACCAAATTGTATCAACATATAGTTATTAGTATCTCTGCATTGAAATATTAGAACTAAATCGTACCTGAAGAACTTAATTGTATCTCAAGAATGAAATTTTATGTGTGCGAGTTGAATAAAAAATATCGTTACCTTATGTCTTTGTTGGTGTTATTTACAGGCGACTCATCCACGTTGTACGTATAAGGGATGTACAAGACACAAGTTATATTAGTTTTAACATGAAGTTGAAGTTTAAGATGGCGTATAACAAAATATATGTAATAGTGTAATATATGTACTGTTGTTTAGCTTGTGTTTTGGTAAGGGTGCAGGTAGCCATGACCAAGTCTGCTTCCAGAGACATATACAGCAATCATGTCTAAAATTATATCTTGTGTGCTTGAGGAGAATCACAGACGTGATATCTGGGTAAAGTTTTATACTAACAAAGTGTGAAATAAATCCTTACGTTGATTATGAGGTAAGAAAATCATTTATTTTTCATCCAACGTAAAAGTAATTTTACAGCCTGATAAGTAGACACATCACTATTTTCACACAATTTCTTCTTCCTATTATTCTACTTGAG
Organism: Schistocerca gregaria; assembly: GCF_023897955.1. Lineage (NCBI taxonomy): Eukaryota > Metazoa > Arthropoda > Insecta > Orthoptera > Acrididae > Schistocerca > Schistocerca gregaria. The sequence goes on along the minus strand of NC_064925.1, from coordinate 437,672,164 downwards.
TCGATGGAGAGCAGGAGAAGCGGAGAATTTCAGGTCTTGAATAGAGGTAAACGTGAAGATTCGATGCGTCCATGTGATATTTTCGTCATTTTGATGTAGATGTTGTATCCATATAGTCGAATAATTGAAGCAATGAATGGTGGGCTCCATGTGGTTCCCAAGTTGTGCAGCGACCGTAAACCATCAAATTACTAAATAAGCAGCAACCAGTCGCAAAATCATGTTTTATTTATTCACTTTTGCAAATCGATTTCAACTGATTAATAGCCATCATCGGTGCTACAAATACAAGAATAAAAATAAAAATAAGTAATAAATGTGGCCAAATGAATTAATTTACATAAAGCAATGTAAAACAAATTAAATGTATATAGACGCATTAAACCATTTAACCATTTAAAATGCACATACGAATATGTAGCCCTGAGTAGTAATACTGTCTTAAGCAGAGCTCAAACATAAAGCGATACATCGAGAATTGACTATGAGAACGAGAAACCGTAAGGTGGCGCTGCAAAGCAAACCCACCCTCTATTCGAAAAGATACAGCTAAAACAAAAAATGAAAAGAAGAAATGACATACAAAGTGAGGTAAAATATAATAATACAGTACTAAAATATTTACATAAAATGGATATATTGAAAAAGATTTTGTCAACCACATAGTACAGTTATATACGCCAAAAAGCGATTGTACAAATTAGTAAAAGGGAATAAACATACATAAGAAGCACACCATAGAAAAAATTAAATTTTTTTAAATTATTTATTATATTATCGAAGAGCAAAAGTTAATCATAATGTCAAAACGTAAAACGGTGTTGGCATCCATCTAGCGTACAGTTAATGATATCCAGGAAGATCGGATTTTTTCTTTTCGGCAGATGGCGCCACATTGCTGAATGCACAGGTTATGTAAACTAAGTTGAGATAAGAAAATTACGGACACGGACGAAACAAACGTATTAAAGACACAAGACCAAATTGAGAAAGATTTTGTCAGCCACATAGTACAGTTATATACGCCAAAAAGCGATTGTACAAATTAGTAAAAGGGAACAAACATACATAAGAAGCACACCATAGAAAAATTAAAATTTTTTAAATTATTTATTATATTATTGAAGAGCAAAAGTTAATCATAATGTCAAAACGTAAAACGGTGTTGGCATCCATCTAGCGTACAGTTAATTATATTCAGGAAGATCGGATTTTTTTTTTTCGGCAGATGGCGCCACATTGTTGAATAGGTAATGTAAACTAAGTTGAGATAAGAAAATTACGGACACGGACGAAACAAACGTATTAAAGGCACAAGACCAAATGCAAAAATAAAGTGCTAGCACATTTCATACATGGGAAAATCAACACAGGCTCGACAGGATGAATTGAGAACTCGTAGGGTATTTTCCGCTGTGCTCATATATCATGAGACATAAATCCACACCATCTATATGTTGATACAGTCGAAAAGACGGCAAAAGCCAAATTAAAGGGCGTCAACGCAAACTTAGTCACAATAACATCATGCAAATCACCAATCTTTTTATCTCCCCCCCCCCTTTCACTCTTCCCTCCTCCAGCCCCCTCTCTTCTTCCCTTGTTCTATCATTTCCATTCCCATCAAGCAAATGCTCGGCGAAGAGCTCCCAAAAATGAACAACCCTCTCCATAACTTGCTCGTTGAGTAGGCACACACTAGCTGATGTATGATGACAAAAGCTCTCCATATCCTGTAGTAAATCAAGATAATTTCCCTTTTCCGCTCTATGTAATAAAATCACATGCGCCTCAATTCGAGGAAGTTCATGTCCACTATTTATAATGTGGGCTGCAAAATTTGACCTATCGGCGGCGTCCTTTCTGTCAACGGTGACGTGTTCAGGAAATCTAGTTTCAATTTTTCGTCCAATGTGACCTACATATCATGCTTTACAGCTTGGACAACGTATTTTGTAAACCCCCGGCTAGTGTAAAACTTTTACTTTATCTACGCCATCGACTGTCTACACTCAACGTCACAGAAACACTGACCATTTGCAGTGATATGCAGAAAATTGGTAGACTAGTATTGTTTGATATTTTATTTCAGTATACAAACTTATTTCAGCTTTATTCAGTCATCAATACATGTCCGGACATTGTAGATGGACATGTGTTCATTTTGAGTAAACTATTATGGTGTCTGTAGTTGTTGGATGCAATATTTTTCAGTGAGGTTTTAAAGGTGATAATTTGCTGTTGCACATATACGTTTCTTTATTATTAGATAGTGATAGAAATTAAAGTTTGTCAGTTAGATGTTTACTCAAAGGAACTTACTTAATAATTGATAATTAAGTGAATTAATTAAGTGTTAAGGTACACCTTGGCATCAATTAACATGCAATTGTCAAATTTGGTGAAATCATTTGCTATATCCCATCTTCTGTTGGTTTGAAATGCAAGTATGATGAATTTAGGAGTCTCCAGTTGAACAGAGGTTTTATTAGCGCATGTTTGTCTGCTTGAAGTCGGAAGCCTGGGTACTTGAAAAGCTTTCATGGACAGAAAGTTAATGGGAGAAACATCCTGGCATTCATAACTTTTGAAAGCTTCAAACTCTCCTCGTCTTATTAAATGATGTGTTGCTTTTTCTGTATTATTTTACTGATAGTGACCTCGTTCTCCTCTTGAGCTCCTTGAATGTATGAGTTGTTATCTGTTGCACTCTCTACCAGAATAACTTCCTGTTTTGCATTCATAACAATTCGCCACATGTCCTCAAAGTACCACATAAGCAGTTTTAGAAGCGTTCATGCAGTACGTCTCCTGTACAGTTCCGCTGATCTAGCCACTAGTTCGTCTATGAATTATCAGCATTTTCTAAATCGTTCAAAGGGAGAAGCAGAGACAAACATGTTAAGAGTTGATCCTATGCCTACATTGTGTGTACAGTCAATCTCGACCATGTTAAGTTCATGTCATATCTCATGAAACAGGGACGCTAAGGCATTAGAAATAAGGTTCAATGCCACTGTAGCGGTACCGAAATCCATTGAGATATACGAAACTCTTGGACAAGAGGATTAAAGCATCTTGGTGTTAGATGACAATCCTAATGTCATCATTCTTGTTAAACGTGGTTGAGGCATAATGTTTATGTAAGAAGTATTCTTGAAATATAATACTACTCTAGTCATATGCTTCTGCGATGGTTATATCGAGTGACGTCATAGGGGGGCTTAAGACGTACTGATTTAAGAAATTCGAAGTTCGCATGTGTTATCACATTGTTGTGAAGTGCCACGCGGTATATTACGCAGGTTGTTTTTGTACCTTACGCCCCTCCTGTCCTTGTTGACAATACGAGGACGTTGGGGGCTGTTGTGAGCCCTAACTGGATGAAGGTAACTACTGGTTCTGGTTCCCGACAGGTTCAAGCAGGCTGGAAGTCGTTGTCGCTGCTTCTGTCTTCGACACGTCTGTGCACATTCGGTAAATTGTACGAATCTTTCTATTGTTGAGACAGAAGTTTGTTGCAATGTTAGACTCGACACAGACTGTACTGACAGGAAGTATTTCCATAAACTGATAAGATCTGTAAAATTTATTACGATCCTTCTTCAAAACCTGTACATCTGTGAAACCCAGTAGCTGCCCTGTTGAATGTTTCTGATTAAAGTTAATTGTCGGATTCGGCGTATTTATATCGGATTTAAGTGTATTGATGTTTGCATGTAGCTCAGTCCCTTTTGCAGACTGTTTTCAAACGTCATTGAAATCGGCAATTTTGTATGCACCTGGTACTATTTCTATAATTCCTTTTCTACCATTAATTTCCAGATGAAATTTATTTTTAGTCCCTGTGATGCAAGGAATGCCGTTGTATGCCTACAATCCAGTCAGCAAAATACTCCACTCTTCAGTGCTTAGATCAATTGATGGTAAGTAATCTGCATGTAATAATGATGATTGCTCTTTTAAAGTCAGAGTATGCGACATTGCATTTGAACCTCAAGTGATGAATGGATACTTAATGCAGTTCCTTATATATGCTTCTTTGTATAAGTTTTGAGGAACGTGATACATAGAGGCCCACACAGGGAAGTATTAAAGTCTTGTTAGCGATGAAAATTGTAGGACACACGTCATCCACTACTGAAGTATCGTTGCAAGTCTTCTTGTGGATGCAGGTCTCCAAATGAGTCCTAATAGTATACATTATTGGTTGTTTTCTTAACATACCCCACCCAGTGTGTTCCAGGTCCCCTGGCAACATCTAAATTCACAATTGCACATTCTCTGGATTTCCACATAGTCTTCGGTAATGTATCCTGCACAAAAAAATAGCTGTGGAATGTGTTTGTAAGCGGTCAATCTGGTAGGATGACAACGTCTTTTTTCTTTTTTCTTTTTTTTTTTTTTTAAAATAATGGAGACACATAGTCCTCTCTTCTCTGGTTTCAGGTATAGTCTTTCTGCAACGGCTGCTACTTGCTGTATGTTTGTGGGTGTTATGTTGACGAGTTGCCCGACAGATTGACCTAACAAATATCCTTTGGCTCCTTCAAGAAGCAATTTCCACCCCACATTACTACAGACGTCAGACGGACACTCCTAACATACCAAAAAGGAATTCCTGAAAAACTTTCAGCAATAAATATCTTCTGAGTCGTCCGCCGTAAGGAAAATACACAAAAATATTCTATTTTCTTATGTAACTAGTGCAATACTTGAGTACTGTAGTATTGCTAGTTAGTGTAAGAAAAACATTAAACGAATGGAAAAAATTATTTATTGAAAAATCTGAGAAAAGTCAAGTGAAACTTTTATTTATAAACTGATACACAAATTTCAGGGCTCTTTTCGGAATAGGGGGTTACCTTTTGTGGATAGGATTAATGAAATTTATATACAAAGTGTGGGAAAGCTCTTTTATCCCTTTTCTTTAAGTATGTTATTTACTCGGCAGAATGGCTGAGAGACGCGCCTACTGAACTTGAATAATTATCTGATTGAATGAAGTACGGTTTGAGCGGTCTAAGGCGCTGCAGTCATGGGCTGTGTGGCTGGTCCCGGTGGAGGTTCGAGTCCTCCCTCGGGCATGGGTGTGTGTGTTTGTCCTTAGGATAATTTAGGTTAAGCAGTGTGTAAGCTTAGGGACTGATGACCTTAGCAGTTAAGTCCCATAATATTTCACACACACACAAGTGCAGCTGAGGCTATCATTTGAGAAATGTAATGGAGTGACGTGAATAAAGTATGTTATTTCTAATGGAGGAAACATTAGGTTCACCTTCGCTGTAGCACACAATTCCATGAGCTGCAACAACTGCTGCCTGCGCCTTTCGGCACTGGAAAATAACAAAACTATCTATTTCTCTCTGGATTGACCTTCGCCAATCTTTCACTACTACTTGATGAAGCCAAGGACTCCTATTTGCCACTAGTCAGATAACCAGTCCACCATGATGCCGCTCAATGTTCGCTCGCAGGTGTTAACTAATACACTGCACATTAAGTGTTGCGGCCAACACAGTGAACAATGGCTTAACGGGGAGCGACTCAGTATAGAGTATCACTCCGATTTGCTAGCAGAGGTGCTCTCTCAGTGCAGTACTGAGTAGGGACTTTGTTCCTTGCTGTCTGCCTACACGCATGAGTGCACTCGCTCCCGCTACGTATTTCCGCTTCAAGAGCGTCACTGGAACGACCCCTTACCACACAAAAAGCGAAAAGGAATATCATCTGCTGTCTTTCCCTCATTCCCCTAGATCAATGCGTCAGAAATAGTCCGCCAGTCAGCGTTACTCTTATAAATGGTAAAATGGCGCTTCGTTTAAACTGCCCAATTTGGGAATATATAGCATCTGCGTTAGGTGTTTACTGTCCACCTGTGAGAACTCTGCGCGCTAGGTCTGTCAAGAATGCAGATGCTGGGGCTCTCCCGAACTGTTGTGGTTGGCAGGAGGGCCAACACCGTGTTACTAGAGGCGGCCGAAAGGCACGCGTTTTAGCTCACGCAGGCTGGCGTGAGGTCTGGAACAGGACAAGGAAATTAGACTTGAGAAAAACGGACGTAGCTGGTGGAATACTTGACTTTAATCCATTAATGATGAACGTCGGTTTTGATGGCACATGATTCACAATATCAATAGTAACTGATAATGGCGCCTTGCTACGTCGTAGCAAATGACGTAGCTGAAGGCTATGCTAAACTATCGTCTCGGCAATTGAGAACGTAAGTAGGCCGTGAACCATCGCTAGCAAAGTCGGCTGTACAACTAGGGCGAGTGCTAGGAAGTCTCTTTAAACTTGACGTGTGGCGGCGCTCGGTCTGCAATCACTGATAGTGGCGACACGTGGGTCCGACGTATGCTACCGGACCGCGGCCGATTTAAAGGCTACCACCTAGCAAGTGTGGTGTCTGGCGGTGACACCACATTCCTCCCGTGCAAATCGGCGTACGGTTGTGGCATAAAGCTTCAGCCCGCCGTAGGGAGGACCCCATGTTGACGTATGCGACGAGGTGGGGAGCCTAACAACAGGCGAGGCTGTGCCATTCGGAGCGCGGGGAGCTAGGAAACGCCTGAAAACCTGCTCCAGGGTGCACGCCAGCATGCGGTGTATGCGCCCGCAGAGAGACAGGAGGGGCCGAAGGGTCAACCTCCATCGGGCCGGGGCACCCGACGGGCGAAGACGACATATGGTTCGCAGCGGGCAAGAGTTCCATATCGGAGGACAACTGGTCACGGGAAGCGATCGGCGCGACCATGGGAGGCGCGAGGCGGTTGCAGCGACGCGTCCACTGCGGGCATCGCCGGCGGGAGAACAGGAGGCGGCGAGCGGCGGCGGCGGCGCGTCCCCATGGGGCAAAATGAAAGGCAGCGTCGGTAACACCTGGGGCTGAGGCGAGCCAGTAGATGGGTCCCCATGGCGCTGACCGGACGGACGGCACCGTCGCTGAAAGCAGACGGCGAGCGGCAGATACCGTGCGACGACAGAGGCGCAGCTGGTTGAGATGCCGGCGCACCTCACCAGAGGCCCGCAAAACCAGATACATAGCACGTCCGAGGCAGCGAAGAATGTGCCCTTCGAACCAACGCCGTGAACCTCGGTAGTGGCGGTAGTAGACAACGTCGCCTGAGGCAAAAGCAGGTGTCTGCCGCTGCACAGGAACCTGATTCGGCGGATGTAGCAAAGACATCAAGGTTCGACCATCTCTGGGCTGAGAGCGATACGAGGACAAAGAGCAATAACGCGTCCTTCCGAGAATGCGACTCTTTTAACTGCAACATCAGTGACTTGAAAGTCCTGACCAATCGTTCAGCGGCACCGTTTGACTGAGGCGAAAACGGCGCGGACGTCAGATGTTGAATACCATTGGCCTTGCAGAATGACTGAAATTCTGCGGACATGAATTGTGGGCCATTGTCGGAAACAATGGTCTGTGGAAGACTTACAATGCAAAAGATAGCAGATAACGCTTGTATGGTGGCAGATGACGTCGTGGAAGACATCGAGACAACAAAAGGGAAATTACTGAATGAATCTACCACAACCAACCATCGAGCATTCCAGAATGGACCAGCAAAATCGATATGTAAGCGTTGCTAAGGGGAAGTGGCTTTTGGCCATGCAAAGAATTTCCGCGGTGGTTCTGATTGTTGTTCGGCACACACCATGCAAGAAGAGCACATATTCGTAATCGCGGCATCGATTCCGAACCAAGTACAGTGCTGACGAGCAAGTTGCTTCGTTCTCACTATACCCCAATCTCCTTGGTGCAGAAGCTGTAAGACAGAGGAATGTAACAAACGTGGAACCACGACTCTGGACTGATCATTATCACAACGCAACAGCAAAACACCACTTCGAACAAAATTCTCTCCTTATGAGCAAAAAATCAGCGAACCAACGGGTCCCCGATCCGTGACTGTGATAAGGGCCAATGCGTAGCAACAAAACGTAGAACGGTACCAAGGACAGGGTCGGCAGCTGTGGCTGTAGCTACATGACGAAAATCTATCGGAAACGATTCGACCACGTCATCGGTTTCTGCATCAATGAACATGCAAACAAGTTCGGAGGAATCGAATGCCCTATCCTCAGCAACAGGCAAACGGGACAACGCATCGGCGTTTCCGTGCTTAGCAGTGGACCGATACAAGATATCGTAGCGGTACTGCGAGAGGAAAATAGACCAGCAATGAATTTCGGCACTGTACGTGGAGGTACAGGCTTGTTCGGATGAAAAAGCGATGTCAAAGGTTTGTGGTCTGTAATGATGGTAAAGTGACGACCATACAAGAAATCATGAAACTTTTTAACACCAAATACGAGAGCCAGTGCTTCTTTCTCGATCTGTGAATAATTTCTTTGGGCAGACGAGAGTAATTTGGACGCAAAGGCAATAGGGTGATCGTGAGATCCATCTTTGTGCTCTTGCACAGCACCGATCCCCAAATCCGATGCATCCACCATCAACAAAAGGGGCTTCTGGGGATCGAATGGTGTAAGGCAAGTATTGGAAAGCAACGCCGATTTCAACTGGCGAAAGGCGCGTTCGCATTCCGTCGTCCAGACGAACGGAACACCTTTACGCCGTAAGCGATGAAGCGGAGCTGAAATAGAAGAGGCGTGTGGCACATATGTGTTACAGTAATTTATTTTTCCCAGCACACTCTGTAGCTGCTTCAAATTCTGCGGCGAAGTCTTGTATGGCACAAAGGTACGTGGGACTGGGATGTATGCTTTGGGCACTGAGTACATGTCCCAAGTATGGCAAGTCCCCAGCAAAAACCACACATTTGTCCTTCCGCAAGCGAAGACCATTTTGTCGCAAGACCTGAAATAATGTTCTGAGATTGGCTAAATGTTCTTCTTCCGTTTTTCCGGAGATCACAATATCGTCGAGATAATTTGCTGCAGTAGGGACCGACGCACAAACAGTTTGTAGATATTGTTGAAACAATGCAGGGGCGGATGCACACCCGAATGGCAGTCGTTTGAATCGGTACAAACCAAGATGCATGTTAACCACCAAAACCCGCTGGGATTCTTCGTCCACCGGTATTTGCAAGTACGCATCTGCTAGGTCCAACTTCGAAAAATATTTACCCGGGCACTGTTTGTCAAAACGATCTTCCGGGCGGGGTAAAGGAAAAGTTGCAATTACTGGTTGTGGATTCACTGTTGCCTTGAAGTCCACACAAAGTCTCAATTTTGCGGAAGGTTTTGGCAAAATTACTAAGGATGATACCCAGAGAGAAGCCTGCACACGTTCAATTACACCTTGTGATTCCAAATCGTGTAATGTGTTTGCAACCTCATCACGCAATGCGTGGGGAACATTGCGCGCTCTGAAAAATTTCGGTTGCGCGTTTACTTTCAGTTCCAAATGTGCTTTATAGTTCTTAGCGTAACCAGGCCCGGTGCAAAAATGTCTGCAAATTCTTCACATAGACGAGAAACACTGTCTGAAGCCACAGTCTGGTTCACTGATAGGACCTGATTTACTATAAACAAGTTAAACAACTGAAATAAATCGAAACCAAACAAGTTCACTGCAGAAGAAGAACGAAGGACGTAAAATGACACAAGTTTTGTTTGTCCTTTGTATGTTGCAAGAAGGCTGCACTGTCCTAACACAGGGATATCTTGACCTGAATAACTAGTTAACTTAACATTTGCGGCACGCAACGGAGGTTTGCCCAGCTGTTTGTACGTATCTTGATTTATCAGTCAAACTGCAGCTCCGGTATCAAGCTGGAGTGGTATCACTTTGCTGGTAATGTCCAAGTCTACAAAAAGTTTACTGTCCTGCTGACGACAAGAGCGACCTTCTCGTGCAAGGTGAACTGACACTGATACATAATCACTTGCAACTTGACGGGAGTTCCAGCGATGTTGACGCACACTGTTTGTGAAACGACCACAGTCACTGTTAGAGAGAATGGCACTGGGCGGAGTGGAATGAACTACATGAATTTCCATGGACGAAGTTTCCCGAGCCTGAGTATTCTTGTTTCGATTCCGATTCCGGTTCGAAGCAAAGGGCCTGGAATGCTTTTGAGCTTCCGATCTGAGCTTTTTCTGGCAAACACTCTGAACATGTCCTTTTTACTACAATAAAAGCAAATAGCTTGGCGTGACGGGCCATTCTCGCGCGAATCTCTAATAGCGCACCGCGGGCAGGATTTGAGCACTGCATTTGCATGCCGGCGCGGCACACGTGGCTGAGAGCCTGGCGGCAGCGGCGCGGCCGGGCGCGAGGGCTGTTTACTGCTCCGAGCAGCTCGCCCGGCGGGCCGGTTAACCTGACACAGGGCTGGTGAAGATTCAAATGATTCCTGAGCAAAGTCAAGTGTGTCCTGCCGATCCAATATGTCCATCACTTGTTGAAGGAAGGGACTGACTAGTTTCAGAATCTGTTTCCTTATACGAACATCAGAAACGTTCTGTGCAATTGCATGACGTACCATAGCATCTGAATAAGGGAGTCCACATCGACACTCAAAAGCACAATCCCTAGTAAGGCCTTGCAAGGTTGCAACCCACTCCCGGTTAGTCGGACCTGCCATACGTTTTGTACGAAAGAAGGTATACCGTTTCGCAACTACATTGAATGATTCTTTGAAATATGCATCTAATGGAGACAAAATTTCTTCGTAGGACAGAGTTGCTACGTCGCATCGGGGAAATAATTTGACTATCACACGGTACGTGTTCACCCCTACTGAGGACAACAAGAAAGGCTGCCGCTCGTTACCTTGAATTCTATAGGCAGCGAGATGGAATCCAAATTGGCGTGACCACTCCGTCCAGCTTTCCAGTGCACCATCAAAAGGTCGAAAAGTTGGTGCAACAGCGTGTTGTGGCTGATTTAGCGGTGGAGTGGCGGCTGCCGCATCGTTTTGCATCGCACGTTGACCCTGGACGAGCTGTTCAAGGGCATCCAGTAAGGCCTGCGTCTGCTGATTCTGTAAGCGATAACATTCGGACAGTACATCTGGAGATTGTGGCGAAGCCATTACACAAGTAAATGAGGGCAATATCGATAAGAACGCCGTTTTGCCTCGTCGCCAATGTTGTGGTTGGCAGGAGAGCCAACACCGTGTTACGAGAGGAGGCCGAAATGCAAGCGTTTTAGCTCACGCAGGCTGGCGTGAGGTCTGGAACAGGACAAGGAAATTATAATTTAGAAACAACGGACGTAGCTGGTGGAATACTTAACTTTAATCCATTAATGATGAACGTCGGTTTTGATGGCACATGATTCACAATATCAATAGTAACTGATAATGGCGCCTTGCTACGTCGTAGCAAATGACGTAGCTGAAGGCTATGCTAAACTATATTCTCGGCAAATGAGAACGTAAGTAGGCAGTGAACCATCGCTAGCAAAGTCGGATGTACAACTGGGGCGAGTTCTAGGAAGTCTCTTTAAACCTGTCGTGTGGCGGCGCTCGGTCTGCAATCACTGAAAGTGGCGACACGCGGGTCCGACGTATACTAATGGACCGCGGCCGATTTAAAGGCTACCACCTAGCAAGTGTGGTGTATACAGCAGGTTTTGCTTTTAAGGAGAACACGCAGGCCATGATCCCTTTTCTCTGGCAGAAAACTGTTTTGGTCCCTGGGCAGTCAGCCGGCTGGTGCAGCTGAGTGCTAGCTCACCCTCCTACAGACTTTCTAGTGGGCTTGTTACCTCCACCGAACAAAAACTCCTGTGGCTGTCTTGTCTTGAATGTTTGTGTACGGCAGCCTCAACTTTTTAATCTCGGTGCGCACTTGCGATTTAATTATTAGATTTGCATATTGATAAAATAGAAATATCTAGAATTGACTCTACCCTATCGAGTTTAGGCTCAAATGAAATGTCTTGATACGCAGAATACGATGGTGAGGTCGGAATATGTAAGAAATGAAGGTCAGGAGACCCCGCCACCTTACATTCCATCATGCGGTTATGTCTTCTTGCTTTCTCTAGCTCCCCCTTGGGGTTCAGTATGTTCATGACTGTTCTGGCAATAGCCACACCACCACCAGCCATTGAACCCATCATTGAGAGACCTGAGAATGCAGGAATGAAGAAGGGGATATTTTCACCTGATGTCTTGGGTATCGGCAGAACATGGGGTGCTTCAACCTATCGTTAAAACCTCAGAGCTCATTTAGCTGCATACGTAGCAGTCAGGATACAGTTTTTTTAACACCTCTGCCCTGACTTCTTCTTCTTCATCTTTGTCTTCTTCAGTGCACAACATGCAGCACTCTACACTTTCTTAAAATTGACACTCAAGCCCATCTTAATTTTACCACACATAGTTTTATCAACTAACAAGTGCTGCCGTGTGATCTGGCAGATCAGTATCCTTTCTCGCTCCTGTTGCTATGGCTTAATCACCTAAAATTCGAACTATATGTACCATGCATGCAGTGTCGTGCTCCAAACATGCCTTGTCAAGCAAATTAATCCCATTATCATCACTAGCCAAACCCTTTTGAAGCTTTGTACCAGATCTGCAGTAGTTATACCCTGGACTGTGCAATTAAGTTGGAAATTTGTCGAGAATACCACCATCCCTATAATGTGTGTCCTATCATGCATGGCACGCTATGGTGCTGGTTGTACTCTGTGCACCGCATTAATTAGCAAAGCATCAGGGTCAATCTAGCTGTTTTGCGTTGCAGGAAAACCAAGCTATGAGGGATGTTTTTCTTTTTCTTTATTTTTTTCAACCTCCGATAGGCTATAAATAAAAGACAAGTTCAAAGAAAACAATGATCTTATTACCAAAAGTTTTGTACACTTATGGTTGAGCCGTGCTGCGGCTCGCGCTGGTGCTGTTTGTAGGCTTTTGTCCTCTCTTGGAGGCCAGACCGTATCGTTTACCTGACATGGTTGCGGTTGTTTGTCTTCTTTTCGTGTTCACTAGCGCCACTTTGTTTCACAAGTGTTGCCTGTACGCTAGTGGCAGCAGCGGCGGTTGTCGATTTGTAGGGGGGCAGTGCACAAATGGTTTAATTCATACTTAACTGGAGGAATGCAGAAAGTTGAAATAAGTTGTTCATGTAATGTTAATACAACAGCTGATTCCTCAAACTGGGGGGCTATCAAGCATGGGGTCCCACAGGGTTCGGTCTTAGCTCCTTTACTGTTCTCGATATACATTAATGACTTACTATTCCATATTGATGAAGATGCAAAGTTAGTTCTTTTTGCTGATGATACAAGTATAGTAATAACATCCAAAAACCAAGAACTAAGTGATGTAATTGTAAATGATGTTTTTCACAAAATTATTAAGTGGTTCTCAGCAAACGGACTCTACATTTTGATAAAACACAGTATATACAGTTCCGTACAGTAAATGGCACAACCCCAGTAATAAATATAGACTTTGAACAGAAGTCTGTAGCTAAGGTAGAATTTTCAAAATTTTTAGGTGTGTCCATTGATGAGAGGTTAAACTGGAAGCAACACATTGATGGTCTGGTGAAACGTCTGAGTTCGGCTACGTATGCTATTAGGGTTATTGCAAATTTTGGTGATAAGAATCTCAGTAAATTAGCTTACTATGCCTACTTTCATTCACTGCTTTCGTATGGTATCATATTCTGAGGTAATCCATCGTTGATTAGAAAAGTATTCATTGCTCAAAAACGTGTAATCAGAATAATTGCTGGAGCCCACCCACGGTCATCTTGCAGACATCTATTTAAGGATCTAGGGATCCTCACAGTAACCTCACAGTATATATATTCACTTATGAAATTTGTTGTTAATAATCCAGCCCAGTTCAAAAGTAATATCAGTGTGCATAGCTATAACACCAGGAGAAAGGATGATCTTCACTATGCAGGGTTAAATCTGACTTTGGCACGGAAGGGGGTAAATTATGCTGCCACAAAAGTCTTTGGTCACCTACGAAACAGCATTAAAAGCCTGACAGATAGTCAACCAACATTTAAAAATAAATTAAAAGAATTTATAGATGACAACTCCTTCTACTCATTGGCTGAAATTTTAGATATAAATTAAGGGAGGGGAAAAAAACTAACTTAAGCATTAGTGTCGTGCAATATTTTGTGTAATGTAATATCTTGTACAGTCATCTTTCATTAACCTGACACGTTCCACATCATTACGAAGCGTCGTATTCATGATCTATGGAACAAGTATTAATCTAATCTCTAATCTAATCTAATCTCTAGTAACTGTGGCCCTATCTTTGGGGAGACATCGTGGTTCTTCTGGGTCGTGTCAGTGTGTAGTTCAGTTGGGGACTCTGCAGGAGCCGAGTCCACGCAGTGCGAGAACACGCCACGACCGTTGGCGGCACGGATGGACTGCCAGATCGAAGGCCTGTGGTCACAAGGGTGCTCGACTTCGTCGTAAACCGGATCCTGGAAGTTTTGAATGCATCTGGATTCAAGCAGAGAAACCCCCACCCTTGTGAGATCTTGGGATTCTCCAGTGACTTGGGTTCGTGTTGGTGCTCTTAGTGTTGCTGAGGCGAAGAACAACGAGAGGACTGCTTGGGGAAGGCAGATCTGATTAGCTTTCCTAGACTTCTAATTACTATTTATTGTGTTCAGTTTTGTTACTATTTGTCAAATCAATCAGTGGTATTTTTCCTGGCGTCTGGCTGCTAACGCCCCAGTAACCTGCTTGGGGGTTGGTGTATGTGGCGGAAGTGTATGTTTCCTCGCCTTGCCACTGCTGTCCGGTGAGGCGTGTAGTTTTGACAGCTGTCTTGATTGTAGGTTGGTTGGCGATTCTTCTGCTCTGGCTCCTCTGCCGTTCCGGGCCGGCCGGAGTGGCCGAGCGGTTCTAGGCGCTAGAGCCAGGAACCGCGCGACTGCTATGGTCGCAGGTTCGAATCCTGCGTCCGGCATGCGCGTGTGTGATGTCCTTAGGTTGGTTAGGTTTAAGTAGTTCTACGTTCTAGAGGACTGATGACCTCAGAAGTTAAGTCCGATAGTGCTCAGAGCTGTTTGAACCATTTTTTCTCGTTCTGGGCGATCTAAGCACAGTATTCTTCGGGCGCAGTCCAGACCGCCAGTTCCGGCTTTGGCGTGTTTTTACATCTTTGAATTTGGTTTATTGGACGTCAGGTAGACTCAGCAAGATTATGATTAGTCATTTGTTAGACTGCCACTAGTCTGAGCTACTTACTTATGAAGTGAATGCAACTCTTGGCTGCATATCTCCTCGCTCGCGAAAGTGTTTTTTTGCCGGACATAATCAGAGGGAGATTCCTGGTGCACCGTCCTTGTGTTTCATTGTGGTATTTGCTGTTTTGTTGTATGTTTCTAATTTTTTTGTATTTAATTGTCATCCTTGGCGTTACACCAGGCTTAAATGCTTGTGCTACCAAGTTTACCACCATTTGTCTCACCTGTTTGGTGATCAGTTGCCTGTCTTTTTAAATTAATCTTGTCACTGCATTTCTATTTTACTGTATATTTGTAATTTTTTTTATAAATGCCGCTCTTGGCGTTAAAGGGCTTCAGCCGTTACTGTGATTACTTGCCTTAAAATTCTAATTGGGATCACATTGGCTTGTTTTTAAAACATTATTTACTGTGTCTGTATTTTATGCTCGTTTGATAAATTGGAACGCACTGAAAGCACTGTTAATTACACAGTTGTTTATTCCCTCATTAATGAAGTGTAATGTCTTTATTTATTGCTGAGTCTGGAATTACTGTGTGACTAGGGCCTCCCGTCGGGTAGACCGTTCGCAGGGTGGAAGTCTTTCAAGTTGACGCCACTTCGGCGACTTGGGCGTCGAACTGACAAGGTAACTAGCGCTGATAGAGGCTGCATCTTAATAAATGAAGCCGGAAGGCCTCCGCTGATAGATAAGTGACCATTAAGACGTTTTTGAGCATACAGTATTGTTTTATGGAATTTTCCATATATGATCTTTATGTTTTGGAGTAGGCTTTCTGTTGATTTTGAATTTCTGTTGACTGTTTTATTGCTTAACAACAGAAAACAACCGCGATTCGGTTGTGAAGAAGCGGAGGAAATGCTATATCAAAATGTAACTATTGATACAGACAAGATTTTTGGGATTTGTTCAAAACAATTCAGAGAGCTTGTAACACTACAACCCACTGAGTTAGAAACAATTGTTTGTAACAGTATGTGTTTATGACCTTTGTCAGTAATTGGTGTTTATGAAACTGTAATGTTTACTGGAAGAATAAGTAAGAAATAATTATCACATCTTTGTAGTAAACACGCTGGCAATGTCATGGAAATTTATACTGTACGAAACACAAAGATTATCTTTCATGTAACACTACATCGAAAGCACGAAAGAGCACAGCTCTCTAAGTTAGTACACAGAACAATTTGCGAAGCATCCGTGGTGTGGTATGACGTGTGTGTTGGCACGCAAATGACAAACTGAGATAGCGCTGGAAATGGTGTTACAACATGGTTCAAATGACTCTGAGTACTGTGGGACTCAACTGCTGTGGTCATCAGTCCCCTAGAAATTAGAACTAATAAAACCTAACTAACCTAAGGACATCACACACATCCATGCCCGAGGCAGGATTCGAGCCTGCGACGGTAGCAGCAGCGCGGCTTCGGACTGGAGTGCCTAGAACCGGACGGCCACCACGGCCGGCGGTGTTATAACATGTAGCAAGGCAAAGTGTAAGTGAGCGAGAACGTTTATGGGCACAATGTAAGGTTTGCAAGAACATTTGGAATTAATGAAGAATACTGTGTGGCCCAAATTTATTCAAGCTGCTCGCTAATCAAGAAGGACCTATTGCCATTAATGAACTCCACAAGTAACTCATCGCAAAATAAAATCCAGTCAGTATTTTTGTAGCTGTGCAGCAGGCATGACAGCGTAATAGTGACTTTTTTGGAATATCAGAGTGCGTCTAATCTAAACATAAACTTTACGAGTGAAACTTTCTTGACCCAGGTCGTTAACCATTGGTAGGGTCCTATCCTCTCACTATAGTTCCAAAGCTAGAAGTGAAAAAAATTAAAAGAAAGTAGATTCGATTAGATTTAGTGTTGATTTTCAGTCTAGTAAGTATTAGAGTAAAAAGCAGTAATAGCGAATAGTTGTTCATCAGGTGTTGCCGATCTGCAACATATCATCAGTTCAGAAGTGACTTAAGTGCAGTTCATATTGCAGTGACAAAAGTTTGCTCGATTTCTTGTAGTCAAAGCAATTTTATGATTTTAGGTTGTGTTCTGTAAATGATATTATGTGCATATGACTACGTAACATTAGCATTCATAAATAGTTGTTGCCATGAATGAAAGTTTTTATGGTATGATTTGCAGAGCAATTAGTAAACAATGGTAATCAGTTTCGGTTACGATTAAGCATATTTTCAAACAGACTGCATTGTCATGAGTTACGTAACACAGTACAGCACTGATGAAGTGCTGCTAGTTGTTTGCATATTACTGGTTTTCGTAATTACAGTTAACATAATTGCATTACGAATTAACGACCTTTGTGTTAATGCTACGCGTATTTTCTACATTTAAGCACTAGCGGCTGCATTTTGTCCAGTTACTGCATTATCGTTTTTTCCCAGTATGTTTGTGATTTCAAAGTCATTACAGTATTTCTCGTATTTAACTTTTGCTCGTTTTGGAACTGGAGATAGTTTTTATTTTGCAGTTTCAATTCCTTCATACAAATTTTAGTGTACAAAATCACGGTTTGCCGCAGTGAAATTTAAACTTATTACAATTTTTTTTCGATCGTTGTTGTACACAGTAAACACTCGCACAAAAGCGTTGTTGCAGCTGTGTATGTTCAGTCGATAAACGCTGATTTTTTTTGATTCGATGCCTTCTTCACATTAATTACAGAATATTAGCTACAGGCGTCAAAGAAATCGTTTTATACAACGGAGAGCATAGGTTGCGTTATAAACCGTACTCTATAGATGTTGACGTCGGAAACACAGAAGCAGAGACGAAGGTATTCCTCGTTTTGTTTGGTTTTCTCTCAGACAAAATTCAAAATATGTATAGGAAAGACTTTTTTCTGGATTCAAAATTTGGAAATTTGTGGTAAGTTCTATAGCACCAAACTGCTGAGGTCATCGGTCCCTAGGCTTACACACCACTTAATCTAACTGAAACTAACTTACGCTAAGGACAACACACATAACCATGCCCGAGGGAGGATTCGAACCTCCGAAACGCGAAACGTGGCAAGGCGCCCCAGACCGCACGGCTACCCCGCGCGGCCTGATTGAAAAATAAGATGCCTGGGTGGTCAGTGAAAACTATAGAGCTATATTTTTCAAGTAGCTACAATTACAGCTACGGAAAACAGTGTTCTCCGTGTGCCCGAAGTCCCGGGGATTTGATTTCTCACGGCTGAACGGCGACCGCCGCACTTGGGGGGGGGGGGGGGGCATGTAATTTCTAGGCTGTCGAGTGAGCGCCTTCCCTGGCGGACAAACGGTGCACGTATGAGCCGAGTTGCTGTCTTTCGGCCCTGTGACCACATCGTTCAGCTACACTTTTTTCACTGTCAATTCTGCACATCTGAGTTATATAGTTTTGATAGAATAGTATTACTACAGTGTGTGGGGTCGTTGACGCAAAATTCATATACCCGATTATTGGATGGAGAGCTTTCATTTGTGTTGAGTTTGATTGGTTAGTGTCGTACCTTAGGTTTTCTATTCAGTGTTTGAGTTAACGTCCTCGCCGTGGTTGGTGGCCGTCTTGTGTATGGACGGTCTGTCCGGCGAAAATGTGATTGGCGTGTAGTTGGATTTTGTTCCACCGTCGTCTTTTTAAAAATGTATTTAACATTTGACGGTTTTTCATAACAGAAAACAAACCCATTTCAAAAATAATTATCTGCAACACTTTCACATTTGTCTTCTGGACGGAAAACTGCGAGAAACTGTCCGTTGATGACACTGTTATACATTTCACATTATATATTTTTTTTCGTTTTTTGCGTGCGGTTTCACGTCAAAATCCTATAAGTTGCACGTATTTGATTCTTGACAAAATTCGCGTACTGAAGCCTGTGTATAAGATGACGAATTACTTTCTCGCATTCATTCCATAAGTATGCCACATACTGTAAGTTGTCCGTTAATTTAAGTCCAAAAATTATGTGACAGTGTGTGCCACGATCCACGTTGTTGCGTGTCTCTTTGCTTTCGAAAACTGTTTCCACTGGGGTATCGAGGCTTTAGAAACCTGTATATTCCGTATTCCCGTTCTATTGATCAGTCGAATTATGTCCCTTGATGTGTACCATATCTCGACAAATTTTGAACACTCAAAACGATGTTCGACTGGTTCCTCCGAATAAGAATTTCCACGTGTTAGTGCTAGCTGTTTTGGTTCACGGTTTGACCTGTTGATGTTTTGGCATCTAGACAGCAACAGCATACCAGACGTGGTGCGTTGGGCACTTGTAGTTAGATGTTACGTGTGTTGTCCTGTGGTGAACGCTTACCACGATTCAATAGTTGTTACATGCGGTGTACATTGCATTTTGTGGTAGTTCTAGTCGACGATGATGAAGACCTTATATTACTGGGAAGCATGTTAAAAGGAAAACTCGAGCATTCATATTAACAATTACATTTGGATGTGCAATACGACATACGAAAAGTTTAATTTTCTGAGTAACGGTAGCATCTGCAGTTTTAAAATGTTTTGAATTAAATAAGAACCTGTGAATTTTAG
Source organism: Schistocerca gregaria (assembly GCF_023897955.1). Classification (NCBI taxonomy): domain Eukaryota; kingdom Metazoa; phylum Arthropoda; class Insecta; order Orthoptera; family Acrididae; genus Schistocerca; species Schistocerca gregaria. Next base: position 437,652,456 of record NC_064925.1, on the reverse strand, counting down.
ATAGTTTGTCGAAGGCTATATAATTTTTTAATAATGCGCTTCTGAAATTGTGAACGAAATTTCTTCAGGATACCTTTAACATAAAGTTATCTAGTGTTTTGATATAGGTGTTCATTCTTTCCGCGCTATACGAGACTGGAACAATAAGGAATTGTGAAGGTCCTTCGATGAACCCTCTGCCAGCCACTTAAATGTGATTTGCAACGTCTCGGTGTAAATGTAGCTCTCAAATCTTGTATTGTCTGTCGCATTCAAAGGTTGGTGACGTAAGCGGGCAATGGTCCTTATACCGATCTGGTTGCAACAGGGCGTCTGTGGACATCACTGAAGGCACGGTGGTCCCAGAGGTCGCCTCTCAGCTGGCGGTACCGCAGCCACGACGGAATCTGCACTGTAGCCTCTGAGACCGCCTGCTACAAATTAATTTTTCAGTAAATGATTTTCAGCTCATCCTCGGTGATTAAAAATACCCCAGCCCTCTACTGCCAACCACCAAAATTCGCTTCACCTGAAACATCAGCAGATTATATTTAATATTCGAATGCAAATCCCTGAAAGCCAAAAGACACAGAGTGTTCGGGTCACTAATTCCTGAAGAGATTTTTTTTAGCAAAGAACTAATAAAGGCAATCTTACAATTCTTCTAGGGCATTGGCTGCCTGCTGGAATGACAGAGATACTCCTTAATAAGATTAATTTCGATGCAGTCAACAGGATGCTCAACCACTGTTGTTTAATCTCGCTAGTTAAATCAAATGGTTTCTACATCAATATGATTACTCTGCAGTTCACATTTAAGTGCCGGGAAAATGGTTCTTTGCGCTCGCTTCAGACTATTTCTCCGCCTTTCCACTTCTAAGAGCACATGGGAGAAATGAGCACTTCACTCTTTCTGTACGAGCTCTGATTTCTCTTATTTCATTATTATGATAGATTGGCAACAGTGTAATATTTTAACATATACAGAAGAAAGTCGGTGTTTGAAATTTCGTGAAATGATGACGCCGCAACGAAAGGTGCCTTTGTTTTAATGATTGCCATCGCAACTAGCTTATCATATCCGAGACGGTCCCTTCCCTATTTCGCCACAATACCCAATGAGCTGCCCTTATTTGAACTTTTTCAGTGTCTTCCGACAATCCTATCCGGTACGGATCAGATACAACACAGCACAGCAATACTCTAGCACTGGACGAATAAGCGTAATGTAGACAGTGACTTTAATAGACCTGTTGCGTCTACTAAGTGTTCTTTCAATAAAACGTAGTCTTCGTTTGCCTTTCACGCGACATTATGTATGTGATCGTTCCATCCTTCTCGTAACTGTAATTCCTAGTTATTTAGGCGATTTCATAGAAGTTAAATTTGTGTAATTTACTGTGTAATTGAAATTTAACGGACTTCTTTTTGTACACATGTGGATGACCTCACTTTTTCTTAGTGAGAGACAACTGCCACTTTTCGCATATTCAGACATTGTGTCCAAGTTATTTGCAATTCTGATGACTTTACTAGACGGTAAATGACACCACGTCTGCAAACAGATTGAGGACTGCTCTGATTCTCCTAAAACGTTTATTTAGATTGGGAACAGAAGAGGTTCTGTAACACTTTCTTGGGGTCGCCGGACATCACTTCTGTTTTAATCGATGACTTTCCCTCGGTTACTACATATTGTGACCATCCCGAGAGGAAAGTGAGAAATTGTATATGATTGCTAAGTATGGAGCTATTGTACCAACGTTCTCTGAAAGGAACCTTTTTGGCATGCTATCTGGAGAGGAAAGGTTCCCTTTATTAAGTGCTTTAAGCTGATTTGGTGCACCTAGAGATTAGATTAGATTAGTTTTTCGTTCCATAGATCCGTGCTCAGGAGATACTCGTGGATGTGGAACATACCATTTTTTTAAGCTGAAATAACAATACTAAAAGTATGAGTATATACAATACATCATTTGTTTCTATTAAAAAATTCGTCAATGGAGTTAAAGGAGTTGGCCACTAGTAAGTCTTTCAGGCCCCTTTTAAACTGATCTTTATTTGTAAGTAAATTTTTTATGTTTGCTGGCAAATTATTGAAGATGAGTGTTCCTGAGTAGTGGACCCCTTTTTTAACTAAAGTAAGTGCTTTTAAGTCCTTGTGTAGATCATTTTTTTCTGGTATTATGTGTATGAACTGAGTTGTTTGTTGGAAAAAGAGATATATTATTTAGGACAAATTTCATTAAGGAGTAAATATACTGAGAGGCAGTACTCAGTATACCCAGTTCTTTGAAGAGGTTTCTACAGGACGTCTGTGAATTTACTCCACAGATAAAACGTATTACACGCTTTTGGAATCTGAAAACTTTTGTTTGACTTGAATAGTTACATTCAAAATATTATACCATATGACATTATGGAATGAAAGTAGGCAAAGTATGCAAGCTTTTTCATTTTTATGTCTCCTATATCTGCTAACACTCGAATTGCAAATACAGATTTGATAAGGCCTTTCTGCAATTCTGTGGTGTGCTCCTCCCAACTGAATTTATTATCAAGTTGTAATCCCAGGAATTTGATACTGTCAATCTCTTCTATCTGCTCTTCTTCATACTTTATGCGTATGCTGGGTTGAAACCTCTCAGTTGCATATATTGAGTCTTTTCAAAGTTTAATGTCTACGCCTAAGTTACTAATGTTGGCAGTTGTTCACAATAGCCGGCCGCGGTGGTCTCGCGGTTCTAGGCGCGCAGTCGGGAACCGTGCGACTGCTACGGTCGCAGGTTCGAATCCTGCCTCGGGCATGGATGTGTGTGATGTCCTTAGGTTAGTTAGGTTTAAGTAGTTCTAAGTTCTAGGGGACTGATGACCACAGCAGTTGAGTCCCATAGTGCTCAGAGCCATTTGAACCATTTTTTTTGTTCACAATATTTACTTCTTCTTTGGTGTAGGAATTTCTGGCAACTGTGTTTGAAAACTGTTGTTCCAATATTTCTTTGAATGTATGTTACCAAGCGCGTTTATATCCCTTCTGTTCCAAAGAATAGCTTCCCTGCGTGCTGACGTCAAGCAAGAACTGCTGTCCCACCAACACCAGCGACGCTGTGCTTCTCAGGCGTCTGCGGTACCCCCGTTTAGCCTCCGAGCTTACCGACAACTTTCTCCTGCTTGCCCCGTAAATGCCGGACCGGAGAATTAATTTTGTCTTCCGACGCAGCGCAGCCCACCAGCTGCCGTAACCGTTACTACGGCGAGATGTTTCGCGTTTTTAGGTTCTTGTTGCTCCTGTCAAAATCGTAAAGAACCCAACTGTTTCTTCCGGATAACCACCGGCGGGAATATATTTCACGTTGCGCCAAGGCAGGCTGGTCAGTTTCTTTTTAAAACAGGGGGGGGGGGGGGGCTGCAATATGACGAAGTTTAATGTTTCTTGAAAGCTCTCGTAAGTTACCTCATCCGACTACAACTGAACGAGCTCCGGCCACCAAAGGCGCTTATATTTATTACGCAGTTCACAAAAGCAAACATCGTGAACTGTGATCCACTTTTTCTTTGTGAGTATGGTTCGTCGTAGTATGTTAACTAATTTCGATAAACATGAACGGGAAGTTCATTACCAGTCGGAAGATACCAAGTCGGTTCACGATATTCAAATCAGTCACGTGTCACATTCATGCTTGTTCTTATAACGAGTCAAAACATTTAGAATTAGTTCTCCTTAACTATCTTTTGAGCACCTTTCCCGTGTGGGACTTACGGCTTTGAAAGAGCTCTCGTCCAGCTCTGAAGCCTTGTTCTTGAAGATTCACTTCGATCAAAGTAGCTAATTACAACTTCATTGGTCAAGTATACCGAAATATATGATTGTAATTAAGTGGCTCGTCAATAATTAATAACAGTAATAACAAGGACTCTCAATTACATTACCTAAAAAAGGATGTACTGCTTGAGAAGTGCAGACCTTTTTCATACACAGGGTGAGGCCAATATGTATACAGTACCTGATCAAAAGTATGTGAGCACCCCTATGTAATACGGAATTGTCAACTATATATCAAGAGAGGTAGGCTGCCAATATAAAAGGCGGCAAAGTTGTGATGTCAGTAGATAAAACGTAACAACAAAATGTTAAAAATCATTTAAAAGCTAATCTCGCACAAAATATTTTTTATTCAAGACAGCCGGTTTCAACAGTCTTAGCTTTTTCAAGTCTTAAAAAATTTTTTTTGGTAGTAAAACATGTTCATTTTAAGCTGACCTCATGCACCTTATAAAAGTTTGTCATCGCCAATATATTTAAAAAAAACACACACACACACAGGACCATGTCCATACACGTATACATAGTACTCCATTTGACATCTTGTGTATGAGGTCAAGAAATGAACATGTTTTAATACCAAAAAAAATGTTTAAGACCGGAAAGTTTTACTGCTAATACTGTTGAAACCGGTTGACTCCATAAGAGCTATTTTGTGCGATCATTGCTTTTGAATGCGTTGTAACAATTAAAACTCGTAATCAGTCGGTCACGAGAGCTCAGTGACTTAGAACGTGGACTTGGATCTCACCTGAGTAACAGATCCATCATGGACATTCAAACCCTTCTAAAGCTGCCCGAGTCGACTTATGATAACATGACTGTGACGTACGCGAAGAACAGCCACAGATAAACCAATGAAGGTCAAGGACCGCTGAGCACTCCTTAGGATGGCTGTAAAAAATCACATAAAATCAGCGGAAAAACTAAAAACAAGGGTGTTAGAAGGGATGCAGTCTTTCACTCCTACTATTCAATCCGTACATCGAGTAAGTAGTGACGGAAATAAAAGCAAGGTCGAGGAGTGGAATTAAAATTCTGGGTGAAAGGACATTGCTATCCTGAGTGAAAGTGAAGAATAATTGCATGATCTGCTCAGTGGAATGAAGTGTGATGAGTACAGTATATGGATTGAGAGTAAATCGAAGAAAGAAGAAAGTAATGAGATGTAACAGAAATGAGAACAGAGAGAAACTGAACATTAGGATTGATGGTCCCGAAGTAGACGGAATTAGGAAATCTTTCTACCTAGGCGGTAAAATAGCCAACGACGGACGGAGGAAGGAGGAAATCAAAAGCAGACTAGCACTGGAAAAAAGAGCATTCCTGATCAAGGAAAGTCTACTAGTATCAAACATAACCCTTAATTCGAGGAAGAAATTTCTTCGAATGTACGTTTGAAGCACAGCATGTGTGGTAGTGAAACATGGACTGGTGGAATACCGGAACAGAAGATAATCGAAGCACTTGAGATGTGGTACAAACGTAAGTTGAAAATACGGTGGGCTGAGACGGTAAGGAATATGGAAGTTCGGCGCAGAATCGGAGAGGAAAGGCATATGTGGAAAAGACTGACAAGGAGAAGGTACAGGATGATAGGACATCTGTTAAGACATCTTCTATGGCACTAGACGGAGATGTAGAGGGCAAAAACTGCAGAGGAAGACAGAGATTGGAGTACACCCAGCAAATAATTGAGGACGTAGGTTGCAAGTGCTACTCTGAGACGAAGAAGTTGGAACAGGAGAGGAATTGTGGCGGGCCGCGTCAAACCAGTCAGATGACTTTAAAAAAGAGTCAGTTGAACTGACTGTTTCTTTTGCTTAGTTCTCCAATAGAAAATAAGTACGCTCGCATCTTCGGGACTGCTGTCTAGGCAGCGGGACCGGCGGCGAAACGTCAGAATAGATGCGGGTGGAATGCAACCAGAGACGACAAACAGCTTATTATGAAACAGAGAGCTGTACCTGTAAATCATGTGGCCTTTTCAAATTGGCAACGTTGTAAATTTGACAGGTGGAAATTTTTTAATCATTTAGAGGCACGACGAAACAAGAAAGCGTCCATGCGTTGGAATGATTTTAATCAGTAATTAAAATTTTTCACTATCCGTCAAAACAAACTCATCTGCTTACAACACCAGAACGACTGCTTCAAGAAGATAATTAAATCTCGTATGGACGACGCACATAAGCCGTAGTAACAACTTGCGATTTCTCAGTTTTTGTCTGTCGGCACGCACCCACACACACACGCACACCACACAAGGTAGCATAAACACAAGTAACTACAGGACAAAACAATCGAAACCAACGCTGATTAGATCAGACATAGTACGTATACTCCAGTTATTAAAATTCCTGGTTTCAGTTCCCTGACGAACAGGTTTCAGGCGTCGACTGTGATAAACACCCTGAGCCAGATGTAGTCGCACTCCCTGTTCCAGGGGAAGCATACAGGCCTGCAAGTCTGGGCATTCACAGAGGGTGGGGCTACTGGGAGTTGATAGCTCCAACATCAGGCGTGTAATGGGGCTCCTTAGGGACATAGCTGCCGATGAGTGGAAGGAATCCAGTTTTCACTGTATGTGGATACCGGCAGGAGTCATTCCAGATGCGGAACATATCCTTCCGGGTGCCATGATGAGCACACAGTGCAGCCAGCTGCAGGTGGTTGCTCAAGTCGGTACGGACGATGTGTGTCACTTTGCGGGGTATCCCAGCGGTCTCAGGCGTCTTGTCACGGTTCGTGCGGCTCCCCCTTCGGAGGTTCGAGTCCTCCCTCGGGCATGGGTGTGTGTGTTGGCCTTAGCGTAAGTTAGATTAAGCAGTGTGTAAGCTTAGGGACCGATGACCTCAGCAGTTTGTGTCGCTTTGGTTCTGAAGAGATCGCTTCCATTTCTTAAGCTGGTGTATTAACGATGTGCTCTTTGTTATCCTCTTGATTCACATGTGTACTAACGGCGAATAGGCGAATGTCTGATATGCTTACTTCTTTTTCGTATCATTGTGTAGATCTATGTAACATTGAACAAAATACCTCTTAGTGGCAAATTGCTCGTTACATATGTTACTTCTAACATTTTGTATTTTATAATTATTTTTGCTTTCCTTTTTTCGCATATCTTATTATCTGATACCATACTCATTTTCTACCTGAGATTTCACGAATCAGGGCGACATTATTTTCTGGTAACGTTTGATAGTGGGGTTTTATAAAAATAGTTATCCAGAAATAAATTGAAACCCACAAGAAAATAGATTCGAGACTTCAAGTTCCTAATCAGTTTTAATAATTAATTGGAATCTGTTAAGCATACCAGAGATATGAAGAAATTGTTTTTCTCTTGTCTGATGCCCCATGTGCCCAAAGTACCAATTGATGTAACACTCTCGTGTGCTGCAGACTAGCATGGAAAGCGAATTTTAGATGTTATCACATCGAGGAAACAGCGACCATCAACTGTGGAGAACGGAGTTCCCGTGCAGCGTTGATCCTTTCTCTGATAACATAACGTGATGATCATATTAGAAATAGTTGACTGACACGAAGTTTACATAAGCAGCTTGCAAAGAAAAATGGCAAGCTAGATTTGAGGCAAGTTTTATGACGATTGTAAGAGGGGTTATTAGGTAATATTCTTTAGGAATATTGACGTTTAAAAGATCCAGTAGACAAACAATGAGGTTAACTGGGGAAATTCACCTGTGAGTGCTCTGGCCATAAACATCAGGATTGGCATCACGTTCCTTTCACCGGTGAGTGCCGCATACGCCTTCAACCAGGCAATCGTTGGAGACCTGTCTGGAGGCAACCCAGTCAGGCTGAACGCCTTAGACACACTGTCCAGCACCGGCCGTTGTGGCCGAGCGGTTCTAGGTGCTTCAGTCTGGAACCTCGCGACCGCTACGATCGCAGGTTCAAATCCTGCCTCGGGCATGGATGTGTGTGATGTCCTTAGGTCAGTTAGGTTTAAGTAGTTCTAAGTTCTAGGGGGCTGATGACCTCAGATGTTAAGTCCAATAGTGCTCAGAGCCATTTGAACCATTTGACACCGCCCAGCGACTGTAGCAAAGTGGAGGTTCCCTCCTGTTTTAGGGTGGCATAATGTGAGGCCGACCTGCGCCACTGGTGGTCACGGAAGGCGCCATAACGGCTGTACGATACGTGAATGCCATCATCTTACCGACAGTGCAACCACATGGGCAGCATACTGTCGAGGCGCCCCCATCTTGCGCATTTTGTGAATGACTTCTTTCAGGATAACGACATCTCTCGACTAGAGTGGCCAGCATGTTCTCCAGACATGAACCCTATCCAACATGCCTGAGAGAGATAACAAAGAGCTGTTTAAGGACGACGTGACCCACCAACCACTCTGAGGGGTCTACGCCGAATCGCCGTTGATTAGTGGGACAATCTGGACAAACAGTGCCTTTATGAACTTGTGGATAGTATGCAACGACGAATACAGGCATGCATCAATGCAAGAGGGTGCGCTACTGGGTATTAGAGATACTGGTGTGTGCAGCAATCTGGACCACCACCTCTGAAGGTCTCGCTGTATGGTGGTACAACATGCAATGTGTGGTTTTCGTGAGCAAAAAAAGAGCGGAAATGATGTTTATGTTGATCTCTGTTCCAATTTTCTGCAGAGGTTCTGGAACTGGGGTACCCGAGGTGATGCGAAACATTTTTGATATGTGTATAATGGTGCCATTTAAGTAACAGCAAAGACTGTATTTTGAAACTGTGGTACAACTTTAAATTTTGTTCTGTAGGAGTTAGCACGGTTTGCCAACGGAACTGAAAGGCAAATGTTACATACCGTCACGAATTTAAAAAAAAAAAAAAAACTGTTAATAACGCGAAGCGCTGCAAGAGTGTTGTAAGGTTTTCGGAGTGTAGTACAACAAAACATTAGTCTCTTCTTCGTACACGCTTTATTAGAAGAGGACTGTGTCATGAACTTCCTTCTCAGTACTGAACTTCTCTTTGGAAATCCCTACAATCAAGGGCGAACATGATGCCCTTTAAAAAATTCTTATCAGTAGTTCCGCTCTTTTGCACCACCGAGCTGCGAGGGAGCCGATCAGTTCCGTGCGTGACGGTAAGTGCGTCAGCTTCACGTGGTTATATCGAGAAACAGACCATCCTGCTGCGAAGAAGACTTCACTAACCACACTCGACTAGCTAAAAAATTTTCTGTGTGGCATAAGGAAATAGTTACATGACATTCACAGTGATGTGTACCTCTAAGAGATCATATTTCAATATCTATAATGTTATGTAATCCAATCATGGGGAACATTAATCCTGTCCAACCTCCTAGATGAGGGACTACTAGCGCAAGTCAATGCCCCTTTGCCAACTGTTCCAGTTCTTCTCAAAATTCCTGCTTATGACTTTCTTTCTAAAATCTAAGTTAAAATCGCCTAATATCACCTTCATACTGATTTGTCAATAATCCCTTTTAGGAACAGGCTGCCTTTAACGGCCCTGCTGTCCCTGCCAGTGGGGGCATAAGCAGCTCCTGCGTTTGTAGAGCCATCGCTGTAGTCTGCTAGTTTGTCTCGTCCTTTTGTCAGTATGGCAATGCCGGCTTCACGGTTTTCGTCAGTGGTTGCCTAGTTATTTACTGATGTCAGTTATCACCATTTCTTGTATCTTTACAATATTCACATCAGCCATATTTAAATACGGTAGGTGGCTCTCTAGTTTCACGGATGATTTGATGTGATTGATGTTCAGTCGCTCATCTTCCTTATTTTTGAATTTTCTTGGTTTTTCACTGTAGTCTTCGGATTCATCTGTGTTAAACGTCAAGGCGTGACGGCTTTCTGTAGATGGTTGCGCATTTTCTCTATGTGTGGTTTTAGTCATATTAAATGTTCAATAACTCTACGCGTTCCCGAGCGTTGTATCGATACATTTCCTCCGTCTCGTATTCTTTTCCGACAGCTTGTCTTGCCCATTGGATCGTTGTACTGTTCTTAGTGTCTTGTGCAAGTGCCCTTGTGGTCGTTGAGCTATTGATCGGTTCCTCTTGCATACAGACTCTCTGCATGTGCCTAGAGCAATTAATTATTCCTGGTGCGTCTGAAAGGGAACTCTGATTTTTCCGTGCCGACCAGTCTCGAAGACAGGGTGCTTAGAGGTGATCTATCGACCTGTGAACCACTACACCCAATGAGTGAATTGTCTTTTTGTACCATAATAAATACGAGTATGCGCATGTTAAGGACGATTTTGATATTTTTCGTGTCTATGTTAAATGTTTATTGCCGGACCACACCTCGTCTTAATTTTGTATGACTGTCCCATATCTTGCGCAGTTTATAAAATGCGACTTTTCTTTGAACTAATCCTGCGTAACTGACGGTAACTTCACCACTAGTGTTTCCAAACTGAGCCATTAAAGACAGGATACACCGACTATAACTATGACCTGGGGTGACAAAGCGTAGGTTGCTAGCCTTTCCCCAACGAGTGCTTCCCCCTCCAACTCGATTCCTGTGGTGACGTCACGGCCCCGATACAGCCACGCCGTACGACTATGAGTCACTGTATATCGTAAATTGATTAGTACCAGCTCCCTGAAAGCAAACCCAAAAGATATACAAGATGATTTTTATTTAGTTATTTATCTGAAACTCTTATACTTACGATACATTAATGAGATATTTCAATATTTAGGTTATATTTATTTAACTTGGTCTTGACTAGTTCTGCAATTCGATTGCACTTAATGCTATAGACAAACGTAGTGTATGTTACAGCGACTCATTCCACACTGCAATACGTTGAGCAGATTTAATGTACTTCATTGAATGACATGTACTTCCACAAATGTGTGTTGACCAGAAAAAAAGATTTTATTTGAATAGCGAAGTCGCTAATTTTTGGGTACCAATCTTGTGAAATAATTAAAATTTTTTTCATCTATTTTTATTGCGAATAGCATGAATGGACTATTTTATAACCTAAAAACTTCTAATTTTCATTTGATTACCAAACAAAATAATGTCTTGCACTATGCACTTAAAATTTTGAAAAGACTGTGAAACTCATTAGAGACTTCATGAATAATTGAAGTAAATCTTGAAATTTTACTTCCGTGTATTCTGTCTTCACTTCACAGCCACTCGGGAAATAACACAAATTTCCTTTGTTTACTTGCAACTTTAACCATGTAAATTTACACCGGAATCCGTAACATATCACAAGTATTACACTCCTTTCCTTCTAAATATAGATTCAAATTATTTGAATGATTTGTAAAATCTATTAGAAATGCTCATTTTGATAAAGAAGTATATCATTCAGCTCATCGTATAATTCCGTAATTTTATGTATCTATTGAAAAACCTGAAAGTTCTACACTAAGTGCAAAAAATAAACTAAACATTTTCGTGCATTCAAAAAACGAATTTAGAAGTGAAGAAGTGCCTCCGAATTCCGAGTCAGCTTCTTCGAAAAAGTGTTTAAATTTTCAAAGAGATAGTGACAGATTTCCTCAGCGTATTATACTCGTAGTTTTCGTTGCATCTTTCATTGCGTACAGCAGTCTGACTATTCCCAAATGGTGCTTCCTGATGAATAATGTAAGGAAATATTAAACTATTCTTCTTTTCTTACCTGACCAACATAAACCATTTTTGTTACCGACCACAGATCATGCACTATCGACGCAGACTGCAGAGCGTTATTTAAAACCACCAAGTTCGTCAACGCATTATTAACTGCATTAAAAATATCAAAACCTGTTGTTATGAGCATCAGAACTAAAGCGAGTAACTGTTCATGTGCAGGAAAATTCGTCCATTATTAAGTGAAAAACTTGATGATTAAAATCTATTGCATCAGTACTTTCACCTATACACAAAAATAATACCGACAGTTCGCAATTAAATTGTTGTTTGTTTAGTACGCTGCGTCCCGTATCATAAATTCAATGTTACATGGCAAAGCAGCTGTTTTAAAATGTATGTCAGCATCACTGAGACAAACCGTTTTTGTCAGTTCTCTTGCAGATTATTTCACAAATAATCCGTCCCTGAATATTTATGAGATCCTGTTAATTTTAAGTATGAGACATACGAAACTGTTAATCTCTTTTCCTTAAGATTTGGTTGTTCAGGCAACTCTTGTAGCTCTTTGACCGTCACGAGAGTAACGCCTGTGTTTTGTTTCACGGAGTGAAAGGAGATGTCTAGCTAGATTACTACATTTGCCTCCAGTTAAGCATTTTTACATAATTAACATTGAGGTTTTTCTCAGAACTGAATGCAAAAGAGTACTTAATCACCCACACCCCTCCCCACCCCCGAAAAGGAGAAAGCTTTTCAGTATTCTTTTTTTTCGATATTCTTAAGAACCGTAGTAGAAAAATAGCTGCAGAAATAACAAGGATCAAAACTAGAATGATAGCCAGATGATTAAAGTGTGGTACAGTGGCGGGAAAGATCAACCGGCTCCTGAAGAGATATAACATTTCATCGGTGTTCAGGCCCCTAGCAAAAGTTCTTCAGCACATGAGGCCTGTGAAGCACGATCTAGGGCATAGAAGGCCTAGAGTGTACAAGAGACCACGTCAGTGTGGCTCTTACTACGTCGGCCAAAGTACGCACTGTGGAGCAAAGACGGACGAAACACGAGAGGTGCTTACGCCTACGCTATCCAGAAAAATCGACCGTGGCAGAAGACGCGTGAGAAAATGGACACCAGTTTCTATTCGACGAAACATGTGTCGTTATGAAGACGAAGGGATTTTGGGATAGCGTCATAAAAGAAGCTACTGAAATAAAAACCTCTGAAAACACCATCAACAAGGACGGCGTTTTGCAGCTCAGCACAGCCTGGGACCCGGCTATCGTGATGTTAAAAAGGGCGCGACGGACGCGGGATGAAAACATTACCACATATGGCGAGGAAGAGAGCACCAGTGACGTCACAGCCAGCAGTGCGGCTATGTAACGACGCGGCCACGGCGACACAGCAGTCAGTCTTACCATTTGACAATGACCGGGGAGAGCTCGGTCGACAGCGCGTGGGATATTAACCACCTGACGCGGCTGGAAGCCCGAGAAAATTTTATTAAACTTTATTAATTTTATAGTAGGCACTGAACTAAGCGCGCCTGTGACAATAGAAGACAAAGCCACACACCGGGGCTACGCGCCGATAATACACCCTGGACAGCGGGCCAGTAGGCCGCCGCCGACGACGACCGACCTGACTCCATCTCAGTACCTCAGTATCGGGACTCCGTGCAGCTCAATATGTCGCTCTGTGCTCTGGTCTTCCACAGTGGTAGTCATCACCTCGCAACTTCGCTAGCTGTGAGGGAACGTCAGCATTCTGTATAGTTGTGATACGGACACGGAGAAGATTCAAGAATTAGTACATGTTATTTGATTGCTGTTCTCCATAGAACTTCAAATTGGATATAATTGAAGCTAAGTACTCAATTGGTTCCTATAGTAAAGTGTATTTTAACCACGCGTGCTTTTTGTGTCGCAGTGAGAGGAAACTGGCCACCCACCTATGAAACGACCTCATCCAGTCAGGAACCGCAAAACATTACAAGAGGGCACAGCAACAAAAAGTTACGACGAGTCTGATTAACACGTTTTGTTCGATTTTCATGTGTTCTCGGTTGATGCAGGGGGGGGGGGGGGACTATGGTTACAGTGATAATATTTGATAATTTGTTCTTGTTGTTGCATTCATTACAGGAGGAGAGCAACAGAAGTCATCTATTCCTCTTTTCAGAGGCTCTGCACATTGCTTTTTTGTTCATCTTTTCATATTTTGCTGTAATACACTCCTGGAAATGGAAAAAAGAACACATTGACACCGGTGTGTCAGAACCACCATACTTGCTCCGGACACCGCGAGAGGGCTGTACAAGCAATGATCACACGCACGGCACAGCGGACACACCAGGAACCGCGGTGTTGGCCGTCGAATGGCGCTAGCTGCGCAGCATTTGTGCACCGCCGCCGTCAGTGTCAGCCAGTTTGCCGTGACATACGGAGCTCCATCGCAGTCTTTAACACTGGTAGCATGCCGCGACAGCGTGGACGTGAACCGTATGTGCAGTTGACGGACTTTGAGCGAGGGCGTATAGTGGGCATGAGGGAGGCCGGGTGGCCGTACCGCCGAATTGCTCAACACGTGGGGCGTGAAGTCTCCACAGTACATCGATGTTGTCGCCAGTGGTCGGCGGAAGGTGCACGTGCCCGGCGACCTGGGACCGGACCGCATCGACGCACGGATGCACGCCAAGACCGTAGGATCCTACGCAGTGCCGTAGGGGACCGCACCGCCACTTCCCAGCAAATTAGGGACATTGTTGCTCCTGGGGTATCGGCGAGGACCATTCGCAACCGTCTCCATGAAGCTGGGCTACGGTCGCGCACACCGTTAGGCCGTCTTCCGCTCACGCCCCAACATCGTGCAGCCCGCCTCCAGTGGTGTCGCGACAGGCGTGAATGGAGGGACGAATGGAGACCTGTCGTCTTCAGCGATGAGAGTCGCTTCTGCCTTGGTGCCAATGATGTCGTATGCGTGTTTGGCGCCGTGCAGGTGAGCGCCACAATCAGGACTGCATACGACCGAGGCACACAGGGCCAACACCCGGCATCATGGTGTGGTGAGCGATCTCCTACACTGGCCGTACACCTCTGGTGATCGTCGAGGGGACACTGAATAGTGCACGGTACATCCAAACCGTCATCGAACCCATCGTTCTAACATTCTTAGAACAGGACAGTGCACGTCCGCATGTATCCCGTGCCACCCAACGTGCTCTAGAAGGTGTAAGTCAACTACCCTGGCCAGCAAGATCTCCGGATCTGTCCCCCATTGAGCATGTTTGGGACTGGATGAAGCGTCGTCTCACGCGGTCTGCACGTCCAGCACGGACGCTGGTCTAACTGAGGCGCCAGGTGGAAATGGCATGGCAAGCCGTTCCACAGGACTACATCCAGCATCTTTACGATCGTCTCCATGGGATAATAGCAGCCTGCATTGCTGGGAAAGGTGGATATGCACTGTACTAGTGCCGACATTGTGCATGCTCTGTTGCCTGTGTCTATGTGACTGTGGTTCTGTCAGTGTGATCATGTGATGTATCTGACCCCAGGAATGTGTCAATAAAGTTTCCCCTTCCTGGGACAATGAATTCACGGTGTTCTTATTTCAATTTCCAGGAGTGTATGATAGAATGGTTACCCCACTCCCTGCCGCTGCGTCTCAGCCTCAGACTGCTCCTGCTCTGGAACTAAATCAGATTTTTCGGTTTCAGAATCTACAAATTGCCACAATTCTGTCTTCTGTCCAGCAACTGCTTGCCGCACAAGCTGCGTTGCTGCCCTGTGCAGCGTGTATATAGGCCGCCGCCAACGACGACCGACCTGTCTCAGTCTCTCAATTTCAGTGCCGCAGTACGACGTATCGGGACTCAGTCCGCATTGCACCTCAATACGTGGCAGTGTGCTCTGGTCTTCCACAGTGACAGTCATCGCTTCGCGCCTTAGCTAGCTGTGAGGGAAAGTTACCCATTGTATAAAGTTGTGATATGGACATATGTAGAAATGTCGGAACGCATGAGGCGATACTGAACCTAAGGCTTATCTTAGAAAATAGATTAAGGAAAGGCAAACCTACGTTTCTAGCATTTGCAGACTTAGAGAAAGCTTTTGACAATGTTGACTCGAACACTCTTTTTCAAATTCCGAGAGTGGCAGGGGTAAAATACAGGCAGCGAAAGGCTATTTACAATTTGTACAGAAACCAGATGGCAGTCATAAGAGTCGAGGAGCATGAAAGGGAGGCAGTGGTTGGAAAGGGAGTGAAACAGGGTTTTTGCCTACCCCCGATCTTTTTCAATCTGCACATTGAGCAAGCAGCAAAGGGAAAAAAAGAAAAATTCGGAGTAGGAATTAAAGTCCATGGAGAAGCAATTAAAACTTTGAGTTTCGCCAGTGACATTGTAATTCTGTCAGCGACAGCAAAGGACTTGGAACAGCAGCTGAATGAATGGACAGTGTCTTGAAAGGAGGATATAAGATGAACATTAACAAAAGCAAAACGAGGATAATGGAATATAGCCGAATTAAATCGGATGATGCTGACGGAATTAGATTAGGAAATGAGACACTTAAAGTAGTAAATGAGTTTTGCTATTTGGGTAGCAAAACAACTGATCATGGTCGAAGTAGAGAGGATATAAAATGTAGACTAGCAATGGCAAGGAAAGCGTTTCTGAAGAAGAGAAATTTATTAACATCGAGTATAGATTTAAGAATCAGGAAGTCTTTTCTGAAAGTATTTGTATGGAGTGTAGCCATGTATGGAAGTGAAACGTGAACAATAAATAGTTTAGACAAACAGAGAATAGAAACTTTCGAAATGTGCCGCTAGAGAAGAATGCTGAAAATTATATGTGTAGATCGCATAAAATAATGAGGAGGTATTGAATAGAATTGGGGAGAAGAGAAATTTGTGGCACAACTTAACTAGAAGAAGGTATCGGTTGATAGGACATGTTCTGAGGCATCGAGGGATCACCAATTTAGTACTGGAGGGCAGCGCAGAGGGTAAAAATCGTAAAGGGAGGCCAAGAGATGAATACACTAAACAGATTCAGAAGGATGTAAGTTGCTGTAGGTACTGGGAGATGAAGCAGCTTGCACAGGATAGAGTATCATGGAGAGCTGCATCAAACCAGTCTCTGGACTGAAGACCACAACAACGACATGGGCGTGAACAAGATTCAAGAATTATTACATGTTCTTTGATTGCTGTTAACCACAGAACATCACTAAAGTTAAGTACTCATTTGGTTCCTGTAATAAAGTGTATTTTAACCACGTGTGCATTTTGTGTTTTAGTGAGAGGAAACCGAACACCCTCTCCGCATCCAACCAGGAACCACAAAACATTACAAAGAGGGCACAGCCACAACATTAGCGACCTCGGCTACGGAGAGGGATTCCCTTTATATCAGTTGAATTAAATTCACTGCATTGGAATAGCTGGAAATTACATGAAACTGTTTCTGTGGAAACCGTTCACAAGTGGAGGACCTGCAGTGTATCGTGACAGATGAAAATTTGGAACTCGAGCCTTAATCTTCTGCTTATTAAGAGCAGTCACCTCAACTCTTACGCATTTGAATTGCATACCCACTGATTCCATCCCTACTGACTCCATTCATTTCATTTCACTGTATTTAATTCAACTGAAGACCTTCTGTAATAAAAAAAACCTCAAGTTTAGGACGATCTTGTATTTAGCCCTTAGGAAAAATGATGAAAAGTCCCTCATAAATGTAATCAGGAAAGTTATCTATCCATTCTTCTTTTTACTAATATTGTAATGCAAAACGTGTGCTGTGATGATCTAATAAAATCTGTCCTCGGGAGAGAAATACTCGAGGCCTCATTGTGTCATGATTCATCTGTTTTCTGAACACAGGGGGAGCGATACATTTTAACTCAGTCCTACGGTCACTCTCGGCTACTGACCTATTCCTATATTTACCTAACTCTCAGACACTTCTCAGAGGGATCTTTAGCGACCTCTTTCACGACCGGATACACTTTACTGACAGAAGAGGCAGCAGAAGGTAGTCGCCGAAGAGCTGGTTCAGCTGAGCGAACTGCGTTGTAAAAGCAGCTAAACAGTTTTGAATGTGACATCCATACCCAAAACCTGATAATACGTTAAAATGCTGCTAGCACCCTGATGGAACGATCCTCAAATGCCGTCCTGCAATTAGATACAATCGTAAGTTCAGGATCATCCCATCGGTAGGTGGTAGTTGAGTCTCCATAGAGACTAGACACGTAATCAGACACAGAAGTAGTAGCGAAATTAATGTATTGGAGAAATATTTGGCAAAAAATACGTAACGGGAACCGAATTACTCAAGTCAGAGTTACATCGTAGGAAGAAATGAATTGAACCCTTGCCATGCCCGAATGTTTTCTGAATATCAGACCACGACAAAGCTTCTACTGGGACTGTCTGGCCGGATAGCTGAGCGCCTTAACACGCTGCTTGTGGGATTCTGGGAGGAGACTCTGCCTCAGATCGAATCCTCCTCGTGGGTTACTATTGAGGTTTGGCGAGCCTCTAAGACTACACTGGTATTATGGTTTGATTTACACCCTGACAGCAATGGCGTTAACTTGTAAGCCTCCCATATGTCTACTTGGCCATGCGTCTGCTATATTAAATATGTCCTCTGCCATTCGTTGCTGTTGCTGGCCTGCATTGGAGATTATTTCTTTTTATTAGAACTTTAAATCAAAACTGAATACAGGCCAGCCTGTATGTAGTTCTTAGGTTGTTAGCTTCATCCAGGTGGGTAAGTACCGGGCTGGTACCCAAGTCCCATCTGAGATACACTCTACGGTCTACACAATCACTTGTAAATCGTTCACACACTCGAACATGAGATTTATGCTCGACACAGACAGATGGTGGTATACTGTTCGCATCCAAGGGAAGTGGTGACATCTGGAAGGATACCCGACCAAAATGGTTCAAATGGCTCTGAACACTATGGGACTTAACAGCTGAGGTCATCAGTCCCCTAGAACTTAGAAATACTTAAACCTACCTAACCTAAGGACATCACGCACATCAATGCCCGAGGCAGGATTCGAACCTGCGACGGTAGCAGTCTCGCGGTTCCAGACTGAAGCGCCTAGAACCGTCCGGCCACACCGATCGGCGGGTACCCGACCATCTATTGTCACTAAAGTTGCTTCAAACTATAAACCAGCTAAGATAACTTCCTCTACCTCGGTGGCGTTTGTGTAATAATTACAACAAACATAATGTTGTAAACACAGAAGGCCTAATGAAAAGTTAATGTCTTAAAGAGTCGTTTCTTTTTCTGTGCAGTTCTAATAAAAAAGATTAAGGCTGTAGAAGCATGGTCCTTACCGAATGTGCTACTGATCAAAAATCGATTCTGGTGGCTGGAGTCGGAAGTTGTTGTCAGTCCTGCCTTTTGAGTTCTTGTGGTGGCGTTTCCATAGAAACTTCATCCCGTAACACATATTTCTATTTATTAACGAAGAATTCAAACACGAATTTTCGCAGATTCAACTTTTAAAATGTGGTAATATAACGCAATATCTTCATAAAATTTTCAACCTCTATTTCATCCCTTCAGGGCCTAAATTTCCAAAAACACTGAAAAACATATATTTTATTTCTAATCGAGAAACCAAACAAAAATATTGAATTTTTAAAAACTGGAAAACACTTCTTTATTTCCAACCGAGAAAAAAATGTTCAAATGTACGTGAAATCTTATGGGACTTAACTGCTAAGGTCATCTATCCCTAAGCTTACACACTACTTAACCTAAATTATCCTAAGGACAAACACACACACCCATGCGCGAGGGAGTACCAGAACCTCCGCCGGGCCCAGCAGCGCAATCCATGACTGCAGCATTTGAGACCGCTCGGCTAATCCCGCGCGGCCCTACCGAGAAGCCATATACAAATTTTCATAGATTTTACTTCAAAAATGCTTTCGTAATGAGACATTTCCATGAAGTTTTCATCTCCTATTTCACCCTCTAGGGGTTGAATTCTGTAAAATGCTAAAATATGTACTTTCTGTTTCCGGCTGAGAAGCTTCTAAATTGTCTTAATAGCGACCTAAGTTCGATAAAACTGTAACTCCTTAGTTATCCCTTAGTATAAGGTCAAAATTCTCTTCAGATTTCAAATATCTATCTATCGCGGTTTGGTCTGGAAGATGATGAGGCAGTTAATCCATTTTCATTTACATATAGAGAAGATGCCAACCCGAGGGGGAAAGGCGAAAACGAAGAGTTCCTATTGCGACCATTGTCGCATGAGTAAGCGTGAGTAAGTGAAATGATCTACTTTCGTCAGTTGTAAATTACTGTTACAGCCTACCCAACTGTTAATTTGCATGGGTACTAAGATAGTGTGGGATTTAACCAGATACTCGAGTCAACAGGACGCAAATAAATCGGCAAAGCTATATTCTCTTAGGGAGCTCGTACGAACCTAAGAAAAATGGAAAGTACACTACTGGCCATTAAAATTGCTACACCGAGAAGAAATATGTTATACTAGAACTGACATGTGATTACATTTTCATGCAATTTGGGTGCATAGATCCTGAGAAATCAGTAACCAGATACCACCTGTGGCCTTAATAACGGCCTCGATACACCTGGGCATTGAGTCAAACAGAGCTTGGAAGGCGTGTACATGTACAGCTGCCCATGCAGCTTCCATACGATAACACAGTTCATCAAGAGAAGTGACTGGCGTATTGTGAGGAGCCAGTTGCTCGGCCTCCATTGGCCAGACGTTCTCAGTTGGTGAGAGATCTGGAGAATGTGCTGGCCAGTGCGGCAGTCGAACATCATGATCCTGTAAACAGAACCTGGATTCACCCGAAAAAATGACGTTTTGCGATTCGTGCAGCCAGGTTCGTCGTTGAGTACACCATCGCAGGCGCTCCTGTCCGTGATGCAGCGTCAAGGGTAACCGCAGCCACAGTCTCTGAGGTGATAGTCCATGCTGCTGCAAACGTCGTCGAACTGTTCGTGCAGATGATGGTTGTCTTGCAAAACGTCCCCATCTGTTGACTCAGGGACAGAGACGTGGCTGCACGATCCGTTACAGCCATGCGGATAACATGCCTGTCATCTCGACTGGTAGTGATAGGAGGCCGTTGGGATCCAGCACGGCGTTCCGTACTACCCTCCCGAGCCCACCGATTCAATATTGTGGTACCAGTCATTGGATTTCGACCAACGCGAGCAGCAATGTCGCGATACGATAAACCGCAATCGAGATAGGCTACAATCCGACCTTTATCAAAGCCGGAAACGTGATCTTACGTGTTTGTCCTCCTTACATGAGGTATCGCAACAACGTTTCACCAGGCAACGCCGGTCAACTGCTGTTTGTGTATGAGAAATCGGTTGGAAACTTTCCTCATGTCACCACGTTGTAGATGCCGCCACCGGCGCCAACCATGTGTGAATGCCCCGAAAAGCTAATCATATGCATATCACAGCATCTTCTTCCTGTCGGTTAAATTTCGCGTCTGTAGCACGTCATCTTCGTGGTGCAGCAATTTTAATGGCCAGTAGTGTAAATTAACTACCGAAGCTTATCGAGAACAAGTTTCGAAGTCTATATATTCCCATCCTAACAGAATAATTACATCAAGGTATTCGGGCCGTATATGACCAGAGCATTATAGGGCTTCTTCACCGTTGAGCACAGCTGTGTTTAGCCTTTACGAGTACAGTATTGCTCACAGCTGTGTCCTAGTTTACCTGAGACAAATCGAAGACTTAGGTTTAGTTTCGACTGGGCGAAGCAGTTGCTGCAGTTTCACTTTCCATCTGTCATCTGCAGACCCCCGTGTATTTTTCTCCCTCTAATACAATCATTAACGCGGCCACTTGTCCCGCTCGAGCGGTTTCCACGGCCAGTAATGGGCGGAGGGGGCGCACCACAAATTGAAAATTACGGAGGACGCGGTTATCGGTCGCCTCGGCGCGGCGCGCCGGGGACCGGTCCGCCCCCAGTAATTACCGATGTCCAGCCGAAAAGAAAGACGGCGCCATCAGCCCTGAGCACGAATATTTAACCGCCAAATTGCCTGACGCGCCGAGCATTCTGAATCGCTCGCACGTCTGACAGGCCGGATAAATTGCTCTGGAATCGCTTTCTCGAATTAAGACACGAATGGTGTGCGGGTGAAATCGGTAATTTGCAGCTGCAGTGGACACGCACTCTGCAAATATTCGGGAAGTTTCTGGAAGCATAGTGAGCGAAGTCAGTAAGAGATGGGATGAGGTTTCACAGCAACGCTTTCTGGTATGTCGATAGCAACGAAATGTAGTACGAGACAGTGCTATCTGAAGGGGGGGGGGGGGAGAGAATGAAGTGCCAGGAAAAGGGGGAAGGGGAGAATAGGAAATGAAACTCGACGCGTCGAAAGGGTATGTGATGTTATTTGAGTGATTATTCAATGGAGTCAGATTTACAAAGAATATGTACGTACAACCCCACTATTAGTATGGGACTGCACCCCCTCTAACCTAGATGCATGCACTGATCCTGTTGGGAAGCCTGCCGTAAGGTCGTTGTATCCTCACCTGAGGCAAGCTGGCTAAAAACTACTGCAGTTGACCATGTAGTTACTTCGTCCACCCATGTCATGAATGGTTTCCCGCGGGAACCCCAGACTGTAGCCGTGTTTTTCGATTTGCAGAAGGCCTACTACATCTGCTGGAGAACTGGTATCCTCCGTACTCTATAGGTGGGCTTCCGTGGCCACCTGCCCTTTTTCCTTCAGGAATTTTTAAAAGACCGAGATTTAAAAGTGCGTTTGGGTTCCCCCCTGTCGGACATCTGTATCCAGGGAATCGGTGTGCATCAGGGTCCCGTCTTAAGCGTCATCCTCTTTGCTATCGCCCTTAACCCTATAATGGCCTGTCTCCCTCCAAGCATCTCCAGCTTCCCTTTTGTTGACGATTTTCCCACCTATTGCAGTTCTCCATGGACCTGTCTCGCTGAGTGGTGTTCAGCGAAGTCTTGATCGTCTTTACACCTAGAGCATCCACAATGGCTTTCGTTTTTCCACTGACAAAACCGTCTGTATGAATTTCTGGCGGCGCAAAAGGTTTCTTCCACCATCTTTACATATTGAGCCTGTTGCCCTTCCGTTCGTTGAAACTACGAAATTCCTGGGGCTCCTGCTCGACAGGAAATTCTCTTGGTCCTCCCATGTGTCTTACCTGGCAGTTCCTGAATGTCCTACGTGTCCTCAATGGTACTTCCTGGGGTGCCAATGGAACCACCCTCCCCCGTTTGTACCAGTCTCTTGTCCGTTCGAAACGTGACTATGGGTGAATTGTTTGTGCATCGGCGCATTCATCTCTTTTATGCCGTCTCAACACAATCCACCATCGTGGCATCTGTTTGGCCACTGGTGCCTTTTACACTAGCCCAGTTGAGGGTCTGTATGCTGAAGCTGGTGAACCACTACAGTCCTACCGCCGTGACTTTCTTCTCAGCAGGTGTGCATGCCGTTTGTCTGCCATGTGTGGCCATCCATCCTATGCCTCCTTTCTTTGATCGCCAGAATGGAGCGCGTCCCTCTTCTCTGTTACGTCCTGGAGTCAGCTTTCGGCACTTGTTACGACTTAACTTTACACTACCTGCCACGTTCCCGGTGGTTGTGAACCCTTCACCACCTTGGCTTCGTGAAGTGGCTCGTGTTAACCTTGACCTTCATTCACTTCCTAAAGACACTATTCTGGCCTCGGTCCAACGCCTTCAGTTTAACGAGCTTCACATGGAACTTCGAGATAGTACCATTGTGTACACTGATGGCTCTCGGGCTGGCCGTGGTATCGTGTGTGCCTTCGTTATTGGCGCCCATGTCTTTCGATACCAGCTTCCGGCACACTGATCAGTATTTACAGTCCAGCTCTTCGCTCTGTATCAGGCCACGGAGTACGTACAACGATACAGACTTATCAGTTGTGTCCTCTGCTCCGACACTCTCACCGCCCCAAAATCTACGTGGGCTGTACACCGCCCGTCCCTTAGTGCAACGGGTCCGGGAAAACTGTCACTGCTTACTAGTGGTGGAGCCACTGTGATTTTGATGTCGGTCCCTGGTCATATCGGTCTACCAGAAAACGAGGCTGCTGACGCTGCTGCCAAGGCTGCAGTCCTTATACCTCAGCCCACCGGTACCTACAGCCCCTCCCATGATCTCTGTGTCGCTGTCTGTCAGGAGATGGTCCTCCGTTCATGGGAAACTAAGCCGGAGCTTATTAAGCCTCTCCCAGATGCTTGGACGACTTCCTCTTGGCCCTCCCAGCTGGTGAGATTTTAAGTAGACTGCATATTGGGGACTGCCTTTTTAGCCATCGTCATTTGATAAGTGGCCCAAGTTTTAACTGTCTTCCACTTCCTGTAGAATACCTATTTTTTAATCGTTTACATTCCCGCTTGGGTCTTCAGTCTGAGTTATCGCCGTTTTAGCAAATAGCGTTCGTAGGTACTTTTTATCCCCCAAATGAATATGGTGAACGCCATCTAATTTTTGTCTTGGACCTCCCTTTCTGTATGGTGTCTTTTTGTAGCCCTTTCTCTACGTCCCTGTTTTTCGCTGTCTTCTGTCAGTTGGGAGATAAATATAGTCGTTTTTTGACTCCTCTCTGTCTTCGTGTTCTATAGCTTTCACTTCGGCACTCATGTCCCCTGTTGTTTTTGCACCCTAAAGCGAAACAAAAAGAACAAAAAAACTACTGTAACTGGTCGTTAATTTCCTGGTAATATACTGGTCACTGGCACTGCGGAAGAGTTGACGTCGAGGTATAAGATAGTGTCACATATTTTTTATCAGGGAGAGATCTGGGGATCTTACTGGTCGCAGTAGTAGTTGAACATCATGTACGAAGTTGAGACACGTACAGTTTGTGGACGAGCAAGAGTTAAAAAATGCTATCAAGATACTCTAGCGTGAGAGGTAGCACATGAGGATGCTGGATGTCCGTGATGTACCGTCAGAGTTCTGCCAGTCACTACCGGCTGTGAGGAGAAGTAATACCGTATGGCTCCCCGCACCGCTATGACTCTGCAAAACTGAAAGAATGGGACTTCTCCCCAGGTCTCAGCCATACTAGCTGACAATGGTCACCAGGGGATAATGCAGAACAGCGATTCGTAACTGAACAGTACGCGATACTATTCATCAGCAAGCCATGTTTCCCAATCATGGCACCACTCCAAATGCTGTAGTTTGTGTTGTGGAATTAACGGCAGCCAACTCGGGGAATGGCAATTCCCTAGTCCGGCTGCTGCTAGCTTCCGACCAATTGTTTGGGACGACACAGAATGTTGCAGCGAGACCATTTTTACTTGTTCTGGGATGGCAGGGACGGACCTGACGGGGTTACGATGTTCTTTGTGTACAATACGTCGATTGCCCCTTATTGTGGTCAGATATGTTCCACTGGAACCTTAACAAGTTTGTCTGCCCTCACTTTTCCATGCAGTTCAACATGGGGACACTGTCACATTTGAATGTCCCACAAATGTGCGTGCTGCGCGATTCGACCAGCCGGCCAGATGGATACACTCAACGAGCCACTTTCCAACTCTGTCTGGTGATAATAACGCTATCTCACACGACTACCTGGCACCTCCGTGTCCTTCAGAGCGATAACATCTGACACTTTTCACACCCGTTTACATACCCTACTAGGCCTGGTAACAACTATAAACACAAACCCTACTAGTGATCTCTGGTGACGGTTCCACATGTCACAGAGAATTATAACTCTGTTTATTTACATACACCCGCCGATGGTGAGTAAGTATACGAAGTTACATTCACATCCTACCATGTAATCTGGATGCGTCACTTCTGTTTGTCAGGTCGTGTACCTATACCTTGTAGTCGGGTTTACTGATAAATCAGATATATGTACAGTATTTAATTAAATAAAAAGTTAGTTTCTACAGATGTAGCTCCCTCGGCAAATGCGTTCCGAGATTGATGTCCGAAATACTCCTCTGTGGTACAGACAAGGGGAAGATTAAGTCAATAATTAAATCACAGGAGACTAAGGACTCCCATGGGTATGGTGGAGTGCCTAGCAGAATATTAAGTGCTGTGCTGCACCTGTTAGCCCTGTACTTAGCCATATTTGTAATTTTTCGTTTAGAAATGGTCAGTTTTCTGAACGATTAAAGTACTCGGTAGTAAAGCCGCTTATTAATAAGGAAGAAAAGGATAATGTAGACCATTTTCTATTTCTATGCCATCAGTTTTTGCTAAAATTACCTAAAAGGCAGTGTATGTAAGTATTATTGATCATTTTATATCACATAATTTGCTATCAAATGTACATTTCGGCTGTAGAAGTAGTTTAACAATTGAAAATGCAATATTTTCTTTTCTCTGTGGGGTACTGGATGGTTTAAACAAAATGTTTAGAACGCTAGGCATATTTTTTTGATTTACCCCTGGCGTTTGATTGCGTTGATCACAGGATATTGCTCCAAAATTTGGACCATTACAGAATACAGGGAGTAGCTCACACTTAGTTCACTTCTTACTTAAACAACAGACAGCAAAAGATCATTATTCACAGTGTTGAGGATGGCCATCATGTGGGGTCTGATTGGGGTACAGTCAAATGAGGAGTGCCTCAGGGATCAGCGTTGGGGCCACTCCTGTTCCTTATTTATACAAATGATGTGCCCTCTAGTATTACAGGTAACTCTAAAATATTTCTGCTTGCTGACGACACTAGTTTGGTAGTAAAGGATGTTGTGTGCAACATTAGCTTGGTTGGAGATATTGCAGTTCATGACATAAGTTCATAAGTTCTAGAAAACAAACTAAAGCTAAATCACAATAAGACTCAGTGCGTACAATTTCCAACACACAATTCAACAAAACCAGACGTTTTAATTTCACAGAATGGGGATATGATTAGTGAAACTGAACAGTTCAAATTTCCATGTCTTCAGATAGATAGTAAACTGTCGTGGTGTCATGGAAAGCGCACGTTCAGGATCTTGTTCAAAGACTTAATGCTGCCATTTTTACTATTCGAATGGTACCTGAAGTAAGTGATCGTTCGACACGAAAATTAGTCTGCTTTGTTTATTTTCATTCCCTCATGTCGTATGGTATATTTTGGCATATCTCTTGCCATTATAAAGGAATTCCTTTGGCTCAGAAACGGGCGATTCAGGCAATAAGTGGTGTAAGTTCGCGAACCTCATGTCGTGCCCTGTTCACTAGTCTGGGTATTTTGAAATTGGCCTCTCCATATATATTCTTTTCTGCCGTTTCTTGTTAACAGTATCACCTTATTACCAAGAATAAGTAGCTTTCACTCAGTTAATACTCGGCAGAAATCCAATCCAACCTGCATTTCAATCGGACACCCTCAACTCTTGTGCAGAAAGGTGTGCAATATACTGCTGCATAAGGTACCACAAGAATTCAAAAATCGGAGCAGTAATCCACGCGCTTTCAAATCGAAATTGAAAAATTTCTTCATGGGTCACTCCTATTATCCTTTTGAAGAGTTCCTAGAAAAATTATGCTTATGTTACCTTGTTGATTGCGTTTACTTAAACTTGTGGCTTGACTTCTATGGGTTGGTTCAAAATGGCTCTGAGCACTCGGGACTTAACTGTTGTGGTCATCAGTCCCCTAGAACGTAGAACTACTTAAACCTAACTGAGCTAAGGACATCACACACATCCATGCCCGAGGCAGGATTGGAAGCTGCGACCGTAGCGGTCGCGTGGTTCCAGACTGTTTCACCCAGAACCGCTCGGCCACTCCGGCAGACTTTTATGGGTTCATAGACATTTTATTTTTTGTCTGTTATTACTTCTATGTTGTAATTTCATGCACTGACACGTTCCACGACCTTAGAGATTAGCTCCTCAATTTGGTCCTGCGGAACTAGACGCGTAAATAAATTAAAAAAAGCGAAGTGCCCTCAAAAGACTCTCAAATCTAAGCCCTCATGAACATACGTAACTCGTGACCGGTGGTTGGCGAGTGTTACGAGTCTACGAATCCATTTGATGTTCGAGGGTACTTTTCTTTGTAAATAAGAAATCAAAACTTTGAGTTATACATGTTTATTACTGTCCAATCCAAGGAAAAATACCTTGCATCAGGGTTAGTAAATGCTGTCAACATATTTAATGAAATCTAAAAATCAGAAAGACTGGCATAATTAATTCAGCACTCTCCGTCCTCCCAACTGCCAATGTTCAGCCGACGCTGCTTCTCTTACTCTGGCGGTTTGTGACGTCATTCTCATGGCGCCAAATAAACCCTTCGTCAGAATTATGACGCGTCTTGTGAATCAAATTAAATTTCATGTAATTTTAAGCTATGCTGATGTCCAGCTATGTGGATAATTCAGTGCCTTTAAATGACCTTCGGAGTCTCTCACAAACTACCGGTTCTGTTCACATGCAAATCGTGTTGATAATATACTGATGAAACTGGCTTGAAAAGGGAATGGAACGGCTAAATACATATAAAAAACAACTAGAAAATTACGTAAATGAAAAACAGATGGAATGGTATCAAACGATTCGGTTTGTTAAGAAGTTTAGAAAGCTGAAATCAGATTTTATCTAGGCAAATTATTACGAACGCTATCGATGTAGCTTTGTAGATGATTGAATTAACTGATAGAAATTAAAACGGCACCTATTAAGTAAACTAGTCGTCAGACTCGAGGGATGTTGTACATATACTTAAATTGAAACGCCTCAGTTGCTCGACTGATTCAAAAGGCTTTTCTAAAGAAAGAAAATGAAAGATGGAAAGAAAGTCGGCCTGCCGCTTTGGCCGAGCGGTTCTAGGCGCTTCAGTCTGGAACCGCACACCTGCTACGGTCGCAGGTTCGAATCCTGCCTCGGGCATGGATGTGTGTGATGTCCTTAGATTAGTTAGGTTTAAGTAGTTCTAAGTCTTGGGTACTGATGACCTCAGATGTTAAGTCCCGTAGTGCTTAGAGCCATTTCAGCCATTTTTTGAAGAGAATCGTCGTAAATGAGAGTTTGTTGTGGCTGCCAGTCTTTTTTTTAAGTGGTGGGCGAAACTTTCTGGTATGTTCGATCATAATCAACTTTCATCACGTACAAACGATAGGTTATGCTTTAAAAAGAAGTTTTCATCTGAAGAAATTGGTATGGAATGAATGGAGAGGTCGGGAAGTTATTTCGGGTTTGTGAAAAGATAGAATTCAATAAAATTATATTACCGTATTGTTGTTGCTTACGCGACATGCTTTCAAGGTTCCCTTAATGTGTTAGCATATCACCTTATAAACTTCAGTTAAGAGAGAGTAAGCCGGCCGCGGTGATCTAGCGGTTCTAGGCGCTCAGTCCGGAACCGCGGGACTGCTACGGTCGCAGGTTCGAATCCTGCCTCGGGCATGGCTGTGTGTGATGTCCTTAGGTTGGTTAGGTTTAAGTAGTTCTAAGTTCTAGGGGACTGATGATCACAGATGTTAAGTACCATAGTGCTCAGAGCCATTTGAGCCATTTTTTTAAGAGAGAGTAATTTATCACCCAAGCTGAGCATGAGCTTAGAAACCAAAGAAGTTTCATCATGACTGCTGAAGATAAAAAGCACTCTGGTCGCTGTGCAGTTTGAATCATTATGGTCGTAACTCTGAACAGTGAATGATGGGTGTAACTGCATAAATCCGTGATAGCCTTACGTACGTCCTACATGACGAAATAAAATTGGACAGGACATGGTACTTAGGTTTTCGGGGGCAGCATTGCTGTAACTAATCTGTTCCGCGAGTCAGATTCACCGAATATTCGACAGAGACCAGAAATATCCGGGTCCACGTCATCCTCTTCCGTTTTCACATAGTTGCGCTACATACAATTCCACTCTAATGGACTTGTTGGCTCGAGGTGGTAGCGTTCGGGTTAAGTCCCATCTCCCTTTGGTTTTATAGAAATGATCTTTTCACGGGATTCGATTGTATTTCATCTTTTTAGATGTGAATGATATTAGTTTTTGAAGTTATGTCTCTCCTCACCTCTTCCACTTAGTCACCTTTCGGTTGAAGTCTAATGCAATTTTATGTCTGAGTCACTCCTACAACACATGTAGAGCGAGTCTGGACGATATTTATCTTGTTCTCTCATATTGCAATTTTATTTGGTCCAACTGATTCTTAATTCATAAAATTACAGTAGGTATATCAAACGTTTATTAGCGGCTGGCCTGCTAGAAATTGCCTGTGGTACTGACAAGGCAAATACAAGAACTAAGCTGGGAAGAAAACTTGTACCATTCTCAAAAAATCTTATTTTTTCCTCTTTGGGGAGAGATTAAGCTTGAGGTTTATTACAGAGAGATTCTTCGCAATTAATGTTATTTCTGGCATGAGAGCAGTTGCATATTGGCGCAAAATTTACGGTGTTGATAGCGAAACCTCTGACAAGCTCCCATGCATGAACAGTCGAATGGCTAAAATCCGTATGCACGGTTTGCGTATGGAGAGGATGAGGCATCCTTGAAGCAAGTGTTCCGTTCTATCAAAGGCTAGCAATAACATCCCAATTCCCTGCATACTTTCAAGAGCAGTTGTGCCCAGCGAAAATGTCACTTCATATTGACACGAGCGAGATACCTGTACTAGAAAGCAAAAGTCTTAACAAAAATTTAGAGTTATTAGTCATTTTTACTTATCAAACTCTATTGATTATGTTTCCCAGTTGTAATATTAATGAAAAAAATAAATACCTTCAACTATTAAGCTACGGAAACAGCGTTGATACGGCGTGGTCATATTTACTTCTCACGCGGAGACTAAATGGGAAAGAAATTATTCGAGGATCACATTTCATTCGCAGTTTCATTGTTGGTGTTAGCAAAAATGTGGAGAAGAGGAAACAGATGACCCATGCACCCCGGGAGACGTATGTCACAGAATGACCCAAAATAAACATGTGGAACTGCACACGTAGAAGTTATGGCCAACAGCACCACTTACATATTCTTGAAAAAAACAAAAACAAAAATCACTGCCAGTGTTATAAAACGCAGAGCGCTTGATTTCTTAGAGTACTAAATAGTGAAGTCCGCTGTCCTCGTAAATTAACAAGACCCCAAGGAATTTTAAACGTTTCTGCTTCTTTAGAAAGTGAAAGTTAAAAAACCAGAAGACGGACGATGGAATGGGTGTCGAATGAGAGATTAATTCTGTTCCAATATTCAATTTTTACCTGTTGCTCCATTAAGCTCTGTTACGGAATCAGTGAGAAGGCAAGTTATGAATTATTAATTAAGGTAGTGGTTTACGTAATACGGGAAGGAGAAGACGCTGCACTAGGGGAAGAATGTCTAGGGATATGCGGACATGGAAACTTGCAGACATTGAAGATTTTCGGACACAACAGACTTCCGAAGAAATTTACCCTTTATGTTGTCCGAAGGGATGGTTGCCCTGTCCCCTTCAGCCCCTGTACATAAAAATAATAGTGAACCATTGGCTGTTTTCTGAAATTGTAGTCTTATCTACCATGTTAGGTAAATCGTAAAGATCATTAAGCCCACAAAACAGCTACTAAAACGACATGGTGGCGTTTAACATGAAAAAGGGATAATTGTTTTCTAGTCTATAAACGAGCAGAAAACGTTGTTTGGCTGCAGTATGTCTGAAACCACATTATATACTTCCATGCATGCCCCTGTACTACTCATTTAAACCAGAAAAATGAACTCACTTGTCAAAATGAATTTTTTCAATAGTATTTTAATACAAAATACTTATTTAACATAATTTCTGCAATATTAATTACATTTTAAACGTCGATTTAGATGCTTATGAAACGCATGTAGGAAGTACATGATAGTTTTGAATTGTATGTGTGTTAACTAGTAATGTAATTACATTCAGAAGCTGCAGGGCGCTTCCACATAACTATTGTAGTCGATGTAAAGAGCTATTCACAAGCATCTACGGGTTTTAGAATATGGCTACACGAAAACTACTTGACGTATAGAAGGTAGACACATGTCAGAGCATCTTCCATTGCGAAATTGTGTAGAGAATCTCTTCAAGTTCTTAACTCATATTACAGGTGCTCAATATAGGCTGCTCTAGTGATGCGGCAAATACAACATGGTAAGGAACACGCCGTAGTCTATAGCAACGACTGATTTAATTATCCTCCCATACAATGTTTCCAAATCAAGTGTCAGCGGAGGCAGGAACTCACGATAATTGACATAACCCCATAATAGGAAATCGCTTGGTGGTAGGTCAGGTGAATGTGGGTGACATGACGGAGTGTACGTCCATTCCTTCTCTGAGGCAGTTTGCCATTGACTTTGTGAGGGTAAACCTGAGCCTTCAACATACTTGTATGGATGTCAGAATGATCCGCATCATTTGAACTCGCCAGTAGTCAGATAACTCCCCACGAACTCATAGTCATTTAATAAAAGGCGTCGCACAACAGTTGACTGATAGGAGACTACTCGAATGTCTTTGTAAAGACTGCATAGCTTAAGTATATGGGGTAAAACCATAATCTATGCATGAATTATGAGAGGTAAATCTGCTGTGGACACGCAGTGATTGCCGTGATCTGCCAGAAGAACAAAAAAGCTACATATGCAAACAACATTGCTAATTGAAACTTCCTGGCAGATTAAAACTGTGTGCCCGACCGAGACTCGAACTTGGGACCTTTGCCTTTCGCGGGCAAGTGCTCTACCAACTTTTTTTTTTTTCTTGTGTTCGTTGCATCTGCTCTGGGCGGACGTCGTAAGACATCCATTTATGTTCGTTGTTGATCGATTGACTCAGTTTTTTATTACAGAGGGCACGTAACCCTCTGACCGAACACGCTGAGCTACCGTGCCGGCTAAAATGGTTCAAATGGCTCTGAGCACTATGGGACTCAACTGCTGTGGTCATCAGTCCCCTAGAACTTAGAACTACTTAAATCTAACTAACCTAAGGACATCACACACACCCATGCCCGAGGCAGGATTCGAACCTGCGACCGTAGCAGCAGCGCGGCTCCGGGCTGGAGCGCCTAGAACCGCACGGCCACCGCGGCCGGCCCCGGTACTCACAGCTTTACTTCTGCCAGTATCCGTCTCGTACCTTCCAAACTTTACAGAAGCTCTTCTGCGAAACATGCAGAACTAGAACTCCTGAAAGAAAGGATACTGTGGAGACATGGCTTAGCCACAGCCTGGGGGATGTTTCCAGAATGAGATTTTCACTCTGCAGCGGAGTGTGCGCTGATATGAAACTTCCTGGCAGATTAAAACTATGTGCCCGACCGAGACTCGAACTCGGGACCTTCGCCTGTCGCGGGCAAGTGCTCTACCAACTGAGCTACCGAAGCACGACTCACGCCCGCTACTCACAGCTTTACTTCTGCCAGTATCCGTCTCCTACCTTCCAAACTTTACAGAAGCTCTTCTGCGAAACATGCAGAACTAGCACTCCTGAAAGAAAGGATACTGTGGAGACATGGCTTAGCCACAGCCTGGGGGATGTTTCCAGAATGAGATTTTCACTCTGCAGCGGAGTGTGCGCTGATATGAAACTTCCTGCAACAATTCCTGTTCACCAATTTTTGTCAACAAGACAACTCTCTACCCTCTTAGCCAAAGTTTTACAGCAGTGTATCAATCTTCACACACAAAAGTACATCAGTTGTAACAGACACATGTCTATATTTCTCAAACAATTGTAGTTACTCCCATACTCCTCACCTAAGTGCTGTGCTTTAACCAATACGCTCGGACCCTTCTTGCATTATTCGGAAACTGCCGTCCTGACTTCTCCTACTCAGCTGTTTCTTCTACAATAACCAACGAAGAGGATTCTTACAATTTTCCAGGCCAAAAGTTGTTCGCCCTGTGGAAAACGGAGTCGGAAAGTCAGTTTATCGGCTCACAAAGAGGTAAGAACCCCTGTCTACAATGCAGGTCCTCTGCTTCTCACAGAACGCTGAGGTCTGACATTGACTTCCCTTGGCCCGGCGTTCTTAACGTTCTAATCGGCACAAAACAAGGTTCCTCTAAATGCATTTTGGGTGGATGTCAGTTCTTATAAAAACTGTGTTTCTGCACTACCGCAGGTGTCCGTTACATCACGTTGTATGATTTCTGTTAATGCAACCCTTCACCCCATCTCAGCGTGAACCCGACTTACAGACACCAGTACTAACAAGGCCTTGGTCGACGGTTGCTACTTCTCCTCAGTGGTCAGTTCCTCCCATCCCCACACACTTCGAAAGGTGAACTGCAACTCCTGGCAGAGGGGAGCTGGAGGGAGGGTTTAGGGACTTTGGCCAGTCACTGCCTAGGCTACTGTACCCAGCCTAGCTCACCGCGTATCCAGGTACCTACGAGAATACGGCATGCAAAATAGCCACTCTAGGAAAGAGAAGGAACTAATCGAAAGTAGACAGTTTAATTCTGGCAATTATTGACAATATTAATTACAAGGGTTATTTTATTTTTAATTTGGAACAGGATAAAGATAGAAATAATTTTAAATAAATTTCGGACAACACATGTGACGTGCCTGTGCAGCAATGGACAAATGCATTTTAATGTTATCGTGAATGCCAGAAAGAAATTGCGGTGGAGCTCTATCTTCTTGCAAAACGAAGCCTAAACTGTCTTGCTGTGTGGCATAAGACATTGTTGAAGCGTATGCAGGTACACCTCCGCAAAAAATGGTCTATAAGCTTTTAAAGAGGACACGGCAGGAATGTGATAAACGACTTCGTATGGATGTTTTGTGGCCGAGTCACCCACTTAATGACAATTCACCTTTTCAGAGACAGGAAACGTGGCTTCGTGTCTGAAAACCAGCTTTTGTGAAAAACCGTCTTCCTCCATTAGCTATTGCAACTCAATGCAAAGGTCAGAACGAAGCTGATTGTCTCAAGTAGTCAACAAACGTAACAACTGCGGGCGGTACAGCCCAGCACGCAGATGTTTGTGTAGACCGCGCCAGACCGAACGATTTGGCGTGGTGGTTAGCACACTGCACTCGCATTCGGGAGGACGACGAGTCAAACCCACGTCTGGTTATCCTGATACAGGTTTTCCGTGATTTCCCTGAATAGCTTCAGGCTTATGCTGGGATGGTTCCTTTGAAAGAGCACGGCCAACTTCTTTCCCCATCCTTCCCTAATCCAATGGGATAGATGTGGGACCGATGACCTCGCTATTTGGTTTCCTCCCTAAAATCAACCATCTAGCCAGAATGCGTCAGGCCGTTGCCTGCGATATCTGCAGTGCTTTGCTCGTATTTGTCGTGGATTTCTTCGGGCTGCTCACGAAAGCACACGCTCCGCCTCCGCTGACGTTCACAGCCGTGTCACGTAACTTGTTCTGCCACCCATGAATTGCCTGATCTGACAACACGTCATCACTTAACCGTCATAACTGGCTTGCATTTAACGTATTAAAGGGCACGAAACGCATACCTCGCTGCTTTACCCGCCATGTTCTGCAGAGAAGGGCACTCTGCTCCTGAACTCGTCCAAAGAGCCAGATCTTTCTGAAGAGTGGATAATGGGTGACTTGGAAAAAAAAATGAATGGTAGCTCATCTGATTTCAAAATGCGTTTCTGGCGGCTGTAATGAGCGGGAAGAAAATTTTGTGCTAGGCTGCTGCAATGGCGCCCCACGTCACATCCTTAAAAAACATTTCCCAAGTTACAAGAAATGTGTTATGCACCACGTGTACATGTGAACTTGCAAACCTTATTAGTACATGTAGCTTTTCTCATCCATAAAAACAGAAAATAAATAAAGTTCCATTTTTTTTACCAAATTTGTCTGTTGGGCACTATCCATTCAGCCATTTCAATAGTAATGCCTATTATGAAAATATAAAAGTGAGCACAACACGACACCCAGTCTGTGAAAGGGAAAAAAATCAACTTTGCTGGGTACTGAACCTTGGAACTATCACTTCGTAATTTGCTGTTCTTTATCTATATAAACGATCTGGAAGACAACCTGAGCAGCCGTCTTATGTTGTTTGCAGATGACGCTGACGTTTGTCGATTAATTCAGTCATCAGAAGATCAAAACAAATTGCAAAACAATTTAAAGTTCCAAAAGGAATTCGTTAAACTTAGATTACACGATAAATCAGTCTAAGCTAAAAGACATAAATTCAACTAAATACAACTTAAATTGGAAGGACCACATAGAAAATGTTGTGGGGAAGGCTAACCAAAGACTTTGTTTGATTGGTAGGACACTTAGAAAATATAACAGATCTACTAAGGAGACTGCCTACACGACGTTTGTCCGACCACTTTTAGAATACTGCTGCGCGGTATGGGATTCTTACCAGACGGTACTGACGGAATATATCGAAAAAGTCCGAAGATGGGCAGCACGTTTGGTATTATCGCGAAATTTGGGAGAGAGCCTCACAGAAATTATACAGGATCTGGGATGGACATAATCTGAGGTCATCAATCCCCTAGAACATAGAACTACTTAAACCTAAGTAACATAAAGACAACACACACATCCATGCCGGAAGCAGAATTCGAACCTGCGAACGTAGCTGTCGCGCGGTTCCAGACTGTAGCGCCTAGAACCACTCTGTCACTCCGGCCGGCCAATCTTCTCACGAAATTCCAGTCACTAACTTTCTCCTCGGATTATAAAAATATTTTTTTGACACCGTGCTACATAGGGAGAAACGATCACCACGATAAAATGAGGGAAATCGGAGCTCGTAAGGAGCTGCTATACGAGACTGGAATAAGAGAATTGTGAAGGTGGTTGCGAAGCAACTCAAATCGCTTGATACGGGCAAGTCTTCAGGTCCAGATTGTATACCGATTAGGTTCCTTTCAGATTACGCTGATACTATAGCTCCCTACTTAGCACTCATATACAACCGCTCGCTCACCGATAGATCTGTACCTACAGATTGGAAAATTGCGCAGGTCGCACCAGTGTTCAAGAAGGGTAGTAGGAGTAATCCATTTAACTACAGACCTATATCATTGACGTCGGTTTGCAGTAGGGTTTTGGAGCATATACTGTATTCAAACATTATGAATCACCTCGAAGGGAACGATCTATTGACACGTAATCAGCATGGCTTCAGAAAACATCGCTCTTGTGCAACGCAGCTAGCTCTATATTCGCACGAAGTAATGGCCGCTATCGACAGGGAATCTCAAGTTGATTCCGTATTTCTAGATTTCCGGAAAGCTTTTGACACCGTTCCTCACAAGAGACTTCTAATCAAGCTGCGGAGCTATGGGGTATCGTCTCAGTTGTGCGACTAGATTCGTGATTTCCTGTCAGGAAGGTAGCAGTTCGTAGTAATAGACGGAAAATCATCGAGTAAAACTGAAGTGATGTCAGGTGTTCCCCAGGGAAGCGTCCTGGGACCTCTACTGTTCCTGATCTATATAAATGACCTGGGTGACAATCTGAGCAGTTCTCTTAGACTGTTCGCAGATGATGCTGTAATTTACCGTCTAGTAAGGTCATCCGAAGACCAGTATCAGCTGCAAAGCGATTTAGAAAAGATTGCTGTATGGTGTGTCAGGTGGCAGTTGACGCTAAATAACGAAAAGTGTGAGATGATCCACATGAGTTCCAAAAGAAATCCGTTGGAATTCGATTACTCGATAAATAGTACAATTCTCAAGGCTGTCAATTCAACTAAGTACCTGGGTGTTAAAATTACTAACAACTTCAGTTGGAAGGACCACATAGATAATATTGTCGGGAAGGCGAGCCAAAGGTTGCGTTTCATTGGCAGGACACTTAGAAGATGCAACAAGTCCACTAAAGAGACAGCTTACACTACACTCGTTCGTCCTCTGTTAGAATATTTCTGCGCGGTGTGGGATCCTTACCAGGTGGGATTGACGGAGGACATCGAGAGGGTGCAAAGAAGGGCATTTCGTTTTGTATTATCGCGTTATAGGCGAGAGAGTGTGGCAGATATGATACACGAGTTGGGATGGAAGTCATTACAGCATAGACGTTTTTCGTCGCGGCGAGACCTTTTTACGAAATTTAAGTCACCAACTTTCTCTTCCGAATGCGAAAATATTTTGTTGAGCCCAACCTACATAGGTAGGAATGATCATCAAAATAAAATAAGAGAAATCAGAGCTCGAACAGAAAGGTTTAGGTGTTCGTTTTTCCCGCTCGCTGTTCGGGAGTGGAATAGTAGAGAGATAGTATGATTGTGGTTCGAAGAACCCTCTGCCAAGCACTTAAATGTGAATTGCAGAGTAGTCATGTAGATGTAGATGAACCCTCTGCCAGACACTTAAATGTGATTGGAAGAGTATCCATGTAGATGCAGCTGAATTCGTTGCGCTGAGCACACAGGTACCGAAACATGGGTAAGTCGAGGTCTTCAGAAAGTTACATCACTGCAGAAAACACTTCCATCATTTTCCTGTCTATAATTTCGAAAGAATATTTCAAATTGATAATATTCTTCTCGGGTATGCAGCCGAATCATAACGTCTTCATGACACAATATTTCCGCGGTCCAACTGGCCGCCATCTTCAGGTGAGAGTGCTGGTGCACGATCTCGCCGGAACTGACTTCCCAGCGCAAGCGGCGGCCCCTATATAGGCCGCAGAAGACCCACAACGCGTGCGCGAAAAGGTGCCGTAACTGCCCTCTAGCGCAGTAGACATACCCCGCCGCCAGTGATGGAAACAGGCGAAATCGAGATATCGCTGTTAAAAATTAAAAAATTAAAATAAATAAAAATTTTATTCTGGCGATAGAACCAAAGACCGTTGTTTTTTAATGTCAGATAACACTGGGTCCCAAGTCTTACTTAAAAGAAAACCCTTGTCTCTATTAATAAGGTTGTCAGATAACCGAATCTCTATGGATTCTTTTACAATACAGTCCCAATAACGAGATGCAGGGGCAACCATTTGCGTGTCGTCATATAGTATTCTGTGTCTCTTGGTGAGACAGAGTTGAAGCAGAGTTGTGTGCCGCTGATGCTCAACACATCGCTCCTGAATGGTACGGATTGTCTTACCAATATAAGCCTTTGGCAAGGGATCTTGTAAACACCGGGCTTCCTCAAACCCAAATCATCCTTAACAGAGCCAAGGAGCGCTCTAATCTTGGCTGGCGGACGAAAAATACTTTTGATGTGATATCTTTTCAGAATCCTTCCTATCTTCGAGGAAACGCTCCCAGCAAAAGGCAGAAAAGCTACCGATTTGCAGGTATCTTCTGGTGGTTCAGGCGAAGGTCCAAACTGGAAAGCACGACGGATCTGTTTATCTGTATAGCCATTCTGCTTGAACACAATCTTAAGATGGTCCAATTCTTGTGTCAAGCATTCTTCATCTGAAATGGCATAAGCTCCTCTCGCCAACGTCCGCAGGACCCCCGTACGCTGGAACGATGGATGACAGCTAGAAGCATGTAAGTAACGGTCCCTGTGCGTAGGCTGTGTCCCAGTGTCCCATCATCCTTTCTGTACACCAGAACATCCAGAAACGGAAGCTTTCCCTCATTTTCCACTTCCATGGTAAATTTAATGCTAGGATGCAGGAAATTGAAATGATCTAGGAGGCGGTCCAGAGCGTCTCTCCCATGAGGCCACACCATAAACGTATCGTCAACGTACCTCCAAAAACAGGTTGGTTTTAAGGACGCCGTCTTCAGCGCCATGTCCTCAAAATATTCCATAAAAAGATTGGCGACTATTGGTGACAAAGGGCTCCCCATAGCCACTCCGTCAGTCTGTTCAAAATATTTGTCATTGAATAAAAACTACGTCGACATTAACACGTGGCGACAAAGCCAGGTTGTTTCCTCATCCAGTTTCTCACCAATTAATTGCAAGGATTCTTCCAGAGGAACCTTGGTAAAAAGCGACACGACATCAAAGCTCACAAGCAAATCCCAGGGACTAAGAGACAAGGCCTTCAATCTCTGAATAAACACCATAGAATTGGAAATGTGATGTTCGCATTTACCGACGTGAGGGCCAAGAACAGATGCTAAATACTTGGCTAGATTGTAGGTAGGAGCACCCAAATTACTCAAGATCGGACGGAGCGGGACCCCTTTCTTATGAATCTTGGGTAGACCGTATAATCTCGGTGGCACGGCAGCACCAGGACGAAGTTTTTTGAGAACGTTGTCAGGTAAAGAACTCTTCTTCAACAGTGAAAGCGTCTTCCGTTTTATCCGTTCAGTTGGGTCGTCCTGCAATGTTCTGTATGCTGAGTCTTCAAGTAAGAGATCCA
This sequence comes from Schistocerca gregaria, assembly GCF_023897955.1. Classification (NCBI taxonomy): domain Eukaryota; kingdom Metazoa; phylum Arthropoda; class Insecta; order Orthoptera; family Acrididae; genus Schistocerca; species Schistocerca gregaria. The sequence continues at coordinate 437,612,765 of NC_064925.1, read as the reverse complement.
TCTTTCCCAAATAGTCATCATGTGACAGAAGAACAGTTGCGTTGCCTTTGTCCGTCTTCTCTAATGGACCGGGCGGCTGCCCTTTCGAGAGAGGAGATGTTACTTCGTGGAGGCGGCGCCCGCCGCAGTGTATGTGAGACCTCTTGCCTAATCTCTTCAGCTTAATCCTGCGAAAAGCTGGACACTGCTTGTTCGACTGCGCAGATGAATTCGGTGATAGGCACATTCCTCGGTGTAGGGGCAAAATTCAGGCCTTTCTCCAACACTGACAGCGTGGCGTCGTCCAATTCTTTACTCGTGAGGTTAATCACTGTCCGTCGACGGATGTTGTCATCATATATCATGGGTTGAGAACAAAGCCGTTGAAACTTTGAAGTTTCGCCGGGCATTCGCGATACCTACACACTCAGATGGCCACATTATGTGCCGTGATTCGTCACTCCACATAATGTTTTTCCATTGCTCAGTCGGCCAATGTTTATCCTGCTTACACCAGCGAGGCGTCGTTTGGCATATACCGTCGTGATGTGCTGCTTATGAGCAGCCTCTAGACCATGAAATGCAAGTTTCCCCACCTCCCGCCTAACTGCCATAGTACTTGCAGTGGATCCTGATACAGTTTGGAATTCCGATGTGATGGTATGGATAGATGACTGCCTGTTACATATTACGACCCTCTTCAATTGTCGGCTTTCTCTGTCAGTCGCCGGGCGGTGTGGCCGAGTGGTTTTAGGCACTTCAGTCCGTAACCGCGCTGCTGCTATGGTCGCAGATTAGAATCCTGCTTCGGGGAATGGATGTGTGTGACGTCTTTAGGTTAGTTAGGATTAAGTAGTTCTAAGTCTAGGGAACTGATGACCTCAGATAGTAAGTCATATAGTGCTTAGAGTCATTTGAACCATCTCTGTCAGTCAGCAGGGGAGGTCGCCCTGTATGGTTTTGTGCTGTACGTGTCCCTTCACGTTTCCACTTGACCATCACATCGGAAACAGTGGACCTAGGGATGTTTGGGAGAGTGGAAATCTCGCATGCGAAAGTATGGCACAAGTGAACTCAATCACCTGACCACATTGGAAGTCCGTCAGTTCTGCGGAGCGCCCCATTCTGCTCTCTCATTAAGTGTAATGACTACTGAGGTCGCTGATGTGGAGTACCTAGCAGTAGGTGGCAGCACAATGCAACTAATATGAAAAAGTATGTTTTTGGGGGTGTCCGGATACTTTTGTTCACATTGTGTACTTAATGTTACTTTTGAATATTTCTTCTTGAATAACACGAAATCCGCAGCCGCAAGCGAAAATTTGTTGCAGCACAAAATTTCCTTTAAAAGGGTCGTATTCATTTTTGCTCAAGGATTTTAGATTCAGTGAAGAGAGCGAGAGAATATGGAAACTCTTTCGCATTGCTCAGGCATTATGGTGTGGGTAAGCCAGTTTGAGGTGACATATCACTTGTCCTATATCAAATTATGCGTCTCGAATTCGTCTACACTACTATGGTAGATGTACTGAATAATAAAGAAACTAAGTGACGATTTATATTAAATATGTTCTGTCTTGGGAACCATTCAGAAGAGTATTGCTTCAAATGATCGTTCCTGTAATATTTCTGAATATTGCCCATTCACCCTGGGGAAACCTGTGTATTATATTTAATTTTTTATTTATTCATTTAACCTGAACTGATTAATGCTCTCAGGAATCCTCTTACATCAGATCAGAGTTTTATATGTAATTACGAAACTTATCAAAATCACTGTTAGTTTAAAAAATGCATGTAGTAGGTATTTGCCTGTTACGCCCTCTTGGCTGAAATTGTTGCTTTTCGTCGGGCTTCCTAAATATCTTATGCCCGCTGGGTAATAATTTGCATCAGTTTTACTAATCTGTTGTCTTCCATTCTTTTGATACAATCCTTCCAGTTTCTGTATTTTTTGATCTGCACATTTAAGTTTTTCACTCTCAGTTCTTTTCAGACGTCTACATTCACTCTCCCCTCAGAGAGAATGTACCCAGATACTCTTCTTAGCAATCGGATCTCTAGTGCTTGTATTCTGATGGGAATGAGTGTTTCCAATGTGTTGTCCAGGAAAAAGCTTCAAGGCCTAGGGATCAGTCGTTATTATGAGCAGTAGTGCATCAACTATAAGGTTAAGTATATGGACTGCGACGCCGTCATGTGCAGTAAATGCTGAGCTGAAGGATTTTTCGACAGCGTTGTCAGCTGTAGGAAGAATTTTTTGCAACTACCATCATTTACCTCTGCGAAATAATCAGTAAGTCTATGTTGTGTCTACGATTCATTTAAGGTTATCGCTAAAATCAAGTACTAGTTTAGTTCCTTGGTTGAGACAATCGGATCAGCTGCAGCTTGGACTTTGCATACCCTTCCCTAGATCACACAAGCTTTTCCATAGACCATCTGGTTCTTTTTTTAGATTAATGTATTGGCATGTCTTAGTTATCGTTTCTCTCAGTTTAATTTATTATGTTTGCTTTCTGCATCTAATCAAATTTATTTTCAAGGGTAGGACTATTTTGTGAGTCCGATGGACAAATTGTCTGACATACACTACTGGTCATTACAATTGCTATACCACGAAAATGACGTGCTACAGACGCGAAATTTATCCGACAGGAAGAAGATGCTGTGATATGCAAATGATTAGCTTTTCAGAGCATTCACACAAGGTTGGCGCGTGTGGCGGCACCTACAACGTGCTGACATGAGGAAAGTTTCCAACCGATTTCTCATACACACACAGCAGTTGACCGGCGTTGCCTGGTGAAACGTTGTTGCGATACCTCATGTAAGGAGGACAAACACGTACCATCACGTTTCCGGCTTTGATAAAGGTCGGATTGTAGCCTATCGCGATCGCGGTTTATCGTATCACGACATTGCCGCCCGCGTTGGTCGAGATCCAATGACTGTTAGCAGAATATGGAATCGCTGGGTTCAGGAGCGTAATACGGAACGCCGTGCTGGATTCCAACGGCCTCGTATCACTAGCAGTCGAGATGACAGGCATCTTATCCGCATGACTGTAGCGGATCGTGCAGCCACGTCTCGATCCCTGAGTCAACAGATTTGGACTTTTGCAAGACAACAATCATCTGCACGAACAGTTTGACGACGTTTGCAGCAGCATGGACTATCAGCTCGGAGACCATGGCTCCGATTACCCTTGACGCTGCATCACAGACAGGAGTGCCTGCGATGGCGTACTCAACGACGAACCTGAGTGCACGAATGGCAAAACGCCATTTTTCAGACAAATCCAGGTTCTGTTTACAGCATCATGATGGTCGCATCCGTGTTTGGCGACATCTTGTTCCCATTGATGGCACTTTGAACAATGGACATTACATTTCAGATGTGTTATGACCCGTGTCTCTACCGTTCATTCGATCACTGCGAAACCCTACATTTCAGCAGGATAATGCACGACCGCATGTGTCAGGTCGTGTACGGGCCCTTCTGGATACAGAAAATGTTCTACTGCTGCCCTGGCCAAAACATTCTCCAATTCCCTCATCAACTGAAAACGTCTGTTCAATGGTGGCCGATCAACTGGCTCGTTACAACTCTTGATGAACAGTAGTATCGTGTTGCAGCTCCATGGGCAGCTGTACCTGTCACGCCATCCAAGCTCTGTTTTAGTCAATGGCCAGGCGTATCAAGGCCGTTATTACGGCCAGAGGTGGTTTTTCTGGGTACTGATTTCTCAGGATCTATGTACCCAAATTGCGTGAAAATGCAATCACATGTCAGTTCTAGTATAATATGTTTGCCCAATGAATATACGTTTATCATCTGCATTTCTTCTTGGTGTAGCAATTTTAATGGTCAGTATTGTACATGACCTGTTTTAGCTCTTCCGTTAGCCAAGGTGCACGTTTTCCCTTCAGGTTTCCAGTCTTTAGGAGAGCATATTTCCTGTGTAACATAGTTAGATTAGCAATGATGCTGTGAGCAGATATTCCAGGTACGAATATCTTTGCTAGTGGATTTCGTGGGAAATGTATGTATGGGGGCCTGACTAAACGCTGCATTGTGGGTAGGTGCAAGCTGAAATACGGTTGCATTTGAAGAAGAAACTAAACACTTGAATTTCACGGTGAAGTGGCAGAATATTTATATTACTTTTTCTAGTATTATTTGTATGGTCGTAAGTCGAATCGAATTTTTAAGTTCAGTTTTGAAAAAGGCAATCCCACCTATTTTCTGAGGTCTGTAGAGGACGCACGTTAGCCAAATTTTTTTAAAGTGATTTGATATATTTTACGAACATACATTTGTCTTCAGAAAGAGATTTTACCCTGCAGCGGATTGTGGTCTGATATGAAACTTCCTGCAGATTAAAACAGTGTGCCGGACCGAGACTCGGTCCGGCATATAGTTTTAATCTGTTAGGAAGTTCTAAGGAATGACAAGATACGTTTCAAGTTCTCAAACGCTATAGATACAGCAATAAAGAATAGCGCAGTAGGCAACACAGTTGAAGAGGAATGGACGTCTCTAAAAAGGGCCACCACAGAAGTTGGGAAAGAAAACATAGGTACAAAGAAGGTAGCTGCGAAGAAACCATGGGTAACAGAAGAAATACTTCAGTTGATTGATGAAAGGAGGAAGTACAAACATGTTCCGGGAGAATCAGGAATACAGAAATACAAGTCGCTGAGGAATGAAATACATAGGAAGTGCAGGGAAGCTAAGACGAAATGGCTGCAGGGAAAGGCAGGATTCGAACCTGCGACCGTAGCGGTCCCGCGGTTACAGACTGAGGCGCCTAGAACCGCTCGGCCAGCCTCTCCAATCCTTAGTTCCGTTAATCTACAAGCGTCACTGCAGAGACTTAACAGGTAAATGACCTTAATGAATGTCAGAGCAGACGCATATCCGAATTTTAGAATCATTTTTTCTTAAGATTTAGCGCTTAGTTGAAAGGGAACCAGCAACTTTATCAAATTCCTTAACGCATGTGATGATACACACATGCCTCTTACAAAGTCAAATTTGATTTTGACTAGATAAGTGGCGTGCGTGGATTGCAGCGTTCCTTTTGCAAACTTGAATAAAATATGTGTTGCCACTTTGATACTTATTATTGAGACCAGGCACTGTCAGCGAAGCCTCAGTAGACCAGGCTCGGAAATGAATCTGTAAGGTTCGGAACTTGTCGCCTAATACGAATAGTGCGGCTATTGACAGATTCCTTACTAAACAATTTAAAAATCATTTCTATTCGGTTGTAGACCTTCTATCTGGAGCACCATTTTAGTAGACACAAAACTTATAAGTATCAAGCGTTCAACAAGATATTCGTTCCTTTACGTATTCGTCCCTTTATTTATTACTACATGCAAAAAAGCTTTTCTGTAACTCTGAAAGCTTTTGAAGCATTGTAAGGGAGAAGGGGCAAGAGGGAGACAGAGTGGGTGAGGGAGCGATGCACAATACACCGATCCAGAAGTTGCAGCGATCTCGCTCGGCTGGTTTCCGTGAAGTGCCGCCCCACAGGATAGGTGACGCATATCTTCTGTGGCCTTGTCGCTGCCGCCTCCGAAGTTAACGATATCGGCTCCACTTATTGTCCTTTTTATTTGCTGGAATTTACTGGCGCGAAAACTCGTTGATAGGCGACAGTCTAATTTTAGTCTTAATAAGGCGCGTGCCGCTCCAGAACACGTAAAAAGCAATCTGTACGAGCAACAAAACGACAAGCGCCAAGCAGTTATTATAAAAAGTTTGAGGAGGCCTGCAGGAAGTAAAAAGCGATACAAAAGCAGCGATCAACACTGCGCGTGATGCTTGCTCGTATATCTCTGGGGCTTCTGTGATGCGTGCGGACTGTTTTAAGTTGCCGAATCGTGCATCGCGGAGTGATACTAAAGGACCACCTCTCCTTGCAGTCCGTGTCCGTAGCAGAGCTGATAAGAGCATGTGGCTGCTATGCCGAGGACCGAGGTTTAGTTCCCGATGCAACCGGGGATATTTCCTTAGTCGCAGAACTGAAGTATGATGCACTCATAAGTAAACCTATTTTGTTCGGCTTTGAATATGTTGTAGGGTAGAGCAAAATAAGAAACACACAATTTTTACATATGCACTTACGAGGTGAAACAACCCCTTGACAGAAAATGAGTTTAATATGTCTAAATAAGATTTTAGATTTTACGAAATTCTTGAGAGGTGGGTGCTATAGGATTATACCAGAAGAGCAAGAGCGTCGCACTGATATCTGTGAAGAATTTTTGTGGTGTTACGGAGCGGAAAATGATGGCTTCCCTGTGAGAATCACCACATGAGATGAAACCCACGTCCACTGCCATTAACCTGAAACCAAGAGGGCAAGTAAGGTATTCCCACAACCAAAACCCAAGAAATTCCGGGCGCAGCCGTCTGCAGAGAAGATTATGTTGAACCTTCTTTTGGATGAACGAGACATTGTCGAAGTACACTGTAAACCTAAGAGAAACAGTCATCAGTGCATCCAATCCTGAATTGTTGAAAATTCTTTGGCTCCCAGTCAGATCAAATCGACGTGGACGCCATTCTGGAGGTTTCATTTTCCAACAAGTCAATGCTAGGTCTTATACTGCCCGTGAAGCAGTTGCAATTATTGTTAGTTTCATTTTAGTGCCCCTCCACGTCAAGACCTGGCCCCTTATGATTACCAAATGTACTGCTCAAGTGAGCGATGGGAGGGAAGAAATTTCGTTCCGATGAAGAGGTGCACCAGGCGGTGATCGAATCGTAGCGGAAACAATGTGAAGAATTATTTCCAGCAGAATCCTTGCATTTACTTTGCTGTAGAAAAGTGTGTTGAAAGAGAAAATATTTCAAATAAAAGTTCTGTGGTTTTTAATGAACGTTACAACGACCAAGATTTGTCGAAAACCTCATTCCCTTCGCAACCCCCTGTCTGTGCTGGTTTGCTGTCGATTCTGATAAGAATAACCCTATCACTGAACTGTTCGCAGTAACTCACTCTATGCCCTACCTTCCTATTCATAACGTACCCTACTCCCGTTACACTATTTTCTGCTGCTTTGGATATTACCCTGTACTCATCTGACCATAAATCTTAGTCTTCTTTCCATTTCACTTCGCTGACACCTACTATATCTAGATTGAGCCTTTGCATTTCCCTTTTCAGATTTTCTAGCTTCAGTGCCACATTCAAGCTTCTGTCTCGTAGATTTGATTTCGTTGATTATTAAATGTTTTTCTCATGGTCACTACCCCATTGGCAGTCCCCTCCCGGAGATCCAAATGGCGGCTATTCCGGAGTCTTTTGCCAAGGGAGCGGTCATCATGACACAATTCCAATTACGTCTGCATCCTCATGCCGTTGGTCATTGCTGAGTCTTCCGTCTTTAGGAGCACTTTGCCATCCCAATAGCAAGAGAGTGCCCTGAGTCCCTGTCCGCTCCTCCGTCCTCGTTGACAAGACCTTTGGAGGAAGTGTAATGACTTCTCTTGCCGGATAATTAATCAAACTTTATGGGTAACGGGTTTCGAACCTGGGACCAAGGACGTTTTGAGTATCAGTCAAAGACACTACCCCTAGACCACAGGTCATACCAAGACTTATGCACTTCCAATGTATCTTTGTCTGCCTAATGATATCCTATCTATTCGCCTTTGTCACTATTAACCATACCAACTGCCAAACCTTCCATCCCACTAAAAGCTTGACCAAAGGTTCTGGCTTCTCTGCGACCCCTTTTATGTCCTCTATTATGGCGGTATGACCAAACCTTCACAAGTCCACCTCCTCCAGTATGCTGATGACACCACTTTCCTAGTCCTCTACCCTACTCGGTAAAAAATTCCTACAATACAACCAAATCTACCTCCACCAGTTTACAACCTGCTGCAACCAGTGCCTCCTCAAGATCCACCCCTTCAAAATCCAGGCAATAATTATAAGAAACACCACCAGCATCCACCTCCATGACTTCTGCCTTACCATTTACAACAATCCTAGCCAGTTAACTAATACACTAAAATATTTTGGAGTAACCTTAGACTGGGGACTGACATGAAAACTTCACCTACTAGCCATTTAAAGAAAAGCCAACAACATAATCAAGCTGCTTGAACTGTTCACTGGCCGAACTTGAGAATTGCACCTGTTCAATCCTCCAAGCCTACAGAAGCATGATACAACCCATCCTCTACTATACAAATGTTATATGGATATCCGTTCCACCAAAGTTAAATCAGTCCTATAAATCCTTGAAACATCATGCACTCCGCATTCCTTTCCATATCCGTTTACCCTTCCCATCTTGGATCCTCTGCCATGTCATCAAACTCTCATCCCTTCTCATCCACATTGAACAGCACCGTATATCCTACTCTAATAATCCTATTTTCTCACTATGAACACCAATCCTAGAAGGCTGCCAAGCCTTTAACAATATCTCCTACCATAACTACACCTACAAACGCTCTATATTCCCCCCCCCCTCCCCCTCCGTTTAATTGACTCCTTCTCCCACGGAAAGAAATCCAGTTCCATATCTATCTGTCCTTCCCACCTATTCCACTTCACATCAGAGCTCCCATCTCCCTCTTCATTCCTTATCTCTCCCGTCCCTTCATCTCTTGATAACAGAGCCCTGCCCACCCACCAGATGCCACCTCACCTTCTGTCTTCCCACTATTCACCTCAATACATATGTTTGTCACCATAGTTCCTACCCGAAGGGCTCCTACATTTTTTCCTCACAGTGATCAGCAGTGTAGAGCACATTTTCCCCAGGCCAAATCCTTTTCTCCTAGTGCATGTCCTTCAGCTTTTAAGTGAACGTGGGTTGCTATTTTCAAAAGTACGTCACCATTTTTCAATGTGTTATATACATTTTTCTTTTTTCCTTTTAGAACTGAGATTTTAATTTGAACGACAGATAAGATCAACGATCTTAGTGATTTATGCAAGAGCAAACGAATTTCGTCGGTTTTGTATATTTTAAAATAATCTGTTAAACTTTTCACCTTTTAATCACACGGCGGAGTTAAGCGACATAAACGATATTTGGTAGGTGTTTTTGTATATCTGGATGATTCTATCTAATCAAATTTCGCCCAGTCTCCTAAGAAGGGCGGCATTGGTCCTACTATGAGGATCCAAATCAGGTTTGCGTACTGTAAAGATCGTGAGCATTAGTTACATTTGAGATTGGACGTGTTGATTTGATGATAGTCAGGAGTGTGTTTAAGGCGACAAAGAGGTGATTACCAACAATGTGGTCGTAACGAGAAGCTGAATATTCCTTCTGTGATACTGCAGAAATACTTGTCAGGAATGTAACCACTGTACAAGATTGCTGGCAGCGGTAGTCGCGAGAATGTACGGTCGTAAGAAGACCGGGCCCTGGACGGCCATGTGGCACTACCGAGAGGGAAGACCATCGTGTTCGGCATACAGCTACAACGCATCGTGCTGCATCTGCAGCAACTATTTCGGCAGCAGTTGGCACCACAGTGACACAACGAACTGTTACCAATCGGTTACTCAGGACAGCTCTGAGCCAGACTCCCTGCAGCGTGCATTCCTCTGATCCCAAAAAAAGTGGTTCAAATGGCCCTGAGCACTATGGGACTCAACATCTGAGGACATCAGTCTCCTAGAACTTAGAACTATTTAAACCTAACCAACCTAAGGACATCACACACATCCATGCCCGAGGCATGATTCGAACCTGCTCCCGGGTTCGATTCCCGGCGGAGTCAGGGATTTTCTCTGCCTCGTGATGGCTGGGTGTTGTGTGTTGTCCTTAGGTTAGTTAGGTTTAAGTAGTTCTAAGTTCTAGGGGACTGATGACCATAGATGTTAAGTCCCATAGTGCTCAGAGCCGTTTGAACCATTCGAACCTGCGACCGTAGCGATAACGCGGTTCTTGAATGAAGCGCCTAGAACCGCTTGGCCACTCCGGCCGGCCCCACTGATCCCAAAGCACCGCTATTTGCATCTTCACTGGTGTGAAGCGAGAGCTCATTGGAGGTCAGGGTGCAGGTCTGTTGCGTTTTACGGTGAAAGCTAGTTCTGCCTAGAGGTAAGCGAATGCCGTGTGTTGGTTAGAAGGAGACCAGTTGAGGATCTGCTCCCAACCTTTCTCAGTGCTAAACACTCAGGTCCTACACCTGGAGTTATGGCCTGCTGTGCGATTAAGTATGACGGCAGGAGCACTGTCAAGGTCATACCACGGACCCAGACTGCAAAACTGTACGTCAATCTACGACCTGTGTTGCTGCCATCCATGAACAGCATTCCATGGGGTGCTTTTTAAAAGGATAACGCTGACCAACGTACCACTGTTGTAACCCAACATACTCTACAGAGTGTCGAGATGTTGCCTTGGCCAGCCGATCACAAGATCTGTCTCCTATCGAGCGCATGTGTGATATCATCTGACGACAACTCCAGCGTCATTCACAAACAACAGTAGCCGTCTCTTTATTGACCGATCAACTGCAACAGGCATGGAACTTCACTGCTGTTCGACACCTGTACAACACAATGCATGTACTTTTGAATTCAACTTTCTGGCGGTTACACTTGTTATTGATGTACCAGCATTTCACATTTGCAGTGACTTACTTCGCACTTACATTAACCTTTGCTCCTGCAACGCGAATCACTTAAACGGTTTCTTCTTTATTTAGTGTTCAACCCTGAGGTTGGTTTGCAACAGAGCGCTATACCTCTCTTCTGTCTGCCTTCTTCTTCGTTTACACGCATGTGTAACATCCAACGTCATTCATGATCTGTTGGATGTATGATATCCTTGATCGCCCCCGCCGATTCCTTCCCTCAATATCTCCTTCTGCTATATTTCCAATGATGTTGTGTCGTAGGATGTGCCCTGCAAGTTTGTCTCTTCTTGTGTGGATGTGCCTCCACAGAGATTTGGTTTCCTGTATTCTTCTAGGCACCTTATTTTCAGACTGATAGTAGAGAAATATACCGATTTTTTTCCCGTCATTATATTTTTATTTTTATTTTTGGAGGTTCTATTTTAATTTAAACGACAACGATCTTGGTCATTTATGTAAGTGTCAATGACATTTTTCCTTCATTTAGCTTTTGAATACATCCGTAAAATTATCATCTTTTAATCGAATTTGTTTTGTCTCTTTATATTTTTAAAGCTTTTGGCTGAAAACCGAAAAGTTGTGCCACTGGCATTTTGTATGGTGCGAGCAGGATGAAAAAGCGTAGAAAAAATAATGAGCTCTCTTGGTTGGGAAACACGAGGGAAATGAGAAGTGCCGATGGGGGCTGATGAACACAGATGCGTCATTACGTGCGAAGAACAAATGGGAGACGCGCGGAGTGGCCACGCGGTTCGAGGCGCCATGTCACGGATTGCGCGGCCCCTCGCGCTGGAGGTTCGAGTCCTCCCTCGGGCATGGATGTGTGTTTTATTCTTAGCATAAATTAGTTTAAGTAGTGTGTAAGTCTAGGGACCAATGACTCAGCAGTTTGATCCGTTAGGAATTCACACATATTTGAACATTTGAACAAATATGTAAAAAATTTAAGTGACGGTTGCGTCTTAGCAGTCGAAGAGAAGAATAGGCAAGATGGGCTTATTGATTCTATGTTTCTTGCGTAACAAGGGAGGCGGCACGGTGCGCTGAGGCGACGTGCCTGAGTTCCTGCGGGCGCGGCCGCAGGTGGGAGTGACTGTGATTTACGGGACTATTTTGTGCGTGCTGTGCTTATTGTGCGCGAGGGAGCCCTGTGGGCGCCGTCGGTGAAGGCGCCGCGCGCAACATCGCTGCCCACAGACATGGTGTGGCCGGGCCCACCCACACGAGCAAGAGAAGGCGGCTGGCGCCAACCCGCACCCCTGCTTACGTCATTTTCCCCGCGCAGGCAACGCGCGAAGGAAAACATATCTGAAAACCATCGAAGAAGCCAGAACATTGCTTTCCTACCATTCTTGCTTGATCAGCAGTACAGAGTGAAAAGGATTCATCCGATCTGACAGGACTACATCTTCTACTCGACTAAGTTTCATAATAAACAAATTGGATTCAGGAAATGGAGAAGTTGTGGAGACAAAACATTTATATTACGGCGAACTATGTGGAACCACTGTCTGCCTCCATAACTGAATCGTCATCGTGCTGACTGCCACACGGTTGACGCAAGTTCGATTCCCGGTACTACCACGGAACCCACCGTTCTTGCCTGATATCATATGATAACATCTTGACCCGACCTTTGACGTGATACAGAATAGAAAAGATTCTACTGAACTGAATTTCATGATAAACAAATTGGATTCAGGAAACGGAGAAGTTGTGGAGAGAAAACATTTATATAACGACAAACAATATGGAACGACTGTCTGCCTCCATAGATGAGCGGTCATTGTGCTGACTGCTACACGGTTGGCGCGGGTTCGATTCCTGGTACTACAAGGGAACGGTGAACGTGTTGCACTCAGCCTCGTGAGGTCAGTTGAGGAGTTACCTGATCGAGCATCAGCGGCTCCAAGTCAAGTAAACTGACAACAGCTGGGAGAGTTTTCTGCCGACACCTATGCCTCTCCTACCGCATGCAGCGATGCCACTGGTGGAGGATGACACCGCGGTGTGTCGGTACCGTTGGCCCACCAGGGCCAGTTGACGGTGTTTACGTTTGCGTATATCAAAACACAGCGATTACAATAATTTTTTTCAATTAATTAATTTATTTATTTACACGTTAAGTTCCGTAGGACCAAATTGAGGAGCAAATCTCCAAGGTCATGGAACGTGTCAGTACATGAACTTACAACATAAAAGTAATAACATATAAAAATAAATGTCCATGAACCTGAAAAAAAGTGAGTCCATAAGTTTAAGGAAACGCTATTAGTAATACAATAAGAATCAGCTAAATTTTTCAAGGAACTCCTCGACAGAATAGAAGGAGTGACCCATGAGGAAACTCTTCAGTTTCGATTTGAAAGCGCGTGGATTACTGCTAAGATAATAATAAACCATCGGTTCCGAGCAGTTCTGCTCCGACGAGTGGGCTACCAGAGCGATGAGGACGCTCAACGGCTTGGTTCAAATGGTCAATTTTCACCTAATAAATAGGTGGAGCCCCTCCACGCCCGCACCAGCATGATGGCCAGCTCAAAGGGTCTACTGCCATCTCTGCATAAGGGATAGTTTTCACTAAAGTAAGGTGTCGCAGGATGTGGGTACTGCGGTGTTTGCGTACGTCTGGTTAAGATTAACCATTTATACGCGCTCATCTGGATAGAGATTCGTTCAAAAGTCGAAGGGTAACGGTTTGAAGGACAGAGACGGAAAAGTGCCAAGACAAGCGCCAAGGGGGAAAAGAAACTTTTGCGACAGTTAGGTCGGGTAGTAAGAGCAGTAGCGAATGTTTTGCTGACCGAGATACGTCGTGCAAGGATGAGTTAATTTAGAAGCGGGTATCGCGCAAGCGGATACCATGACAAGCCGTATATTCGTTATAATAGATAGATAAGTCCGTGAAAGTGCTGCAGCAGGGAGTCTGCGGTTAAGCTGTGATGGCCCCCTGCAGCGCTGCGTCAGTGGTGACTTGGCGCGGGGGAAGGCCCAGGTTGCCCACTGGTGTGTGGTTGGCGAGCGTCGAAGCCAAGCCCTCGGAGATGTGCGGTCGCGTAGCGGCACCACTCCTCACTCCTTGGCTGCGCTGACAGGCTCAGTGAGAGCCGCGGCTGGGTCTTCCATGTGTTGCGGACGACGTAGTTCAGGCTCTTGAGCGTCCTGATCGGTCTGGCAGCCCATTCGTCGGAGCAGAGCTTCTCGGAACCGATGGGCTTCGACGTTCCTCCGGCGGCACACGTGTTCTTCTTCGGCGTGTCTGTCGCTCGCTAGTTTTCCGCCTGCTGCTCCATGAGGGGAGCGGTGGCAAGTGTCTTATTTTTACCTGTGGCGTCCGCAGAGATGTTGGCTGCATCCCTCCTCCGTCTCTGCTGACAAGGTGGCCTTAAAAGCTGCCCGGTCTGCGTCTATGACGGCTTTGAATGCCACAATCGCCTCCTCCATCGCGGCCGCCAGCATGGCGCGCATCTCCTGCACTTGCGGCGCCTGCTGTGCAACCGCAGGAGGCCGGCCCCGCCGCCTCTCTCACTGGCACGGTATTCCGGCCGCCAGCAGGCAGTGGGAAGCTGTCTTCTCGCCTTTCGGTTGCATCTTCGTTCGGCGGCGCTTGCGGCGCCGTCGCCGTGTCTTCTCGGTTTGCACTTTGTTTCCAGCGCAGCCGTGGCTGGCGAAGGGCGGACAGCCACGCCAGTTCACCAGATGAGGCCCGCCGCAGCGAGCAATAGTTGGTGTCTCTTCTCGTTGCCTACCACTGGGGCGGGTGTCGTGCGCAACGACTTATTTTACGCACCGCGGCGATTGGTGGCAGTATTCAGCACATGCCCTTCAGTTAATGGCACCTGTAGCACTGTGCTTAGGGAAAATTCCTAAGGGGAGAGCTACGACGGTCACAGGGAAGCCTAGGAGCTTCCTCATCCCGAAGACGTCTTTGCCGTCCGTCGCAGTTTCCACTACAACGATGTACAGCGGCGGCCTCTTCTTATTCGCCCGGTTGTGCAGCTTAGTATTTGCACCCCGGAATCCAGCACGTGACAGATCCTCTTTGACCGTCTTCTCATCACATATCCAAGGCAGCCCCCTGTTTGGTTCAAATGGCTCTGACCACTATGGGGCTTAACTTCTAAGGTCATCAGTCCCCTAGAACTCAGAACTAATTAAACCTAACTACCCTAAAAACATCACACACACCATGCCCGAGGCAGACCTCGAACCTGCGACCGGAGCGGTCGCACGGTTCCAGACTGTAGCACCTAGAACCGCTCGGCCGGCATAGCCCCCTTGTCAGAGCCTTGGAGTGCTTCTCACATCCCCTCATTAACAGCCAAGGCTACGTTTTCCAACAACTCAGGCAGAATTCTTTGCACTAACCCCAATTACAGGTGGCCATTCAAACGAATAGGTATTGCCGCCTACAATGCCGGCCATACATTCACAATAAAACGTACTTAATGCTGTGACTTTACTACAGCGTGAGGGTTTTCCTCATCCCACACATGGCCATTCCTGTGTTCGAAATACCATCACTATCAAATGAGGCCTCGTTAGTAAACGGCACGATTTGGAGGCAATCTGGTCGATCAATCCATTATTGGAGTAACCGCTGACAGAATGAGACCCTTGGTGCAAAGTCAGTCACAAGCACTACATGGACTCTTTGTGGGTGATATGGGTATAACTGTCAGTCGTGGAGTACTCGCCACACATTAGTTTATGCAGCGCCCATTTCAGGTGCAATACGACGAATAGTTGTGGAGTCCGCTGCAACACGTCACGGCATCTTCTCTTCAAAATCGGGTGTGAGAGTGCTACTCATGTTCCCAGGTCCCTAATCTCTTCTTTCCAATAAACCAATCTTCCGCATTCGTCGATTGAGTGAAATAAACACTCGTTGTGAAGGATGGTGCCTGTCAGGAAATCGACCCCTGTACAGCCTCTCAGCAGTGAGAGCATTGCAACGTACTTCCCCATACACAAGGTACATGTCATTGAGTCCTGCGAAACTGTACCGGTACTGCTCCGTTGTATTGTACTGTACTGTACGTCTCTGAATAGTACTGAGTTTGTCGTTGATTCATAGCATGTTCTGTCATGAGGCAATGCAACAGAGCCACGGGGCAAGTAAGGTAAACAAAACCTACATCATTATTTCCTAGTAATCAGGCTCGTCTTCCTTGTTTCCTTGCAGGAGATAAAGAATGTAAAAGAAAATAAACATCACATTACGCCTAAACATGTATGCATGTTAGTTGTAAATCAGCTGGAAAACAGACAGTAGACTAATGTTAGACATGTAATTCACGTAAACAACGGGCCAGTGAATTGCTTGCGCTGTGATGGCTCCCGATAGCGACCCAGATGGGTTCAATAGCATTTTCATCAGGCGAATTTGGTCGTAGAGACATCAACGTGACTTCACTATAATGCTCCTCAAACCACTATAGCACGGTTATGGCTGCGAGACACTGACGTTATACTGTTGAAAGATAACATCGCTTTCGCGGAAGACCTCAAGCATGAAGGGATTCAGGTGGTTCGCAGCTGTCAGCGTGTCCTCGATTACTATCACAGGTCCCATGCAAGCGCAGGAGAATGTCTCCCATAGTATAATGTTGGCACGGTGCACGTTTCGAGCCGCCGTTCACCTCGATGATGGCGTTTGTGTTGACGAACATCGACGTAGCGTAGCAAGAAAGGGAGATCACCCGAAGAGCCGATACGTTTCCCACGATTGACGACCGAATCCTTATGGTCCTGTGCGTACTGCAATCGTAACTAACGATGTCGTTGGGTCAGCAGTAAATACACAAGAGTGGCCTGCTGCGGACCTCCATGTTCAACAATGAACGATGAACGGTGTGCTCCGAAACAATTGTACTTGCACCAGCACTGTGCTCTTTCGAAAGAGATGCCACAGATCACCATCTATCCTGCTTGATAGAGCAGACAAGTCTCCGAACCACACGTTCTGTGAATAGTCGTGTACGTCCAAACATTGAGCGCTGTTGCGTGCCAACCTCGTACAGGGCAGTATAAGGGGTAAAATTTTCAAAGTCCTAAAGCGAAGCTATCACGCTACATTTCGGCTATGTCAACGAGGCGACTGCAATGAAAACATTTCTACACCGATACTCGGTCATGACAAAACACAATATCGGCGTTTCTGGCGAGCCACGCAGCAGATTTCAGGAAAACGTTGTCGGTTAGAGCAGCCAGTGTCACTTGGCCTTCGTTATGTTCCAAAAGAAAGGCCAAGGTGAATGCAAACGGTATCAAGAGCTTTTACGAACAAGTTCGATTCTACAACGAAGTCGCTAAAGAAGCATTCCAGAAGGAAAACCGCTGATACCTTCGTAATAGCATGACGAATGATGTCGGGTAAACATCAGCCACTGCTTCGCTCCATTACTAGCCCAGCAGTCGGTCAGACGGATCGATGGCGTAGATGACGTTTGCACTCGATTTCCGCATTGCAACCAAGTGACGACTAATAAAGTCTGTTGTAGACTTCTTGTACGCTACATAAAGTCTGTTGTAGACTTCTTGTACGCTACAGAGAAGAGCCGCTACTGGGAGAAATGGCTACCTCGCCATATAATTGTTGTGGTTGGCAGGAGAGCCAACACAGGATTACTAAAGGAGGCCGAAATGCACGCGTTTTAGCTCAAGCAGGCTGGCGTGAGGTCTGGAACATGACAAGGGAATTAGAATTGAGAAAACCGGACGTAGCTGGTGGAATACTTAACTTTAATCCATTAATGAAGAACGTCGCTCATGACAGTACATGATTCACAATATCAATGATAACTGAATGTGGCGCCTACCTAGGTCGTAGCAAATAACGAAGCTGAAGGCTATGCTAACCAACGTCTCGGCAAATGAGAGCGTATTTTGTCAGTGAACGATCGCTAGCAAAGTCGGCTGTAAAACTGGGGCGAGTGCTAGGAAGTCTCTCTAGACCTGCCGTGTGGCGGCGCTCGGTCTGCAATCATTGATAGTGGCGACACGCGGGTCCGACGTATACTACCGGACCGCTGCCGATTTAAAGGCTACCACCTAGCAAGTGTGGTGTCTGGCGGTGACACCACAATAATCACCATTTACGGAGTTAAACACCACAGTCTGCTTCTGTCACAGATGGGAGTACCTAGAGGTTGTTCCTTCCCACCAGGATGAGGACACCAGCGTTCCTGACATTCCGGTGGACTGAATAGGCCCTGATACTAAGATGTAGACTTTCACAGCCGGAAATGTCATGTCCATTATAATTATCCGGGCTGTTATGCCGTGGTCGGTTGATGAATTCTGTGTCAATTCCCAACGTTTCATCCCCGTCTGCGGAGGACGTCTTCAAGGGGGTCCGTAGGTCGATGGAAAGTTCAACACACCCGCTGGCTCGCTACTGACTGTCGCTAAATTCCGTGTCCGCGTGCTCCCGCGCCGAGGCGTGACGTCACGTGTTTTGAAAACGTCAGTGCAATTGGCTGCTGTCGGTCACCGTCGATCGCCGTTGCCATCACCCAGTGGTGGACGGGTGGTACACATCTTCTTCAACACCGGCATCCATATACCGTTTAATTTCAAGCCCTCGTCCTTGCGATTGAAATTGGCGATTTCGGTTGCCTTCCTGTAGAGCCTTTCGTAATATCCGCTTGCAGCCGCTAGTACTTGCGTCACCTCAAAACGAATATGGTGGTTACGCGGTTGGAAAGCATGCTCCGCAACAGCTGATCGTTCCGTTTCTCCTCTTCTCCATTTCCCCTTGTGGTCTTCCAAACGTTTTGAAGAAGTTCTTTTAGTGGTACCCACATAAACATCTCCACAGCTGCATGGGCTATAATACACTCCAGCTTTCTCCAATGGTTTGCAAGCGTCCTTGGCAGGCTTAAGGAATTCTTGTATCTTCCTGGTGGGCTTGTAATTAAGCGGTATATGGATGCCGGTGTTGAAGAAGATGTGTAACACCCGTTTTCAAAACACTTGACGTCACGCCTCGGCGCGGGAGCGCGCGGATACGGAATTTAGCGGAAGTCAGTAGCGAGCCAATGGGTGTGTTGGACCTTCCATCGAGCTGCAGATCCCCTTGAAGATGTCCTCCGCAGACGAGGACGAAACGTTGGGAATTGACACAGACTTCATCAACCGACGACGGCATAACAGCCCAAATAATTATAATGGACATAATAGGGCCTACCTGGATGGCAGACCAATAATGTCGAACTTCACGGCTATACACCAACCGTCATCACGGCACGACGGATGACGAAGAGAGATGGTGTGCGGGAGAGAACTGAGTGCCTCTCAAGTCGTTTGTCTAAGTACAGAACACGCTCCGACATCACTCACTGCCGCAGCGTCGCGGTACAGCAGTCGGCTGGAATGAAGTGTGCGGTGCCAGCTGTCTTGAGCGTACTGAAGGCCGCTTACGACATGATTCCTCAGCGGGCATTGACAGACGATGCCAACCACGAGGGGGAACGCTGCTTGTGTTTTTACGGAAATAATTAATTCTGAATCTTCTCCCACCTTGCATACCAGCGATCACAGATCATTACCATCCCTCCGAGGAAAGCTGGCAAGGAGTGGACTGCGAAAGTGCCTCCAGACACAGAAGCAACTCTAATTACGCCCTCCACTAGTCGCCTCTTGCAACGGATAGTGGTAATTTCACTTCATTCTACCTCCTTCCGTAGATGTTCATGACAGTAGCACGCAAATTTTCGACCAGTTTGCGTAATATTAATTTGCTCTTTGTCAAAGTCGCTTAATTCAATGGATTTCCCCATTTGCAAAATAAATAAATAAATTCAAATGTTTGTGAAATCTTATGGGACTGCTAAGGTCATCAGTCCCTAAGCTTACACACTACTTAATCTAACAAACACACACACCCGTGCCCGAGGGAGGACTCGAACCTCCGCCGGTACCAGCCACACAGTCCATGACTGAAGCGCCTCAGATCGCTCGGCTAATAAGGCGCGGTCCCCATTTGCAGCTCACATGTGAGTGATCCCCTGTCTGTGTCAGCTCCGCTTACATACACTATTGGACATTAAAATGGCTACACTACGAACATGGCGTACTACAGACGCGAAATTTAACCGACAGGAAAAAGATGCTGTGATATGCAAATGAATAGCTTTTCAGAGCACTCACACAAGGTTGGCGCCGGTGGCGACACCTGCGGTGTGCTAATGTGAGGAAAGTTTCCAACTGATTTTTCATACACAAACAGCAGTTTACCGGCGTTGCCTGGTGAAACGTTGTTGTGATACCTCGTGTAAGGAGGAGAAATGCGTACCATCACGTTTCAGACTTTGTTAAAGGTCGGATTGTAGCCTATCGCGATTTCGGTTTATCGTATCGCAACACTGGTGCGCGCTTTGGTCGAGATCCAATGACTGTTAGCAGAACACGGAATCGCTGGGTTCAGGAGGGTAATACGGAACGCCGTGCTGGATCCCAATGGCCTCGTATCACTAGCAGTCGAGATGAGAGGCATCTTATCCTCATGACTGTAACGGATCGTGCAGCCACACCTAGATCTCTGAGTCAACAGCTGGGGACGTTTGCAAGAGAACAACCATCTGCACGAACATTTCGACGACGTTTGGACCAGCATGGACTATCAGCTCGCAGACCATAGCTGCGATTACCCTTGACGCTGCATCACAGACAGGAGCGCCTGCGATGGTGTACTCAACGACGAACCTGGGTGCACGAATGGCGAAACGTCATCTTTTTTTCGGATGAATCCAGGTTCTGTTTACAGCATCGTGGTGGTCGCATCCGTGTTTGGCGACATCGCGGTGAACGCACATTGGCGTATCACCCGGCGTGATGGTATGGGGTGCCATTGGTTACACGTCTTGGTCACCTCTTGTTCTCATTGACGGCACTTTGAACAGTGGACGTTACTTTCCATATGTGTTATGACCCGTGACTCTACCCTTCTTTCGATCCCTGCGAAACCCTACATTTCAGCAGGATAATGCGTGACTGCATGTTGCAGGTTCTGTACGGGCCTTTCTGGGTACAGAAAATGTTCGACTGCTGCCCTGGTCAGCACATTCTCCAGATCTCTCACCAACTGAAAACGTCCGGTCAGTGGTGGCCGAGTAACTGGCTCGTCACAATACGCAAGTCACTACTCTTGAGGAACTGTGGTATTGTGTTGAAGCTGCATGGGCCGCTGTACCTGTACACGCCATCCAAGCTCTGTTTGACACAATGCCCAGGCGTATCAAGACCGTTATTAGGGCCAGAGGTGGTTGTTCTGGGTACTGATTTCTCAGGCTCTGTGCACCCAAATTGCGTGAAAATGTAATCACATGTCAAGTCTAGTAAAATATGTGTGTCAAATTAATACCCGTTTATTATCTGCATTTATTTTTGGCGTAGCAATTTTAATGACCAGCAGTGTACTTTTGTTACCGTGTCACGCGCCCGTAACGCCACCAGGCGGCATCCAATGTCGCTGTTGGCGGTGATCGTACTGTAATCGATTATCAGTGTATTCAACAAATACTGTGGACATTGGCTGCAAATGCTTGTCTGGGATGAAGATATTTGCACAGGAAACCAATCAGGAGAAAGAAAAAAGAAATGGAAGGTAAAGATTGTATGTGGTTTGAAGTAAACGTTTGTGAGCCGTTCACGGCTCGCGTTTATCCCATGTATTGTTTGTCATCATCTATTTCTGTTCTGCCGCCTCGTTTTCTTAATCCATTTACTGGCGTCACTAAATTCCTGCCTTACTTGTCCGAGAGCGCCAGCAGCAGCGCGTATCGATAAGTGCACTGTCGTAACGTCTCTGGAGCGACCGATGGTATTTCCGGGCCGTCGTGTGTCTGGCAGTCAGATGGAGACGGACAAGCAGTGCAGTCGGGGGACGGAGCGCCGGTGAGGCGCCGACAGCCGGTGCTCGCCGACCTCTGGCGACGCAAATGAACTGACCGACGGAGGGAGACAGGAGCGGGACCACCGTTGGTTGGTCGTTCGGTTGGTCGCCTCATCGGCCGTCGCATGCTTGGTCCTTTAACCGTTTCCGGGCCTGGGGAGTTGGTCAGTTGGCGTGGAGTAGCGAGGAAATCTCCGCAGGGCGTAGTTTAGCCGGGGTCAGAGTGTGTGGTGCTGTTCCCATTGCTACGAGGTCCCTGACTCACAGATCCTGGACACGAAAGTTGAGTTTTGACTTAATGTATCAGCAAGCCACGACTGTTCACATTGTGGCGTTTGGATTTCTTTGTCGGTTGTTGGGACATCCCCGCGGCAAATTTTAGCCACCCTGCTGTGGAGTTTACCTGGACTTGGTTACTTTGAATTGATGTGCACCAGCGGAATCTTCTGCCTTGTGGCCGTTAACGTTCCGGTTACCTGCCCTGGCCGTTGACGTAAATTCAGGCAGTGTATTTTCCTCATCGTGTTGTTGCTGTCCAGTATGGTGTGTAGTTTGATGACTCAATGTATAATTGGTTGTGGGCTCCAATACCTTCTTGGTTGTTCCATTGAACATTCTATTATGTGCTGGTCAGGTGGAGCGGAAGTTATCTTCTCGGTGGGTCCGCTGACTGTCTGTCTGTTGGGTTGTCGTCGGATCGAGAATGGTTGGGCCTACTGCCTGCCTCACCTAAGTGAGCGTTAGTGTTTGAATTCCAGGCCGACGCTCAGAAACTTCTGAGCGCCGTTGGGTGTAGTGCCTTTTCTTATTTGTTCATGTTGTTTGTATTTTTATGGCTTCCAGCCGATTTTTAAATTGAGGTTGTTTTGCTCGTAATACGTCAGATTGTTTGGGCCATCAGCCTAATTAAATAATTGTTTTAAGATAAGGCCTTTTGCCTTTAAAAAGTCTGATATTGATTTGAGTCTTAAGTTATTGGCTGCTTTCAGCCGATTTTAAAGTAAAGTGCTTTGCCCTATAGGCATGAGATTGTATGGCGTATTCAGCTGGTAATTCAGTTCCAAAAATTAATGATATGTTTTTTTTAATTTTCTTGGCCCTTGTAATGCTAGGTCAAATAAATAAAGTTGTATATTCGAGTGTAACTGACACCCGCTTATTTTGGCCCCTTTCCACAATTTAAACTACCTGTCCTGTAATGCGCGTTTAGCAGGACGTATCAGTTTGTCCACAGAGACCTGCATTCGGAAATGGTATTTCGCTACAGTTAGCTTCAGACTGAGCGTTAAATCAGTTGAGCTGTGCGAAAGGAGGAACTGGTTAGCACAAATGCGCCAGTAGTCGGTGTTTTATTTAGGAGTGACGACACGAAGACGTTTCCTTGCTCACAGATTCTGGGTGGAAGGGATTTGCCATGTGCAGAAGGCGAAGTGCAGTTTTCAGGGAATTGCAATAAGTGAAAGAGTTTGGGGTTACAGGAAATTGAAGAAAAGATGTAGGTAGAGCGGATAGGGTATTCGTAGGGTACGAGTGTTGGTGGAAAGGTGCAATAATTATATAGGATTGTTACTAATTTTAGAAGTTTTGTAATGTACTGTCTGCGTTGTCTTTATGTTGATTATGTCACAGTTAGTTTCGTGTATTTGAAGTTGCACGGGGCAATTATAGATGGTGAAATGGAAGTTAGATAGATAGAATAGGCAGGTAGTTGTACAGTCACAGTTTGCATGCATTTTAATGTGCATGTCAACAGCTACAACGAGAGTGAAACGGTGGATGTGGGTGACGGAAGCAGTTTGCTCTAAATTATTCATGCAGTTACTAAAATTCCGTTTGTTCCTTCGTGAAGAAGGTCATGTATATGAACAAACATTCCATTGCATGTCGTAAATTCCGATCCCCTTAGTAAAATTTATCTTCCTGTACCGCATACCGTCTACTAAGAGAAGTGTTTTTAGTTTGGATAGAAGAAGATGGAGTGAAATCAAGCAGAGGTGGGAGGCTTATAATATGTGAATGTATCTATTCCATATAGAAGAGTGAAATACCATACAACATGTTTCAAAAGTGTTTGCAAACCTCAGGATACAGAGTCGATGCAGTGATATTTCTTGAGGAGCTGGGAAATGAGATAGTTGAGGAAGTGATCAGCGGCAGAGTGTGCGAGGCGCTGACATTAAGAAGTGTTTTTGGACACTTGAATTCTAGGGAATCTGCATGCGGTTTGATCACCCACTCATTTTCCCCTTTCTAACTATATTACGATAATTAAATAGCAAGGATAAATACTGGCGGAAACAATTAGTGAAGTGACCCTGTAAATGACAGTTACAAATAGTTCCACACACGCGATAATTTAATTAAATTATAAAATAATTTGTTCCCTTAGCTATCATTAATCCGTATGTATGGACAAAGTGATTTATTGAGCTAAGGACATAGAAAAATACACTATACATTACAATAAATGTTCATAGTAAGGGCTCAACGATTTAAATATTGAGCAGAAAATTTGGGTGTTATTGGCGAGATCGAAAACAAGTACTGCTAAGACATTCAGTGCAAAAACTTTTACAAAGCTGCCACAGTGCCGGAGCAGACAAGATACTTTAACACAAACATCTTCAGTAGTACGAAGTTGGCAAGCAGCAAACAGGTGGTGCAGTCGTTGAGATCAGTGCCACCAACGCTTCTGATATGCTCGAGTCGCGATAAACAAACCGACACAAATTACGTCCGTCCTGGTAACCGAGACAGTGCACTCGTTATCTCGCGATAAAGTGGCTCCAGGGAAAGACACAGAGAAGAACACCGAAAACGAAATCTTGCATCTGGACAATACCAGGTCTAGATCCAGAATGACACCCCAGCCCTTATGCGCAATGATCTCTCCCTTTCCAAGTTGTGCCATCCGTGACCAATACCACTGTCGAAAGATCCCAATTGATGGCGGCCGAGGGAACATGCGCCAATCTAAGATTCAAGGTGCAAAGGAAAATTTTGCTAAACTGGCGAGCGACATGTATCCATGCAGTGAGGTCTTGCTCCGCCATTTTAAGGGCGAGGTTCTCTGACGTTACAGAGCGTCATTATGGACTGCCCAATCGATTTCCTACACATATGCCGGAGCCCTTTCCACCGCTTCATACATAAGACAAAAATGTCATCGAACAGCCAGCGCCGGAGAGTCGCACTCAGTGGGCCGTCTAGCATCTTCTTCTGTGAAGACCAGAACACATTATTCGGTGGTGGTGTCTACCAAGTTAGGCCGAGACGCAAGACTGGTAACGTGATTTCACCAATTCTGAGCTGTCACCTTGCCAGTCACTTAACAGCGCGTACTGTAGCCGCTATTGCCCGCAAATCCTAAAGAACTCGCAGAGATGTCGCCCGAGAGTCAGCCGGCCTCTACCTTTTCTGGGCTCCGCAGGTATCCCGACTCTGCCATAGACCATCCGAATGAAGGCTAACAGTATAGAAAAGAAAACATACAGAGTCCCACACCAAGGATGGTTAGAGTTCTCATTACTGTTTGAAATACCCGGAATGAACTTATTTGGCCTTCTGCCATAGAGTTATAGTATAAATGACGATAAAGATGGCAAAAATGAGAGGGGAAAACAAGAAAAGGCATGCAAAAGGAGCGTCGCCTCCCAAGTGCTTGGGACAGAAGCCACTCTGGATGGTGTTGCGTTAGAAGGCTACAGATACTGATATCGTTGCTGCGTATCAGATCTTAGTCGTAGCTGTCTCGACAGGCGATCAGAGGTTGCGCAGAGATGTAGCATCAGCTAGGAAATGCGGTGAGCTTCTGCTAAAGAAAGGAACCCAAGTATCTCTGCAAAGTGGGATCATGGAGAGAATACACATGAGATGGTGTTCGGCAACGTTGGCACGAATTGTGCAGAGATATATTTGTTCAAAGCAGTACTGTGCTATCCAAATTAGCACAATATTTTTTCAATAAGAGCGACCAAATTTCATTTAAAAACGGAATGATTAATTTGCATGACACTGTGAATAGTGTACTTATAGCTGAGTGAGTTGCTCGATCTACGTATGGAGTATATTATGGACTAAAAATGTAATAAACTCAGTATTACTTGCAAACTGAGAAATTCCAAGAACTTTAGTCAGATGGTTCAAATGGCTCTGAGCACTATGGGACTTAACATCTGAGGTCATTAGTCTCCTACAACTTAGAACTACTTAAAACTAACTAATCTAAGGACATCACAAACATCCATGCCTGAGCAGGATTCGAACCTGCGACCGTAGCAGTCGCACGGCTCCGGACTGAAGGGGCCTAGAACCGCTCGGCCACAGCACCGGCCCCTTATTCATCATAATGCATCTAGTAAGAATGTTACAATGAAGATACACTGTGTTTGAGAGGCCATGTGTCACAGATACACGTGGTCAAGGAGGTTCATATAGTGATATGTGTACCTCGGAGGTAAGTTTGTCTGGTAATGCTGTCTGTGGAGATTATTAAGCTGAGTCAAAACGCAACAAGCTGTACGTAAAATTAAACAATAGTAAAATAAAGTAGTCAAAATCATCGGACGTCTTGCAAGGTATAGGGGCCGTTCAGGGGTGTTAAATATTTGATAAGAATAGATTCGAGAATCTCTCAGATGACAGATGTTGCGCTAATGGGTCCATACAAAATGTTTTCAGTGGTTGGTTTCTAGGGTTCCGGGAATAAAAGGACTATAGATGTGTCTGGGGCCTAAGGACAGAAATTATTTTACTTGTAGAAACAGAGGATGTTCTTTCTGGTGGTGGTAAATTACGGGGGTTAGGTGGGCTGCAATCATTCAGGCGAAGCCTCTCAGCGGGCCCTCCTACTTGGCGGGATACATCGCTAAAGAGCGTTTTGATGCGATCGACGGGCATACTAGAGACACTGCCCAAAACTGCTGTGAAAAGCCTCGTCGGATTTTCGCAGTGGGTTCCATTTCGCAACCGATCGTTCCTCACTTTCTGAATAGCCCTCGTACAGGGTGGCGCAGGGAAACGGGAAATTTCGAAATGACGTCATTTCGATGAATAAATTCATGAAACTAGTAATTTAATAACGAAAGGGAATGTATTCAGTATGCCATTATTCGGTATGTCTTTACAATCAAAATGTCCAAAAGTGTCTCTTTACTTTTTAAAGATGACATCGGAAAGATGTGCTCCCATTCGGCGTTCACACTCTAACAGCCTGTTATGAAAACTCTGGAATGCGCGGTGTAGCAAAACTTGTGGAATGGCAGTGATTTCGTTTTCAATGTTCTTCTTCAGTTCATGGATTGTTGCAGGACGTGTGCGGTACACCTTGCCTTTAAGGTATCATCCACACAGGAAGAAGTCGCACACACAAAGATCAGGGTATCTCACAGGCCATGCAATGTCACCGTTACGTGAAATAATGCGTCTTCCAAACAATTGACGAACTGCTGCCATCGATTGTCGAGCAGTGTGTGACGTGGTTCCGTCCTGCTGAAACCACATGTTTTCGACGTTAAGATTAAGCTCGTACAGTCTCGGTGTAAAGAATGTTTGAAGCATTTCAACATATCGAGCGGATGTTACTGTCACTGCACTACCATCCTCACGTTCAAAAAAATAAGTGCCGATAACACATGACATGATACAGCACTCCATATTGTGGCCTTGGCGCTATGTAGTGGTCACTGGTGAAACTCACAAGGATTGTTTCCTGTACGCAATAACGAAAATTCTGTTTGTTCACGAATCCGTTCACGTGGATATGAGCTTCGTCTGATATCCATAAGTTACCATGGAATTCCCTTCCTCGTTGATTTTAGCCAATATCTGGCTACTAAACTCCATACGTGACGCTGGGTCTCGTTGATGTAAGTATTGCACAATCTGCAACTTAAAGGGTTAGAAGTGTAAGTCGTGTAGTATTTTTTGGAAGCTTCGTCGCTTAATTCCTAGCGAAGATGTATGATGTCGAACGGAGCGGGAGGACTTCTTTCGATTGCAGCTCTAGCAGCTGCAATGTTCTCTGGGGTACGTACCGTTGGAATGCCTCCTGGAGGTTTCTTTTTCGAGGCAGATCCTGTTTCATCAAAATTACAAACCCACGTTGTAATCGCATACGCAGATGGGACACATCCATGACGTCCAAGCTGGTAATGCTGTGGAAATGTTCTCTGCGCGGCAGTCCCACTATCACCATTTTTGTAAAACGCTCTCACAGCTACTACACGTTCCGCACCAGTCCAATTCTCCATGATTACTAAATGGCAATGCGTTCACATCAATTGTGCAAAGTTTCTAACATGTGCCGGCGCTACAGTGCTGCCAACTGTAACGTTCAAAATTTCCCGTTCCCCTGCGCCACCCTGTATAACGTCATGAGTAAGACTTGTGTTTTTTGGTGAGAAAAGTTGTGAAACTTTTAGCTGCTGTGGGTTTTAATGGTGCTTTGTTACCTGGAGAAACTGTGGAAGACACGAAGTCAAGTTGTGTATTAGCGAACGCAGAGAATGGAAGAAACAAAGATTGTTGTCAGTTTTCCGGATTGTATGTCTATGGTAAATGAAACTCCATTCAGAGGTTCTCCTGGTTCCGCTGAGTCTGGTATCGATAAGACTCCGCGGGCGAGGAGCACTTCTGAAAATGTCCAGCGCAGCTATAGACGACAAGCAAGAAACGAAAAAGTTTCATGCACTGCGCACATACAAACCAGAAGACTCACCAGCAACAAACACTCGTGGTCGTGAAAGACTTGGCTGCATAATTAAACTTTAAGTTACGTAGACTGTGTCGAACCATCCTGCTCCAATCGTAGTGATAAGCGGCCGAGCGTTTGCCGACAGAACTGCAGCTTCGCGCCGGCAGACGAAGCGATGAAAGAGCCCATATAAGCTACATGCGGCCGCAGCAGTGTGCGGCGAGCGCCGCGATGCTATCAAAACACTTAGGGCGGCCCTAACCGCAGAAACACTTCATTAATCACGCGGCGCGGGCGGAATGCGGCCGGTGCCCGCTGGCGGACCGCTAATTGCATCTGCCGCCGCGCAGGGGTCGCGACCCGCCGCCAGGCCCTCTGCACGTGAGCGCAGCTGCAGGGACGCGCAGAGGTGGCTCCTCTGCCAGCCGATCCTAGCCCTGGGAAACTGCTCGACACCAGCGGAAGCGCAAAGGGCTACACAGCCAATAGCTGGACCAAACGCTACCAAACATACTACAGCAGATCCGGACTTGTACACTACTGGACATTAAAATTCCTACACCAAGAAGAAATACATACACTCCTGGAAATTGAATTAAGAACACCGTGAATTCATTGCCCCAGGAAGGGGAAACTTTATTGACATATTCCTGGGGTCAGATACATCACATGATCACACTGACAGAACCACAGGCACATAGACATAGGCAACAGAGCATGCACAATGTCGGCACTAGTGCAGTGTATATCCACCTTTCGCAGCAATGCAGACTGCTATTCTCCCATGGAGACGATCGTAGAGATGCTGGATGTAGTCCTGTGGAACGGCTTGCCATGCCATTTCCACCTGGCGCCTCAGTTGGACCAGCGTTCGTGCTGGACGTGCAGACCGCGTGAGACGACGCTTCATCCAGTCCCAAACATGCTCAATGGGGGACAGATCCGGAGATCTTGCTGGCCACCGTAGTTGACTTACACCTTCTAGAGCACGTTGGGTGGCACGGGATACATGTGGACGTGCAGTGTCCTGTTGGAACAGCAAGTTCCCTTGCCGGTCTAGTAATGGTAGAGCGATGGGTCCGATGACGGTTTGGATGTACCGTGCACTATTCAGTGCACCTCGACGATCACCAGAGGTGTACGGCCAGTGTAGGAGATCGCTCCCCACACCATGATGCCGGGTGTTGGCCCTGTGTGCCTCGGTCGTATGCACTCCTGATTGTGGCGCTCACCTGCACGGCGCCAAACACGCATACGACCATCATTGGCACCAAGGCAGAAGCGACTTTCGTCGCTGCAGACGACACGTCTCCATTCGTCCCTCCATTCACGCCGGTCGCGACACCACTGGAGGCGGGCTGCACGATGTTGGGGCGTGAGCGGAAGACGGCCTAACGGTGTGCGGGAACGTAGCCCAACTTCATGGAGACGGTTGCGAATGGTCCTCGCCGATACCCCAGGAGCAACAGTGTCCCTAATTTGCTGGGAAGTGGCGGTACGGTCCCCTACGGCACTGCGTAGGATCCTACGGTCTTGGCGTGCATCCGTGCGTCGCTGCGGTCCGGTCCCAGGTCGACGGGCACGTCCACCTTCCGCCGACCACTGGTGACAGCATCGATGTACTGTGGAGACCTCACGCCCCACGTGTTGAGCAATTCGGCGGTACGTCCACCCGGCCTCCTGCATGCCCACTATACGCCCTCGCTCAAAGTCCGTCAACTGCACATACGGTTCACGTCCACGCTGTCGCGGCATGCTACCAGTGTTAAAGACTGCGATGGCGCTCCGTATGCCACGGCAAACTGGCTGACACTGACGGCGGCGGTGCACAAATGCTGCGCAGCTAGCGCCATTCGACGGCCAACACCGCGGTTCCTGGTGTGTCCGCTGTGCCGTGCGTGTGATCATTGCTTGTACAGCCCTCTCGCAGTGTCCGGAGCAAGTATGGTGGGTCTGACACACCGGTGTCAATGTGTTCTTTTTTCCATTTCCAGGAGTGTATGATGAACGGATATTCATTGGACAAATATTTTATACTAGAACTGACATGTGATTACATTTTCACGCAATTTAGGTGCATAGATCCTAAGAAATCGGTACCCAGAACAACGACCTCTGGCCTTAATAACGGCCTCGATACGCCTGGGCATTGAGTCTGACAGAGCTTGGATGGCGTGTACAGGTACCGGTGTACAGCTTCAACACGATACCACAGTTCGTCAAGAGTAGTGATTGGAGAATTGTGACGAGCCAGTTGCTCGGCCACCAGTGACCAGACGTTTTCAGTTTGTGAGAGATCTGGAAAATGTGCTGGCCAGGGCAGCAGTCGGACATTTTCTGTATCCAGAAAGGCCCCTACAGGACCTACAACATGCGGTCGTGCATTATCCTGCTGAAATGTAGGGTTTCGCAGGGATCGAGTGAAGGGTAGAGCCACATCTGAAATGTAGCGTCCACTGTTCAAAGTTCGGTCAATGCGAACAAGAAGTGACCGAGACGTGTAACTGATGGCACCCCATACCATCATGACGAACACACGCTTCCAATGTGATTTCACCGCGATGTCGCCAAACACGGATGCGACCATCATGTTGCTGTAAACAGAACCTGGATTCATCCGAAAAAATGACATTTTGCCATTTGTGCACCCAGGTTCGTCGTTGAGTACACCATCGTAGGCGCTCCTGTCTGTGATGCAGCGTCAAGGGTAACCGTAGCCACGGTCTCCGAGCTGATAGTCCATGCTGCTGCAAACGTCGCATACTGTTCTGGCACATGGTTGTTGTCTCGCAAACGTCCCCATCTGTTGTCGCGGGGACCTAGACGTGGGTGCACGAGCCGTTACAGCCATGCGGATAAGATGCCTGTCATCTCGACTGCTAGTGATACGAGGCTGTTGAGATCCAGTACGGCGTTCCGAGTACCCTCCTAAACCCATCGATTCCATATTCTTCTAACAGTCATTGGATCTCGACCTACGCGAGCAGCAATGTCGCGATACGATAAAATGCAATCGCGATAGGCTACAATCCTACCTTTATCAAAGTCTGAAACGTGATGGTACTCATTTCTCCTCCTTACACGAGGCATCATAACAACGCTTTGCCAGGCAAAACGGTCAACTGCTGTTTCTGTATGAGAAATCAGTTGGAAACTTTCCTCATGTCAGCACGTTGTAGGTGTCGCCACCGGCGCCAACCTTGTGTGAATGCTCTGAAAAGCTAATCATTTGCATATCACAGCATCATGTTGCTGTCGGTTAAATTTCGCGTTTGTAGCACGTCATCTTCGTGGTGTATCAATTTTAATGGTCAGTAGTGTATTTTTTGTTTTTTCCTCCACGCGTAGAACACTGAAGAAGCGCCCTGGTCACTTTAGAAACTAGAAGAATCGATCCTGTGCACCAGCTGCTCATTACAGCCGCAGACAGCCTACAAGAGGCTACGTGATGCCGTTAAAGAGGCAGCGTGTGCTTCCATTCCTCGGAAGAAAGAAGTTATTGTCGTCGGGCGTTCTGTTTGGTGGAAACCTACAAGACCTCAGACCTTCAACAGAGGGCTCCTGTGACCCAACGTAAACAGCGACGTAAAAGAGAAGCAAGTTCTTGTAGTTTGTCTCACAAGTTGTTAACCATGGCACTGATAGGTATAATGACGTTGACATTACTGTGACGTGGTAAAATTGTAGTTTTGTGCGCGGATTCAGATCTGTGCTCTTGTTGAGAGTAGTGCGCTTTTCTTCCTTAGTCCAGGGTCTTTCTCTCTCAAGTGCGTATTATGAGCAGCATCTTCTTGTCAAGATGGACGCCTAGGTATTTGTGTTGGACCATGGAATTGGTTGACCAGGGTACGGGAGTTTGTCATCGATGATAGGTCTATTCTTCGTAAATATGACAGCCTTCGCATTGCTTGGGTTAACCTGTATTTTGTTGTTATGAACCCTCTGCTCCATGACATATAGTTGGCGTTGCATTCTTGTTAGAAGTTGGTAGGTCTTCTTTTCGGTGACCAGGTAAACAGTGTCGGCTGCAAATAAGATGACTGACACCCGTGGTTCATTGGGGATGTCATTAATACATATGTTAAAAATTACTGGCGAGATTACGAGATTACTGTACCTTGCTGAATTCCCGCGGCGACAGGTCGTGTTGATGAGTTACGGTTGTTGATCCGGACATATAGGCTTCAGTCCTCGAGAAAGTTGTTGCGTATCTCGAAGGAACAATCGTCGTAACATGATTATTAGGCTTTGGCACCAAAATTTACTATAGGCTTTTTCTAAGTCCAGGAAAACTCTGATGGTTGAGTTGTTCTTTCTGAAATTGTTCTGTACCATTTTGGTATAACGCCATGGGTGATAAATCCTTGAATCCGCCTTAATATTGCTCTCTCAGGTACCTTTCCCTAGGAGTAGGCTTATCGGTCAGTAGTTTTTCTGTTGGGAGAGGTTCTAGTATCCCCAAAAAAGTTATTCTGCCTTAGCATACTTCTTAGACAAGTGCGTGAAGTTGAATGTCCAGAGCTACTTAGACTCATTTCTCGTGAAAATATTTGCTTCCACTAAGTACTGACATTATCAGTCATGAACTACATTACTCTTTATACTTAATCGAGAACATGAACACATACAAAATTAAAATTAATTCTGGAAATAAACACAAAAGTTATTGATATACACAGTATACAATCGGCATCAGCTCTCCTTCTGTGGTTTTACTGAAAACAAACATCAATACACTTACTTATCCAACTAAGCCTACCCAGAACTAAAAACACAATGAAGTAAAATATCCTTAATATATACAATCTTTACTAGTCACTGGACTAATTATAATTTTCAGTCTACATAGCACTTTTTAATATCATGGTGAGGATAGAGTCCGTTCACCTTTTCCGTCACTGAGTAGGCCAATAGATATGAAATGGTTCAAATGGCTCTGAGCACTATGGGACTCAACTACTGTGGTCATTACTCCCCTAGAACTTAGAACTACTTAAACCTAACTAACCTAAGGACATCAGACACATCCATGCCCGAGGCAGGATTCGAACCTGCGACCGTAGCAGTTACACGGTTCCGGACTGCGCGCCTAGAAGCGCGAGACTACCGCGGCCGGCCAATAGATATGACCAGGATGTGGAATCCTTACTATTTCAAACGGCCCAAGAAATAACAATTGCCATTTCTTGTTCCTCTTATTCAATAAAGATGCCTGTGTATGAGTGTGCAATAACACTCTATCCCCTACAGCAAAAGTTTGTACTTTCTTTAACTTATTGTTATATTTTACCTTTCTCTTTCTGGCCTTCTGCCATGTTTACTAAAGCCAATTTAATTTTTTCTTACCAAGAGGTCTTATCATGTGCACCTTTGGTTGGCTGTTCACCCATTAAATTCACTTCTTCTTTTTGAAACATCAATTCCTCTGGTTGAGGTACAACTAACACAGGACTGCAATATGGACTGACCGATGGTTCTATGAGGCCCCAGTTTATCATCCTGTTTATTTCTTCACTTACTGATTTCTACAATTTCCATGGAATTGGATATGATTAATTGCAATACATCTCATGAGGAAACACCTTCAAATGGCATTTAAATAGCTTAATAATATCTGGCCTCTCTTCAGAAAACTGGATATATTTATCTGAAATATTCACCAACTGCTCATTTTGTTCGTTTTCCAATCTGCCTGTCCTTCCACTTGTTCTGCTATCCCGAGTGTCTTACTTTCCTTTACCTCTTCCTTACGTTTACATCTCCTTTCTTTTCTAACTATGCCCAGGACAGTAATTTCCAATGCTCCTTTCTTCCCTGATCAAAGCAAGTTGTGCCATTTCCCCATTATCACAAAAACTGACTTTACCGGACGAGAAGTCTATTTTTAAGCCCATCTCCTTCATAGTCTCTAATCCGATGATACAATCTTCTATTAATTTTTGAATTACTAGGAACACGCATCTTATCGCTGTATTTCCTATTCTTAAATCTAGAAAAGTTTGTATCCGAACTGGTTGCTAGTGGGTACCTAAGGCTCCAATGATCTTACAGTTTCGTATCGGCAATGTCGGAAACTCTGTCTTCTGGGCTAGCCGTTTAAATGAATTGTTGGAGATCGCATTTATGGAAGCTCCAGTATCCAAGATTACACTGATAGGTATGTCTAATATTTCGGCACGGATCACTGATTTGACACTTTATTAGAAACTTGTTTCCCAGAATTTACGTTTCTGTTATCTCCTC
Organism: Schistocerca gregaria; assembly: GCF_023897955.1. Classification (NCBI taxonomy): domain Eukaryota; kingdom Metazoa; phylum Arthropoda; class Insecta; order Orthoptera; family Acrididae; genus Schistocerca; species Schistocerca gregaria. The sequence continues at coordinate 437,578,320 of NC_064925.1, read as the reverse complement.
AATTATGTATCTAAAACAGTTTACAGGTGATTACTCCCCCCCTAATAACTCTTTTTATCGCTCGGATTCAGTTCAAATGGCTCGGTGTAGCCGGTCCGTTGTTGTCATTGGTTGCTTCGACCATGACCGATGCTTGTTCTCGCCAGGCATGATTGTTTGTTGGACTTCGCCTCGCCTCGTATATGGTTCGATTACTATGTCCTTGAATTCTACGGTCATAGGATTGTACCTCCTTTCAAATCGCCTCTGTCTGCTTCTGTGCTGCTCAATGTCTTTCGCTATTCTGCTGTTCCATGCCGTTTGCTCCATTGCTGTAACCATTATTCATATTGGTTCGATGAAGGAAATCCATTTATCTTCCATTCATTCTTCCGTTATTACTTTTATCATCCACCTGCCTATTTTCCATTTGACAGGATTTATTGTAATTATTTCTTCCTCTTTGTTCCTCCTGTAGCAAATCGATTGAATCTACTGCAGACATGAAGTACTCCAGATTATCTTTTGAAACATGCAGCACTTATTCCCTGATCTCCATCGGAAGCTGAGATTTGATGAGCATTATCACGCTTTGTGATCTATTGGTTGATCCGAATATCTTGCTTTATTCAAATATTTTTCGAAGTATCTCCCTTTACGGTAAGAGAAGGTTTCCGGGTTATGTACTTCCTTCTTCAGTCTCTCCTGTATGCCTCTTGACAAATGTCTGTTGAGGAATGCCTTCTCAAATTATTTGTAGGTGTGACACTTGTCTATTATGTCAGTCACCCACAGACTACCATCGTCTTGGTTGTATTCTGATAAAATTCGATTTTCTGTCGATCAGAACAAGCTCGTGGTAACACTCCTCAGACTTGTCTGATAAATAGAACCGGATTTAATGTCTTCTTTTCCGGAAAAAAATTTTGGAATTGCCTATGCTTTAACATTTTCTCTTCCATGATAGATCTGGTATAATCACTCACAGGTGACATATTTCCATACATCTGTTCGTCTGGGCGTGTATAGAAGTACTGCTCGTCACTCCCATAATTATACGTTTAGATCTCCACTGTGGGCTGGCTTCCTTCCTTTCTTCCGTAGCCGTCTCCCGCAGTTCTTCTGTCCGTTGAGTGCACGTTTGCAAATTCTGTGTAATTCCTTTCCATCTTTGGAACACGGTTCCTATCTTCTCGCGACCTTCCTTCAACTCTTGATCTATTTGATGAGGTAACGGTAGGCCTTCACGCACTATTTTCTCTACCGCTTCGTTGATACCTTTATTAACAGACACTATCACCTGCTGTTCCTTACCCACTACCTACTCATCTAATTGTTGCTTAAACTGCTGCGTTTCTTCTTGGAACTTTTGTTCCATTCGCCCTTCACAGCCGGACGCTAATTCCTTTACTGCTGAGGCCAGGTTTGTATCTCTACTTCTACCGTTTGTTGTCTCCCTCGCAGGGCTTCAATTTCACTGTTTACTCTGTTTATTTCGATCGGAAATTGTTCGTGGGTTTGCTTCATACTATTTATTTATTTAATGATTTCTGTCTGCTCATTTGTCAAAGTACTCACATCAGCTAATATTTTAACAAAATCTTCCCTTGCGAGCAGTTCGTTCACTTTATTTGTTATACCCTATATCTGCTCGGCTACCTCTGCCGGTTCTGTAACTAAATTACTTACAGTTTTAACAGACCTCTTCCTAAAATTTCCACAGTCTATAAGTTGTCCTACTCCTTTCTCCACATGGTAACTTCAGGAACTATAGGAGATTAAAATTTATAGTCCGAGGTCGTTAACATGTACGAACAGTCTGGTACTTAACTCATATCGATGGCTGCGTTGTTGTCTTCGTGAAGTCCAGAGGTGATTCCACTGCGAAGTTCCCGCGATATTCTTTGTGTTTGCATGAGACTAACTGGTTTGTAGGGCGACGTGGTATTTTGATTTTTAGAGAGCAAGCGTTACCTTAGTTTAGCACATCACTAATTAATTCATTTATTCACATTTAACACTTGTACACCAATATGAAAGAAGACATTGTTTTCCACCACATCTGTATCACCACATCCTCTAACTCACGCTCCAGATCAAAAGACCGCCAACCACCTCTTCCAAAGATTCACCTCCTTCCCGCCTGACCAAAGATACAGTGTCTTAGTTGTTAAACTAGCAGTCAAAGGCTATATTTACATAAAACATTACATGTAAAGAAATTACAGACATATATGAATTTACGTTCTATTATACAGTGGTGGTCACATTTTTTTTACTTTAGGCACTATATTTGCCTGTTCTACAGCTATGGTTTCTACATTTGCAGAAATAGCCGCCTGCGCAGCTGACATATTCGCTTGCTCACCAAACAGTATTGTCTGAGTAGCAGACATGTTGGGCAGTTCCAAAACTAAATTCTCAACTGTTGATGAAATATTCGCTCGTGTAGCAGATATGCGAGACAGTTCCGAAGCTAAATTTTCTACTGTTGTTGAAATATTCACTTGAATAGCAGACGTGTGAGACTGTTCTACAGCTAAACTAGCTACGGTATTCATCAATAGTTTCAGCCATAGGATCTTTGAATTCACCTTGGCCAGCATCTACCATTTGCCCTGGGTTTTGTTCATCATCACTAGACTGCACATTTGCATCCTTTTCCCTCTGCATCTTAAACTGTGATCTGGTTTTAACCATAAGAATTCAATTATTCACTGTTCTTTTAATTAATTTATTATGGACAAAAAATTGTTCAAATGGCTCTGAGCACTATAGGGCTTAACATCTGAGGTCATCAGTTCCCTAGAACTTAGAACTACTTAAACCTAACTAATCTAAGGACACCACACACATCCATGCCCGAGGCAGGATTCGAACCGGCGACCGTAGCGGTCACGTGGTTCCAGACTGAAGCGCCTAGAACCGCTCGGCCACAACAGCCGGCTGCTTTCGACACAATTCAGCTTTACCCCACGAAACTACACTTCTGATTCTATATCCCAGAATATCTCTCCACAATTGTGAACACATAAAAAAAAACACATAATAACGAAATCCACAAATATTCCTAACCTAGTCGTTATCTACAAAGGCCAGTCTAATGTGTGCAAAGATTTAGCAAGTCATTCTTGTGCTTGGCTTTACTGCAGAGTTGAGCGGAATGAAGTTCATATGTGATGGACCAGCGATGTCGTAGCTGTCTGAAGTCGGATGTACCCCACGGAGAATGATTCCATCAGTCGTACATGAAATTATACAAAGCAGAACATTAGTACATACACATAACATGAAATACACACTGTATCATAAATACATGTAACTGAATGATCATGTATTAATTTGGTATTGGTCAGTTGACAGCGTCTATGTTTCACTCCTTGTAAGTCCTGTAATAAAATTTTTTAAGGTACACTGATCCTGAAGTACATGTGCCCCCTAGGAGGAATACATGTTCAAGTAGCAAACAGACTCTACACTATAAGGTCTCTTCCTGGCTTGGGTCTTCTACCCTGGCCATTTTCCGCGACTCAGGGTAGCAGCCCAACATCAGGCAACTGTTGACAATTCTTTTAAGTAGTCTTGTAGCTTCTGCGTTAAATTCTTTAGGTCCACACTGCTGATGCAAGATTTTGCGGGGATGAGCTGTCACTCACCGATTTGATAATTCATTTGATTTCCGCCAGTGGTGGATCAGTTAATGTTCTGACCCAAAATCCCAGAATTGACGTCAGCATCAGCATTCCTAGAATTCTGTCACTGCATCCGGACATGGGCACCAAAGCCGTGTCACCATCGCCCTCGAAAATCTGACAGCATCATGTCACTGCCCTGTTAAGGGTACCCCCTATCCCATGCTCGCCAGCTGCTGTGCATCCCATCCGTCCCCCTCCCCTCCCCCACTGCACCATGCCTTCGTGCCACACTCGTCGAAGTCGTCATGTGTAAAGAGTCAGTCCCCACCCCCACTTTGAGCAATTTTTATGGTTTGACTGCATGTGTGCTATCATTCGCCATTTGTACTTCGTCCACTACGAACCGCCATCAGTAGCAGCAATCAGCTGGCCAGAAGGAGTCTGACACAAACTATTTTGTAAATTCCTTTTAGCTGATAATAAAGTCAATTTGTGTGATAGAAGTAGCTACAATTATACAGGGACAATGCAACACTGTTAGTGAATTACGTGGCTGGCTCTGTGAATAAGATGAAAGCACTAAAAGATAGAGGGAGTTTGCAATGCGTAAGTGTAGGCAAATAAATATACTCAATAAAAATAGATTTACACATTTTTAGCCCTAGTGGCTGGACTACACTCTAAGAAGTCTGAATCAATCAGGGATAAAATACAGAGAGCGAAAGATTATTTTAAATTTGTACGGAAATCAGACTGCAGTTATAAAGTCGAAGGACATGAAAGGGAAGCAGTGGTGGAGAAGGGAGGGAAACAGGGTTCTAGACTATCCCTAGTGTTATTCAGTCTGTACTTAAATTTGTCCGCACTGTAGCCTTGTACGGACTTGAAACGTGGAAGATATGCAGCAGAGACAAGAAGATAAAAAATGCTTTTAGGATGAGGTGCCACAGAAGAATGCCGAAGGTTTCATGGGCAGATAGAATAACTAATGAGGAGGTACTAAATCGGATAGAGGGGAAAAATTACGTTACGATTTGACTAGAAGAAAGGATCTGTTGATATGACACATGGTGGGAGGGGGGGGGGGCGGGGAGGAAGTGGAGGAGAGGGGAAGAACGTCTATATCCCCATAAGAAGTGGAGAATTGACAGTTTGACGGCAATCACAAATCGGCTGTATATGTACCTCCATGAACCAGCTGCACGGTTTTTCTGTGCATTGTTCATGTTTTCACTTCGTCTTCGCTCATTTAACTGGAACTTTATAGTTGATTGCTCTACCTTCTAAAATAAACCTAGAAATGGTGCTTGAATTTATCGAATAAAAAAAAAAGAATCACCGTGGAATTAATCTTTAATGGAATGTATCACAGAATTATGATGTATATAACGAATTACTGGAATTACTGATCATATACGCGATACAGAATTATAGGCCTATGTAGAGGTAATCATTGTATTTAAGATTTTAGAATGATCGGTGGAATATTCATTGTGTTATTGTTTTTTGTAAGACATAGTATTAGCTCTTTCATTTACTTATCAGTGTGGAAGAACGATTATATTTCGAAAAGTTCGACATTTACAGGGTGTCACAGCTACCTTGTCCACCCAAAATATCTCTGGAACAATAACAGCTATTGGAAAACGACTTTCACCGGTATCAATGTAGGGCTGGGGGCCCATGAATGTACATATTTCGAAACATTCTAAAACGAAAGCATATGTGTTTTTTTACACAAACTTATGTTTTTTAAATGTACCTCCTATTTTTTTCAGCAATCCATAGCATGGCAAAGCACATACACAATGGCGTTGATTGCTCGCAATATTCCCATTACATCCCGAGATATTGAGACTCGAAGTTGACGCTTGAAGCACCCGACATGCGCTGCTAGCGCACGTCCTGAGGCTCAGGCGTGAACCCCGTGCTGCCTGTAATCGTGATGTGATTGAGATCTGTAATCACACCTCCATACTTATCAAGAGGTCCGAAACGAATAATACGGTCTGCTGCCATCAACTCTCATAAGCACATAATGGTTTCCCTCTTGCACGTTTTACGTATCTACGTACACGATATGAACCAGTACCGATCGGTGTACACCCGTCAGGTTGTCTTATTTATCCTGCACACCCAAAATAAGGTTTATCTAATGCGGTATATGACCCATTGTGCCTGTCGCGCAGGGCCTGGCTCTAACTAGTCAAATGTCCAACGTAGTTCCCGCTACTACCACAGTTACCACTTCGCCTTGTTTATGATTTGCGACCCATGTAAACTCCTGTACTCCACCACCCTCCGAGCATCAGATTTGTTGTTGCTTTCGCGTGCAGTACAGCGCTTGCCAGTGTAGTCGTGCATCAGAGTAATCTAGTGATGGCACGGAGGTGGTAAAAATTGTGAATAAACGTTGTGTTGTGGAACTTATACTGTACAGTATAATGTACACACATGAAGATATGGTAGAAATGGTGCTGATCTATGGAGAATGTACGTTGACAGGAAATACGTTATGAGATTGCTTGTTTATTGATAGTACTGTTAGCATACCTGTACTGTACCCCGTTGTAGGTGGACGGAATGCTGTTCAGGCACAACAACTGTACAGAAGACGATTCCCTGACAAGCCATCGCCTTCACGCCGGATGTTTGGTCGTCTCACATCTCGTCTACGTGAAACGGGAAGCTTAAATCCAAGACCTCGACATCGTCCTAGAACACGCACAGATGAACGTGCTGAAGTTGTTGTGCTCGCTACCATAGCTGTGAATCCTCAAACCAGCACACGTCAAATAGAACGTGAAGTTGGTGTGTCGAAATCAAGTGCACAGCGTATTCTTAAACGTCATAAATTTCATCCTTACCATGTTCATTTACACCAGGATGTTCATGGAAATGACTTCCGCAGTAGGGTAACATTTTGTCGGTGGACTCAGCAAAAACTTCTGACTAATCCAAATTTTTTTGCAGATGTTCTCTTTACCGACGAAGCATCATTCTCCAACAAAGGAATTGTCAATATGAGGAATATGCATTATTGGTCCGCCGACAATCCAAAATGACTCCGTCAGGTAGAGCATCAACGTTCGTGGAAAGTTAATGTTTGGTGTGCGATTATTGGAGATACCATTATCGGACCTTTCTTTATAAATGGCATCCAAAATGGCAGACAATACTCCAGATGTATACGACACAATCTTCCTGTTCCCTTGAACGCCGTACCTCTGAACCGGAGAATAGTCATGTGGTATCAGCATGACGGATGCCCTGCACATAACGCCTTACGAGCACGGCGACTTCTGAACCGTAAGTTCCCTGGTAGGTGGATTGGACGAGGTGGCCCAGTTAGGTGGCCTGCCCGATCTCCGGACCTTACACCGCTGGATTATTTTCATTGGGGAGCAGTGAAGGATGCTGTTTACCAACATGAACCAACAACACCAGAGGACATGAAGTAACGCATTATTGATGCTTGTACAGCCATCAAAGAGGAAACAGTAGCACGAAGTAGGGCAACCTTCATCCGCAGAGTGACCCTATGTATGCAAGTCAATGGGCATCACTTTGAGCATGAGATGTGAACGTAATGTTTAGTATGTAGTGCTGGTATCACAGTGGAAGTTTCTACAAAGGGCCATTTTACCCAGTGATGTTAAGAAACATTTGTTTGCAACAATTTGTCATTTAACGCATTAGATAAACATAATATTGATAATTCTATGATAATAAAATTAATTGGTTAAACATGTTTACAATCATCTTCTATGTCCTACCTGAACTTCCCAAATCAAAACAATTTTACCTAAACAACGGTAAAACTTTTAGTCCACTTGCTCGTTTCACTAAAACCATCAACATGAATTTTACTACTACGAGTGAATGATTAACTGTCACTTGCGCTAGATCTACAGTAAAGTAAAGTTTTAACGTTGAACGGCATTACCTTTTTAGTAACGGAGTAACGATAAGCGAAGTTAACTTTGTGGCTAACGTTGCGGTACACAGATATGTTACAGAACCGCATCACCCCTAGGCTATGGGATAAATACCTGCTGGAATGTACGACGTTAATGCAGGATGGCAGCAGACCTTATTATTCGTTTCGGACCTCTCGATAAGTATGGAAGTGTGATTACGCGTGTCAATCACATCGTAATTACGGGCAGCATGGGGTTCACGTCTGAGCCTCAGGACGTGCGCTAGCAGCGCATGTCAGGTGTTTCAAGCGCCAACTTTGCGTCTTAATATCTCGGGTCTGCAATATGCTCCTCAGTCTCACCAAATTATCACAAAAAATAAAAATATTTGACTTTAATTACTTGAATATCATCTTGCGTCACAAGTTTCCGTAACAATTTTGCTAATTGTGTTTGCTAACGCTACAACTCTAAACCTCAAACATTTCATTGAGATAGCTGTTGTCAGAAACATCAATCATTCTTTCTGGATACGAATTAAGTTTGACACATAAATTATAAAAATAGCCATAAAAAAGTAATGCAATTTGTACTGCAACTAATCCATTTTCTGGCTAACAATATTAGAAACTGAGCCAGCCTTGATCCAAAACACCTTGTTATTTGTTAACTTATTTTTTTCCAAACTAGTTTCAGAGAGAAATATCTCGATCATCAGTCGTTTTTTTTTTAATCAAAACATGTAGAAAATGGCATAGTTATACAAACATAGTAAAATATTATTACATTTTTAGCGTTCATTTTTTGAAATATAGTTTTCTGTGAATACTTTCATACTACCTTATTTATTGTATTTTATGGCATGTTTCTGCGAATTATTCCCGCTGTTTGCGGCATATTTTCTGTGCTTTTTTCTGTTGCCGTTTTTTCTCATCGTACATCATGTCATCTGCAACAAATACTAAAAGGTGAACTTTAAATGTCAGCAATATCGACTTGGGGTTGCGGTAGTGTTGTGGAATCCAGTTTTGGTGTGTACTGGGCTATTAATTAGTTATTCGTGTCCTCACGTTCGTTGGACGGCATGTAGCTGATTCTGTACACAGAGAAACAAAACTTTCACACTTTATGATCAAGAAACATTACGCCATCTTGCTGTTCGCGTGTGTCGCGAGAGGAGTATCGCCTGTTACGAGAAGGCTATGAGGACTGTAGCTGGATTTACGACTAATCCTGTTTCTTATTTATGTCTGTGTGTGATGGGGAAGTGGTTCATTCCAGTGTGTGTGATTTCTGTTCTGTGTCGTTGGTCAGTTATCTCAGAGCGGTAAAGATTTTATTGTTGCAAAATGTTGTGTTTTCGTTTATTACATTTTTCCCTTCCACTATAACCCTTTGTGTTTAGTAATTAGCCAACCATGAAAAAAACTGTTCTACACTCCTGGAAATGGAAAAAAGAACACATTGACACCGGTGTGTCAGACCCACCATACTTGCTCCGGACACTGCGAGAGGGCTGTACAAGCAATGATCACACGCACGGCACAGCGGACACACCAGGAACCGCGGTGTTGGCCGTCGAATGGCGCTAGCTGCGCAGCATTTGTGCACCGCCGCCGTCAGTGTCAGCCAGTTTGCCGTGCCATACAGAGCTCCATCGCAGTCTTTAACACTGGTAGCATGCCGCGACAGCGTGGACGTGAACCGTATGTGCTGTTGACGGACTTTGAGCGAGGGCGTATAGTGGGAATGCGGGAGGCCAGGTGGACGTACCGCCGAATTGCTCAACACGTGGGGCGTGAGGTCTCCACAGTACATCGATGTTGTCGCCAGTGGTCGGCGGAAGGTGGACGTGCCCGTCGACCTGGGACCGCACCGCAGCGACGCACGGATGCACGCCAAGACCGTAGGATCCTACGCAGTGCCGTAGGGGACCGCACCGCCACATTCCAGCAAATTAGGGACACTGTTGCTCCTGGGGTATCGGCGAGGACCATTCGCAACCGTCTCCATGAAGCTGGGCTACGGTCCCGCACACCATTAGGCCGTCTTCCGCTCACGCCCCAACATCGTGCAGCCCGCCTCCAGTGGTGTCGCGACAGGCGTGAATGGAGGGACGAATGGAGACGTGTCGTCTTCAGCGATGAGAGTCGCTTCTGCCTTGGTGCCAATGATGGTCGTATGCGTGTTTGGCGCCGTGCAGGTGAGCGCCACAAACAGGACTGCATACGGCCGAGGCACACAGGGCCAACACCCGGCATCATGGTGTGGGGAGCGATCTCCTACACTGGCCGTACACCTCTGGTGATCGTCGAGGGGACACTGAATAGTGCACGGTACATCCAAACCGTCATCGAACCCATCGTTCTACCATTCCTAGACCGGCAAGGGAACTTACTGTTCCAACAGGACAATGCACGTCCGCATGTATCCCGTGCCACCCAACGTGCTCTAGAAGGTGTAAGTCAACTACCCTGGCCAGCAAGATCTCCGGAATTGTCCCCCATTGAGCATGTTTGGGACTGGATGTAGCGTCGTTTCACGCGGTCTGCACGTCCTGCACGAACGCTGGTCCAACTGAGGCGCCAGGTGGAAATGGCATGGCAAGCCGTTCCACAGGACTACATCCAGCATCTCTACGATCGTCTCCATGGGAGAATAGCAGCCTGCATTGCTGTGAAAGGTGGATATACACTGTACTAGTGCCGACATTGTGCATGCTCTGTTGCCTGTGTATATGTGCCTGTGGTTCTGTCAGTGTGATCATGTGATGTATCTGACCCCAGGAATGTGTCAATAAAGTTTCCCCTTCCTGGGACAATGAATTCACGGTGTTCTTATTTCAATTTCCAGGAGTTTATCTTGTGTGCAAGATATACGAGATAAGCGAAATAATATTGTTAGTAGTCGGTAGAGACTGTTGCTGTTTTTCAGAATGTGTCAATCGTTTTCGATATAAGTGGGGTTATTGTTTTTGTTCATTGGATGTCCTGTGAAAGCTGAATGTGTGAAAGAACTGCTGCTAGTTGAGAAAGCCCCGAGATACAATTTGAACACCCACATAACACATAATACCATAGAGAATCTTATTACTGATACTGAATACAATAGAGGTCAGCATGAAAAAATTAACACACTGGACTTCAACCCAGGTGTGAACTAGTGACAGAGGAAATGAAAAAAATCATCAGAAAGAACAAACCATCCCTAAACACAAATAAAACACAAAGAAAACCATATACAGGTTACACAGAAAACTAAAACAACACAATGCTCTCATCACCAAGATGGCCAAAGGGCAGACTTAATAACAAGTCTTAATAACAAGTCTTAATAACAGAGGCAGAATACATTGAGAAAACAGAAAAAAATTCTGGCATAGAGTGAAATAAGCAAGTTAACCAGTGACCCAACACAAAGATACCAAAGAAACGCAAATACTCTCTTAAAAAACATAACACACATCTTTACACAGAACCAGACAAAAAGAATGACACAAAAGAACCCTAAAGCTCCACACTTAACAAGCCTGCCAAAGGTCCACAAACCTCTCCATCCCAGTCAGGCCAGTGATGGACTTCAGGGAAGCCCCATCTTACTTACTAGGGAGACACATGCACACATTTCTACACATACACAAACAACAGAAGCCTCATAAACACAGGAGACATAATACAGAAAATTAAGTATGTCAACATCCCTCAACAACAAAACAGGTATCTTTTACATTATATCCATGTACACAAACATACCCACACAAGAAACTATAAACATTATACAACAACAGCTAAAATGCAAGAAATTCCCAGACATCAAATAAATGAAATCTCATCCATTCTTAGGCTAATCACGGAACAAAACTACTTCTCTTTCAACAACAACAATTATTTCCAACAAGTGGGGCTACCCATGGAGTCTCCAATAAGTGGAACATTAGCCAACATTTTCTTGAACCATATAGAGAACACAATATTCAATAACATTGTAAAACAAATAATCTACTGGTACCGATATGTGGATGACATAATTTGTGATGTAGAAAACAGTATGAAAGAGGTACACAGTAACATCACACAGTACACCCACAAATCCACTTCACAATGGGAATAGAAAAAAACGAAACAAGAAACTAAAGTTCTTGAATCTCACAATCACAAAAAACAACTACCAACATGAATTCTCCATCTACTGAAAGCCGAAATCCACAAGCACAAGTTTCACACACATGCTTCGCGGGATAAACAGAACACTTCTTAATCCAGAAAACTACATACAGGAAATAAACATAATCAAACAAATTGCTGTTGAAAACGACTACAAAACAGACAACAGAAACAACCTCAACAACAAGGGAAAAATGAAACATAAAAATAGCGGCCAGCCACTCAAGAGCACAACCAAAAGTATCTGAAAATCCAGAAGCAGTACACACAGACAACACAGCAGACCACACCACATGAGGAAAAAAAAAGACAGATCGTGTACACTAACATACAATAACAAGATATCACATAAAATTGGAAACATCTTGAAAAAGCAATGGATCCCAATAACATTCAGAACAACCAACACAGTTCAGAGAAGGCTAAGACCAGTCAAAAAAAACTCAGACAAATTTAGCAACGCTGGAATACATTAAATCACTTGCAACTCCTGTCAGGCGTAATACGTAGGACAAACAAGCAGAAACTTCCGAACGAGCTACACAGAGCACATGAGAGCTCTAAAGAGCGGCACACACATTCAACTTTCGCAGAACATCTGTTGTTGTTGTTGTCTTCAGTCCTGAGACTGGTTTGATGCAGCTCTCCATGCTACTCTATCCTGTGCAAGCTGCTTCATCTCCCAGTACCTACTACAACTTACATCCTTCTGAATCTGCTTAGTGTACTCATCTCTCGGTCTCCCTCTACGATTTTTACCCTCCACACTGCCCTCCCATGCTAAATTTGTGATCCCTTGATGCCTCAAAAGATGTCCTACCAACCGATCCCTTCTTCTAGTCAAGTTGTGCCACAAACTTCTCTTCTCCCCAATCCTATTCAATACCTCCTCATTAGTTACGTGATCTATCCACCTTATCTTCAGTATTCTTCTGTAGCACCACATTTCGAAAGGTTCTATTCTCTTCTTGTCCAAACTAGTTATCGTCCATGTTTCCCTTCCATACATGGCTACACTCCAAACAAATATTTTCAGAAATTACTTCCTGACACTTAAATCTATATTCGATGTTAACAAATTTCTCTTCTTCAGAAACGCTTTCCTTGCCATTGCCAGTCTACATTTTATATCCTCTCTACTTCGACCATCATCAGTTATTTTACTTCCTAAATAGCAGAACTCCTTTACTACTTTAAGTGTCTCATTTCCTAATCTAATTCCCTCAGCATCACCCGATTTAATTTGACTACATTCCATTATCCTCGTTTTGCTTTTGTTGATGTTCACCTTATATCCTCCTTCCAAGACACTGTCCATTCCGTTCAACTGCTCTTCCAAGTCCTTTGCCGTCTCTGACAGAACTACAATGTCATCGGCGAACCTCAAAGCTTTTACTTCGTCTCCATGAATTCTAATACCTACTCCAAATTTTTCTTTTGTTTCCTTTACTGCTTGCTCAATATACAGATTGAATAACATCGGGGAGAGGCTACAACCCTGTCTCACTCCTTTCCCAACCACTGCTTCCCTTTCATGCCCTTCGACTCTTATGACTGCCATCTGGTTTCTGTACAAATTGTAAATAGCCTTTCGCTCCCTGTATTTTACCCCTGCCACCTTTAGAATTTGAAAAAGAGTATTCCAGTCAACATTGTCAAAAGCTTTCTCTAAGTCTACAAATGCTAGAAACGTAGGTTTGCCTTTTCTTAACCTTTCTTCTAAGATAAGTCGTAAGGTCAGTATTGCCTCACGTCTTCCAACATTTCGACGGAATCCAAACTGATCCTCCACGAGGTCCGCATCTACCAGTTTTTCCATTCGTCTGTAAGGAATTCGCGTTAGTATTTTGCAGCTGTGACTTATTAAACTGATAGTTCGGTAATTTTCACATCTGTCAGCACCTGCTTTCTTTGGGATTGGCATTATTATATTCTTCTTGAAATCTGAGGGTATTTCGCCTGTCTCATACATCTTGCTCACCAGACGGTAGAGTTTTGTCATGACTGGCTCTCCCAAGGCCGTCAGTAGTTCTAATGGATTGTTGTCTACTCCGGGGGCCTTGTTTCGACTCAGGTCTTTCAGTGCTCTGTCAAACTCTTCACGCAGTATCGTATCTCCCATTTCGTCTTCATCTACATCCTCGTCCATTTCCATAATATTGTCCTCAAGTACTTCACCCTTGTATAAACATTCTATATACTCCTTCCACCTTTCTGCCTTCCCGTCTTTGCTTAGAACTGGGTTGCCATCTGAGCTCTTGATATTCATACACGTGGTTCTCTTCTCTCCAAAGGTCTCTCTAATTTTCCTGTAGGCAGTATCTATCTTACCCCTAGTGAGATAAGCTTCTACATCCTTACATTTGTCCTCTAGCCATCCCTGTTTAGCCATTTTGCACTTCCTGTCGATCTCATTTTTGAGACGTTTGTATTCCTTTTTGCCTGCTTCATTTACTGCATTTTTATATTTTCTCCTTTCATCAATTAAATTCAATATTTCTTCTGTTACCCAAGGATTTCTAGCAGCCCTCGTCTTTTTACCTACTTTATCCTCTGCTGCCTTCACTACTTCATCCCTCAGAGCTACCCATTCTTCTTCTACTGTATTTCTTTCCCCTATTCCTGTCAATTGTTCCCTTATGCTCTCTCTGAAACTCTGTACAACCTCTGGTTCTTTCAGTTTATCCAGGTCCCATCTCCTTCATTTCCCACATTTTTGCAGTTTCTTCAGTTTTAATCTACAGGTCATAACCAATAGATTGTGGTCAGAGTCCACATCTGCCCCTGGAAATGTCTTACAATGTAAAACCTGGTTCCTAAATCTCTGTCTTACCATTATATAATCTATCTGATACCTTTTAGTATCTCCAGGGTTCTTCCAAGTATACAACCTTCTTTCATGATTCTTAAACCAAGTGTTACCTATGATTAAGTTGTGCTCTGTACAAAATTCTACTAGGCGGCTTCCTCTTTCATTTCTTAGCCCCAATCCATATTCACCTACTATGTTTCCTTCTCTCCCTTTTCCTACACTCGAATTCCAGTCACCCATTACTATTAAATTTTCGTCTCCCTTCACTATCTGAATAATTTCTTTTATTTCATCGTACATTTCTTCAATTTCTTCGTCATCTGCAGAGCTAGTTGGCATATAAACTTGTACAACTGTAGTAGGTGTGGGCTTCGTATGTATCTTGGCCACAATAATGCGTTCACTATGCTGTTTGTAGTAGCTTACCCGAATTCCTATTTTCCTATTCATTATTAAACATACTCCTGCATTACCCCTATTTGATTTTGTGTTTATAACCCTGTAGTCACCTGACCAGAAGTCTTGTTCCTCCTGCCACCGAACTTCACTAATTCCCACTATATCTAACTTTAACCTATCCGTTTCCCCTTTAAAATTTTCTAACCTACCTGCCCGATTAAGGGATCTGACATTCCACGCTCCGATCCGTAGAACGCCAGTTTTCTTTCTCCTGATAACGACATCCTCCTGAGTAGTCCTCGCCCGGAGATCCGAATGGGGGACTATTTTACCTCCGGAATATTTTACTTAAGAGGATGCCATCATCATTTAATCATACAGTAAAGCTGCATGTCCTCGGGAAAAATTACTGCTGTAGTTTCCCCTTGCTTTCAGACGTTCGCAGTACCAGCACAGCAACGCCGTTTTGGTTAATGTTGCAAGGCCAGATCAGTCAATCATCCAGACTGTTGCCCCTGCAACTACTGAAAAGACTGCTGCCCCTCTTCAGGAACCACACGTTTGTCTGGCCTCTCAACAGATACCCCTCCTACGGTACGGCCATCTGTATCGCTAAGGCACGCAAGCTTCCCCACCATCGGCAAGGTCCATGGTTCATGAAGGGGGGGTGGGGGGGGGGGGGGGGGAGGGCAGAACATCTAGTGAACGAAAACCATAACCCCACTAATATCGAAAACGATTTATACACTCTGAAAAACAGCAACAGTCTATTCCGTCTACTAACAAGAAGGTAAAATGACTACATACAAATGGTTGTAGGTGAAGGGAAAAATTTAATAAACGAAAACACAACACTTTGCAACTATACACCCTTCACCCCTCTGACCAAGGACACGGAACAGAAAGCACACACACGCGAAAGAACCACTTCCGAATCACACACAGAGACATACATAAAGAACAGAAGTCGTCGTCAATCCAGCTACAGTCCTCATAGCCTTTTCGCAACAAGCGATACTCCTCTCGCGACACACGCGGAACAGCAAGATGGCGTAATGTTTCTTGATCATAAACAAAGTGCGAAAGTTTTGTTTTTCTGTGTACAGAATCAGCTACATGCCGTCCAACGAACGTGAGTACACGAATAACTAATTAATAGCCCAGGACACACCAAAACTAGATTCCACAACACTACCGCAACCCCAAGTGCATATTGCTGACATTTAAAGTTCACCTTTTAGTATTTGTTGCAGATGACATGATGTATGCTGAGAAAAAACGGCAACAGAAAAAAGCACAGAAAATGTGCCGCAAACAACGGAAATAATTCGCAAAAACATGCCATAATATACAATAAATAAGGTAGTACGAAAGTATCCATAGGAAACTATATTTCAAAAAACGAACAGTAAAAATGTACTAATGTGTTACAGTGTTTGTATAACTATGCCATTTCCTGTATGTTTTCGATTTAAAAAAAACGCCTGATGATGGTGATATATGGCGCCGAAACTAGTTTGGGAAAATAAATAAGTAAAGAAATAACAAGGAGTTTTACATCAAGGCTGACTCAATTTCTGATATTGTTGTTTTTCTGTGCAACTACGGACCAAATGGAAGAGTTCCAAGATAAGGTTATTCATTCTCTGGCTGTACGTACCTTGCATCAGGAGTAGTCAGTTCCACCTTCAATCCAGTACAAAAAATGATTCTTCTAACAAATGAGGAGAGTTAACCACGGTAGAGCCCAGTAATGGATCCTGGTGTTCAAATTGTACAGCTGTTAGTATTTACACGGCAACTGTGTCAGTGGGCCGCTTTGTGTTGAAAGATAATATCCTCGCCAAACCACACTGGAGAATGTCTGTAAACCTTCAAAATATAATTTATTGGAAAAGAAGTCTTACAAAGACAGACTGACTGTGGAATCACGATACAGAATGGAGAACAGAGATCTGTATAGAAATACGATCACCTTGCAAACTGCTGTGAGCATTTGACTGTTGGCACTGTTCACCTGTGTCACCTAGAATTTCCGTCTCTGGCTGTTACACCATGAGTGAATCTCTCGAAGGACCTACCGCTACGTGCGAATTCCTGGGACACCAGTATGCCAGTCAGTTTAAAGGATAACCGGCAGACAGAGAGTTCAGATTCATGGTGTCGGGAGCGACTAGTTAGTTCAGCGCCAGTAGCTTACTGCTCCTTCTCTCCCTCTTTTTTCTTTTTTTTTAACTCAGCATCTGACGGGCAGTTGAAAGGTAAATAATTAAATGTAGACAATTAACAACAATACAAAACAAAAACTGATGAAAGAAAGTGCTTTAGAAAACTGTCACTGATTGACAGGCATGTAAAATATTGAACAATACATTTTGATAATTTAAAGGAAAAGATAGAGGCACAGTTTAACAGAATTAATGATTAACAAGTGTGTTGTGGCACAGAGATGAAGAAATGCTTAATAGACTTGTTCGATACGCCGTGTAAACTGCTGCAGGTTAGTTTAACAGTGTTAACTGTTCTGGCATCCCAGATTTAAGAAATATAACAAATGGAATAGCGCAACAACAGAGATACATATGCTCAGTGCCTAAGTGTACATATAAATACAGATAAAATGTACACTATTATGAAAGGACTGTTAATATAGTTCCCAGTGCTACGTTATTACTACGTAGAATAGTGGTACTCGTATGAAATACTGATTTCAAACGATGTAACTATTGCTAAAACGACTGTCCGTGCCTCTCCCATTTTTCACATGCAAAGAGGATGTTATTAATGTCACCTTCTCTAGCATTAGTGCAGTCACAGAACAGAGTTGGAGTAATTGCAGTGCGGTGAAGTTTCATCTAAAACTGTCCGTCATTCGTTAGTAGCCGTCTGGCAGGCGAACATCGTGAAACTGGAGCTGGCGTGGAATAATTGGCTGAACACAGGCGTAATATCGTATCTTCCCCTGAAGAAGTGAGATACGTTCCAGTCCTCTTGCCATTGTTGAAAGGCTTTCTGTGTAGGCAGAGAGTAAATGATGTCGTGGTTTTCAGTGCGAAGGCTGGTAAGTCAGCTCTGCAGCTCTTCATGTTACTCTATCCTGTGCCAGCCGCTTCGTCTCCGAACAACTACTGCAACCTACATCCTTCTGAGTCTGCTTACTGTCTTCGTCTCTGGGTCCCTCTATACAATTTTTACCCCCACGCTATCCTCCAGCACTAAACTAGTGATCCATTGTTGTCCTAGAACGTGTCCTGTCAATCGATCCGTTTTTTAGTCAAGTTGTACCACAAATTTCTTGTATCCCAATTCTTTTCAGCACCTCTTCATTACCTATGAGATCTGTCCATCTAATCTTCAGCATCCTTTTGTAGCACCCTATTCCAAAGGCCTTTACTCTTGTATAATCTGTTTATCGTTCATGATTCACTTACATACAGGGCTATACTCCAGGGAAATTCCTTCAGAAAAGAGTTCCTACAACGTAAATCTATATTCGACGTTAGCAAATTTCTCTTCTTCAGTCTACATTTTATATCCTCTCTACTTCATCCGTCATCATTTATTTTGCTAACCAAACTGGGAAACTCATGTGCTACTTTTAGTGTCATTTCATAATATAAATCCCTCAGCAACTAGTTTTACAAGTGGTGGTGCTCATTTTGTAGTCTGCTTTCGAGACGCTGTCCATTCCATTCAACTGCTCCTCCAAGTCCTTTTGTGTTCCTCGCAGAATTACAGTGTTATCGGGAAACCTCAAAGTTTTTATTTCTTCTCCCTGAATTTAATTCTTATTCCAATTTTTTCATTGGTTACCGTTACTGCTTGCTCAGTGTACAGATAGAATAACATCGGGGATAAGCTAAAACCCTGTCTCAATCCCTTCTCAACCACCGCTTGCTTTTCATGCCCCTCGACGCTTGTAAATAATTCGTGTACAAGCTGTAAATAGCCTTTCGCTTCCCGTGTTTTACCTCTACCCCCTTCACAGTTCCAAAGAGAGTATTCCACTCAAAACTGCCAAAAGCTTTCTTTAAGACTACAAATGCTATAAACATTAGATTGCCTCTCTTAATCTATTTTCTCTTGTGTTACTACCTCAACGTATCTTCTTGCATGTTGCTATCTTTCTCCAGAATCCAAACTGGTCTTCACCCCTGTCGGCTCTTAGCACTTTTTCCTTTCTTCTCTAAAGAATTCGTGTTAGTATTTTGCAACCACGACTTACTGATAATTCGGTAACTTGTCAGCAACTAGTTTCTTTGGGACTGGAATTATTACATTCTTCTTGATGTCCGATTATTTCGCCTGTCTCATATATGGAATAGTTTTTTCATGCTTGGCTCTCCCAAGGCTATCAGTAGGTCTGATGGAATGCCTATTCCAGGGGCCATGTTTCGACTTAGGTCTTTCAGTGTTCTATCTATGTACTCTTTCCTAACTATACTATTTTATTCATCACCCATGTATACATCCTCCATATTCATTTTCCACCTTTCTATTTTCCTTTCTTTGCTTAGTACTGGTTTCCCGTGTGAGCTCTTGATATTCATACAGCTGCTTTTCCTCTCTACAAGGCCTCTTTAATTTTCCTGTAGGCTATGTTCATATTTACACTCATGAAATATGCTTGTAAATCCTTATATTTGTCCTCTAGACAATCCCTCTTAGCCAATTGACACTTCCTGTCAATCTCATTTTTTTTTACGTTTGTATCACGTTTCAGGAAATGTACGTTTGGAACACAGCATTGTATGGCAGGGAAACATGGACTGTGGGGAAACTGGAACAGAAGAGAAGCGAAGCACTTGAAATGAGCTGTTACAGACGAATGTTGAAAATCACGTGGGCTGATAAAGTAAGCAATGAAAAGGTTCTGCGCAAAATCGGAGAGGAAAGTAACATGTGGAGAACACTGGCAAGGAGAAGGGACAGGATGATTGGACATCTGTTAAGGCGTCAGGAAATGACTTCCTGGTACTAGAGGAAGCTGTAGAGGGCAATAACTGTTGAGGAAGTTGAGGAAGACGGAGATTGGAGTACAACCAATAAATAAATGAGTACATAGGTTGCAAGTGCTATTTTGAGATGAAGTGGTTGGCGCAAGAGAGGAATTCGTGACGGGCCGCATCAAACCAGTCAGAAGCACGAATTTAAAAAAAAAAATATATTACATTTCACCAACTTCATGTGCTACACTTTTATATTTTGTCCTTTCATAAGTTAAATTCGGTATTTTTTATAACATGACTGGGAAACGTCGATCAAAAGTTAGAAAAGCATTTTTAAATAAAAACAATAGGATTGCGTTTAAGTTGTTAAAATTTAAAATTTATTAATCAGATGACCGGTTTCGATCGTGGTACAATGATAATCGAACCATTAAAACTCCATGATGACGGTGGGACAGTTTATTCTAAATTCAATAACTGCTGTGATATACAAGGATTTATAAGTGACCTTGCCTATTTACCTATTTCGTCCTCTGCTGCCTACACTATTTCATCTCTCAAAGTTACGCATTTGTCTTCTGCTGAACTACTTTCCCTCTTCTAGTAAATTCTAGCCTAACGTACCCCCTGAAACTCTCAATAACCTCTCGTTCTTCCAACAATAACCAATACATTATGATCAGAGTCCACATCTGTCCCTGGAAATTGTACCTGAAGGTATGAAATTTAAGGCTTGCTTTGTAGTCTTGAATCCCGAATTATTTGTAGATGTTATAGCCATCTTTGTCGATTAGACTTGACCTCATTTATGGCATATATCCCTAGCTGTGCTCTTATGTCTTCGTTTCTAGTCTACCTAATCTTGTACATCCCTCGACTCCTCTTAGAAATTTTATTTGTGCCTCTTGGATTCTACTTCCTTGCTTTTTAGTAGTTGTCCAAGTTTCATTTTCAAACAACAATGTGGCGACGGCGATTACCTTATAAAACTTGATTTGTGTCTTTTCTTTCTTTTTATTCCTCAATGTTCTATTGACTGTTCTGCATACCTTTTAATATTTTGCAGTTTGTTGTTAAGTCCAGTTTATTCTGGTAGCTTATAGTATCTACCAGTTAACTGAAATGACTAAATTGTTCAGTGGTTTTGTTTCCTATTATGATATTAATCTTCATTAGTTTTGTCCCTTGAAAGCCATCAGTTTTGTTTTTGGAATGGATATTTTCAAATTATATTTTTAGATCTTTGATTCTGTCTATAGTTGGATCATCGTGGTGAAGTCTCGATATCCTGTACAAGTGCAAGATTGTCTGCAAAAAGCGGCGTATTACAAAGTATGTCACATGGTAGTGTCAAGCCCTGGTCAGCTTGTCTCCACCTTCCACATATAGTCAATGTATACCTTAAGAAGCGTGGGTGATAAGGTTCACCCTTGTTGCACCCCTTGATTCATCGGTATGTCTTCTGATGTAGCATGATTAGTCTTTATTCTTCTTTTTGTACCTCTGTATAGGTTTTCTATTACCTTTGCCTTTTGCTGATGATATCCTTTCCTGTGTAATATGTTCTATAATATTTTCCTCTCGACGTGGTTGAAGACTATCTCTAAGTCTACGAATGTGGTGTGTGTTTCTCTGTTGAACTCTCTTTGTATTTCTATAATTTGTCTGAATATGAAACAGGATTTTACTATTTTGAAAACAATTTGTTCTTCAGATAATAGATTCTCGGCAATAATTTGCAGACGTTGATTTAGTACCTTTGCGAAAATCTTACACGCTGTGTCCGCTAACATGATGCCATGATAATTATTGCATTCATTTTGTTCACCTTTTTTATAGATTGATATGACATTTCGCTTGTTCCGACTTTTTCAGATGTATGAAACAGGCGAAATGCCCTCAGACTTCAAGAAGAATATAATAATTCCAATCCCCTAGAAAGCAGGTGATGACAGATGTGAAAATTATCGAACAATCAGTTTAATAAGCCACAGCTGCAAAATACTAATGCGAAGTCTTTACAGACGAATGGAAAAACTAGTAGAAGCCGACCTCGGGGAAGATCAGTTTAGATTCCGTAGAAATGTTGGAACACGTGAGGCAATACTGACTTACGACTTATCTTAGAAGCTAGATTAAGGAAAGGCAAACCAACGTTTCTAGCATTTGTAGACTTAGAGAAAGCTTTTGACAATGTTGACTGGAATACTCTCTTTCAAATTCTAAAGGTGGCAGGGGTAAAATACAGCTAGTGAAAGGCTATTTACAATTTGTACAGAAACCAGATGGCAGTCATAAGAGTCGAGGGGCATGAAAGGGAGGCAGTGGTTGGGAAGGGAGTGAGACAGGGTTGTATCCTATCCCCGATGGTATTCAATCTGTATATTGAGCAGGCAGTAAAGGAAACAAAAGAAAATTTCGGAGTAGGTATTAAAGTCCATGGAGAAGAAATAAAAACTTTGTGGTTCGCCGATGAGATTGTAATTCTGTCAGAGACAGCAAAGGACTTGGAAGAGCAGTTGAATGTAATGGACAGTGTCTTGAAAGCAGGATATAAGATGAACAGCAACAAAAGCAAAACGAGGATAATTGAATGTAGTCGGATTAAGTCGGGTGCTGCTGAGGGAATTAGATTCGCAAATGAGACACATAAAGAAGTAAAGGAGTTTTGCTAATTGGGGAGCAAAATAAATGATGATGGTCGAAGTAGAGAGGATATAAAATGTAGACTGGCAACGACAAGGAAAGCGTTTCTGAAGAAGAGAAATTTGTTAACATCGACTGTCAGGAAGTCATTTCTGTAAGTATTTGTATGGAAGTGAAATATGGACGATAAATAGTTTGGACGAGAAGAGAATAGAAGCATTCGAAATGTGGTGCTACAGAAGAATGCTGAAGATTAGATGGGTAGATCACATAACTAACGAGGAAGTATTGAGTAGGATTGGGGAGAAGAGAAGTTTGTGGCACAACTTGACCAGAAGAAGGAATCGGTTGGTAGGACATGTTCTCAGGCATCAAGGGATCACCAATTTAGTATTGGAGGGCAGCGTGGAGGGTAAAAATCGTAGAGTGAGACCAAGAGATGAGTACACTAAGCAGATTCAGAAGGATGTAGAGGGCAGTAGGTACTGGGAGATGAAGAAGCTTGAACAGGATAGAGTAGCATGGAGAGCTGCATCAAACCAGTCTCAGGACTGAAGACCACAACAACAACAACGATATGACATGTGAAACTGTCCATGGTGTTAGGAATTGGCGTCTTTGCAAGTACCTATTGTATAAGTGAAGAAGTCTAAGCTTTGAAAATAATGCACCGTATTTAAATAACTTGTCACTTACGCGGTTAGGGTCTATTGCTTTCTAATCTTTTATTATATTCGGGGCCTCGTTTAGTTCTTGGATATTTATGAGATTGCTGTTATATGGTATGACCATTTCAGGAGGCTGCTCTTCCTATGCTTCGTTTCCTTCACACCAGAGCTGTTTATAACGTGCAGTCCATTTATATTTCGGAATTATGTTTAAGACAGTTGTCCTTTTTCAGTTTTATTGTTGTCGTGCCCAATTCTGCTGACGAAGTTATTCGACGATTCGTTATTCGTTTTCCTAATAATGGCTTTTACTTTAGTTCTTTTTTCTTTATATTGTGTTTTCACGTGTAAATACATCTGATATGGTCGTTTCTTTTCCTCAACTTCTTTCCATACTCGAAGACTTTTGTTACTTCTTTTCTTGTTCTTTTTTCCTAGTGAATCATTTTAGGCCTTTTCAATGCCTGGTCTTATATTGTGATATTAGGTTTCTAAACAATCACTTGTTTCTGTCTGGTTTATGCAGAGAGTCACTCTGTTCTGGTATAGATGTTTTACGCACTCATCCTGCAGTAGACAGACCTTAACTCCGTCTTCCCTTCTTGTCTCAATTATTTTTATCTTCTTTCATTTAGCGTGGGTAATTGTTTATGTTACTATTAGGTAGTGGTCCCAGTAAATGTCACTACCTCTGAAAACACCATCATGCTGAACTTGTTTGCGATCACATGATCCATTGATTTCTGTCACCTAGCGCTAGAAGTGTATTTATGTATGTCTCTCTTCCTAAAACAGATAGTAATTTCTAGTCCATTACCTGAGGCAAAATGTATAAAACACTGTGCATTACCCTTTGCGTGTTGATGTTACCACTGTCAGAGGTACTGGATTGTTATTCAGGCACTGAAACCTCCGCAGATAAATAGGTGATCCGTCGTCCGTCTGGTTATTTTTATCTACTTTTTGTAGGATTTCATAAAAAAACCTCAGTCCTTTTTTTCCTTCTTCAAGATTGTACATATCAAGCACTGTTGGATGCCTCCGATGTGTAATTAACCTCGATGACATTTATGTAAATACACTCCTGAAAATTGAAATAAGAACACCGTGAATTCATTGTCCCAGGAAGGGGAAACTTTATTGACACATTCCTGGGGTCAGATACATCACATGATCACACTGACAGAACCACAGGCACATAGACACAGGCAACAGAGCATGCACAATGTCGGCACTAGTACAGTGTATATCCACCTTTCGCAGCAATGCAGGCTGCTATTCTCCCATGGAGACGATCGTAGAGATGCTGGATGTAGTCCTGTGGAACGGCTTGCCATGCCATTTCCACCTGGCGCCTCAGTTGGACCAGCGTTCGTGCTGGACGTGCAGACCGCGTGAGATGACGCTTTATCCAGTCCCAAACATGCTCAATGGGGGACAGATCCGGAGATCTGGCTGGCCAGAGTAGTTACACTTTCTAGAGCACGTTGGGTGGCACGGGATACATGCGGACGTGCATTGTCCTCTTGGAACAGCATGTTCCCTTGCCGGTCTAGGAATGGTAGAACGATGGGTTCGATGACGGTTTGGATGTACCGTGCACTATTCAGTGTCCCCTCGACGATCACCAGAGGTGTGTGGCCAGTGTAGGAGATCGCTCCCCACACCATGATGCCGGGTGTTGGCCCTGTGTGACTCGGTCATATGCAGTCCTGATTGTGGCGCTCACCTGCACGGCGCCAAACACGCATACGACCATCATTGGCACCAAGGCAGAAGCGACTCTCATCGCTGAAGACGACACGTCTCCATTCGTCCCTCCATTCACGCCTGTCGCGACACCACTGGAGGCGGGCTGCACGATGTTGGGGCGTGAGCGGAAGACGGCCTAACGGTGTGCGGGACCGTAGCCCAGCTTCATGGAGACGGTTGCGAATGGTTCTCGCCGATACCCCAGGAGCAACAGTGTCCCTAATTTGCTGGAATGTGGCGGTGCGGTCCCCTACGGCACTGCGTAGGATCCTACGGTCTTGGCGTGAATCCGTGCGTCGCTGCAGTCCGGTCCCAGGTCGACGGGCACGTGCACCTTCCGCCGACCACTGGCGACAACATCGATGTACTGTGGAGACCTCACGCCCCACGTGTTGAGCAATTCGGCGGTACGTCCACCCGGCCTCCCGCATGCCCACTATACGCCCTCGCTCAAAGTCCGTCAACTGCACATACGGTTCACGTCCACGCTGTCGCGGCATGCTACCAGTGTTAAAGACTGCGATGGAGCTCCGTATGCCACGGCAAACTGGATGACACTGACGGCGGCGGTGCACAAATGCTGCGCAGCTAGCGCCATTCGACGGCCAACACCGCGGTTCCTGGTGTGTCCGCTGTGCCGTGCGTGTGATCATTGCTTGTACAGCCCTCTCGCAGTGTCCGGTGCAAGTATGGTGGGTCTGACATTCCGGTGTCAATGTGTTCTTTTTTCCATTTCCAGGAGTGTATAAACTTCGGTTTTAGGTTTCCATTTATAATCTACTAATATAGCTATTCCATTACTTGCTCTTTTGTCACTTCCTACATCGCTGCAGATCATTAGATGTCCATGTAAATTAGCAGTTCCTCTCAGCTTTCCTTTTTTTTAATTTTAGCAGTATTGATGTTCTTTGTATCACTGCTTTATATAGTTCTTTTTTAAATAAGTAGAGGTTTCTCACATTCCAAGTCACTATACTGTGCTTTTCCACTATTCCAAATCCTTCATCCTCTTCTTTCCTGAGCCGTCTTCTATTTAATGGATCCAGCTGGTTTCTTTGAAGATTATGAGTAAATTAAAGTTCCTGAGACGGGATGCCACTCCGTAGCCAGGCCAGACAAGTGATGAGACTTGCATTTGCGGGGAGGGAAAAGCACATCCAACACTTTCTCCCCCTGTTAACATGGTTCCATCGGTTTATTCGTGCAAGACGTTCAACCACTGCTCGTGTACCTGGCACATTCTTTCGCGATGGATGAGTGCATTTCCTGGTAGTGATATGCTGTCTAAATACGAGGTCTGTTAAAAGAGTATCCGATCTTTGGCCGTATAAAAACTGGCTTACCTTGAGCGTTGGACACCTAATCACCCTCAAAGCAGTTCCCTTGGGGCTCCACAGACTTCTCTCAGCGATGTCGCCATTGTTGGAAGCAGCCGGAAAATCTTCTTTCGGAAGGGAGTACATACAACTCGGCTGTCGTTGCTGTCATAATGTCCTTCCTCTCTTGTCTGAAATCGAGTTAATATCAATTGTAAGAGGTCCATGATTAAGGAATTTGTTGCTAGCGCACTTGAGCAGATGTAATTTCGATGGATTGCTCATGCGCTGCCTGCGATATGTAAGGTATAAGAGACTCTCAGACCAGAGAGCAGTGTTGTATGCAGCAGGAACTGTGTAGCAGTAGGAGTAGGTAGTAGCGAGCAGTCTGGTGTATGGAGTTGGCTGGGCCGGTCGTCGGGAGCGATGGCGGAGCCTAAGCGTTGTAGTATAAGGTAAAAGCAGCCTCGCGCATATGTAGTAATGTTATATGAAGTCCAATGTAAATGTTTTTTAAAAATCTATTAATAATAATCTTTCTCATAAAAAGTAACTTTTGACAATCATTCATTTCAATTTAAAGAATTTACTAATTTCTCCAATCCTTGGTCATCTTGATTATTGAAAATAAAGGTCAGTTGTTTCTTTTTATACATGACAAATCTATCGGCCAGCATTGCACTCGGCTGTGCCAGAAATTTTTTTTTATAGGAGCATATATATATATATATATATATATATATATATATATATATATATATATATATACTACTGGAAATTAAAATAAGAACACCGTGAATTCATTGTCCCAGGAAGGGGAAACTTTATTGACACATTCCTGGGGTCAGATACATCACATGATCACACTGACAGAACCACAGGCACATAGACACAGGCAACAGAGCATGCACAATGTCGGCACTAGTACAGTGTATATCCACCTTTCGCAGCAATGCAGGCTACTATTCTCCCATGCAGACGATCGTAGAGATGCTGGATGTAGTCCTGTGGAACGGCTTGACATGCCATTTCCACTTGGCGCCTCAGTTGGACCAGCGTTTGTGCTGGACGTGCAGACCGCGTGAGACGACGCTTCATCCAGTCCCAAACATTCTCAATGGGGGACAGATCCCGAGATCTTGCTGGCCAGGGTAGTTGACTTACACCTTCTAGAGCACGTTGGGTGGCACGGGATACATGCGGACGTGCATTGTCCTGTTGGAACAGCAAGTTCCCTTGCCGGTCTAGGAATGGTAGAACGATGGGTTCGATGACGGTTTGGATGTACCGTGCACTATTCAGTGTCCCCTCGACGATCACCAGAGGTGTACGGCCAGTGTAGGAGATCGCTCCCCACACCATGATGCCGGGTGTTGGCCCTGTGTGCCTCGGTCGTATGCAGTCCTGATTGTGGTGCTCACGTGCACGGCGCCAAACACGCATACGACCATCATTGGCACCAAGGCAGAAGCGACTCTCATCGCTGAAGACGACATGTCTCCATTCGTCCCTCCATTCACGCCTGTGGCGACACCACTGGAGGCGGGCTGCACGATGTTGGGGCGTGAGCGGAAGACGGCCTAACGGTGTGCGGGACCGTAGCCCAGCTTCATGGAGACGGTTGCGAATGGTCCTCGCCGATACCCCAGGAGCAACAGTGTCCCTAATTTGCTGGGAAGTGGCGGTGCGGTCCCCTACGGCACTGCGTAGGATCCTACGGTCTTGGCGTGCATCCGTGCGTCGCTGCGGTCCGGTCCCAGGTCGACGGGCACGTGCACCTTCCGCCGACCACTGGCGACAACATCGATGTACTGTGGAGACCTCACGCCCCACGTGTTGAGCAATTTGGCGGTACGTCCACCGGCCTCCCGCATGCCCACTATACGCCCTCGCTCAAAGTCCGTCAACTGCACATACGGTTCACGTCCACGCTGTCGCGGCATGCTACCAGTGTTAAAGACTGCGATGGAGCTCCGTATGCCACGGCAAACTGGCTGACACTGACGGCGGCGGTGCACAAATGCTGCGCAGCTAGCGCCATTCGACGGCCAACACCGCGGTTCCTGGTGTGTCCGCTGTGCCGTGCGTGTGATCATTGCTTGTACAGCCCTCTCGCAGTGTCCGGAGCAAGTATGGTGGGTCTGACACACCGGTGTCAATGTGTTCTTTTTCCATTTCCAGGAGTGTATATATATTATTGAGAGATTAGTCACATTCTATTATTGGTAGCTTACGGAATTTTCTGTTGGGAGGTTACACTAAATGTCAATGCTATAATTATATTTCTTACTGTTGGGAGGTTATTATACATATTAATTAATTTAAGTGTGACCTCCCCACAAAAAAATAATAAGTACAACATTCACACTCAGCGCAATCTCCCAACAGATAAATATAATTATATAGCCTAATTCACATTCAGTGTAACCTCCCCACAGAAAATTAATATGGGTCTGTGTGTTGTTCTTAGCGTAAGTTAGTTTAGATTAGTTTATGTAGTGTGTAAGTCTAGGGACCAATGACCTCAGCAGTTTGGTCTTTTAGGAATTCACACTGATTTGAACAGTTTAAGGAGTCACTTGAAACACAAGAATCTGGCTTTTCGTATATACGAACTTCATGGGAGGGGGCTGAGTAATTGCGTATGTAGATAGGAAGCGATCTTGTGCTGAAGATTTTTGTTGACAGGAGACACAATGATCTACAAGGTTTCATAGACTTCAATTAAGAGAGCGTTCTTAGGGGTAGAGTCCTTAGTGCCCAAGTACTGTCAAATACGTTCAATCTAAAATCTGTCTCTTCAGGACACCATTTCCTCCAGTGTGGAACTCCACACTACCGTAGTCAATCCTAGATCGATTTAACGTGAACAAAATGGATGGAATGAGGGCCTCACCAAACGTGGGAGATTGATCGGATAGTAATTCATGTTTTGTCTCAATCATTTACTGTACGATTAATGTGAGGGACCCGTGATAACCGTCAATTAAATACGCCACCTAAGAATAGATCCCGCGATGATACTGGGTAACTTACAAAGTCTAGGACCACTCTGTCAGGAATTCGTGGATAGTATAACACGCTAACTGCAACGAGATGTGACTTATCAGCCGAAACTTCCATGGCGTGTGCTCGGATATGGACAAGACAGAAAATAGTGCGATTTCAAATACCTTACTAAAGCATTTTAGCAGAGTGAGTATAGCTTTTTCTATGTCCATGGTTTATATGTTGTTGTTGTTGTGGTCTTCAGACCTGAGACTGGTTTGATGCACCTCTCCATGCTACTCTATCCTGTGCAAGCTTCTTCATCTCCCAGTATCTACTGCAACCTACATCCTTCTGAATCTGCTTAGTGTATTCATCTCTTGGTCTCCCTCTACGATTTTTACCCTCCACACTGCCCTCCAATACTAAATTGGTGATCCCTTGGTGCCTCAGAACATGTCCTACCAACCGATCCCTTCTTCTGGTCAAGTTGTGCCACAAACTTCTCTTCTCCCCAATCCTTTTTATTACTTCCTCATTAGTTATGTGATCTACCCATCTAATCTTCAGCATTCTTCTGTAGCACCACATTTCGAATGCTTCTATTCTCTTCTTGTGCAAACTATTTATCGCCCATGTTTCACTTCCATACATGGCTACACTCCATACAAATACTTTCAGAAATTACTTCCTGACACTTAAATCTATACTCGATGTTAACAAATTTCTCTTCTTCAGAACGCTTTCCTTTCCATTGCCAGTCTACATTTTATATCCTCTCTACTTCTTTACTACTTTGTCACATTTCCTAATCTAATTCCCTCAGCAGCACCCGACTTAATTGGACTACATTCCATTATCCTCGTTTTGCTTTTGTTGATGTTCATCTTATATCCTCCTTCCAAGACACTATCCATTCCATTCAACTGCTCTTCCAAGTCCTTTGCTGTCTCTGACAGAATTACGATGTCATCTTCTCAATGGATTTTAATACCTACCCCGAATTTTTCTTTTGTTTCCTTTACTGCTTGCTCAATATACAGACTGAATAACATCTGGGAGAGGCTACAAACCTGTCTTACTCCCTTCCCAACAACTGCTTCCCTTTCATGTCCCTCGACTCTTATAACTGCCATCTGGTTTCTGTACAAATTGTAAATAGCCTTTCGCTCCCTGTATTTTACCCCTGCCACCTTTAGAATTTGAAAGAGAGTATTCCAGTCAACATTGTCAAAAGCTTTCTCTAAGTCTACAAATGCTAGAAACGTAGGTTTGCCTTTCCTTAATCTTTCTTCTAAGATAAGTCGTAAGGTCAGTATTGCCTCACGTGTTCCAACATTTCTACGGAATCCAAACTGATCTTCCCCGAGTTCGGCTTCTACTAGTTTTTCCATTCATCTGTAAAGAATTCGTGCTATTATTTTGCAGTTGTGGCTTATTAAACTGATTTTTCGGTAATTTTCACATATGTCAACACCTGCTTTCTTTGGGATTGGAATTATTATATTCTTCTTGAAGTCTGCGGCTATTTCACCTGTTTCATACATCTTTTTCACCAGATGGTAGAGTTTTGACAAGACTGGTTCTCCCAAGGCCGTCAGTAGTTCCAATGGAATGTTGTCTACTCCGGGGGCCTTGTTTCGACTCAGGTCTTTCAGTGGTCTGTCAAACTCTTCAGGCCGTATCGTATCTCCCATTTCATTTTCATCCACATCCTCTTCCATTTCCATAATATTGTCCTCAAGTACATCGCCCTTGTATAGACCCTCTATATACTCCTTCCACCGTTCTGCTTTACCTTCTTATCTTAGAACTGGGTTTCCATCGGAGCTCTTGATGTTCATACAAGTGGTTCTCTTATCTCCAAAGGTCTCTCTAATTTTCCTGTAGGCAGTATCTATCTTACCCATAGTGAGATAAGCCTCTACATCCTTACATTTGTCCTCCCTGCTTAGCCATTTTGCACTTCCTGTCGATCTCATTTTTGAGATGTTTGTATTCCTTTTTGCCTGCTTCATTTACTTCATTTTTATGTTTTCTCCTTTCATCAATTAAATTCAATATTTCTTCTGTTACCCAAGGATTTCTACTAGCCCTCATCTTTTTTACCTACTTGATTATCTGCTGGCTTCACTAATTCATCCGTCAAAGCTACCCATTCTTCTTCTACTGTATTTGTTTCCCCCATTCCTGTCAATTGTTCCCTTATGCTCTCCCTGCAACTCTGTACAACCTCAGGTTCTTTCAGTTTATCCAGGTCCCATCTCCTTAAGTTCCCTCCTTTTTGCAGTTTCTTCAGTTTTAATCTACAGGTCATAACCAATAGATTGTGGTCAGAGTCCACATCTGCCCTTGGAAATGTCTTAAAATTTAAAACCTGGTTCCTAAATCTGGTTCCTAATCTTTCTGATACCTTTTAGTATCTCCAGGGTTCTTCCATGTATACAACCTTCTTTCATGATTCTTAAACCAAGTATTAGCTATGATTAAGTTGTGCTCTGTGCAAAATTCTACCAGGCGGCTTCCTCTTTCATTTCTTAGCCCCAATCCATATTCACCTACTACGTTTCCTTCTCTCCCTTTTCCTACCGCCGAATTCCAGTCACCCATGACTGTTAAATTTTCATCACCCTTCACTATCTGAATAATTTCTTTTATTCCATCATACATTTCTTCAATTTCTTCGTCATCTGCAGAGGTAGTTGGCATATAATCTTGTACTACTGTAGTAGGTGTGGGCTTTGTATCTATCTTGGCCACAATAATGCGTTCACTATGATGTTTGTAGTAGCTTACCCGCATTCCTATTTTCCTATTCATTATTAAACCTACTTCAGCATTACCCCTATTTGATTTTGTGTTTATAACCCTGTAGTCACCTGAACAGAAGTTTTGTTCCTTCTGCCACCGAACTTCACTAATTCCCACTATATATAGCGTATGGTAAACGACTGAGAATTGCCACTGGCAGGAGGCCAATTGGAACAATGACTGGGCCCATTTTTCACTGCAACTTGATGAAAATCTTTCTTTCCGAAATCATACATCCCTGTCCAGAAACGATTTTCCCGGCGCACTTAGAGCTCTTAGTTTGTGGAGCAAAATATATATTTTTACTTTGTCACATGTCATATTTATATTGAGGCTCGTTGCTTTGGTCTTTCCTTTCTTCGAAAATGTTGACGTCTGTTGACGAAAGAGTGATATTGTAAATTTTGCCTTTTCCCCTCCTAAACCCAAACGGGAAAGAAGCTAACAGAGTGCGTCACTCTATCCATCACTCTAGTCGTTGTTTCACGGATCGTTCCAGGGTTTTCCCATTAAAAGAGGAGAGCCCAGTGGGTCTATTATACTACTGGGGAAGTTACGTGTGTGCTCCAATTTCGACGTGGTCTACAGAATCGTGAAAAGAGTTGTACCGTAGGGCACTGGACGGCATGTTGCGTATCATGGGGTTAGTGCATATTATCTGTGCTTGGTGTCCTGCATATGGCCAAGTGGACAGCCTTCTTGATTTCTACTACACTAAACGGAGAAACTGAGCTGTAATCAAGGTGGAGGTGAGATGGTGGATCTGTGACTGATCGAGGACGTATTGAAGGAGAAGTGGTTCGATCACCGAATATTTTTAACTAAGGAGCTCTCGTTGTAGGTGACTGACCAGGTTGTTTGTTCCTAAATTTATTGAATTATTAGACACCATTGTTGTATGGAGGTAAACAGTAATTAATTCACTTTCCAGTTGTAATATAAAAGAACCACAGAACCTAGAGGGCGTTTGATACACAGGGTGTTACAAAAAGGGTACGGCCATACTTTCAGGAAACATTCCTCACACACAAATAAAGAAAAGATGGTACGTGGACATGTGTCCGGAAACGCTTGATTTCCATGTTAGGGCTCATTTTAGTTTCGTCAGTATGTACTGTACTTCCTCGATTCACCGCCAGTTAGCCCAATTGAAGGAAGGTATTGTTAACTTCGGTGCTTGTATTGACATGCGACTCATTGCTCTACGTACTAGCATCAAGCACATCAGTAAGTAGCGTCAACAGGTCAGAGTTCATCAGTAACGTGGTTTTGCAGTCAGTGCAATGTTTACAAATGCGGAGTTGGCAGATGCCCATTTAATGTATGGATCAGCACGGGGCAATTGCCGTGGCGCGGTACGTTTGTATCGAGACAGATTTTCAGAACGAAGGTGTCCCGATAGGAAGACGTTCGAAGCAATTGGTCGGCATCTTAAGGAGCACGGAACATTCCAGCCTATGACTCGAGACTGGGGAAGACCTAGCACGACGAGGACACCTGCAATGGACGAGGCAATTCTTCGTGCAGTTGACGATAACCCTAATGTCAGCGTCATGGAAGTTGCTGTTGTACAAGGTAACGTTGACTACGTCACTGTATGGAGAGTGCTACGGGAGAACCACTTGTTTCCGTACCACGTACAGCGTGCGCAGGCACTATCAGCAGCTGATTGGCCTCCACGGGTACAGTTCTGCGAATGGTTCATCCAACAATGTGTCAATCCTCATTTCAGTGCAAATGTTCTCTTTACGGATGAGAGTTCATTCCAACGTGATCAAATTGTAAATTTTCACAATCAACATGTGTGGGCTGACGAGAATTCGCACGCAATTGTTCAATCACGTCATCAGTACAGATTTTATGTGAACGTTTGCGCAGGCATTGTTGGTGATGTCTTGATTGAGCCCCATGTTCTTCCACCTACGCTCACTGGAGCACGTTATGATTTCATACG
This sequence comes from Schistocerca gregaria, assembly GCF_023897955.1. Taxonomy (NCBI): domain Eukaryota; kingdom Metazoa; phylum Arthropoda; class Insecta; order Orthoptera; family Acrididae; genus Schistocerca; species Schistocerca gregaria. The sequence continues at coordinate 437,544,328 of NC_064925.1, read as the reverse complement.
GGATACTCTACCTGTGCTGCTAGAACATGTGCCTTTACAAGTACGACACAACGTGTGGTTCGTGCACGATGGAGGTCCTGCACATTTCAGTCGAAGTGTTCGTACGCTTCCCAACAACAGTTTCGGTGACCGATGGATTGGTAGAGGCGGACCAATTCCATGGCCTTCACGCTCTCCTGACCTCAACCCTCTTGACTTTCATTTAATGGGGCATTTGAAAGCTCTTGTCTACGTAACCCCGGTACCAAATGTAGATACCCTTCGTGCTCGTATTGTGGACGGCTGTGATACGATACGCCATTCTCCAGGGCTGCATCAGCGCACCAGGGATTCCATGCGACGGAGGGTGGATGCATGTATCCTCGCTAACGGAGGACATTTTGAACATTTCCTGTAACAAAGTGTTTGAAGTCACGCTGGTACGTTGTGTTTCTGTGTGTTTCCATTCCATGATTAATGTGATTTGAAGAGGAGTAATAAAATGAACTCTAACATGGAAAGTAAGCGTTTCCGGACACATGTCGACATAAAATATTTTCTTTCTTTGTGTGTGAGGAATGTTTCCTGAATGTTTGGTCGTACTTTTTGTAACACCCTGTATACTATCGCCCATGGCAACGGCGTCCCTGCCACAAAAGATAGCGGTCTCTACTCTATCCACAAATGATGTGAAAAATGAATAGGACAACAGTTACCTGAGTTTTAATAATTGGAAATTTCTGGAGGTTTAATTAATTATATTTACTATTTATTATGTTTTATATTACACTGGAACAAACTTTAAAATTTGCCATTTGTTGCTTAAGCAAGTAACTACTGTTGGTCACCGTGTAGGGCGTTACCGTCAGCCTACGTGTTGTTGGCCGTTATTTCAGCTCATGCAGAGAGCCAACCATGCATAGTTTCTAACCCTGCACAGGCAGGGTGACGACTCCAGTGAGTGACCAAAGGGGTATTAAAATCTGTTTCTTTATGTAACTTCGATTAATTGCCTGTAGATTACGTACATGATTACTTACTAATATTATAACTTTACAGTGAAAATTGCCCTGAAGATGACCCCATCGCTTGTTGAAACCGGTTGGCGGCAAAAGAAGTAATGCGATTTTGACTGTCATTTTGAGTAATTGATTATAAATTTATTGATTTTGTGCCACATTAGTTTACAAAGTAAATAAAGATCAAAAGTTTATCTAACTTAGCGTCTTTTCTAGATTCAGGACTTTCTTAACCTGTGCGTATATTCTCATGTTCAGAAAATTATCGAGAGTTCGTTATTGCGATAATCACGTCGTGAGGTCTTGTAGGTTTCCACCAAACAGAACGCCCGACGACAATAACTTCTTTCTTCCGATGAATGGAAGCACACGCTGCCTCTTTAACGGCATCACGTAGCCTCTTGTAGGCTGTCTGCGGCTGTAATGAGCAGCTGGTGCACAGGATCGATTCTTCTAGTTTCTAAAGTGACCAGGGCGCTTCTTCAGTGTTCTACGCGTGGAGGAAAAAACAAAAAATACACTAGTGACCATTAAAATTGATACACCACGAAGATGACGTGCTACAAACGCGAAATTTAACCGACAGCAACAAGATGCTGTGATATGCAAATGATTAGGTTTTCAGAGCATTCACACAAGGTTGGCGCCGGTGGCGACATCTACAACGTGCTGACATGAGGAAAGTTTCCAAACGATTTCTCATACATAAACAACAGTTGACCGGCGTTGCCTGGTGAAACTTGTTTTGATGCCTCGTGTAAGAAGGAGAAATGCGTGCCATCACGTTTCCTACAAGGTCGGATTGTAGCCTATCGCGATTGCAGTTTATCGTATAGCGACATTGCTGGTCGCATTGGTCGAGATCCAATGACTGTTAGCAGAATATGGAAACGGTGGGTTCAGGAGGGTAATACGGAACGCCGTGCTGGATCCCAACGGCCTCATATCACTAGCGGTCAAGATGACAGTCATCTTATCCGCATGGCTGTAAAGGATCGTGCAACCACGTCTCGATACCTGAGTGAACAGATTGGGACGTTTGCAAGACAACAACCATCTGCAAGAACTGTTCGACGAAGTTTTCAGCAGCATGGACTATCAGCTCGGAGACCATGACTGCCGTTACCCTTGACGCTGCATCACAGACAGGAACGCAGTGATGGTGTACTCAACGACGAACCTGGGTGCACGAATGGCAAAACGTCATTTTTTCGTATGAATTCAGGTTCTATTTACACCACCATCGCAGTGAACGCACATTGGAGGCGTGTATTCATCATCGCCGTACTGGTGTATCACCCTGCGTGATGGCATGGGGTGCCATTGGTTGCAAGTCACTGTTACCTCTTGTTCGCACTGACGGCACTTTGAACAGTGAACGTTACATTTCAGATGTGTTACAACCAGTGGCTCTACCCTTCATTCGATTCCTGCGAAACACTACATTTCAGCAGGATAATGCCCGACAACATGTTGCAGGTCCTGTACGGGCCTTTCTGGATACAGAAAATGTTCGAATGTTGCCCTTGCCAGCACATTCTCCATATCTCTCACCAATTGAAAAAGTCTGGTCAATGGTGGCCGAGCAACTGGTTTGTCACAATACGCCAGTCACTACTCTTGATGAACCGTGGTATCGTGTTGAAGCTACACGGGCAGCTGTACCTGTACACGCCATGCAAGCTCTGTTTGACTGAATGCCCAGCATTATCAAGGCCGTTATTACGGCCAGAGGTGGTTGTTCTGTGTACTGATTTCTCAGTATCTTTGCACCCAAATTGCGTGAAAATGTAATTACATGTCAGTTCTAGTATAATACACTCCTGGAAATTGAAATAAGAACACCGTGAATTCATTGTCCCAGGAAGGGGAAACTTTATTGACACATTCCTGGGGTCAGATACATCACATGATCACACTGACAGAACCACAGGCACATAGACACAGGCAACAGAGCATGCACAATATCAGCACTAGTACAGCGTATATCCACCTTTTGCAGCAATGCAGGCTGCTATTCTCCCATGGAAACGATCGTAGAGATGCTGGATGTAGTCCTGTGGAACGGCTTGCCATGCCATTTCCACCTGGCGCTTCAGTTGGACCAGCGTTCGTGCAGGACGTGCACACCGCGTGAGACGACGCTTCATCCAGTCCCAAACATGCTCAATGGGGGACAGATCCGGAGATCTTGCTGGCCAGGGTAGTTGACTTACACCTTCTAGAGCACGTTGGGTGGCACGGGATACATGCGGACGTGCATTGTCCTGTTGGAACAGCAAGTTCCCTTGCCGGTCTAGGAATGGTAGAACGATGGGTTCGATGACGGTTTGGATGTACCGTGCACTATTCAGTGTCCCCTCGACGATCACCAGAGGTGTACGGCCAGTGTAGGAGATCGTTCCCCACACCATGATGCCGGGTGTTGGCCCTGTGTGCCTCGGTCGTATGCAGTCCTGATTGTGGCGCTCACCTGCACGGCGCCAAACACGCATACGACCATCATTGGCACCAAGGCACAAGCGACTCTCATCACTGAAGACGACACGTCTCCATTCGTCCCTCCGTTCACGCCTGTCGCGACACCACTGGAGGTGGGCTGCACGATGTTGGGGCGTGAGCGGAAGACGGCCTAACGGTGTGCGGGACCGTAGCCCAGCTTGATGGAGACGGTTGCGAATGGTCCTCGCCGATACCCCAGGAGCAACAGTGTCCCTAATTTTCTGGGAAGTGGCGGTGCGGTCCCCTACGGCACTGCGTAGGATCCTACGGTCTTGGCGTGCACCCGTGCGTCGCTGCGGTCCGGTCCCAGGTCGACGGGCACGTGCACCTTCCGCCGACCACTGGCGACAACATCGATGTACTGTGGAGACCTCTCGCCCTACGTGTTGAGCAATTCGGCGGTACGTCCACCCGGCCTCCCGCATGCCCTCTATACGCCCTCGCTCAAAGTCCGTCAACTGCACATACGGTTCACGTCCAAGCTGTCGCGGCATGCTGCCAGGGTTAAAGACTGCGATGGAGCTCCGTATGCCACGGCAAACTGGCTGACACTGACGGCGGCGGTGCACAAATGCTGCGCAGCTAGCGCCATTCGACGGCCAACAGCGCGGTTCCTGGTGTGTCCGCTGTGCCGTGCGTGTGATCATTGCTTGTACAGCCCTCTCGCAGTGTCCGGAGCAAGTATGGTGGGTCTGACACACCGGTGTCAATGTGTTCTTTTTTCCATTTCCAGGAGTGTATATTTGTCCAATGAATACCCGTTTATCATCTGCATTTCTTTTTAGTGTAGCAATTTTAATGGCCAGTAGTGCAAAACACGCGAATGAAACTCATATGAGCTGAAATGGTTAACTCAACTGGCTAGTGATAAAACACTGAGTCCGCTTTGAAGCACTATTTGTCGAAAAAGTGAATCAGCAGAGCAATGTCTGATGCCAAAAGCTGATCTGTTTTGATAATTTGCCGAGAGCATGTTAGGCAATCCACTATTTGGAATAATTAGGCTATTGTCATCCATGGCCTATAAGGAAAGCTACTCCATTCGAGTTCCAAACTATACATCCCGAAGCCTGATGATGAGCAGGATACTGCTGCAGGTTGGAGAAATTGCTTTGGCGTGTGGGTGTCCGACTGCAGTACACCTTGGCGGTGGTACATTAATTATTTTGTGGAACCAACTTGTTCTGTTTGGAAGCTACTGTCGATAACGAGACGTAAGCTGTTTAATGGAGTTGTCTGAAGTACTGCTTTGCACTCCGTAGCGGGAAGGTTTGTAAACCGTGGTGATATAGAGTTCATTAGTAGGCGTAATCGCTCTTGCTTGAGTATCTATAGAAGGTACATTTACGAGTACTCTCTGGAAAGCAATCACAACTTTATTAAGATAGCGACGCCAGCTTTGCGGTCTCGTTGATCCTGTCGTTCCAGCTCGTAACCTCGGAGGTGAATGTTAACACTGGATTTGAGCCAAGTTTCACTCAAAGCAACTGAGGAAGAACTGTTCTAGGGATGTTTTCTCCGAAAACCTTCTCGATTAGCTACAACAGAACGAAAGTTCCACTGGAAAACAAAAACAGACATCGCTGTTGTTTAGAAAATTGTCTCCTATTTCGTTATTTTTAATCTTCCCTGTTTAGAATCACTAATCTAGCGACTCCTGTGAATCACTCTAACAACAAATGTCAAGATACCTTATGTTTCCTAGGATATGTTTGACATCTGACTGTTCGACCAGTTCTCCCGCTTTTGTTTATTCGATGGTCCTGTAATGGCATGGATAAGATTCTCAATAACCGAACTGTTGGCGTGATTCGGTGCATTTTTGGTACATGTGATGACGTTTCCCCCTGATAAACCAAATGTGGCTTATGGAAGTGATGATACCAGCGATCAGTATGTGTTTCCTGTTGACCAGGGAACATGGCCAGAGGTACATGAGTCGGAGTGATGATGGTCATAAGAAATGGATACGTTTTTGCCTGTTTATACATTTTTATCTTATTTTCAGGTAAGCAAACGAAGCAAACGGAACAAAATGCAAATGTTATAGTTTTTAGGCCTAAATCAGATAAACGATCATGAAATTTGTCTGGCATTTTACACAAATAAGTTCGACCCACAGAAGTAGACACATACTTTCGAAACATCTCTGAATAAAATGAAAAAATTATGTTTTGTATAAGACGGAGTTTTAAAAAATACGAATTTAATTATTTAACGTTTAGCAGTGGTGTGGTTTTTCTGATCCTCCCATGCCTGGTGTCAATAACAGGCGTTCGTCTCGGTGGCGGATTCTGCTGCGCGATTTCGGTTGTGGGTGGCTGGAGACGACATAGATTCGACTCTAGCGCAAGAGCGGTCTAACGCACACACTCTCGCTTCTGTGCAGCGAGAGGTTGTTGATCGTAATATTTCCTGTCCGCTTGACAGAATATGCAACACAAGTCTTTCAGTGTCGTAAATTAACAATTACTGCATTTTACGAAGTTGTGGAAGTGTATGACTGAATTGAAAGCAACTGAAGCACTGAATGTGAGGGGGAACATATGTTTCCACTCGACATCGGACTTCACATAAATAGACATTTTCTGGGAGAGTATGTGATCTTAACTTTAGCTTGCAGACTAGAAGTTCGGCAAATCTGTTCTGGCCCATTAATTTTAACGTTGTTTGTTTACCACCTAAGATTTAACATTTCTTTTCACAGACTATTTCCTACTTGATTTCATAATCTATTAGTGAGAGTCGACCCTCTTAATGACACTTTGCCTTTTATTAATGAAAGGAGGCAGTAAGCCTCCTAAGATTTTCAGAGGAAAGCTGTAGATCAACTAAACTATTTCCTACAGACCCCACCTGACTCTACTTCTTCCTGTATTGCTTCACAAGAACAGTTTCACGGTGCAGCATCTTGCCGAGAGCCAGAGGATTAAGTCTATCAATGTCAGAATACCAGCTTTTACAAATACATAGCCATACGCTTGATTTACCACTGCATCTTTATTCCCCTTGCTCAAGTTCTTATTTCACTTCGGAACATTTATCTCAGAAATATGCGTGGGAGGGGAGAAGGGAGGGGAGGGGAGGGGAGAGCAGGAGAATGAAGAGAAGCGGGCGGAGAGAGCAAGAACCAATTTCAGCGGCCCCTATAACAATTTGCTGAGTTGCTGGTTCACTGCTTGCAGTCTCTAGTTGTGGATATGAAATGATATGACCATCTTGGTACATCTTGTATACATGGAAGAACCATGGAGATACTAAAAGGTATCAGATAGATTATATAATGGTAAGACAGATTTAGGAACCAGGTTATAAATTGTAAGACATTTCCAGGGGCAGATGTGGACTATGGCCACAATCTATAGGTTGTGAACTGTAGATTAAAACTGAAGAAACTGCAAAAAAGGTGGGAATTTAAGGAGATGGGACCTGGACAAACTGAAAGAATCAAGAGGTTGTACAGAGTTTCAGGGAGAGCATAAGGGAATAATTGACAGGAATGGGGGAAAGAAATACAGTAGAAAAAGAATGGCTAGCTTTGAGGGATGAAATAGTAAAGGCAGCAGAGGATCAAATAGGTAAAAAGACAAGGGCTAGAAGCAATCCTTGGGTAACAGAAGAAATATTGAATTTAATTGATGAAAGGAGGCAATACAAAAAAGCACTAAATGAAGCAGGCAAAAAGGAATACAAACGTCTCAAAAATGAGATCGACAGGAAGTGCAAAACAAGTGGGAATGGCTAAAGGACAAATGTAAGGATGCAGAAGTATATATCACTAGGGGTAACGTAGAAGACGCCTACAGAGAAACTGGAGAGACCTTTGGAGAAAAGAGAACCACCCACATGTATATTAAGAGCTCAGATGGTAAACCAGTTCTAAGCAAAGAAGGGAAAGCAGAAAGGTGGAAGGAGTATATAGAGGGTCTATACAAGGGCGATGTACTTGAGGACAATATTATGGAAATGGAAGAGGATGTAGATGAAGATGAAATGTGAGATATGATACTGCGTGAAGAGTTTGACAGAGTACTGAAAGACATGAGTCGAAACAAGGCTCCCGGAGTAGACAACATTCCATTAGACCTACTGACAGCCTTGGGAGAGCCATTCCTGACAAAACTCTACCATCTGGTGAGCAAGATGTACGAGACAGGCTAAATTCCCTCAGACTTCAAGAAGAATATAATAATTCCATACCAAAGAAAGCACGTGTTGACAGATGTGAAAATTACCGAACTATCAGTTTAACAAGTCACAGTTGCAAAATACTTTACAGACGAATGGAGCAACTGGTAGAAGCCGGCCTCGTGGAGGATCAGTTTGGATTCCGTAGAAATGTTGGAACACGTGAGGCAATACTAAGCCTACGACGTATCTTAGAAGAAAGATTAAGGATATGCAAACCTACTTTTCTGTAGACATGGATAAAGCTTTTGACAATGTTGACTGGAATACTCTCTTTCAAATTCTGAAGGTGGCAGGGGTAAAATACAGGGAGCGAAAGGCTATTTAGAATTTGTACAGAAAGCAGATGGCAGTCATAAGAGTCGAGGGGCATGAATGGAAAGCAGTGGTTGGTAAAGGAATGAGACAGGGTTGTAGCCTCTCCCCGATGTTATTCAATCTGTATATTGAGCAATCAGTAAAGGAAACAAAAGAAAAATTCGGAGTAGATATTAAAATCATGGAGAAGAAGTAAAACTTTGAGGTTCGCCGATGACATTGTAATTCTGTCAGAGACAGCAAAGGACCTGGAAGAGCAGTTGAACGGAATGGACAGTGACTTGAAAGGAGGATATAAGATGAACATCAACAAAAGCAAAACGAGGATAATGGAATGTAGTCAAATTAAATCGGGTGATGAGACACTTAAAGTAGTAAAGGAGTTTTGCTATTTAGGAAGTAAAATAACTGATGATGGTCGAAGTAGAGAGGATATAAAATGTAGACTGGCAATGGCAAGGAAAGCGTTTCTGAAGAAGGGAAATTTGTTAACATCGAATATAGATTTATGTATCAGAAAGTCGTTTCTGAAAGTATTTGTATGGAGTGTAGCCATGTATGGAAGTGAAACATGGACGATAACTAGTTTGGACAAGAAGAGAATAGAAGCTTTCGAAATGTGGTGTTACAGAAGAATGCTCAAGATTAGATGGGTAGATCACATAACTAATGAGGAAGTATTGAATAGGATTGGGGAGAAGAGAAGTTTGTGGCAAAACTTGACAAGAAGAAGGGATCGGTTGGTAGGACATGTTCTGAGGCACCAAGGGATCACCAATTTAGTATTGGAGGGCAGTGTGGAGGGTAAAAATCGTAGAGGGAGACCAAGACACTAAGCAGATTCAGAAGTAGGTACTGGGAGATGAAGAACCTTGCACAGGACACAGTAGCATGGAGAGCTGCATCAAACCAGTGTCAGAACTGAAGACAACAACAACAACACATCGTGATGTTGTGATTGGTCTGCTGATGGATAACAGGAACACAAAGCTGTCCCTAGCGTGCTATCTGAGTCAGGTGATTGGCCTAAGTCCATCTCTATGTCGTTTCTAGGCTTACCCTGTCAGAGTTGTGCATTGCCTGCCAAGAAAGGAAAGCATCTCGAAGGAAACGAAATGAAACTTGATGGGTGAGAGGGTGTATGACGTTATTTTAGTGATTACAATATCGATTCGAATTTAGAATCAACTGGCAGTGTAAGCCCACTTGTCAATGGTACCCACTCTGGTCTTGATGAGTGAAGGGGAAAAGAAGCTGAAGATTGGAATTGAAGGTTGTGTTGGGAAAGGCCCAATTTGTGTAGTCGGAGCAGCAATGTTACTCATAGTCCTGCCATGGTGTAATGGGATAACGCTACCACTTGGAAAGTTTGACAAGTTTGCTGCTGGAATCCTTAGCTCCGTCCTCCCTAATGCCCTCACTGATGACGCAAGACATACCCCACCCTTCTACTACTTCGTCCACCTTTGAGTTGAACACAGTTACGTCCGCATCGCAGTACCACCGACAAAACAGGCTTCGGCGCGGGATATATATCGCGTCCTACAGCAGAGGCGCCCACCAAACATCGTGGAGGCCACAACCTCTCAAGTTACTTGTAAGGTGGTGTGGCGGATGATACACTGGGTTATATTGGATACAGACGTCCCACTCACGTGATAGATCACAGTCCACGGTAAACAGATCACCCGATCGCACCTCCACAGGATAAATATGGTGGACTCACCTCTATGAGTAGACTGCGGAATACCAGACACGTACGAGCACCGTCTCACATGTGGCGCAGCAGAAGACCTATGGCACTCGGTGCGACAAATTATTCGTATTTTCTGCGGCTGACTCCGGAACACATCACACCTCCGCTTCTACTATTTCCAGATGAACAGTATTTGCCACGCATCGAAACCAAAGCAGTCACATGGGTCCTTGGGCATGCGGTACACTACTTATTTCACGGTGGACCTAAAGATGTATTGGACTTCTGGAACTAGCTGTAAGAACGTCATTGCAAGATTGTACGGAACCCAAAACATGGACAATATTTTTGTAATTTCTTAGGGAGTGCCTTACGCGACCCTCCACCCAGCTGGATCGTCAGCAGGTAGGAGAAGACACCCTTTGACTGAGCTGAAAAGAACATGTCCGACTATCGGTGGAATAACATACGACATGCCTGAAGACGTACCTGGATGATAAAGCGTCAGGAGGGTAGCGACACGCCCTTCTGTATCGTGTACGAAACAATTTTCGTTTCCTCATATACAGGGTGAGTGACTAACTGTTGGCACCAAGAATAACTCCGAAAGTATGAGGAGATGAAAAGTTTGTGGGCGACTGTAATGCATGGGACAACAGGGGCCATAATATGACGTTGGTTTTTTGTTCCTAGGTGCGGTCGCTTCAGAGATATGGTCAAATTTGATTTTTAAATGGAATGTTATAGTTCGATATTTATTTTCTGATAGCGGCTATCGAGACGAGTCCAGTGATGTTAATAGTAACGTATTTGAAGGTATCGACGGTAACAAAGGTGGCATGAACGTCCATTTACACGAGGTATTCAAAGTGATGACCATTGGTATCAATGCAGTGCTGCAATATTCTTATCATGAATTGAGGGGTACTCCTTACCACATCGGCATTTATCGAAGCACATGCTCTGACAATTCTCTCTCGCTTATCTTCAGGTTTAGTTGGAACGTCTTTATAAACATCTTTTACGAATCCCTACAAGAAAAAAATCCATAGGCGTCATGTCTAGCGAACGAGCCGGCTGCGACACATCACCTCCGCGCCCAATCTAACGATTTGGGAATTACCTCTGCAGCTCATTTCTAGCCATGAGCGAAAAATGTACCGGACATCCTTTGGTTGATACTACATTCTGTTCCTTGTTCCTAAATGTGTTTCTTCTAATAAGAGGCCTAATGTTTCTTGCAGGAATGTGGTTACTTCCTACCATTAAGATTTCCTTCGATGAAATAGGGGCCTACAATTTTGTCCTCCAGAATCCCACACCATAAATTCACCGACCACCGTTTTTGGTGTGCAGCTTGCCACAGCCAATATGGATTTTAAGTTGCTCAATAATGCATGTTAAGCAGATTAACATTTCCGTAGTTCGTGAATGTAGCCTCGTCACAAAATAAAATCAAATTAATAAATGTGTCATCTCTCTGAAACAGATGTTGAGCCCATCGGCAGAATTCAGTGCGACGCATAAAATCCTACCAGTTAATTCTTGGTAGAGATTGTGTAAGTAGGCTCTTTAGGTTTTTTTATATTGGTAACGCCACGTAGCGTTCTGTATGAAAATCACTGGCTGTGCTGTGCGCAGTCTGTGGCTGGTTGGCATTGTTGTAATACTCGCCATTGTAGTGTTGGGCAGCGTTAACAGCGCGTAGCGTTGAGCAGTTGGAGGTGAGCCGCCAGAAGTGGTGGATGTGGAGAGAGAGATGGCGGAGTTTCGAAATTTGTAAGATTGGATGTCATGAACTGTTATATATAATATGACTTTTGAACAATATTAAGGTAAATACATTGTTTGTTCTCTATCAAAATCTTTCTTTTGCTAACTGTGCCTATCAGTAGTTAGTGCGTTCAGTAGTTAGTGCCTTCAGTAGTTAGTGCCTTCAGTAGTTAGTGCCTTCAGTAGTTAGTGCCTTCAGTAGTTAGAATATTTTATTTAGCCGGTAGTAGTGGCGCTCGCTGTATTGCAGTATTTCGATGGTTCAAATGGCTCTGAGCACTATGGGAATTAACATCTTAGGTCATCAGTCCCGTAGAACTTAGAACTACTTAAACCTAACTAACCTAAGGACATCACACACATCCATGCCCGAGGCAGGATTCGAACCTGCGACCGTAGCAGTCCCGCGGTTCCGGACTGCAGCGCTAGAACCGCACGACCACCGCGGCCGGCTGCAGTAGTTCGAGTAACGAAGATTTTTGTGAGGTAAGCGATATGTGAACCGTATAGGTTAATGTTAGTCAGGGGCATTCTTTTGTAGGGATTTTTGAAAGATTGCGTTGCGCTAAAAAATATTGTGTGCGAGTTTAAGCACAACCATGTATAATTTTTCTAAGGGGACGTTTCAACTGATATGGTAAGGATGATATTTATGGCGATGCAGAACACAAACAACACTACTCTGGCTCATGCCAGATTCCCTTCCGACCTGACGCGAACTAACACAAAGATCTCGTACCATAGTGGCGAGAGTACCAATTTCGGTTTCCTCGTTAGTATCTTTTCTTTGCCGTATATGCTTCAGATGCGTTAAAGATCCAAATGTTCTCAATTTATCATACTCATATTGAAATGTGCGATATGTCGGATATATTTCTGATGCGTTAAAGATCCATATGTTGTCAATTTATCATACACGTATTGAAATGTACGACGTGTAGGGTGAGTACTTCGAGGATTTCTTTCTGCGTATAAGTCTCTAGCTCTCACTGAACTTCGTTGGCATTATCCGTATATGAGAGGCATATCGACTCGTTCTTCCAAGAAATACATCATTCACATTCACTTGATTCGACTAGTCTTACCGTTCCTATCAGTGTTGCATTGGGAAACCGTCGAATGGTGTTTACATGTCAACGGCAGGTTAGATGGATACGCTGTATTCGGCGAATATTTACTATTTGCACGATATAAGAGAGAGAATTGTCAGAGCACGTGCTTCCATAAGTGCCGTAGTGATACGAAATACCAATCAATCAGTGATAAGAAGATTGCAACACTGCTTCGATACTAATGGTCATCACTTCCAACACCTTCTGTAAATGGGCGTTCATGTCACCTTTATGACCTTCGTTGACCTTCAAAGACATTACTGTTACACTTCATTGGATTCATCTCGATAGCCGCAATTAGAAACAAGCACCAAAATATAGTGGCCCGTTTTAAAAAGCAAAGTTGACCTTCATATCTCTGACGTCACCCCACCTAGCAACAAAAAACCAACGTCATGTTAAGTTCCCCGTTGTCCCATGCAACATTTGTCCCACGAACGTTTCAGCTACTACCATACTTTCGGAGTTATTCTAGGTGGAATAGCTCGCGACTGACCCCGTATATTATCTCGGTGTAGGAAACGACGGAGATATTTGTTTTGTTCACTCAGAGCAGGATGCGGTGCTGTGTGCGGTGTGCTATAAGGTAAATACAAATTACAAATAGATTTAAAAGTAAATAAATAAATAAAAATAAACAAAAATAAAAAATACAAAAATATTCCCACACCTGATTTCCCCTCACCATCCCTGATACCTTGATGGTCGAGGGGGACACTGTGACCAGGCCTCGGATTACGACCCTGTTGACTCTTCCCTTACATGCCTCCATCCGCGAAAACAAAAATGGTTAGCATCCCTGCCTAGTAAGCAAGGATACCTGCGTTCAAGTCTTGCTGGTGGTACAAACTTTAATTTATTTTTTCAGCTTCCAACATTATCGTGATCTGATTCAGTTGGTATGGGTGTTATAAAAACGTTGTCTTCTCTCGTGAGGCAAGCTGGCCCACAACTGGTTTAATAGATATTCTAAATATAATGTACTGTTTGTCCTGGGTGGACTTGGGTTTAAAAACAATTTAAACTAAATATTACGATAAATTTTATAAATTATCGACAAATACGCCAAAGAAGAAGAGATAGAACTACAATGGACATGTTATTCCATGGACTCTTGCGCTTCTATACATGAACTATCTTTCCTTTGTCATTCGCTTATCTTATTTGCTTGAATGTTCCTGTGTAAAGCTCATCTTGCTGTGGCAGCTGATAATATAAGTTGTACTTAACAACCGAAAAATATAATGGTTATTTTGTCAAAAGAATTTTGTGTATGTGGTCAATCTATTGTTAGTCTGATAACTAGACTGACTTTAACAATTTCACTTACAGATTTTCTTTATATAACGAGATAACATCCCAGGTAGAAAAGGTCTGGTCACAGGATTCCAGTTCCATTATAGGATTTCATTTGTAGATGCTATTCTTGTTATCTTATATTGGGGAATCGAGGCGAAACCACGACATTAAGTTAGTACTACAGTAGTGTACATAGAACACAATTGGCAAATATTCTCTGGTGCCATTAGCACACGACTTCTCACAAGCCTACTGTTGGATAAATAAGAAAAGGACAATTAATTACAGACGATTACGTAACTACACTGAGAACTGAGCTACTTTAGTGAGTGCTAATACACGTCAGGCTAAATTAAACAACATTTTCCACTGTTAATAATACTCCTACCTTAGTTATTTCTCTTTTATGCTGAGCCATTGGGTTAATGTGTGTTTCTTTTTTGTAAAAGTAATGACACATATTTTATTTTATTACATTACACTAATAGTCACAAAATAATAAAAAAAATTAATTTTATTACGTTACAATCAGCACTGAGATTGAGTTGACGTCTCCGGCCGGTGTGGCCGAGCGGTTCTAGGCGCTTTAGTCCGGAACCGCGCGACTGCTATGCCCGCAGGTTCGAATCCTGCTTCGGGCATGGATGTGTGTGATGTCCTTAGGTTAGTTAGGTTTAAGTAGTTCTAAGTTCTAGGGGACTGATGACCTCAGATGTTGAGTGCCATAGTGCTCAGAACCATTTGAACCATTTTTTTCGAGTTGACGTCGACGTTGGTCCAACACATGTTTTGTAGGGGACAGGTCTGGGTATCTGGTTGAGAACACGAGTACCTCAGAATCAAGTAGACGGTTCATAAAGACATGTCACTACGATATTGTTGCGTGTGAGGAAACACATGAGGACTTAGGATGTCAGAGGTCCCTGATACCCCATGCCTCTCCATACCATGGCGCTAAGAGTAACATAGTAGTGCCTCTCCAAAACGTTGTAAGAACGGTATCTCCACTTAGATCGCTGTCATACGCGCTGGCAATGATCATAAGTAGTGCAGAACCGCCATTCGTCGCTGAACAGATTGCAGCATCATTGTTGAGCAGTCCACGCTTTGCAGTCACTCCAAACGAAGCCCCTAAGTTGGGTTAACAGCAGACTACTCACGGGACAGTAATTCCCTAGTAGGGCTGCCACTAATCTCCGACCAACGGTGCGGGATGACGCAGAGTGAAAGAGCTTAAGATGTACCTGGTGTACAATAAGGAGTTCCTACCTTGTGGCTCGGACCCTTGACGACGAACATCCCTGCTCTCAAGTTACAAAGCAGTCCAACATCGTCGTTTGCTGATAACGCTGTCTCCCACAATTATGCAGCATTTGTGTATCCTTTGCATCCGGCGCTGCATGCATGATTGCATGGTTTTTGGAACGGAAGCAGTGTAAGGCAGGAGTTGTTTGGTTGGTTGATTTGGGTGATGGGACCAAACAGTGAGGTCCTCGGTCCCATTGGATTAGGGAAGGATGGGAAAGGAAGTCGGCTGTGCCCTTCCAATGGAACAACCCCGGAATCTGGCTGAATTGATTTAGGGAAGTTTCCCGAATGAGATTTTCACTCTGCAGCGGAGTGTGAGCTGATATGAAACTTCCTCGCAGATTAAAACTGTGTGCCGGACTGAGACTCGAACTCGGGACCTGTGCCTTTCGCGGGGAAGTGCTCTACCAACTGAGCTACCCAAGCACGACTTACGCAAGTTTCATATCAGCGCACACTCCATTGCAGAGTGAAAATCTCATTCTGGAAACATCCCCAAGGCTGTGGATAAGCCATGTCTCCGCAATATCTTTTCTTTCGGGAGTGCTAGTACTGCAAGGTTCGCAGGAGAGCTTCTGTAAAGTTTGGAAGGTAGGTGGCGAGGTAC
The DNA here is from genome assembly GCF_023897955.1 of Schistocerca gregaria. Taxonomy (NCBI): domain Eukaryota; kingdom Metazoa; phylum Arthropoda; class Insecta; order Orthoptera; family Acrididae; genus Schistocerca; species Schistocerca gregaria. Next base: position 437,528,527 of record NC_064925.1, on the reverse strand, counting down.
TGGCAGAAGTAAAGCTGTGAGGACGGGGCGTGAGTCGTGCTTGGGTAGCTCAGTTGGTAGAGCACTTCCCCGCGAAAGGCAAATGTCCCGAGTTCGGCTCAGTCCGGTACACGGTTTTAATCTGCCAAGAAGATGTAGGGAAATCACGGAAAACCTAAGTCACGAATGGCGGAAGGAGGCTTCAACCGTCGTCCTCATGCATCTGGCGCCATTGACGCCCCCTTATATGACATACCAGACCTGGTAACTACATGAAACGCTAACAACACTAATGGATTCACGTATCCATTTTATTTGTCACAGAGAATTGCAACGCTAATTGTTTACGCATCCGCCGATAGCGTGCACGTTTGCGTAACGTGTGTAAATTTAGACTGACATCTAACCATGTCTTCAAGGTGCTTCTACATTTATATATTGTGTCTCCCTACCACTTTCGCGCAACGACGCTATGAGCGTGTTTTTTAGGGAATTGATTAGTTTGAACCTGGGACTTGTTGCTGGTAAGGAGACGCCAGACCACACATGACATGTAGAATTCAGAAGAGTTCAGTGAGACTAGCGATGATATAACCAAATACTTAATGATTTCAGCGTCAGCTCCACTGCACTCCCTGTAAATGAATCTTAATACTAACTAAATTTAGTGGAAGGGGTTCACGGCTTTGCTATTTTTAGTTAGATGTTAAAATAACGTCGAAAAAACAGTTAAGTTTACCACTGGAAATTTTATTCTACCCACAAAACATTGTTTACAAATTGCACTATTGATAAAAGGAAATGTTTTAATACAGGATGGTAAAAACCAACTGCGTTTAACAAAAATGTAAACGAATATTCCCTGAATGGGTTTCCAAGTTCTACAATGGATCGAGGATGACCTATGCCATATCACATCTATAATCTAGGTTTAAATTAAGTTTCACAAAACAGCAAACTATCAAAATGGTCTACAGTGACTCTCAATTATCTTTAATTACTTATCTAATTGTCGTAAATTACAGTGGCTGTTGTGGCTTCTCAATAACTATATAACAGAAAAATCATCGCGTTTCAGATTTTTACTTCAAGTGGCAAATATGAACACCATGAGCTTTAATTGACGATCGACACTACTATTACGCAAAAAGGGGGTGTAACAGATGAGACTTCTGCAGTTCTGAGTGAAGCCTTTGCGCTCAAAAATGCGGCATCGCGTGTATTAATTACCTTGTCGGTGTTTAGGCAGCGTCGGGGCGGCGGCGGACAGCACAGCTCCGCTCACCTCGCCATCTCAGAAGCAACTCTCTTCTCCTAACTTGTCCTTACTACCATTTACCGAAGTTGGTTTAAAAAAAAATCTATCTGGCTGTATTTTCATCTGACCAATCAGGGTCTCATTGTTAACCTTAAGCTCCGCCTACAAAAATTCTGTCTATCCAATGAGAAACGTTATACTTTTCGTGGTGGGGTAATGTTTTTAAAGTTTGCAACGTAACAGAGAGGCGAAAAAGTCTCACACTAAAACTTGCGGAAGGTGTGGCCCTTTTTGTGTTATCGTAAGATCTATACTATTTTTCTGGTGGGCTCTAGCTTTTCACATGGACTGGGGGGTGGTCCTTAATGTAACAGAGACGCGAAAAAGTCTCACGCTAAAACGTGCGGCTGGTGTGGCACCAGTGGAGTCCGTCCCTTATCGTAGGGCCTTCTTGCTTAACACGGTTCTGCTCTCGGCTTCTGTTCTCGTTTCTACCCTCGGAACTGCGTGTGTCTCACGGTGGGAAGGTATGACATGGATTTAATCATTCTTGTGTTAGTCTGTGGTATTCCATTTGCTCACTCGTTACTTGTATTACTTTGGTTAATTTAATGTCACGATTTATTCAGAGCTTTGTGACATACTATTGAATTTGATTATCATGTCAGGATTTTCATGGAAGGTGTATTATTTGCCTGACACCTTACATATCACCACCATTCGAACTTAATTTTTGCACTGAATTTAGGCAATGATTGAATCGTTGTCTAAGTCAGTCAAAAATTATTCTGGTGTCTAAATTTTGTTGCATACTGTTAAGCCACGTTATTCTGTTCTTTGCTAGTTTGTATTACTAATTTATATTTTTTATTCTTCCACAGTATAAATGAGAAGAGAAATATATTTTAATGCTATTATTAATTTTTAATTATTTTCTTTCTTTATTTAATTGTTAAGTTCGTTTTTTAAGAAGTTTGTTATCGAAAGTGAGGAGTCTTTCACATCGATTTTCTTAGAAGCATTGTTTTTATAAATGTAGTAATTAAGCAACATCTATTCCTAACACATTTTCTAAATATCATGTACAAGTAAAATGTTTTTGTTTCTATTCACTCGTTTCAACATTGTTACACTAACAAATAAGAATTATTCCCAAGAATTGCTTTGATAAAGAAATATACATACACAAGTATTGAGATATTATCCTAACAAATGGTACAAATGTTAAAAGAAGGGAAAACAACCAACAAGATAATTTTTTATTCTTTGTTTTTATAAGGAGAAAATAAGTAAAATATAGTTATTCTTTTATTTTTATGAGGAGAAAATAAGTGGTATATAGTTTTAGCGTTTATTGTGCCTTACTTTTTGTTCTTTATATACTGTCAATTTCAGAAAAAATTGACTTATTTTTATCGATAGTCTATTTTTTACTTGAGTCCATAGTCAAAGACTTATTTTGTAGTTTATTAGCTGTCTGGTGTGCTTCACTTATTTAGTTTTTCACATGTTTCTTTTGCACCATTCCTAAATCACATAATTTGATTTCACACATTCACACAATGCTATGAATGTTTAATCATGAGGATGATGAATGTTTTTGCGCGAAGCTGATGGACTTAAGCGAGATCGATGCGGGCAAGTATTTGATATACAGCTTTGTTCGTCGTTCCTTGTTGGCTTTGCAGGTGTGTGTTGCTGTTGTGGAGGTCCCATAATGGAATAGAGCTGTGAGTGAAGAATCTTGTGGTTTGCTGGCTTCGTATGCATGAAATTCATCGTTATGTGTAGCTGAAAGCGGTCGTTTTTCGTTGTAATACTTCGCAGACGACTAGTTTACAATAGGATAAGGATTTGGGAAGGTATGTCGTCTATTCTTCACCCATCTTCTTTCTTGGTCTCAATCTTGCGAATCTTCAACTTCTGTTCTTCCTGCTTTTTCTCTGCTTCTTACTTGTTTCTTGGTTCTTCTCTGGGCATTATATGAAAATATTTATTGATGACTAGTCGCTTTGAACTTCTCCTCCTAGTAACAGTTTGATAAATTGTTTGGGCATGTCATTTTTACTTTGTGGAAGTTTTCTTCAGTTTCGTGCAACAGCATGCTGTTGAATGGCTGTAGTGTGACTTTTACACATATTTTTTGCCAGCGGTGGCTTGCCCAAGCGGTCTTCTCGTAGGGCCGGTTTTTGCTCGCTCCGCTGAGTTGGGGCGCTCGGGGGTTTACGAGCGGTGGAAGTCAGGTGTCCCTGTACCGGTCCCTACTGACGTTCGGCGTCCCGTCGCGTCTCCTCAGGGCTCTGTCACTGTGCACCTCCATGTTCCATCCCAGCAGCGTTCCTCCTAGTGGGCAAATTTATTGCCCACTTTCTATACAAGGGCCTTCAGTTGTCTCGCTTCTACCTTGTAGGAATCGTGTCTTGTTAATTAAGTCCTTTTCTTTCTTGAAACTTCTCGCGTTGCAACTTGTGGGTCGTTGCATCTGGAGTTTTTACAATGGTTCTTACAAAAAGTTTTACTTAACCTACTTGTTTTACGCCTTCTTAAATAGCTTTACAAATTTCGGTTCCCTTTCCATGTTACAATTCTACGATATTTGAAGTCTTAACGTCTACTCAAGAATCCTCAAATTCGTTTTTTATTTTTGTGTAGTGTCGTCGTGTATTGCATTTTAGTATTTAATGCTGTTAGACTATCTACGCTTTATCCCTTCACCTTAATCTATGGTACTATTGGTGTTATTATTGAAACTACTTTCTCTTTCCCACCTTCCTCTCTCTTCATTCTTCTTTCTCCTGACGATCTTATCTGCAACATAATCTTGAAATATTGTGCTGATTATTTACCAGTAATAAAATTACTCTTCAAACTTGTACTGAAAGTGTGTAATACTGCCTGTCTTAGGTAAATTTACCTCTGCTTTATCTCGTAAAATACCCTGTGATTCTCTTTTACTATGTTCCGAAATACTGTGAACTTCTTGCAATTTTTCGTCGATTTCTTTATGGACTTCTAATATGAGTTGAGGCGATTCCTTCTTTTGTGCATGCCATTCTAATTCTTCATCTTCTTTATCTCACGTCATTCTTAATCGTTTGTTTATAACTGGTATTTCTTCTAATTTTAGCTTTTGCTCAAAGAGAAGTGTGACATTCCCGAATGTTACGCTACCTTTCCCCATATCTACTATTGCTTGTCTCTCATTTAAAAAATCTGCACCTATAATCAAATCTACAGTTAGTTTAGGTATAATCACGAAGTTGGCTTCGATCTTTTGACCTTGGCACAAAAGGGTTAACCTTAATTGTCTCGTAACTTCCGCAGCATTGTTTCTAATAGGACCTCTTACTTTAATCTTACGTGTTTTCAGAACTGGCAATTCCTCATTGGCATTACACTGCATGAATAAATTTTCTGATATCGCAGTCAGTTCACTTCCGCTATCAATTACAATATTGACTGGGATATGCTTTACCATTTCCTTCACAATTGGGTGAATTTGAAAGGGTTGGTTCTGTTCTTGTTCTTCTTGCATCAACGAATCCTCCACTGAATCATTCATGAGTCTTTTTAGGAATTTCCCTTGTGAATTCGAACTTTCTGTAGGATAAGCTTCGACTGCTACTTCTCTCTCTTTTATTTCCTCTTCTCTATTTCTTCCTTCATTTACACTTTCTTCTAAATCCTCTACTTTTTCCTCATCCTCGTCTATCTTCTCCTTCTTCGTCGCTACTTACACATAATCACATCTAAATGCATTAATTATCACTTCATAACCTCCTTCATTATATACGTTGGGTTGTGTGCCCACTTGTAACTTATTTTCAACTTCTGTCGACTGCACATTATCCTCATTGAATTCTCTTTCCCTGGTTTCCATCTCAAATAGCTGTGCAATACTCATTACTTCGTCCTTTCCTCCTACATTCGTTGTGCATGCCTCTGGTGATTCATCTTCCTCGTCAGTATTCTCCCAATTAATTTCGTCCCAACACGATATTGCTATTTTCTTGTCTTCGTTTTCATCTGGTCCCTGCGGATTTGTTTCTTCCTTCTTCTCTTCTCGTGATAAGATTTTTATTACTCTGTTCAAGGTGCTGCAATTGTCCTGGGTCGGTGCGTCATTCTCCTTGACAATTCGAACGTTTATCATGATTTGGTGGTCTTACTTCCACCTCTTCTATATATATTCTCTTATCTTGTTCAGCTTGTTAATAGTGGTTTCTTTGTTGATAATTTTTCGGTCTATTGGTTCTCCAGTACCTGTTCCGGTTGTCGTTATTCCCTCTGTACTAGTTGTTGCCGTTCCTGGGTGAATTATAGTTATTGCCATATTGTCTTCTAAATCTATAACCGGTTCTTTGTTGAAACCTATTGTCGTTTCTTGGTGCGAAGTTATAACATAGTTCGTAATTATTGTTTTTTCGTACTGTGTCTTGTGGATTCCACTGCTTTTGCTTTCGTTTTCAAGTGCTCTTCGTCTTTTTCTTGCGTCATCTTCCGAAAATATGAACTCTAGTTCCCTTAGAATACCTTCAAATGCTTCGACGTCATTGCCTCCGCGACCTACTAATGATTTCTGGTATTTCAATGGTAGGTTCATCGGGCATAATTTAATCAACTCTCTGTCACTGTATGGTACATCTAAGCATTGATTTTTCTTTGCCATTAATTCGAAAAATTTCACGGGACTCTTCTGGATTTTCAAAATATGGGTTCTGTAATAATTCATACTTCACTCTGTTCTGTGCTTCTCTGGACCAATATCGTGAGAGAAACTTCTCTCTGAAATCTTCTGGAAATCCTACTCGGAATTGATCAATAAAAGTTCGTGGATGTAATGAGTTTCCTTCTCGAAAGTGTTGAAATTTTCTGATTGTGAGGAAAAGATCGTTGTCGTACTTCGTCATAGTTCCATATGAAATTCGCGATTGTTCGCCACTTTTGTTTCTGATCATTTCTCCCGTCGTTCTTTCCGGTTGTGTTAGATCCATTGGATATTGTCCACTGTAACTTTCGCCTACCCTTGCATAGTATCGTTGGAGTGGTACGCAATAATTTTCTTCCATCGGTTGTGAATGTGTAGCTGAATGCATTGCACTGTACTCTTCGCGACCTGGATTTCCATTGTCACGAATTGGTTGGGTATCTTGTCTGGCTAACCTTGCTGCTTCATTGCACGATCCAGACTGTCTTGAAACATACATTTGTGGTTCCGCATGTGTTTGTGATGACGTTTGTTCATCAAGAATTTCGAAACGTGTTTGTTGCTTTGCAGGCTGTCCGATTCCACGTATGTTACTTTCCGCCTGTGATTGGAATCGCAAATGCGTAATATCTTCGTTAATTGCATGATTTTCCTGTGCTGTTACAGATACGGATGTGGTTGCAGACTCTGTGCTTGTTCGATCCTGTTCACTACGCTCTTCAATGGTTTGCAACAACTCCGTTCGCAATTTCTGAAATTGTCGCTTCGTTTGCGCTTCTATTTTGACTATGTGGTTATCATATATTTTCAGCGCTGCTTTTGTGATACGTTTGTGTAACACACTGTTTTCAACAATTTCACGCGCTGTACCTGCTGCTTGTCTAATAATTTCGTTTATCTGTTTCTCTACTTTCTTGACTTCTCCCTGGATGTTGTTACGTAATGTTTTGATCTAGTCCTGAATGTCATTACGGAATGTTTTTACGTCCTCTTGTACCTTGTCAATCTCTGTTCTCAACTGATTGTAACCTGTTATTAAGTTTCCTATCAATTCTCGAGATTCTTTTGCCTCGGTTTCAATATGACATAAGTGTAACTGAATTTTTTTTGTTTTTTTCTTTAATCGCACGCATTTGTCTCGTGGTTTCTGCATTTGTTTCGTCATTTCTGCATTCTGAATTTGAATTTGGTTCGCAATTTCTTTATTTTGTCTTGTCATGGTTTCCGTCATTAATTGTAATAATTCTGCCCGATTGGTGGGTCCTATTACGTTTTCTTCCGACGTCCTGCGCTCTGTGTTTTCGCCCAATTGTTGGTTTGCAACCGATTGCATTGAACTGTGCTGTACACATTTCTGCTCGCATTCCTTGTACTCTGTGGTGAGGGAGCTCTGATTACTTGTACTATGGGTACTACGTATTCAAGACACATGTTAGAATCCTCATCGACTGTATCACTACTTTCCTGCTCCTCTGTCGTATGCTGACCTAGGTTTTCTGTGCCTAGGCGTACATTATCCTCGTTATGGTGCGTTATTTGTCCTATTTCTCGCGATACTGCATCGTCTGTTGAACTGTCCTCTATTCTCTGTCCATTTTCATGCTGGGTGTCTACCTCAATTCGGTCAAGGTCTCGATCTGCCATTGCTAATCTTTCTGAATCCCTTATTTTCTGTTTTAATAGCAATTCACGCGACCTACTTCGAGTCAACATGCGCTCATATGATCTCACGCGTTTCATAAACTTTTTGTTCACACGACTTGACAAACCATTCACTTACTTGTTGGGTCAGAACCAACTTGTCAACGATGTATCCGCCACCTGTGCGCTTGCATTGGCGAGAAATCTTAATTCTAACAATTTTCAAAATTCATAACATAATTATGCTATTGTCTCTGCTAGAATGTCTCTATCTATAGAATACTTTCTTTCTTGCAGCTACTGTTTTCGACTATGTATAATGTTAGAAAAAAATTTTTACTACGAAAATTTTTCAGCAGGTTATTCTTCTGTGGTCGACCTTCAATCATAGTATTTTACCATCCTGGCAGGGTCACCATTTTCTAACATTCATGATGGTGTCTGTTTGTTCTATATGGTGTCTCCCTGCCACTTTCACGCAACGACGCTCTGAGCGTGTTTTTTAGGGAATTGATTAGTTTGAACCTAGGACCTGTTGCTGGTAAGGAGACGCCAGACCACATATGACATGTAGAATTCAGAAGAGTTCAGTGAGACTAGCGATGATATAACCAAATACTTAATGATTTCAGCGTCAGCTCCACTGCACTCCCTGTAAAAGAATCTTAATACTAACTAAATTTAGTGGAAGGGGTTCAAGGCTTTGCTATTTTTAGGTAGATGGTAAAATAACGTCGAAAAAACAGTTAAGTTTACCATTGGAAATTTTATTCTACTCACAGAACAAAGAAAAGTTTTAATACAAGGTGGTAAAAACTAACTGCGTTCAACAAAAATGTAAAAGAATATTCCCTGAATGGGTTTCCAGGTTCTACAATGGATCGAAGGATGACCTATGCCATATCACATCTATAATCTAGGTTTAAATTAAATTTCACAAAACAGCAAACTATCAAAATGGTCTACAGTGACTCTCAATTATCTTTAATTACTTATCTAATTGGCGTAAATTACAGAGGCTGTTGTGGCTTCTCAATAACTATATAACAGAAAAATCATCGCGTTTCAGATTTTTACTTCAAGTGGCAAATATGAACACCATGAGCTTTAATTGACGATCGACACTAGTATTACGCAAAAAGGGGGTGTAACAGATGAGACTTCTGCAGTTATGAGTGAAGCCTTTGCGCTCAAAAATGCGGCATCACGTTCGTTCATTACTTTGTCGGTGTTTAGGCAGCGTCAGGGCGGCGGCGGACAGTACAGCTCCGCTCACCTCGCCATCTCGGAAGCAATTCTCTTCTCCTAACTTCTCCTTACTACCATTTACCGAAGTTGGTTTAAAAAAAAAAAAAACTATCTGGCTGTGTTTTCATCTGACCAATCAGGGTCTCAATGTTAACCTTAATCTCCGCCTACAAAAATTCTGTCTATCCAATGAAAAACGTTTTACTTTTCGTGGTGGGGCAATGTTTTTAAAGTTTGCAACGTAACAGAGAGGCGAAAAAGTCTCACGCTAAAACTTGCGGGTGGTGTGGCCCTAGTGGTTAGCTGGCGACGTGGGTGTCCAGTCCGTCCCTTATCGTAGGGCCTTCTATCTTAACACGGTTCTGCTCTCGGCTTCTGTTCTCGTTTCTTCCCTCAGAACTGCGTTTGTCTCACGGTGGGAAGGTATGACATGCATTTAGGCATTCTTGTGTTAGTCTGTGGTATTCCATTTGCTCACTCGTTACTCGTATTACTTTGGTTATTTTAATGTCACGATGTATTCGGAGCTATGTGACATACTACTGAATTTGCATATCATGTCAGGGTTTTCATGGAAAGTGTTGGATTTGCCTGACACCTTGCACACCTATCAACACTATTTACTTAAACTCGAATGAAGTCGGATACGAGAAGTCGTTACTGGAACATTGACTGTTGCGTGGCACAGAAGGAAGTAGCTATACACTCATCAACCACCCTAGCTAGACTGCTTCCTACACCTACTAAATAACATGGACCTTGCAAACCAATTGCTCTTATTACCTTTCATTAAGGGGCAAATGTCTGCTTCTGTAGATAGACTAAAGATAGAAGAATAGTGAAATACAACAAAATAATACATAGTAAAAACACTAGCATGGAAAATATTAAGACCCAACAGACTTAAAATCGGGACGTGCATTTTACTACAGACGATCACAGTTGTGGTAAGGTTTATGCTTTTTTGTTAACGAGAAAATTAAGTGCAGTGTTACAGATATTAAAAGAATCTAAAGCAAGAAGCCAATATTTACTTTAAAAGTAGACAAAATATCTTTCATGGAAATCGTTTGAATCTGGGCACTAATGTGCTTTCGTGATGTTCCATATGGAAACAAATACAAAAATGGACTTGACAAAGAAAGAGCGAACCAAAAATAAAGCGAATGTACTTCACCAAATAGCCAACTGTGTAACTATCCCGATTAAATCTCGAATAGTAAGTAATCATTGACTCGTCAGGTGAAGGCCGAACAACCTGAACTGAACTAAACTATTCTTGCGTATCTCCAAGAACATGTGAGACAACACTTTGATAAGAGATACTAAACTCACTACCACCAACATACATTGAAGAGCCAAAGTAACTGGTACACCTGCCTAAAACAGTGTAGCGCCCCTGCGAACACGCAGAAGGGCCGCATAAGGCCGTGTCATGGACTTGACTAACGTCTGAAGTAGTGCTAGAGGGAACTACAATGAATTCTGCAGGGCTGTCATAAATCCGTTAAGTGTACGAGGGGGTGTAGATCTCTTCTGAACAGTGCATTGCAAGACATCCAAGATATGCTCAATAACGTTTATGTCTGGGTAGGCTGGTGGCCAGCTGAAGTGTTTAAACTCAGAAGAGTGTTCCTGGAGCCGCTCTGTAGCATTTCTGGGCGTGTGGGGTGTTGTACTGACCTGTTTGATTTGCCCAAGTCCTTCGAAGTGTACAACGGACATGAATGGATGCAGTTGGTAAGTCAGTACGCTTACCTACGCGTCACCTGGCAGTGTTGCATCTAGACGTATCAGGGGTCCTATATCACACCAGTTGCACACGTCTCACACTATCACAGAGCCTCCACCAGCTTGGACAGTCCCCTAGACATGCATGGTCTATGGATTCACGAGGTTATCTCCATACCCGTACATGTCCATCAGCTCGATACAATTTTAAACGAGACTCGTTCGACCAGGCAACATGTTTCCAGTCATCAACAGTCCAATGTCGGTGTTGAAGGGTCCAGGAGAGGCATAAAGCTTTATATTCTGTCATCAAGGGTACACGTCTACATCTACATCTACATATATACTCCGCAATCCACCATACGGTGCGTGGCGGAAGGTACCTCGTACCACAACTAGTATCATCTCTCCCTGTTCCACTGCCAAACAGAGCGAGGGAAAAATGACTGCCTATATGCCTCTGTACGAGCCCTAATCTCTCTTATCTTATCTTTGTGGTCTTTCCGCGAAATATAAGTTGACGGCAGTAAAATTGTACTGCAGTCAGCCTCAAATGCTGGTTCTCTAAATTTCCTCAGTAGCGATTCACGAAAAGACGCCTCATTTCCTCCAGAGACTCCCACCCGAGTTCCTCCCTCAATCCGACCTGATAGACATCCCAAACGCTCGACCAGTACTCAAGAATAGGTCGTATTAGTGTTTTATAAGCGGTCTCTTTTTGCAGATGAACCACTTCTTCCCAAAATTCTACCAATGAACCGAAGACGACTATCCGCCTTCCCACAACTGCCATTACATGCTTGTCCCACTTCATATCGCTCTGCAGTGTTACGTCCAAATATTTAATCGACGTGACTGTGTCAAGCGCTATACTTCTAATGGAGTATTCAAACTTTACGGAATTCTTTTTCCTATTCATCTGCATTTATTTACATTTATCTATATTTAGAGTTAGCTGCCATTCTTTATACCAATTACAAATCCTGCCCAAGTCATCTTGTATCCTCCTACAGTCACTCAATGACGATACCTTCCCGTACACCACAGCATCATCAGCAAACAGCCGTACATTTCTATTCACCCTATACAAAAGGTCATTTATGTAGATAGAAAACAACAGCGGACCTACCTCACTTCCCTGGGGCACTCCAGATGATACCCTCACCTCCGATGAACACCCACCATCCAGGACAACGTACTGAGTTCTATTACTTAAGAAGTCACGTACTTGGGAACCAATCCCATATGCTCTTACCTTAGTTAGGAGACTGCAGTGGGGCACCGAGTCAAACGCTTTCCGGAAGTCAAGAACTATGGCATCCGTCTGATACCCTTCATCCATGGTTCGCAAGACATCATTTGAGGAAATGGCGAGTTGCGTTTCGCAGGAGCGATGCTTTATAAAGCCGTGCTGATGCATGGACAGCAACTTCTCTGTCTCAAGAAAATTCATTATATTCGAGCTTAGAATATGTTCGAGAATCCTGCAACAAACCGATGTTAAAGATATTGGTCTGTAATTTTGAGGATCCGTCCTTCTACCCTTCTTATATACAACCGTCACCTGCGCTTTTTTCCAGTCGCTCGGGACTTTACGTTGGGCAAGAGATTCGCGATAAACGCAAGCTAAGTAAGGAGCCAATGCAGTATAGTACTCTCTGTAAAACTGAATTGGAATCCCACAGCACCTGGCGATTTATTTATTTTCAACCCATTCAGCTGCTTCACAACCCCAGGGATGTCTATCACTATGTCCTTCATACTGGAATCTGTACGAGACTCAAACGGCGGTATGTTTGTACGATCTTCCCGCGTGAAAGATTTCTCAAATGCTAAATTTTAAATTTCAGCTCTCGTTTTGCTGTCTTCCGTTGCCAGGCCAGACTGATCAGTGAGTGACGGCACTGAAGCCTTCGATCCGCTTACCGATTTTACCTAAGACCAGAATTTCCTTGGGCTGCGAAAGCCCATATCAATGATGTTTCGTTGACTGATTCGCACTCTGACATTTGTTGATGGCCCAGCTTTGAAATCTGCAGCAAATTGTGAAGTAGTTGCACTTGTCACGTTGAAGGATTTTCTTCAATCGTCGTTGGTCCCGTTCTTGTAGAATCTTTTTCTGGACGCAGCGATGTCGGAGATTTGATGTTTTACCGGATTCCTGATATTGACGTTCACTCTTGAAATGGTCGTACGGGAAAATCTCCACTTCATCGCTACTTCGGAGATGCTATGTCCCATCGCTCGTGCGCCGACTATAACATCATGTCCAAACTCAACAAAATATTGATAACCCACCATTGTAGCAGGCAATAACCGATATACGAGTAACAACGGCGCCAGATACTTGTTGTCTTATATAGGCGTTGCCGAACGCAGCGCCGTAGTCTACCTGATTACATATTTCTGTATTTGAATACCAGTTTCTTTGGTGCTTCAGTGTATAAACAGCACTGGATCTGAATCAGGTAAACGATGCAGCTGACATTATTAATGGGTATTACTGAATGGAGGAATTGGAAATAATAATCTCTGTGATAAAACGCCCTGTGAGTTACTATTGTGTCTGGAAATTATTGACTTTAGAGAGTGCTTTTGATTCGGTTTCAACCAAAGGTGTACTTTCATCTGATGACAAATAAGACATTGGTCCGTGTTGTGTCAGAACAGTAAACAGTATATACGTCAATGCTACAGCTTCCTTTAGACTTCATCACGATTGTGAAATACTCAGAACTGCAGAAGTCAGACAAGTAGATTTTATGTCATAGAAACTGTTCTCTACAGTTGTAGAATATTTCAGTAACAAGGCGGAGCAGATGCTACTGAAACATACTTGAAATATCTTCACGTAGTTGACGCAATATATGTCTGTAAAGTAGATACACCTCAAAAACGCATTGTATCGTAATACACCAAATTAGCAAGTATTCCAGAAAATTAATTATTGTTCTACTAAAATAATGTACGATCAGAGCATCGAAATCATTGTATATATAGAAATAAACTGAGAAACAAAAATGGCTTGGAGTGCTATTGATACGCTAAATAGAGATTTTAAACAAAACATATGATGTGTGTGAAAAAAAAAAAACATTTACGACCGCTTTGTATTACCAGCTTTGATTTACGGCCGTGAAATACGAAAACGATTCAAAAACTAATGAGTGATCAGCAAGCTGCTGGTAAAGATGTCATAAGAATTACTAGATGAAGCGAGGTAAGTAATGAATGAATCATGCGAGAGAGAGGAGTGGAATACGTTATTATTGCACTGAGAATGAAATGCAGATGGGTGGAAAATGTAGGCAGGTGAATATATGGATGATGGATCGACAACGATCTTTGCTTGATTCAGAGGGATAAGAAATGATCGAGAAGATGACGTCAGAAAATACGCAGGAGCTACATGGGTTTGTATGCCCGAAGACCATAACGCGTATAAGTCGGATGGTCTTCTATTGACGGTGCCCCACTGCAGACTCCTAAGGTACGAGCATATGGGATTGGTTCCCAAGCATGTGAGTGGCTCGAAGACTTGTTAAGTAATAAAACCCAGTACGTTGTCCTCGATGGTGAGTGATCATCGGAGGTGAGAGTATCATCTGGAGTTCCCCAGGGAAGTGTGGTAGGCCCGCTGTTTCCTGTCTACATAAATGATCTTTTGGATAGGGTCGATAGCAATGTGCGGCTGTTTGCTGATGATGCTGTGGTGTAACAGAAACGCCTTAACAAATCTGTATTTGCAATTAGAGTGTTAGCAGACATAGGCGACATAAAAGTGAAAAAGCTTGCATACTTTGCATACTTTCATTCCATAATGTCATAGGGTATAATATTTTGGGGTAACTCTTCAAGTCAAACAAAAGTTTTCAGAGTCCAAAAGCGTGTAGTAAGTATTATTTGTGGAGTAAACTCACGGACGTATTGTAGAAACATCTTCAAAGAACTGGGTATACTAACTACTGCCTCTCAGTATATTTACTCCTTAATGAAATTTGTCCTAAATAATATATCTCTTTTTCCAACAAACAGCTCAGTTCATACATACAATACCAGGAACAAAAATGATCTGCACAAGGACTTAAAAGCACTTACTTTAGTTCAAAAAGGGGTCCACTACTCAGGAACACTCATCTTCAATAATTTGCCAGCAAACATAAAAAATTTAGTTACAAATAGAGATCAGTTTAAAAGGAGCCTGAAAGACTTACTAGTGGCCAACTCCTTCTACTCCACTGACGAATTTTTTAATAGAAACAAATGATGTGTTGTATATATTTATACTATTAGTATTGTTATTTCAGCTTAAAAAAATAAAAAAAAAGGTGACATGTTCCACATCCACGAGGATCTCCTCAACACGGATCTATGGAACGAAAACTAATGTAATCTAATCTAATCTATACGAGAAGATGTCGTCATTGAGTGACTGTAGGAGGATACAAGATAACTTGGACAAAATTTGTGGTTGGAGTAAAGAATGGTAGCTAACTCTAAATATAGATAAATGTAAATTAATTCAGATGAATAGGAAAAAGAATCGCGTAATTTTTGAATACTTCATTAGTAGTGAAGCCCTTGACACAGACACGTCGATTAAGTATTTGAGCGTAACATTGCAGAGCGATATGAAGTGGGACAAGCATGGCAGTCGTGGGGAAGGCGGATAGTCGTCTTCGGTTCATTGGTAGAATTTTGGGAAGATGAGGTTCATCTGTAAAGGAGATCGCTTATAAAACACTAATACGACCAAGATGCCGTACAGAAGATACCGTCGCCGTTCTAAACAGACAGTGTACAAAACCATCGAGAACACTGAATTTGCTACAACAGCTGGAGACAAGAAGAATCGTATACCAGTCAAGTCTGTCGCTGCTCAAGTCTTGTTGGACGGACCTTCTGTTTTCTGTGGTTGTCGTCTTAATTTTAGTTTAGATATTAATGATTCTTTTGGTCATGGTAATGGATGTTTTACCGTAGCAATTGTACGTAGAGGTAGCTTTTCGCACCTACCATATGGCTGAACTAGCTAATAAAGACTTTGGTAAATCAGCATATATGTCGCCTTTATCTTTGTCTTTGTATACCCGTAACAGGAGGAAAATTTTTTATTTGCGTTTGGGATCCCTATCAGTTCGGACTGAGGGAGGACACAGAAGCAATTCAGAGGCGGGCTGCTAGATTTGTTACTGGTAGGTTTGATCATCACGCGAGTGTTACGGAAATGCTTCAGGAACTCGGGCGGGAGTCTCTGGAGGAAAGGAGGCGTTCTTTTCGTGAATCGCTACTGAGGAAATTTAGAGATCCAGCATTTGAGGCTGACTGCAGTACAATTTTACTGCCGCCATCTTATATTTCGCGAAGACACCACAAAGAGAAGAGAGATTAGGGCTCGTACAGAAGCATATAGGCAGTCACTTTTCCCTCGTCATGTTTGACAGTGGAACAGGGGAGAAGATGCTAGTTATGGTACGAGGTACCCTCCACCACGCACCATATGGTGGACTGCCGAGTATGTATGTAGATGTAGATAAGTAGACGATTGATCATGACGATGGTGATAACGCTAGTACAGAGATCATTCGTAGCACCAGAGAAGCAGCTGGGGCGTGCAGAGCACGGAACTCTGGGACGTCGGCAGTGGGGAGCGGGCACGTGCTGCACACATCGGCCCTGCTTTGATATCTTCTCCGGTACCGGTCAGGGCGCTCGTAAAGCGACGGGCGGAGTGACGCCAGCAAAACACGTGCGCGACATGTCGGCCACCTCGGCCGCAGTCGCTCCCCACTGTCTGATTACGGCTGTAACAACGGCGCCACGGTAAACTGGGTTTTTATTGCTATACGGCGTCATTGCACAGCGTCGACCTAAATTCATTCTGTTGTCAACAGTCCGCTTTCGCAATTCGGCAAACATCTTGCTTCTGGCTAACTGGGAAGGATATTACTGGCCTAAAAGGATTCGTTATACTACTATCAGTTTGGCTTTCGGAAAGGTAAGGAGAGGCTAAAGAAAAATCAGGACAAATTCGTAGGATCTGTCGACCTGTGAAACGTCCCCTTGAAAAAATTAATGAATTACTATGCTGGTAAACCCCTTACGTTATTTGATTTTCAAACAGCTGAGCAAAACTGAACGTTCTCAGACATTTCTCTCTTTACTTATTCTGATCATCAATAAACTGACACACAATATTTTTTAGCGCAACGCAATCTGACTTTCAATAATCCCTACAAAAGAATGGCCCTGACTAACAATAACCTATACCTTTCATGAATCACTTACCTCACAAAAATCTTCGTTACTCGAACTTCTGCAATACAGCGAGCGCCAATACTGCCAGCTAAATAAAAGATTCTAAATAAAAGATTCTAACTACTGAAGGCACTAACTACTGACAGGTATACTTAGCAAATGAAAGATTTAGGTAGAGAACAAACAATGTATTTACCTTAACAGTGTTCAAAAGTCATAACATATATATCAGTTCATGACATCCAGTCTTACAAATTTACTCTCTCTAATGGACACACGTCCACATCATCCGCTCTCAAAACTCCGCCATCTAACTCCCCACATCCACCACTGCTGGCGATTCACCTCCAACTGCGCAACGCTACGCACTGTTCACATGCAACTGCCCAACACTACAATAGCGACTATTCCAACAGTGACAACCAGCCCCAAATTTCACACAGCACAGCCAGTGATTTACATACAGAGCGCTACGTGGCGTTACCAATATAAAAACCTAAACAGCCTTCTTACACCTGGAAAAAGCGTTCGAGAACGAAAACGCTCGCAAGCTTGCTATTCTCCTTTAGAATCGGCGCCTTAATAAAAATGGCAAGGTACTGAGGAGAATAGATTTATTCAATCTTAACATAACAAGACAAGAAAAGACTAAAGAAATGTCACACAAACATGTTTATTTGACAAACGCTTTCACTAACATGGGGTCTATGGTGGACAAAGTGATCAGCTGGGAATCGACACATAACACTAACCAGAACACTAATCGCTCTGTCGGTCGAGGTGGCCGTGCGGTTCGAGGCGCTTCAGTCGGGAACCGCGAGACTGCTACGGTCGCAGGTTCGAATCTTGCCTCGGGCATGGATGTGTGTGATGTCCTTAGGTTAGTTAGGTTTAAGTGGTTCTAAGTTCTAAGGGACTGATGACCACAGATGTTAAGTCCTATAGTGCTCAGAGCCATTTGAACCATTTTTGAATTAATCGCTCTATCTGACTTCAAACACGTGAATCCGGTGTATGGCACAACAACTACTCTACAATCAAACATCTATACTCTACCATTCCAAAAAGATAAATATGGCTCGAAAGAATAGGGTGCTGAGAAACATATATTGGAGCCCTACGCCATAGCAGGGAATACATTACCCTCCTGCTGGTCAGAGCGGCACAACACAATGTGTTCGCCGACGGCGACTGAAGTCATGAATGGCCGCAATCTGTTAGTAATGGCACGCGCCCAACAAAAGCGTACTCGGTCTCGGGTCGGTTAACTAATGCAGGTACTTTTCTATGAGCCTCTGAAACACCAGTGGATTCCAGTGTGGGGGTGAATATGTTTGCTGGTCTGCCAAACCAATTTGACTTGGTACCATGACTATGCATGATGAAATATGTCAAATCTTTAGACAACTGACTAAAGACAAATAAGTACACCCATGAATCACTCATTGTGTGCGTGATGATAGAAGCAGTGACTCTGTCAGCTCAGAAGGTGACTGGCACAGGCTCAAAGTGGCACACTAACAAAGGACACAAGTCTCACCGTTTAGGTAGAGACTTGCAGTTCTTTACTAGCGAAGCGCCAGTACAAGAGTGATCTCTTTTTCCACATTCTCCTCAGCTCGGTAGCAAAGCACATTTACATCTTAGACTTCCCCTACTTTAGCACAAGCCAATCACGAGCTGGAGCACGGCATTCGAAGATGGGAGAGCGCCCTTTACTCTGCATACACCGATTTGACTAAGTGACTAATCAGAGAAAAGGAAAAAAGATTCAGCTTCGCAGCCTCTTTCCTTCCTGTTTTCAATATGTCTTAGTAATAACATAACCAGGACGGAACCACAGCCCTCCATAAAATGCTTGTTATCTTCCCTGCTGCGTCCATTTCGAAGTTTCGAAAGAACGTCCATAAACTCTTTAAAAACCTCATGCTTTCACAAATACACTACTGGCTGTTAAAATTGCTGTACCAAGAAGAAATGCAGATGATAAAAGGGTATTCATTGGACAAATATATTATACTAGAACTGACGTGGGGTTACATTTTCACGCACTTTGGGTGCATAGATCCTGAGAAATCAGTACCCAGATCAACCACCTCTGGCCGTAACAACGGCCTTGATACGCCTGGGCATTGAGTCAAACAGAGCTTAGATGGCGTGTACAGGTACAGCGCCCATGCAGCTTCAACACGACACCACAGTTCATCAAGAGCAGTGACTGGTGTAGTGTGACGAGCCAGTTGCTCGGCCACCATTGACCACACGTTTTCAATTGGTGACAGATCTCGAGAATGTGCTGGCTAGGGCAGCAGTCGAACATTTTCTGCACGATCCGTTACAGCCATGCGGATAAGATGCCTTTCATCTTGACTGCTAGTGATACGAGGCCGTTGGTATCCAGCACGGCGTTCCGTATTACCCTCCTGAACCCACCGATTCCATATTCAGCTAACACTTATTGGATCTCGAACAACGCGAGCAACAATGTCGCGATACGATAAACCGCAGTCGCGATAGGCTACAATCAGACCTTTATCAAAGCTGGAAGCGCGATGGTAAGCATTTCTCCTCCTTACACACGGCATCACAACAACGTTTCACCAGGCAACGCCGGTCAACTGCTGTTTGTGTATGAGAAATCGGTTGGAAAGTTTCCTCATGTCAGCACGTTGTAGGTGCCGCCACCGGCGCCAACCTTGTGTGAATGCTTTGAAAAGCTAATCGTGGTGTAGCAATTTTAATGGCCAGTAGTGTATGTTTTGTAACAATCTGGATGTCTGGGCGCCAGTGACCTGTCCCACAGAACTTTGCATACGCACACAGATGTCCTGTCGACTTACTGCCTAACAAGGCCCATCCATCGGCAACTTCTTGGCGCTAGGTAGTCTATCTGGACGAGGGTGCCTAGCGACTGGCGCTAACAAATGTGTCTGCACAATGAGACAGCAGAACTTGGCTGTCCGGAAATGTTTCCAGCCAGGTTCCGCAGAAAAAACGCGCTTCCCTCAACCCACCGTCGCCGTGATTATACTGCAGTCGTTTAAAAGGGCACCATATTCTTTTAACGCAGGTAAAGCTTACGTTTATTCCTTCCCTAAATCATGCAAGCAAGAGCATTAAATACTGCCCACCATTTCATCGTGATGTGTGAAGTCATATCGCAATAAAGACCATATTCCCTAAGAACATGAAGCGGCGTAACACCGAATCAGAAGTGAGAGTGCCCTACTATCTCACACTTGTAATCCTTTTTACTGCTAACCGACATAGAAAACACTGTGAAGGTACTTTTCAGTCACGTTTACCAACACAATACCGAAAGAATGACACCAGTCTGACAAACAGAACACGCGGAATTACAAAATTCCCGTTACTTTTGTAACAAAACTAGTGCTACCGAAGACTGTTAAAAGGTAAGGGCACAGATAAAATACACTCCTGGAAATTGAAATAAGAACACCGTGAATTCATTGTCCCAGGAAGGGGAAACTTTATTGACACATTCCTGGGGTCAGATACATCACATGATCACATTGACAGAACCACAGACACATAGACACAGGCAACAGAGCATACACAATGTCGGCACTAGTACAGTGTATTTCCACATTTCGCAGCAATGCAGGCTGCTATTCTCCCATGGAGACGATCGTAGAGATGCTGGATGTAGTACTGTGGAACGGCTTGCCATGCCATTTCCACCTGGCGCCTTAGTTGGACCAGCGTTCGTGCTGGACGTGCAGACCGCGTGAGACGACGCTTCATCCAGTCCCAAACATGCTCAATGGGGGACAGATCCGGAGATCTTGCTGGCCAGGGTAGTTGACTTACACCTTCTAGAGCACGTTGGGTGGCACGGGATACATGCGGACGTGCATTGTCCTGTTGGAACAGCAAGTTCCCTTGCCGGTCTAGGAATGGTAGAACGATGGGTTCGATGACGGTTTGGATGTACCGTGCACTATTCAGTGTCCCCTCGACGATCACCAGAGGTGTACGGCCAGTGTAGGAGATCGCTCCCCACACCATGATGCCGGGTGTTGGCCCTGTGTGCCTCGGTCGTATGCAGTCCTGATTGTGGCGCTCACCTGCACGGCGCCAAACACGCATACGACCATCATTGGCACCAAGGCAGAAGCGACTCTCATCGCTGAAGACGACACGTCTCCATTCGTCCCTCCATTCACGCCTGTCGCGACACCACTGGAGGCGGGCTGCACGATGTTGGGGCGTGAGCGGAAGACGGCCTAACGGTGTGCGGGACCGTAGCCCAGCTTCATGGAGACGGTTGCGAATGGTCCTCGCCGATGCCCCAGGAGCAACAGTGTCCCTAATTTGCTGGGAAGTGGCGGTGCGGTCCCCTACGGCACTGCGTAGGATCCTACGGTCTTGGCGTGCACCCGTGCGTCGCTGCGGTCCGGTCCCAGGTCGACGGGCGCGTGCACCTTCCGCCGATCACTGGCGACAACATCGATGTACTGTGGAGAACTCACGCCCCACGTGTTGAGCAATTCGGCGGTACGTCCACCCGGCCTCCCGCATGCCCACTATACGCCCTCGCTCAAAGTCCGCCAACTGCACATACGGTTCACGCGGCATGCAACCAGTGTTAGAGACTGCGATGGAGCTCCGTATGCCACGGCAAACTGGCTGACACTGACGGCGGCGGTGCACAAATGCTGCGCAGCTAGCGCCATTCGACGGCCAACACCGCGGTTCCTGGTGTGTCCGCTGTGCTGTGCGTGTGATCATTGCTTGTACAGCCCTCTCGCAGTGTCCGGACCAAGTATGGTGGGTCTGACACACCGGTGTCAATGTGTTCTTTTTTCCATTTCCAGGAGTGTACAACATAAAGAAGAATGGTCGAAGAACGAAGCCTGTGGGAGATGTTTACCACAAGAAGGGAAAAGTTAAATGGATGTATCTTACGGTATTCAAGAATGAATTCCTTGGTGCTAGAAGCAGTTCTAAAGGGGATATATACAGCGTGTTTCAAAATGAACATACCGGTTTTAAGGCGTTGTAGAATTTATTACTTTCAACTTACAATTGTAAATAATACACCAAATGAAAAAGCAACTCAATCGGTTTTGTTTGTATACCTGTGCGCAACGGGAAGAGTATAAAATGACAAAGAATGACTGAAAAACGTGTTGAACGAGTGCTTAGCCCCAAGAAATATCCCCGCGGAAAGTTTAAGGGCCTTTCTTTTTCGGTGAGTCGACTGTAACTGGTGCTTCTTATCTTGATGTGCTACATACAGCTATGGCCCGTGCCTCTATGGGAAGAAGCTGAACAACACATCTTTATTAGGGAGCAAAATGGTGCGGCGCCTCGCTGGCGTAACTCAGTACGGGACTGGTTAAATGACGCTGTATTTGACCGGTACCGGCCTGTGTGGCCGAGCGGTTCTAGGCGAAACAGTCTGGAACCGCGCGACCACTACGGTCGCAGGTTCGAATCCTGCCTCGGGCATGGATGTGTGTGATGTCCTTAGGTTAGTTAGGTTTAAGTAGTTCTAAGTTTTAAGGGAACTGATGACCTCAGCACTCAAGTCCCATAATGCTCAGTACCATTTGGACTAATGTGACCGGTGGATCGGTCGCAAGGGGCTCGTTGACACAGCATGTTATGCATGAGCTCCACGTTTACACATGATCTGACGAGATCATGTGTATTTGCCTTCGATACCAGCTGATCTATCCAATTTTAAACACAGTGTTATTGCAACAGTTACTACTGACACATTGATCAAAGTTTCGGAACAACTCGTCTATCGACTCGATGCGCGATCATGTTCACACTGAATAGTTGTAAGAAAAGCTGTTTGTGTTTCTCTTTCATTTGGTGTATTATTTATAATTGTAAGGTTAATGTAATATGTGCAAAGCATTAAAATCCGTATATTCATTTTGAAACACTCTGTATTAGTATGATATCGCAATTCCTGTGTTGGGGAGAAGTGCTGTGCAATGTTTCTTCGGACATGCATGAATGAAACGTATTCGCTGTTGCCAATACGGACAATCCTTGCACACACAACTGCGTTTAATGTGTAACCGCCAGAAGTTTCCTTGTTCTATATTCAGTGCTGCACTGAGTAAATGTTGTGTCGCACAGTTTTCGAATTTCTAGATGGCACAGTTGGAGGAGCAATGCATCTGAATTAAATTTCGCGTCAAACTCAAGAAAACTTTTATGATACACAGCAAAAGATGCAGGAGGTCTCGGTGATAAGTGGTGAAGCCGTACTCGGTGATACGAATGCTTCACATGGTATAAAAATGGCCGGACGGAAGTTAAACATGAACCTCGTTCACGATGCTTTTCGATGTCTACCGACGACGCTCATGTCGGTAACATCGACATTTTGCGTGCGAATCAAAGACTGACAGTCCGAGAGATTGCAGTAGAATGTAACACAGCATCTTGGAATGCATCGTCTTGCCGCCATGTGCGTCCCATGACTCATGAGTGAAGACCAGGAGCACCTTGGCCTGTGAGGAGCTTTCGGATCGCGCAAAGCAGATATTCCGTAAAAGAATCGTAACTGGTGATGAGACATCGGTCAGTCTTCACAATGGGTCGCGAATAGTTCAAGCTCTTCAGGTCAGGTTAATGTCAAAGCCATTCTGAGAGGTTTTTTTTGAAAAATTGTTCAAATTGCTCTGAGCACTATGGGAGTTAACATCTATGGTCATCAGACCCCTATAACTTAGAACTACTTAAATCTAACTAACCCAGTCATCACGAGGCAAAGAAAATCCCTGACCCCGCCGGGAATCGAACCAGGGAACCCGGGCACGGGGAAGCGAGAACGCTACCGCACGACCACGAGCTGCGGACAGTGTTTTTTTTTTTATAGTTTGAGGTATTATTTCATCATGAATTCGTGCCACAAGGACAAACTGTTACTCAATGGTACTATAGGGACGTGTTGTGACGTCTGTGAGAAAATGTGAGAAGGAAACGGCCTGAAATATGGAGAGAAATTTCATGGCTCTTGCATGACTATAAAGCACCTGCACATTCAGCACTTTTGGTACGTGACTATTGTACAAAAACCGAAATCAGTGTGCTACCTCACCCTCCGTCCTCTTCAGACCTCGCTCCTTCGGACCCTTTTTATTTCCGATGTTGGAAACCCCGTTGAATGGACGGAGATTTGCAACGATAATCAAGATAGAAGAAAATTCGCAGGCGGCGCTTCGCGCGATTTAGCAGCCAAGACTGCTTCCCTTTAGTGGAAACGGCGTTGGGGACGGTGTGTCAATTGCAGATGATAGTGTTTCGGAGGAGACAACGCACAATAAGTAAAAGGTAAGGGAGGAAAAATTTTGTCGACAAAGCTCCGGAGTTTTATGAACAGATCTCGTATTGACGTAACCTCTGCAGTTTTCGAATCTACTGATCTTTCATCGAGCAAACAGTTGTACCGGTATATGACTGTTAAAACATACTAGGTATGCAGTCTGAACAGGAACAGTAGCCTCTATTGATTGAGATTGTTCGCTACATCGACGGTAACTACTTCCAAATTATTCATGTTTGCAGCTGTTCTTGGTCCGGACTCTAGAGCATTTTCTGCGATTTCTTTGATGAAGAATTTTCGGAAAATCCTGTTACTTTTAACGGCGGTGCATCGGTACCATTACCATGCTATGGCTCAGTGGAGGTGTTGATCGTGTCTTTGCGCCGGTATCTTAACATTCGACCTGAATCTCTTTGGATGTTCCGTCAGATTTCCTTTTGACAAATATTAGAAGCATCTCGTGACATGCGAGAACTGTGAGAGGAAGGATATAGTATGATTAAAATTGGTTGATATTATATCTTACCATCTGGCACTACAACACTGCTAAATCGCCTATCAGGTGCTGGGCGGGTTACAGAGGTGTGCAACTGCACCACTGTTAATCACTGTCGCTGTGTCGCGACAGTTACAGTCAACCGCTAAGGACCTCCTCGTAAAAAGCTGCGTCTCCTTGTGGCTGTATCTGCTCACGCTGTCCACCCCGATAGCTGAGTGGCGGCGGTACTGCAGCTCAGGGTGTTCGGTCAGAGGGCTGCCTGCTCTCTGTAATAAAAAAACTGAGTTAAGGAATCAACGATCAACTTGAACGGATATCTTGTGACGTCCGTCCAGATGAAACGCAACGACCTATATCGAAAAAAAAAAGTGGTCAGCGTGACGGATTGCCGTCCTAAGGGCCCGGGTTCGATTCCCTGCTGGGTCGGATATTTTCTCCGCTCAGGGACAGGGGGTTGTGTTGTCTTCATAATCATTTCATCCCCACCCGTCCAATGTTGTGTCGAATGTAATAAGACGTGCACCAAGGCGGCCGGACCTGCCACGTAAGGGGTATACCGGCCAATGGCGCCAAACGCTTATTTCCATTATGTGCTCACGCTAGCACTCTTTTAGACTGAAATATATTCTATTTTGAAAATGTCGGATTCACGCAATTCTGTAAGAAGATTGACAGGAAATTATCTATGGCAGTACTAACAGCATATACGACTTCGAATTCCGTCATATACGCAACGTTCTAAATTTTTCATTCGTTTATAAAAAATTCTCTACCTGCATTGTGTGTGGTGAATTGAGGATTCTGCTTCACTGATGCCCTTCAGGTATGTTCCCTTCCTAATATGACCCACGGGTATTATAACTTATTTGATACTTTTACGACGTAGTGACTGCGTCAGTGGTTCAGGAGTGTCTCGTCGGATAATGTTGTTAAGGCTTTAAGGCTTCATAGTATTTCAACCAGACAGCCGCTCGTTATCTTCTGGTGCTTACTGACTGTGTTGGTACAGTATTACACGAAGATATGCGTAGGCCCCAGGGGTGGGATATCAAAAATGTGCAAATGTGTGTGAAATCTTATGGGACTTAAATGCTGAGGTCATCAGTCGCTAAGCTTACACACTACTTAACCTAAATTATCCTAAGGACCAACTCACACACCCATGCCCGAGGGAGGACTCGAACCTCCATTGGGACCAGCCGCACAGCCCATGACTGCTGCGCCTGAGACCGCTCGGCTATCCCCGCGTGGCGGTGGGATAGAATATCATTGCAGACGAATCATAGCCCAAGTTGTCATCCAGAGCCACGGTCTTCGCATGAGCGATGCTGAAAAAGCGCGGCCGGAAATCGCGGCCCAGCATGCAAGCGAGGATGTGTTGGCGCCCGGTTTAAATGCCCTGGCTTCGACTGCTCGTCTGTATTGACTCGTTGGATTCGTTACCCAGCCGTCGACGATGACTCAGTACCGCCTGTGCTGGCTCCCATGCGCTGCTAAGTGAATTTCGTGTGTGTGTTAATCAGGTAGTTCCTTGTACAGCGTGGCCAGAAACAGTGACAAGCTAGTAAATGTTGTTGCAGGGTAGGTTGTGCAGAGAAATAGCAATCGAAAAAAAAATCGATATGCTTCACCGCTTCTGAGTTAATTACCATTGAAGTCAGGCTGTTGCACATGGAAATTCATGCGATCCGCCAGAGGTGGTGTCGACAAACGTGTTCTTCGTTTGGTTTCCAAACATCAGAACAACAGAACGATACAAAAATTGAACATTGGACAGTAGCAAGGATCAAACCCGCGCCATAAGCGAAAAAGTCTCGTGCGCTATCAACACTGGTATGAGAATAACTGAGACTAATGGTATCTGGTGTGCCGCGTCGACATAACTCTCAGATAATAAACCACTGCTTTCGGATGGGTGATGGCAGTTAGTAGGCATAGGTCAGCGTAAATTGGTTTACGGAACACACTGCGACCTAAGGAACCAACTTTTCCACAAACGAAGGCAGCAAAAAGGGTCTCCACTTTTCTCCGCTTCAATCATGAAGCAAATGCTCGGATGGAGAGAATTAAGGTGCTCTAGCAATGAAGGAACAGTTCCTGTCCCATGTGGCCACACCACATTTATACTCTTGGCTGCTGCCATTAGCACGTGTTGTTCGAAAAACTTGCGGAACTGTTAAGAGAAGTCCCCCCATTTTGCATTTCCCTATCAAAGTTTTACCGGTCATCACACACGAACTGACACAATTATCCTGTAAGTGAAATTGCCTGTCCGGTTTTATTTGATGTCATGTATGTTTACCGAACCCTCCTCCCTGTTACTTCCCATCCGCTGAAGTTGTCAATGTCTAGAACAGTCAGTGGACGTGGACGTTGAAACTGATGATTTTGGCTGTGCAGCATTGCGTAATATAGACCTGGCGAGGGCATGTTTCTGCCATATGGCTTCAACGTCAACCAATGAGGAACGGTTTACATGAGTTGCGTATCAGTTGCAGACACAGTTTATCTAAAAGTGAATAATTATAAAAAGTGATACCTATAGGAGAGAAGAGAATGTTAAAAATATTGAGCAATGTAATAAGATTATTTAAAAATTCTTTCTCTCATTTTTCGTACTACGATCTTGGGGATGTAATTTATTTAACTAGTGTAGTATATCCACAGCATTGGCTATTTGATCAATAGACCGTGTGTATACAACATGCAAATGGATTTATGTGAAATAATTATTATCTATGATGATTATGGTAAAGTTACACTGTGTTCTGAATAATTCGAAATTTAGTAGAACATTGGCGCACTTGCCATGGAGACGTCGTAGTAAGATGGCCAGCAAGTATCAAAGTTATGTACCACGGACGCCATGTGGTACCATGGCGACTGAGGTCGATCGCAGTTGTCAAAGATAAACAGGATGGTGTCTTCTGAAGTGCGGCCACTTCAATTTTTACAGTAAGCCGTCTGTTGAAAGTGGCATAGTCGTAATAAAGACACGCTTTACAAAAGAACATTAGTAGTTGGAAGCCAAAATCCGTTATTTGTGGTGCAATTACTTGAAAATACGACATCTGATTAGAAAATGGAGTCTGCTCACGTGATAAAAGAGCAATGCTGGTCATATTGCTTAACACAGAAAAATTTTCTCACGAGAAAACATTGTACTTGGTAGCCTAAAAACCATTATTTGTAGAGCAATTACACCAGCCTATAAAATCTGGTACTTTATGTAAATCGTTCTTCCCTGGTTGAAGCTGACGTTATGGAGCACAATTACGCCCTCTCCAGATATGTACAACGTAAAGATGCATAGCCAACAGGAGCACATGCAGCGATTGAGGCCTACTGCCTGTTCTAGACATCATCAACTTCAGCTGATGGCTAACAACTCTTTGATTTTAATATGTATAAATTACTTCTTTATGTGACTAGCACGTTTTCTATCTTTCATAGTGCAATTCTGAAGATGGCCTAGGACTAGGCCGAAACAGGTCAATTTAAATAAAGTAACCATCGGGATCTAGACAGTTGCTCCACTAATTTTATATGCGGGGACTTAAACCAGTATTTCAGCGTCTGTATAGTTACTGTATTTGAAATTCGAATGTTAAGTGTTTTTCATTTAAAGAAGGCATGGTTCATATTGACACATAATGGTGCAGCAGTATCGAGAGCCTGCAGTCGGAGGCGAGTTTAACTGCAATTTTTTCCTACAAACCATTCCGAAAATTCATCAGAGCCAACCATTATCTCCATAATTCATCAAACAGTGCACTACCCTCCTCTATACACTAGCCACTTAAAGGGAGATCATTTAACTTAAATAACAGAAATATTCCTTACGGCGTAACAAGATCTGAAGGGAAGAGCAACGAATTTTCTCTCGGTTAGCGAGTGACACTTTGGCGGTCTGTTTTTAGATCTTCAACAGGGAAGTGATTTCGTGGCACACAGTTATATCTGATGGACTTACAGTGGCTTAATGGCAGCTGCTTTCAGAGGAGAATACCGCATTCACCGCAAATTGTGGAGTAGAGGCTTGCTGCAACTGCTTCGGCAATCTGCAGTGCCCGGGGGACAAACTGCCCTTCTCTAGAACCTCAGTGACTTACCTCCTGTGATGAAACCAGAGCACGGGGCAAATATCTGCGTCCCCTTCTTCCTTAAGAAGGTACACTACTGGCCATTAAAACTACTACACCAGATGATAAACGGGTATTCATTGGACAAATATATTATACAAGAACTGACCCGTGATCACATTTTCACGCAATTTGTGTGCATTGATCCTGAGAAATCAGTACCCAGAACAACCACCTCTGGCCGTAATAACGCCCTTGTTAGCCTGGGCATTGAGTCAAACAGAGCTTGGATGGCGTGTACAGGTACAGCTGCCCCTGCAGCTTCAACACGATACCACATTTCATCAAGAGTAGTGACTGGTGTATTGTGACGAGACTTTGACCAGACGTTTTCAATTGGTGAGAGATCTGGAGAATGTGCTGGCCAGGGCAGCATTCGAACATTTTCTGTATCCAGAAAGGCCCGTACAGGACCTGCAACATACGGTCGTGTTTTATCCTGCTGAAATGTAGGGTTTCGATGGGAGTGAATGAACGATAGAGCCACGGGTCGTAACACATCTGAAATGCAACGTCCACTGTTCGAAGTGCCGTCAGTGCGAACAAGCGGAGACCGAGACGTGCAACCAATGGCACCCCATACCATCACGCCGGGTGATACGCCAGTATGGCGATGACGAATACACACTACCAATGTGCGTTGACCGCGATGTCGCCAAACACGGATGCGACCATCATGATGCTGTAAGCAGAAACTGGATTCATCCGAGAAAACGACGTTTTGACATTCATGCACCCAGGTTCGTTGTTGAGTTCACCATCTCAGGCGCTCCTGTCTGTGATGCAGCGTCAAGGGTAACCGCAGCCATGGTCTACGAGCTGATATTCAATGCTGCTGCAAACGTCGTCGAACTGTTCATACAGATGGTTGTTGTCTTGCAAAAGTCCCCATCTTTTGACTCAGGGATCGAGACGTAGCTGCAGTATCTGTTACAGCCATGAGGATAAGATGCCTGTCATCTCGACTGCTAGTGATACGAGGCCGATGGGATCCAGCACGGCGTTCCGTATTACCCTCCTGAGCCCACCGACTCCATACTCTGCTAACAGTTATTGGATCTCGACCAACTTCAGCAGCAGTGTCTCGATACGACAAACCGTAATCGTGATAGGCTAGAATCCGACCTTCATCAAAGCAGGAAACGTCATGGTACGCATTTCTCCTCCTTACACGAGGCATCACTTCAACGTTTCACCA
Source organism: Schistocerca gregaria (assembly GCF_023897955.1). NCBI lineage: Eukaryota > Metazoa > Arthropoda > Insecta > Orthoptera > Acrididae > Schistocerca > Schistocerca gregaria. The sequence continues at coordinate 437,498,553 of NC_064925.1, read as the reverse complement.
GGCAACACTTGTCAACTGCTGTCTGTGTATGAGAAATCGGTTGGAAATTTTCCTCATGTCTGCACGTTGTAGGTGTCGCCACCGGCGCCAACCTTGTGTGAATTGTATGAAAAGATAATAATTTGCATATCACAGCATCTTCTTCCTGTCGGTTAAATTTCGCTTCTGTAGCACGTCATCTAGGTGGTATACCAATTTTAATGGCCAGTAGTGTAATTTGAAACCTAATTCCTCAAAAATACTCATGTGACTGTCGTAACTTTTAGGACTAAGGTAATAGAGATGGCTTCGGAGAGTTGGAGCGTGGTGGACAGTAATTTCTGGGAGTAGTTTTCCCGTCCTACGAGTCTGACCTGGAGATCAGTGCGCCGTCCCCATACAGCTTTCTCACGGTCCGGTTCCATCTCCAATAGAGCGCCGGCGAGCCGTTTTTACAGTCGCCGCGGCCGGGCGCGGTGGGACGCTGGTCCATTATCGGGCGCTCAGCCGCTCAGGCGCTTGCATAACGGCGCGCCGGCAGTAAAGCCGGCCGGGCCCCGCCCTCCAGCCACACTCCAGGCGGGCCGGCGCGGGTCGCGACACGCGTCGTAAAAGCCGCCTTCTCTTGTTTGTCGCGTGTGCGCGCCGTGTCGCACGCACGTGTCCGCCGCCGCCGAAGCGACTCGCTGGAAATCGGGACAATTACTGCGGAATTTCGCAGTGCGCTGCGAGCGGCATTTTTTGCCACTCTGTCGTCGATGCTCTCTTGGAAGTAAAAACTTCACTTCCTCCTAGATTGCGTGCTGTAGATCGTCACTGGCAAGTGCGCCTTCTACTTCACTAGGTACCTTGCACTGACCCAAGGTTCAGTGCCGCCTATTCCACACGAAATTTCGTAGAATTCGGTTCCGCGTGTTAGTCGTTGAAATGTAACACAGTTACTTTCGTATTTATAATATTCGTATGGAAAATCTAGCCACTACTTAACTAACTTAAACTAACTTATGCTAAGGACAATATACACACCCAGTTTTAGATAAAACTTTAAATCGCGATAACTTACTTTTTCGTGATCTGATTTTAATACCTATGTGGTGCCCCAAACAATAGTCAAGACATTATTTAGCAAGACCTTAATTCACGATATCCGGGTTGGATGAAATAAAGCCTCTACGGTGTCTCAAAAAATGTTCAAATTGTGAAATCTTATGGGACTTAACTGCTAAGGTCATCAGTCCCTAAGCTTACACACTAATTAACCTAAATTATACTAAGGACAAACACACACACCCATGCCAGAGCGAGGACTCGAACCTCTTCCGGGATCAGTCGCACAGTCCATGACTGCAGCGCCTTAAGCCGCTCGGCTAATCCCGCCCGGCTACGGCGTCTCAATCGATGCTCAAGTTACCTACAAAAACCTCCTGAAAATTCGTCTAGTAATTTATAGAACCATACTCAACAGGAACTATATTTTTACAGATTTGTTATATCGATACGCAAGCGACGCTCTTGGTCGAAGGACTGCATGCATCCCTAAGTCCACCAGACGGATAATTGATTACTTCCAGTGGCCGCTTGTGCAGTTGTGGTAGGTATTCAAAGAAGCCATCTGGTACGACCTTATCTAGAGTATAAGGAACCATTTTGCATCTTTTTTCCTATACATGGCACTGACTTCCTGTATGCCACCGTCAAAAATATTGAAATGTAAGTGGATAGATAAAGTAAAAGTTGAGGAAAGAAGCCTGAGCTCGGTGTGACGTTGGCTACGAAGCCATCAACTGTTAATTTGCTCCTGGAAGGAACAGTAAAAGGGATAATGGCAGGGTCAGAAAAGGATCAGTACGGATAAAACCGAATTGTAGATTATGGTTATGATAGCAATTACGTACAGAACAAAATATTAGCACAACGTAAGAAAGAATGGGAGACAGCATCAAAGTAATCAAAAGATTGAATACAGAAAAAGTGGCTGCTTCGGAAGGGACACCACGTTGAATTGATGCATACCCAGTATCTTTGCCAAATCTCGATGTTTGCATAGTTCAATCTCTGTGTCTTCGTAGCTATAGAGCTAGAATCCTAGAAAGCCTTACTTTGGCAATGCCGCCGCTACACTTTCAGTCTTTCACATAGTCTACATAGTCTGTGTAACTCAGCCCTATTAAAAGGGCCACCTGCCTGTTCCATGCAGGCCCTAACCTCTTATGCGTCTCTTAGGCTGACTGCCAAGAAGTACAGTGAAGGTAGTGTAGTGCTTCATAACGTTGAATTCGCAATAGTTTTCTAAACTAACTCAACAGCATTCTCTGTCATGAACATCTGCAGTTTGTTGCACATTACACTCCATGACTCTTAAGTTTCGCTTATTTCCTTACGTAATGTACACTGAAAAGCCAAAGAAACTGGTAAAGGCATGCGTATTCAAATATAGAGACATGTAAACAGGCAGAATACGGGGCTGCAGTCGGCAACGACTATATAAGACAACAAGTATCTGGCACAGTTGTTAGATTGGTTACTGCTGCTACAATGGCAGGTTATCAAGATTCAATTGAGTTTGAAAGTGGTATTATAGTCAGCGAACGAGCAGTGGGATACAGGATCCCCGAGGAAGCGATGAAGAGGGGATTTCCCCTTACGATCATTTCACGAGTGTACTGTGAATATCAGGAATTCGATACATCATATCTCCGACATCACTGCGGCCGAAAAGATCTTGCAAGAACGGAATCAACGACGACTGAAGAGAATCGTTCAACGTGACAGAAGTGCAACCCTTCCGCAAATTGCTGGGGCATCAACAAGTGTCAGCGTGCGAACCATTCGACGAAACATCATCGATATGGGTCTTCGGAGCCGAAGGCCTACTCGTGTACTCTTAATGACTACACGCCACAAAGCTTTACGACTCGCCTGGGCTCGTCAGCACCGACATTTGAAAGTAGATGACTGGAAACATGTTGCCTGGTCTAACCGTTCTCTTTTCAAGCTGTATCGAGCGGATGGACGTGTACGGGTGTGGAGACAACCTCGTGAATCCATGGACCCTGAATGTCGACAGGGGACTGGTGGAGCCCGTATAATGGTTTGGGGCGCGTGAAAATGGAGTGATATGGTACCCTGATACCTCTAGATACGACCTGCATCCATTTATGTCGATTGCCCATTCCGATGGCCTTGGGCAACTCCAGCAGGACAATGCGACATTCCACACGTCCAGAATTGCTACAGAGGGGCTCCAAGAACACTCTTCTGGGCTTAAACACTTTAGTTAGCCACCAAACTCCCCAGACATGAACATTATTGAGGATATCTTGGCTGCCTTGCAACTTGCTCATCAGAAGAGATCTCCACCCCGTCGTCTATTGCGGATTTATGGACAGCCCTGCAGGATTCATGGTGTCAGTTACCTCCAGCACTGATTCAGACATTAGACGAGTACACGCCACGTCGTGTTGCGGCACTTGTAGCAGTTTCTTTGGCTCTTCAGTGTATCATGCTGAGGTTCCATAACACACGAGTCGAAGCAGATAGCGTGAAGGTCTTTGTAACCGGTCTTCCTCACAGCTAAAGAATACTCTCTCAGGTTTTTCGTAACAAGTCTAATGTAACCATTACATTTACAGTGGACATTCTTATTTAGTAGTTATTTGGGCTTTATGAAATAATATTCACCGTTGTTGGAGCGGCTGAAGACTTCCGTCGAAACGGAAGGCAAGAACACACAAACGCGTCTTCAAGCTACGTTTTGTATTGTAAGTTTACCTGTAGTACTTAGCGAGATGGATCAATAGGAGACGGAGGATAGGTGGCACTAGACGAATATAGGTTGGTTGGGGTGCGCGCCGAAACAGTCAGTGCATTTTGCGATAAACCCTGTGCCCGAACGCAACTCCCTAGCAAGTGGCAGATTCGAAGTTCGAGTCCCGGACCGGCACGCATTTTCACTCGTCGCCACTGGTTCTGCATAATGTCCCGATGCAGTTGATATCATTAGAACCTTCAGTTTCCTTTCCCTGCAAATACATTTCTTCAAGATGTGAGTGGAACACCGATTACGCTTACGAAATTATCCTTTTTCTGAATGTGGCAAAGTGAGCGGTTACTTCCTGCGATGTTCTTGGCAGGATAGTTTCTCTGTCGAAGTTACGCGCTTTGCGCCGTCCTGGTAGGTTAGCGCCCTCTATTTAGGACGGCCGCGGCTTGCGAGTTGAGACATGGCAGGGGCAGTGATGGAGACTCGGTCGGCAGCAGCGACAGAGGGAAGACAGCGCATGGAACATCGCGAGTAGACAGCCGACGCTTGGGGTAGTGCGAGGACGCACGGTGTTGGCATTCCGGCTCCTGGGTCTGGCGGCGAGCGGAACTGAGTGCGGAAGCAGTTAGAGGTCAATATAGGCTCTGTTCAGGAGACATGTCTATCTCTACATCTACATCTACATCTACATACATACTCCGCAATCCACCATACGGTGCGTGGTGGAGGGTACCTCGCACCACAACTAGCATCTTCTCTCTCTGTTCCACTGCCAACAGAACGAGGGAAAAATGACTGCCTATATGCCTCTGTACGAGCCTTAATCTCTCTTATCTTTGTGGTCATTCGGCGAAATATAAGTTGGCGTCAGTAAAATTGTACTGCAGTCAGCCTCAAATGCTGGTTCTCTAAATTTCCTCAGTAGCGATTCACGAAAAGAATGCCTCCTTTCCTCCAAGACTCCTACCCGTGTTCCTGAAGCATTTCCGTAACACTCGCGTGACGACCAAACCTACCAGTAACAAATCTAGCAGCACGCCTCTGAATTGCTTCTATGTCCTCCCTCAATCCGACCTGATAGGGATCCCAAACGCTCCAACAGTCCCACTTCATATCGCTCTGCAAGGGTAAGCCCAAATATTTAATCGACGTGACTGTGTCAAACGCTACACTACTAATGGAGTACTCAAAGGTTACGGGATTCTTTGTGCTATTCATCTGAATTAATCCTGGCAGGGTCGCCATATGAAACGTCCCCTTAGAAAAATTATACAAGACTGTGCTTAAACTGACACACAATATTTTTTAGCGCAACGCAGTCTTTCAGTAATCCCTACAAGAGAATGGCCCTGACTAACATTAACCTATATGTTTCACAAATCACTTACCTCACAAAAATCTTTGTTAATCGAACTACTGCAATACAGCGAGCGCCACTACTGCCAGCTAACTAAAAGATTCAAACTGCGGAAGTCACTAACTACTGATAGGCACGGTTAGCAAATGAAAGATTTTAATAGAGAAGAAACAATGTATTTACCTTAATAGTCATAATATATATATCAGTTCATGACACCAATTCTTACAAATTGCAAAACTCCGCCATCTCTCTACCCACGTCCACAACTGCTGGCGGCTCACCTCCTACTGGGCAACGCTACGAGCTGTTAGCATCTAGCTGCCGCTGCCCAACACTACAATGGCAGACAAAAATGCAAACACGCCACAGACTCCACACGGCACAGCCAGTGATTTTCATACAGAGCGCTACGTGGCGGCGGCGTTACCAATAAAAAAAACGTAAACAGCCTACTTACAATTTATCTATATTTAGAGGTAGCTGCCATTCTTTACACCAATCACAAATCCTGTCTAAGTCATCTTGTGTCCTCCTACAGTCACTCAACGATGACACCTTTCCGTACACCACAGCATCATCAGCAAACAGCCGCACATTGTTATCCACGCTATCCAAAAGATTATTTATGTAGATAGAAAACAACAGCGGACCTGCCACACTTCCCTGGGGCACTGTAGATGATACCCTCACCTTCGATGAACACTCACCATCGAGGACAACGTACTGGGTTCTATTACTTAAGAAGTCTTCGAGCCACTCACGTATTTGGGAACCAATCCCATATGCTCGTACCTTAGTTAGGACTCTGTAGTAGGGGAGTGGAGAAGTCAAGGAAAACGGCATCCGTCTCATACCCTTCATCCATGGTTCGCAAGATATCATGTGAAAAAAGGGCGAGTTGCGTTTCGCAGGAGCGGTGCTTTCTGAATTCGTGCTGATGCATGGACAGCAACTTCTGTGTCTCAAGGAAATTCATTATACTCGAACTGAGAATATGTTCGAGAATCCTGCAACAAACCGATGTTAAGGATATTGGTATATAATTTTGAGGATCCGTCCTTCTACCCTTCTTATATACAGGCGTCACCTGCGCTTTTTTCCAGTCGCTCGGGACTTTACGTTGGGCAAGAGATTCGCGATAAACGCAAGCTAAGTAAGGAGCCAATGCAGTATAGTACTCCCTATAAAACTGAACTGGAATCCCACAGCACCTGGCGATTTATTTATTTTCAACCCATTCAGCTGCTTCACAACCCTAGGGATGTCTATCACTATGTCCTCCATAAGAGAATCTGTACGAGACTCAAACGGCGGTATGTTTGTACGATCCTCCTGCGTGAAAGATTTCTCAAATGCTAAATTTAAAATTTCAGCTTTCGTTTTGCTGTCTTGAGTTGCCAGACCAGAGTGATCAGTGAGTGACTGGATGGAAGCCTTCGACCCGCTTACCGATTTTACGTAAGACCAGAATTTCCTTGGGTTTTCAGCAAGACCTTTTGCTAAGGTATGACGGTGGTAGTGGTTGTATGCTTCGCGCATCGCTCTTTTTACAGCAGCACGAATCTGTACTAACTTTTGCCTGTCCTCAGTCTCCCGATCTTTCCTGTACCGCGAGTGCAACTGTCTTTGCTTTCTGAGCACTCTCCGAATTGCGCTGTTAAACCACGGTGGGTCTTTTCCGTCCGTAACCCACTTTTTCGGCACATACTTGTCCAATGCGTGATTTATAATGTGTTTAAAATTTGCCCATAATTCTTCCACGTCCATCGTACCGGAAGTAAATGAAGTCGATTAATTTACTAAATTGGATGTTAACAACAAATCGAAGCCTGAAGAGAGCGCGGGAGTTTACCCTGGCTTACATGTTAACAGCAAGTCCGTGCTCTAACTTTAAATGGTGAGCCATTTTGTGGTGGAGCCTTTGGATGTGATTGCTCCGTGTAACCACTTTGATTTTCGCTAGTCTTTCCTTAAACACTTGTACATTGGTCCGGGATACTTGGTTTTAATCTGCCAGGAAGTTTCAAAACTATTGCTTTAATAGTAACTGCGGTTGTCACACTATAACATTTAACATCTCTTCCTACATTTGGCGCTACCCAGTGCTTGGCTGTTGGTTTTAGTATTTTACTGAACTGTGTATTGATACTGGGTTTCTGTGTTCTAGAAGCCGTTATTGGTGTACTTGGGCTCCCGAGCACGGAATTCAGACGCTCTGCCGATGTGGACGCCAGACTTCGAGAATGTGCTGATTTCTACGTAGGTCTTTCAGGCTATCACAATAGCATATTGCCGCATGTTTTCCATAATAGTTAATTCACGTATATACGAGTATTTTTAAAACCTAATAGCTTTTACTAATCTTTATTTTTTATATTCAGAAGTCCTGATAATTGACTTGAATTCACAACTAGTGAGCTCAGATCGGCAGTTATGTTCAGTTATATTTGTGTAAAGTAATTTTTATTAATTTAAATTTAGGGCGATGAGGGTGTTTCTCTTAATTTTTTTTAATTATTCTCATTGCTCTTATGCAATTGAATAATCGGTGTAGATCACGCAATTTGTGAATGATAATTATTCATTGTGTCGTTACCAGTGCCCTGTTTTAATTAACTTGCTAAAAAAAACTTTTACATCCTCAAATGGGGTTAGCATTCCACTCTATTAGCCCACTTGCCCTGCTTAGCGATCCTATACCAGAGAGTAACAATAGGAGATATAGATCACATTTTCTTTGCGTGTAGGCAGTTTCAGCTCTAGTAAACAGAACTCTTTCAACAATTAACCAAACATTATCAGTCATGATCCATTAAAATCACGAAAAGAATTAGAAACTAAAAAATTTTTTAAAGTACAGACAATCCTGGCCTCTAAAGTCATAGAAAATCCATGGACTATCAGACCAATTGTGTGATTGGTTTGAAGAGTTCCTAGATAACAGAACCCAGCATGTCATTCTCAGTGGAGAGAAGTCTTCTGAAGTAAGAGTGATTTCAGGTGTGCCGCAGGGGAGTATCGTAGGACCGTTGCTATTCACAATATACATAAATGACCTTGTGGATAATATCGGAAGTTCACTGAGGCTTTTTGCGGATGATGCTGTAGTATATTGAGAGGTTGGAACAATGGAAAATTGTACTGAAATGTAGGAGGATCTGCAACGAATTTACGCATGATGCAGGGAATGGCAATTGATTCTTAATGAAGACAAGTGTCATGTGCTGCGAATACACAAAAAGAAAGATCCTTTATCATTTAGCTACAATACAGCAGGTCAGCAACTGGAAGCAGTTAATTCCATAAATTATCTGGGAGTAGGCATTAGGAGTGATTTAAAATGGAATGATCACATAAAGTTGATCGTCGCTAAAGCGATTCTAGACTGAGATTCATTGGAAGACTGCTAAGGAAATGCAATCCGAAAACAAAGGAAGTAGGTTACAGTACGCTTGTTCGCACACTGCTTGAATACTGCTCAACAGTGTGGGCTCCGTACCAGGCAGGGTTGATAGAAGAGATAGAGAAGATCCAACGGAGAGCAGCGCGCTTCGTTACAGGATCATTTAGTAATCGCGACAGCGTTACGGAGATGATAGATAAACACCAGTGGAAGATTCTGCAAGGGAGGTGCTCAGTAGCTCGGTAGGCTTTTGTTGAAGTTTCGGGAACATACCTTCACCGAGGAGTCAAGCAGTATATTGCTCCCTCCTACGTATATGTCGCGAAGAGGCCATGAGGATAAAATCAGAGAGATTAGAGCCCACACAGAGGCATACCGGCAATATTTCTTTCCACGAACAGTACGAGACTGGAATAGAAGGGAGAACCGATAGAGGTACTCAAAGTACCCTCCGCCACACACCGTCAGGTGGTTTGCGAAATATGGATGAAGATGTAGAACGCTAAGAGATGGCTGTATTGCCTACAAGACGAACCAGATTAAATAAATCAAAAGAACGACAAAAATGTGTCAGAGGAATGAACTGATCGTGTTGCGCCTCTCTCATTGGTGCGTGCGATAGTAATGCCGAAAGATGGACAAGACGTAAGCTGTGGTATCCAGAATCGGTTATTGCTTTCCATATCGCTGGTCTGGAATTTTAGTACAGTCGCCTCATAAAAAGGGTCACTTACTTCCTCTTTTGGCAGCCGTTTCAGGACGGAGACTCGTGGCATCTGGCAGGGTGCGACCGCTGACGTCACACCGGCGTCGCCGCCTGCTCGCGCGCCGGCGACAGTCCGGCTCGGCCGTGGCTTTAATGAGCCGCGGCCACCGGAATGCGCTCAGACGCGGCAGCGGCCGCAACACTCCGCATTCCCCGCGGGCCGCCCGGGTCTCCGCCGCGACCCCTGTCTCCCTAATTACCCAGCCACATTCCCGGAATTCGCCAAGCTTCGCAGTCGCCAACTATTTTACGACTTCTCAGCGTAATTTCCACATTAGCTCTAAGTAAGCACGCGGTAAAAAATATTAGTCATACCCAGCATACACACCTCTCTCCTTAATAATGGCATCATCTCGGCTAATAACAGCCTAAAAATTTTTCGGTTGTGCCATATCCAACAGAAGACAGTACCTGATGATTAGATATAGTGGAGCTAATAAACTGCAGGGTACTTTTCACCTGAAGTTCCGAACGGTCCTATACATTTTTATAGGATTGAGATCAGGGCTGACACACACAGTGGTTACGGTTGCTACAAGCGACACTACGAGCGGCGAAACGGGGCCAAATTTCTAGTAGTTTAGTGTCGAGTTGAGATTTTCACAAATGTTTTATTCGCATCTGACAGAAACTAACAGTACGGCAATAAACAGCCTTTTAAACACGCCGCTAACGGCAATCAAGTAATTTATAGCAATACAACAATTTAAATTTAAAAAAACCCAGAAGACAGCACCATTGCAATAAACAATCTTTTAAAACACGCCGCTAACGGTAATCAAGTAATTTATAGCAATACAACAGTTTAATTTAAAAAAAAAAAACACAGAAGCTAGCAGTACGACAATAAACTACCTTTTAAAACACGCCACTAACGCCAATCAAAGTAATTTATAGCAATTCAACAATTTAAAAAATTTTAAGAACATTAGCAAACAGGAGGAGGAGGAGGAGATCAGTGTTTAACGTCCCGTCGACAACGAGGTCATTAGAGACGGAGCGTAAGCTCGGGTGAGGGAAGGATGGGGAAGGAAATCGGCCGTGCCCTTGCAAATGAAGCATCCCGGCATTTGCCTGAAGCGATGTAGGGAAATCACGGAAAACCTAAATCAGGATGGTCGGAGACGGGACTGAACTGTCGTCCTCCCGAATGCGAGTCCAGTGTGCTAACAACTGCGTCACCTCGCTCGGTCATTAGTAAACAGGCTACTAAAGTAAATACAGAACTTCGTTAATAAAGTACGGTGAGGTAGTGAAGCTACCAACACCGCCATTAAAAAAAATCAACAGGTCTCAGCAAACACACGACTAATGGCAATAAAAGGAATTTACAAACTTGGAGGAATTTAAAAGAAAAATTTAAACAAAAGTGTCCTGGAATATCATTAGAACATAATAGACACGACGGACCGGTGTAAGTCGGCAACAAATCACCCACTCAGGGATACTCAGGCTAGGCAGAATACTGACCAATTTAAATACGCCCGTAAACGCAATTGCCACTCTCAGGCTAGTCAGAGCACCGACTTATAGCCAGAGAAAGCTTGTTATAAGATGGCTTAACTTGCTGACAGAATTAGAGGTAACCTCGTGCAAGGAAACATTACACCACACAGTCTTGAATGAGTAACCACATGATCAACCAAGAAGCATGAATTTACTCATAACCCACTACAGAATAGCGAAACAATTAAACTGCCAAAACTACACCTCCCATCGGACAGTAACGAGAGGAGGAGGAAAGATCACTCTCTTCAATTACACCGGTGCCAGGGACAGGAAACCCGGAAACATCGGAAGGCTCCTCATCGGTTAACTGAAAAGCAGTCATCTAGGTGAGAGTTTGGAACAATCATTCTCAAAGTTTCACGTGATGTAAGGTGGCTTTTTGGGCGACAAAAAAGATAAGGAGAAAACGAAAATCCGTTTCCGGAGACATCACTTTTTATGATACAGTCGGGAATGGTTTCGGCCTTCAGAGGCTATCTTCAGATGCTATAGCAGCATTTCATTGACAAATGTTCTTGCGATGTCAATGCTGACAATGCATGAACACTTGTTCATCAATTTCCAACCCTACCATCTGAAGATGGCCTTTGAAGGCAGAAACCGGTTATGATAAAAAGTGACAGCCAAAAGTAAAAAATAGTACCTTAAAAAAAGATATCCATTAGGTCCCATGTTGGAGAGCAGTTGAGAAAAATCTTATTGATTATTCGTTGGCTGTGCCATTCCCATCGGTGGAAGCTCATCTGCACAGATTTTTTTCAGAGCAGAGTGTAGAATTTTTAGAACACTCTGGATAGGGATAGCCTTAGCCTGCTTTCGTCACACCATCACTGGCGGATTGCTGTTGCCGGCAGCTGCAGCTGATGCAGATCTCACCTTCCCCATTCACCGATTCTAGCGAGAATAGTTTGCGGCGTGGGATATCACGGGAAGACCATGGTTAGGCGTCTTCACTTCATTCTCTAGTTAAAGTGGTTAGGCAATGCCACTCGGCTTCTTGTCTCGTAGAGGAGGGCTCCTCTATGAGTGGTCGGAATTAGGCATCAACATGTGAAGATTACACCTCGTTTTCTAGTACCATCGCAGCAAACATTGTGCTCGAATCTTCGAGTATGGATTTTAGAGAACGATTTGGTGAGATATGGGTCACTCACATCTTATCTACTCCTTGCGGAACTCATCACTCTGATTTACTACTCAGTTAAATCGTTTGAGTGCTCAATATTGGTCAACCTTTTTGTTTATGCTTCAACCTTGATGTTCGTATTAATGTCTAGTTCTTTTTTTCTTATGAGTCTGAAGAACATATAAAAGTGGAGTCAATTTGGACCAAGACTTTCAATTTAGTAAATAATTGACTCCTTACAATTATTCATTCTCAATATTGTTGTCAGAACTGACTCCTGGACTCATTTACGAGGGCCTAACCATTCTCACTTAACAATCCGTTGCACCACAGATCCAGTTTCCGTACTTGAGCTCATGGCGAGCAAAAACATTTTTTTTATACTAGACTGTATTTTGCCTAAAAAGTAATGACAGTAGTTAGGGCTCGCCTGGATGAAGCGTCAATGAGAATCAGTCAGTCTGAGTCATGTCTTTAATAAATGCAATAAAATGGACAAAATCTAACGTAAGTCACTGACGGATCTAATTAAAACTGCGTTTTTTCAGCATTTTTTTTTTATTTCTTATGTAATGCCTACACTCCTGGAAATTGAAATAAGAACACCGTGAATTCATTGTCCCAGGAAGGGGAAACTTTATTGACACATTCCTGGGGCAGATACATCACATGATCACACTGACAGAACCACAGGCACATAGACACAGGCAACAGAGCATACACAATGTCGGCACTAGTACAGTGTATATCCACCTTTCGCAGCAATGCAGGCTGCTATTCTCCCATGGAGACGATCGTAGAGATGCTGGATGTAGTCCTGTGGAACGGCTTGCCATGCCATTTCCACCTGGCGCCTCAGTTAGACCAGCGTTCGTGCTGGACATGGAGACCGCGTGAGACGACGCTTCATCCAGTCCCAAACATGCTCAATGGGGGACAGATCCGGAGATCTTGCTGGCCAGGGTAGTTGACTTACACCTTCTAGAGCACGTTGGGTGGCACGGGATACATGCGGACGTGCATTCTCCTGTTGGAACAGCAAGTTCCCTTGACGGTCTAGGAATGGTAGAACGATGGGTTCGATGACGGTTTGGATGTACCGTGCACTATTCAGTGTCCCCTCGACGATCACCAGAGGTGTACGGCCAGTGTAGGAGATCGCTCCCCACACCATGATGCCGGGTGTTGGCCCTGTGTGCCTCGGTCGTATGCAGTCCTGATTGTGGCGCTCACGTGCACGGCGCTAAACACGCATATGACCATCATTGGCACCAAGGCAGAAGCGACTCTCATCGCTGAAGACGACACGTCTCCATTCGTCCCTCCATTCACGCCTGTCGCGACACCACTGGAGGTGGGCTGCACGATGTTGGGGCGTGAGCGGAAGACGGCCTAACGGATTGCGGGACAGTAGCCCAGCTTCATGGAGACGGTTGCGAATGGTCCTCGCCGATACCCCAGGAGCAACAGTGTCCCTAATTTGCTGGGAAGTGGCGGTGCGGTCCCCTATGACACTGCGTAGGATCCTACGGTCTTGGCGTGCATCCGTGCGTCGTTGCGGTCCGGTCCCAGGTCGACGGGCACGTGTACCTTCCGCCGACCACTGGCGACAACATCGATGTACTGTGGAGACCTCACGCCCCACGTGTTGAGCAATTCGGCGGTACGTCCACCCGGCCTCCCGCATGCCCACTATACGCCCTCGCTCAAAGTCCGTCAACTGCACATACGGTTCACGTCCACGCTGTCGCGGCATGCTACCAGTGTTAAAGACTGCGATGGAGCTCCGTATGCCACGGCAAACTGGCTGACGCTGACGGCGGCGGTGCACAAATGCTGCGCAGCTAGCGCCATTCGACGGCCAACACCGCGGTTCATGGTGTGTCCGCTGCCCCGTGCGTGTGATCATTGCTTGTACAGCCCTCTCGCAGTGTCCGGAGCAAGTATGGTGGGTCTGACACACCGGTGTCAATGTGTTCTTTTTTCCATTTCCAGGAGTGTATATGTTTTGATTCTCTTGTCATTGGTACTGTACTAGCGTTGTGAAATGTTGGGAGTGTTGTAATGTTTTATATTTGTGGGACAGTGTTGGTATGTGCCTCTGGACTCAGAGTCAAATAGAATGACGTGGTTTTTTGGTTAATGTGTTCACAAACGACACAGATGTACTTCTTCTTTGGTCATCAAGAGAATGACGACTGAATCAAAGAGAAATGGAGGGCGCTCATAGCCTTTGGGAGACGCAGTTCTGAAACATAACCAAACGAAGACCTGAAGAGGCTACTGAGCATGTCTCAGTAGTACTACTGGTGGCAGCTTTTCAGCTTCAGTTTTTTAAGGATTTTTCTGTGTGACATAATTTTTGGCTTTAATCTGTTCTGTTGGTTCTAGGTAAAATTATTAGTCAATGCATAATGCCGAAACTTACAGTAATTCTGAGCGAGATCAGGAGCCGTTATTCATTACGCAGGTCTGCGACTAAAAAAAGTGCATAGGATTTTTTAACATTTTCTTATAGATTTTGATCTCTCAGAAGCAGGAAAAATATTCAAAAAATTCTATCATATAGGTTTTTATGTATATTGCAGTATTTATGTTCATTAGTAATAAACCTATGTGTCTTTTTTAATTTAATAATTATTAAAATTATATCAATTATAATTGATAAAATAAACTTAAATCTACAAAATTTAAGCTGTTAACTTGCAGGTTTTACCGTGAACTCCTGGGCACCAGAAGCCAATACAAACAATCTTGTCGTTCACTTTTATCGTGTTGCGACAAGTCAAATGACGATTTGTTTCTCGGATAAAAGGAAGAGAAACTCTCAGTAGGCATATTGCTATTCAAGTGAACAGTGCTGTTGTTTCTGTCTACTCATGGCTACAGTAGAGTGTGTTATTTCTCCAAACAGTTTTTGTTATATATGTGGTGAGTATACTATTAAAAGTCAACAGAGAAGCATAAGTGATTTTGTGAGTAAAGTTTATTTTGCTTACTTTAAATTAAAACTTGGTGATCAAGATAAACCATGGGCCCCTCATAAGGTGTGTAGAAAATGTGAAGAAGATCTCCGTTTGTGGTTTAAGGGTAAGAAAAATGCATTTCGATTTGGAATTCCTATGATATGGCGTGAGCAGAAAAACCATTCCTCTGATTGCTACTTCTGTTCAGTTGACGGATTCAATTCTAAAAACAAAAGAAGCATAAGTTATCCTAACCTTGACTCAGCTACACGTCCAGTGCCCATGGCTCTCTATCCCACAGTCTCCTTCCAGTTTCGATGAATACCCGAGTGAGTTGCAGGACGAAGTTACAATACCTCCTCAGGGTGAATCAAACTCAGATTTTTCTTCAGACGAAGATGAAAGGCCTCAACTATTTTGTCGAAGCGAGCTCGATGATCTAGTAAGAGATTTAGGTGTTTCAAAAGATGCAGCCGAACTGTTAGGTTCCAGATTAAAAAATAAAAACCTCATTTTCATGGTACAGTCAAATGGTTCAAATGATTCTAAGCACTATGGGACTTGACATCTGAGGTCACCAGTCCCCTAGACTTAGAACTACTTAAACATAACTGACATAAGGACATCACACAAATCCATGCCCGAGGCAGGATTCGAACCTAGCAGCAGCGCGGTTCCAGACTGAAGCGCCTAGAACCGCTCGGCCACAGCAGCCGGCGGTACAGACACCGAGAAAAATAATTTACCCAGTTTTCCTCAAAAGTAGGAAATTTAGTTTTATGCAATGATGTGGAAGGACTCATGCATTGCTTTGATATGCAGTATGACTCATCTGAATGGCGGTTATTCGTTGATTCATCCAAAACTAGTCTTAAAGTAGTATTATTGCACAATGGAAATAAATTTGAATCGCTTCCGATGGGACATTCTGTGCATATGGAAGAAAACTATAATGATTTGGCCATTATCTCGGAAAAAAATCAAATGTCAGGACCATCAATGGATTGTCTGTGGGGACTTCAAAATTCTCACGATTCTTTTGGATCAGCAGGTAGGGTATACCAAATACCAATGCTTCTTATGCTTGTGGGATAGTAGAGCCAGAGAATAGCACTGGACTAAAAGTGATTGGCCACCGCGAAAACTTTAAAACCTGGAGAGAAAAATGTCATCAATACTACTTTGGTACCACCAGAAAAGGTTTTGTTGCCCCATCTCCATATAAAATTGGGGTTGATGAAACAATTTGTAAAATCTCTGCAAAAGTATGGGGCAGTTTTAAATATATATTTACAGAATTCTCGAAACTGTCAGAAGCAAAGTTGAAAGCCGGAGTTTCCACTGGCCCCGACATAAGAAAACTTTTAACCAACACCCTCTTTGTGAAAAAGTATGAATGAGAAGGAAAAGAAAGCTTCTTTATCGTTCAAGGATGTAGTGCGAAAGTCTTTGGGAAATATTAAGGATCCTGACTACAAAACCATTGTTCAGTGGATGCTTGAAGGTCCATTATTTACACTCCCACATAGACAGTTCTCCTGAAAACAGTGAGGAACAGCGGGAGCGGTTTCACCAGGATGTCCGTGATATCGAGAGACGGTACCAAGGAAGATGGGATATCACTATGTTTGCTGACTACTGTTGGATGTTTAACGGGAAACTAAAGATGGAAATCGGAAAAGGACTCGGCGAAGTATCAAGGAAAAGAAGAAAAGGTTTCATAAAAATATGAATAAGTATAATATTGTTACTACATGTCTCAAAATAATGTTCCTTTGGTTGTAAAAACAATATAATGTTTGATAATTCTGAGTAAACGAGTGCTTTTACCAATTTTTTGTGTTTGAATTTGCAAAAACACCTTATATAATAGAAAAAATGGACATCGCTTCTGAAATCAGCGCATTCTAAAACATATAATTCAGTAGAAATATCTCATGCAGGTGACAAAAAATTTTTTGCAGACCTTATTTTGTTATACGATTTATTTTGTGTCGCTGTATAGAGGCCTTGTGTGAGAGAGCAGGAGATTATTGTTTCCTTTTTCTCATTTATTTGTTTCGTGGATTTTGTGTTTATATGATTCAATGACACATTCAAAGGTAGCTTAGCTATTTTCTTGATCATTTTAATTCTCATGCCAAACGAAGTCTGCGAGAAAACGGAGAGGAGAGAAGGCTAAGAAGACTGAACATTGTGTTTGTAGTATTTAGAGCAGTGTAGCTAGACAGAGAGCTGAATCGGTCAGTATGATTAGAGCCAAAGGCAGTGCGCTCTGAACACTGATGTAAATATTGCGAGTCAGGAAACCAGTGTTATTAGTGTAGGAAATGCAGTTAAGAACAATCGAAGATAAAAAGGTATTTCTATTGATCTTTTAGCGTCAAATTTGTTATCAAAATTTAAAAAAATACTAAAGTAATATGAATTATAAATAACAGTACGTCACGTAAATGCCAGTGAGCAAGAGGATGCTTTCGATTCTGATAACAGAGTTAGAGTCTTGGAAAGAATGAACAGCGAGGGTACGAGTGAGAACGCGGTAGCTGAACAGAATGAAGGCGAGAACGTAGCTCAGGCGTGTCCCTACCCGAAAGACAACACCAGACCAAATTTTAGCACTGTAGTGGCTCAGTTAAGCCAACCCAGCTCATAATCGGCGTAACCCTTTGGAAAAGAGTCTCGGATAAATATATTAATCAGTACAGTGCCAAAATCATGGAAAAAGGGAATCAGGGAACAAGAGGGTTGTCGAATGGGCAAGAGACACGTTTCCTGCAATTTGGGACCCAACTGTAACAGAACCCAATAAAGCAGCGACAGATTAGCCACATAGAGCATCGAACAGAGGACCAAGAGCGTAGGAAGTGCGATAAATAAGATGGAGGAGCAAGTCAATCAAATATCAGAGGAAGTTGAAACTTGGTTGTGCGAGGCAACAGAACAACATAACATTAGTTACCGTGAGATAATAGAGCAGGAAGTGAGAAATCTACGTGAGAGATCAGACAGTGTGTGTCCACTACCAGTAGCGGAAACCGATGAAGTACAATCGCTTCTCGCATTTAAACTGAAGCAAGAAGGAACAGATCAGTGACTTTGCCAAAGGAACCAGACTTAGACTAACGACTTTGAAAACTGCAAGACCAATCTCGCAGGCAAGATGGAATATTTCAACTAACAGCACTTAGTTTCACTGCAGAAATTACAAGTTCTAGGGCTAATACGAGTTCGGTACACCTAAAATCTTTTAGTGAACAGTTTGATAACTTTTTGCCTCCTAAGTGATCGCTATGGCAACATATGGAATTTCTGTGCAGGTACCTAGAGGGTGGAACAGTAACAAGAATGCAACCAGTCGCAACATAACGAACATCGTACAAGAAATTTAAGGATGCGTGCTTAACTAATTATTTGTCCCATGCAGTATATAAGCAGGATATAATATTTCGTTATATCCTCCAGAATCTGAAAGGATCCATTTTCCGAAGTCCTGTTAAAGAAAAATCATTTCCTCGCCACAGTGTTCAGCTCCTTAGAAATCACACAGTTGTTATTTGAAAGTACGTGCCAATTAGAAATACGTTCTGGCAGGATTTTGCAGAAGGGATGCTGAAGAAATCAAAAGTTTGCTCCAAGAGCTAGAGTATGCTCAGTATAAGGACAGCAAGCGAAAAAGGCAAAGGGAAGCTGAGAGTAACTTTGGCGGACAGCTTAGCTGTCAACATTAATTGTAGAATGATCGATTCAGATTAAAAGATGGGAGAATTTTTCGGTCATAGCAGTTGAATAGAGGAAGCTGTGCGACTTCCAATGCAATATAGGTCACTGGTTTGGGCTGCGATCGAAGAGACAATAGATGTCGGGGCCTCAGACCAAGGTAACTGAAATTCAGCCAACCAGTCAGTGAGCAAATAATGATACGGGGAATTTTCACCTCAATTTCAATAATCCGACACGGAAATGTAAATAGAAAAACCCGTAAGTGATCTCTAAGCTAATAAAGAAAACATGATACAGTATAAATATGATGAAGAATGGGAAAATGTTGGTGGTGAGGATGACGAATGAGGAAAGTTTATGAACAAACTGTATCAGCAGGAGGATGGAACTACCCAGTGGCACTAAATTGTATATTATGGGTATAGCAATCCCAGGTCTCCAGATGTTACGTTTTTATGAGCACAGAAGTAATCAACTTTTAGTGTGCAGGATAAAAACCTGGGTTTGCCCATGGACACAGTCCTCATTATTTGTTTCCTTTTTTAGCCGTGTAGACAAGAATCCTTCAGAAAGATATTGTGCTCGTTATACTATTACTTGGAAAGTGTATGTTGCTTTTGTGAACCCTTATAGGATTTCAGGTGATCAGACACGCCGGAAGGAAAGGAAAGGTAGGGATAGTTGAGTCATGAGAAAAGAAGGAAGACAGTAGGGCTTATGGTCAGACTCAAGAGTGTGATCGCGAAATTGACAAAATTCAATGAGTATGAAGATCATGGTTATGAAACAAGAAAGACATAGGCGTTAGAGTGAATAGCAGTACTGTTATCATGTCAATGTTCGCCGAATATGCCGGCCATTGAGGCCGAGCGGTTCTAGGCGCTTCAGTCCAAAACCGTGCTGCTGCTACGGTTTCAAATGGTTCAAATGGCTCTGAGCACTCTGGGACCTAACTACTGATGTCATCAGTCCGTTAGAACTTAGAACTACTTAGACCTAACTAACCTAAGGACATCACACACATTCATGCCCGAGGTAGGATTCGAACCAGCGACCGTAGCGGTCGCGCGGTTTCAGGATGTAGCGCCTAGAACCGCGGGCCACTCAGGCCGGCGCTTCGGTCTCAGGTTCGAATCCTGCATCGGGCATGGATGTGTGTGATGTCCTTAGGTTAGTTAGGTTTATGTAGTTCTAAGTCTAGGCGACTGATGACCTCAGATATTAAATCCCATAGTACTTAGAGCCATTTGAACCATCACCGAACATGTGTAACGTGAGTTGCAGTGATGGTGCAATGGGTTAACAACTGGTGCCAAGAAATTAAATAATCAATAATAATGTTTGACGGAGAAACGAATAACTTTGTGGATTTCTTATTTGACATAACCACCTTCCCACAAATACGATGTTAAAGTTCTGCAGTGACATCGCATGACAGCAACCTAGCACTCGAGCTGAGTTCAGCGCGATGACACATATAACAACCCACAGTTTTGGCCTCTTCCGGAAACCATTCATTTTGTTGTCGAGAATAGATCAAGACGCACTTTCAGCGGGAAGACAGTGAATCCAATATTCCGTAATTAGAACTGCAAGTCACAGAATATTATTATTAACGGAGTCGAATTATAAAAGAACAATGCCTTTGCACAACAAAGAGTTTAATGACAGTTGCATGATTATAAACAGTAAAAAATGCAGTTTTCTGTTCTACACAAATAGTAGTACAGGTACTTCATACTTGGCTATCGGCGTCGGAATAAAACGAACTTCTTAATCCCATGAAAACAGATGACGTTCTTGTAGGAACCGCGACCGGAACGGTCGCGGGGTTGCCGAGAAAGACGTGCGGCGGGACCAAACGGGAGCGGCCCGCGAACAAATAAACAAACCGGAAAGGACGGACACGAACAACGCCGGACGACCTAGCAAGACCTTACGAACAACAACATGCGAGAAGCAATGCGGTCACAAGCGACAACCAAACGAATCCATAACGTCCACTCGTAAACGAAAACAGAGTACGGTAAACACGCTGTCTGTAACCAAGATGTCGATACACTGACACGAATATCAGACTGCTTAGCTGAGCTTTTTTTTTCTTCTTTATTGTCATTTTGTAGCAGGTAGGCTGGCATCGGCAAAACTACGCCACTCGTCGGCCACAGGTATTACAATTAGTACATATGAAGACAAAGATAAAAAAAACAAAATGGTGGATAAAAAACAGTAGCTGAGCGAGAGGCAGGCGCTTATATACAGGATACGGTACGTCGCTTTTGCCTGCTGGGACCACGTGCTATACCATGGCGCCCTCACATTACATGCGGGCCAGGAACGCGCGCAGCCACTGCTTACAGCGCGACAGCTGCAGAGACCTCTAGTGGGAATCGAGGTCCATGCCGTCTGGCGCAGATTTGAACCCGCGGCGCTCAGTACCAATGTTCTATTAGCCAATTATTGTTTATCAGGAAGCGGTATGTGACATGGGCATTGTTCACTTACAAAGCGAATTTAATTTACTTGGACTCAAGTGACAGCACAGGTTACTCTTTCTTCTATCACCACGATCAGATTTGACGAACAAGGCAATTATCTAGTGATTATGAATATCTCGTCGTGGGACTACAATATTTTCTTAGAAGCAATTCAAATTTTCGCTCGTTTAAAAAGTCAACCAGGTAAACTTATTAACAATCAAATATGTCTATGGACGAAAGTTGCTTTACAATTTCAGTCATATAATGCTAAGGACCAACCAAAAATTGTCTGTAGAATCAATAAAAGTTAGAAGTTGGTCTTAACTCACATTATGTATTCAATATTTCCTATTTTATTTTTTATTTTATTATTTTTTTATTTCTTACTGCATTATTGACCATTAAAATTGCTACACCAAGAAAAAATGCAGATGATAAATGGGTATTCATTTGACAAATGTATTACACTTGAACTGACATGTGATTACATTTTCATGCCATTAGGGAACATAGATCCTGAGAAATCGGTACCCAGACAAACCACCTCTGGTCGTAATAACGGCCTTGATACGCCTGGGCATTGAGTCAAACAGAGCTTGGATGGCGTGTATATGTACAGCTACCCATGCAGCTTCAACACGATACCACATTTCATCAAGAGTAGTGACTGGCGTATTGTGACGAGCCAGTTGCTCGGCCACCATTAACCAACGTTTTTAGTTGGTGAGAGATCTGGAGAATATGCTGGCCAGGGCAGCAGTCGAACATTTTCTGTATCCAGAAACGCCCGTACAGGACATGCAACATGCGTTCGTGCATTATCCTGCTGAAATGTAGGGTGAAGCCACTGGTCGTAACACATCCGAAAAGTAACGTCCACTGTTCAAAGTACCGTCAGTGCGAAGAAGACGTGACCGAGACGTGTAACCAATGTCACCCCATACCATCATGCCGGGTGATACGCCAGTGTGGCGATGACGAATACACGCTTCCAACGTGCGTTCACAGCGATGTCGCCAAACACAGATGCGACCGTCATGATGCTGTAAGCAGAACCTGGATTGATCCGAAAACATGACGTTTTGCCATTCGTGCACCCAGGTTCGTCGTTGAGTGCACCATCGCAGGCGCTCCTGTCTGTGATGCAGCGGCAAGGGTAACCGCAGCCATGGTCTCCGAGCTGATCGTCCATGCTGCTGCAAACGTGCTCGAACTGTTCGTGCAGATGGTTGTTGTCTTGTAATCGTCCCCATCTGTTGACACAGGAATCGATACGTGGCTGCACGATCCGTTACAGCCATGTGGATAAAATGCCTGTCATCTCGACTGCTAGTGATACGAGGCCGTCGGGATCCAGCACGGCGTTCCGTATTACCCTCCTGAACCCAGCGATTCCATATTCTGCTAACAGTCGTCGAATCTCGACCAACGCGAGCAGCAATGTCGGGATACGATAAACCGCAATCGCGATAGGCTACAATCCGACCCTTATCAAAGTCAGGAACGTGTAGGTACGCATTTCTCCTCCTTACACGAGGCATCACAACAACATTTCACCAGGCAACGCTGGTCAACTGCTGCTTGTGTATGAGAAATCGGTTAGTAACTTTCCTCATGTTAGCATGTTGTAGGTGTTTCCACAGGCACCAACCTTGTGTGAATGATCTGAAAAGCTACTCATTTGCATATCACAGCATCTTCTTCCTGTCGGTTAAATTTCGCGTCTGTAGCATGTCATCTTCGGAGTGTAGCAATTTAGTGGCCAGTAGTGTAGTTCTGTAACACCTAAGTGCTTCGGGAACTCAAGAGGGAATCCCTTGAGCGAAGGCGACGTTCTTTCCAAGGAAGACTATTGAGAAAATTTAGTGAACTGCCATTTGAAGCTGCCCAATGATTCCACTGCCGCCAAAATTCATTGCACGCAAAGATCGAGAAAATAATGTGTGAGAAATTATGGCTCGTATGGGAGCCTATAGATAGTCGTTTTTCTCTGTTCTCTGTTTGCGAGTTTAACAGGGGAGGGAATGACTAGTAGTGGCACATGCACCCTCGGCCATGCACCGTACTGTGGCTTGGGGAGTACCTGTGTAGATGTACATGTAGATACGATGCTGCGTGGATATACTGACATCTAAATCTTTGAACACGATACACTCGTCGGTGAATGTTATTGTGACACTGTAGTCCTTCCCCATGGAATCTTTTCTGGAGTACTTTCGGCCCTATCTTCAATTTTACGGATGTCAATACGCTACCGCATCGAACTGTGCAGGTCGAGGAGCTCTTGGAATTATAGGATATTCTGCAAATGGACTGGCCTTCCAGTCTGCCGTACTTAGATTCCATTGAATACGTGTGGGATGCGTTGAAGAGACGCACTGGTGCACGTGCACCATCCAGCAGTTTTCAACCGCGCAGAAGGAGGTAAGCGACATTCTTACCCCAGGAACTCCTAAAAAACCTTACGGCCAGCATCTGAGGACGTTGCAGAGCATGCGTTGGTGCTGATCACACACCTTGTTAACAACCATTGCCCGCCTTTTATTGTTTTAGGGGACTGGTGACCTCAGATGTTAAGTCCCATAGTGCTCAGAGCCAGTTCCATCTATAAATGGTTGAAGTGTTATGAAGCTACACTGAAGCGCCAAAGAAACTAGTATAGGCATGTGTATTCAAAAATAGAAATACGTGAACAGGTAGAATACTGCGCTACGGTCAGCAACGACTATAAAAGACAACACGTGTCTGGTGCAGTCGTTAGATCAGCTACTGCTGCTAAAATGGAGGTTATCAATATTCAAGGGGGACTGAAAGTGGTGTTACAGTCGGCGCTTGAGCTGTGGGACACAGCATCCCCGAGGTAGCGATGAAGTGGGGATTTTGGCGTACGACCATTTTACGAGTATTCCGTGAATATCAGGAATCCGGTAAAACATCATATCTCCGTCATCGCTGCGGCCGGAAAAAGATCCTGCAAGAACGGGACTAACGGCAACTGAAGAGAATCGATCAACGTGAGAGAAGTGCTACCTGAACTGTGTGTTCTTCACAGTTCGATTCGTTGCCTCTTAATGTCGCTTGCAGCGTTAAATTCAGTTCACGCCACTCGCCAACTTTCGTCGACTAGCGATCCCTAGGGGGCGCTGTGCACTCTGCGTGAAGCAGTTCCTCGTTGCAAGAGCAGCAAGGGGTGACGGGTAGGCCCCCAGTGGGGAGAGGTCGTGAGTAGTGCCCCAGTTGACGCTATGCGTAGTGTGGACGTGACCTCTATAAGGTTACTGGCTTCGGGACGTAGTGCTGTCTGATTCAAGACGTTATGGAAACTATTTCATTTCTGTTTCCTCTATGTTCCCGGTGTGGAAGAAAGACTGTGACTCGGTATCGGTAGCTATTCGTCGAAGTGTGCGCCAATCAAAGTAAGACCTACCATAACTTTCCCTGTCAGACGCTTTAGTATTCTCTTCCACTTCTTGCGCTGTGCGCTGTTGGGTTCATTTCAGTGTTAATATTATGGAAATGGAAGAGGATGTAGATGAAGATGAAATGGGAGATATTGCGTGAAGAGTTTGACAGAGCACTGAAAGACCTGAGTCGAAACAAGGCCCCCGGAGTAGACAACATTCCATTGGAACTACTGACGGCCTTGGTATATATCACTAGGGGTAACGTAGAAGCCGCCTACAGAGAAACTGGAGAGATCTTTGGAGAAAAGGGAACCACCTACATGTATATTAAGAGCTCAGATGGTAAACCAGTTCTAAGCAAAGAAGGGAAAGCAGAGAGGTGGAACGAGTATATAGAGGGTCTATACAAGGGCGATGTGCTTGAGGACAATATTATGGAAATGGAAGAGGATGTAGATGAAGATGAAATGGAAGATATGATACTGCGTGAAGAGTTTGACAGAGTAGTGAAAGACCTGAGTCGAAACAAGGCTCCCGGAGTAGACAACATTCCATTAGACCTACTGACAGCCTTGGGAGAGCCATTCCTGACAAAACTCTACCATCTGGTGAGCAAGATGTATGAAACAGGCAAAATACCCTCAGACTTCAAGAAGAATATAATAATTCCAATCCCAAAAAAAGCAGGTGTTGACAGATGTGAAAATTACCGAACAATCAGTTTAATAAGCCACAGCTGCAAAATACTAACACGAATTCCTTACAGACGAATGGAAAAACTAGTAGAAGCCGACCTCGGGGAAGATCAGTTTGGATTCCGTAGAAACACTGGAACACGTGAGGCAATACTGACCTTACGACTTATCTTAGAAGAAAGGTTAAGTAAAGGCAAACCTACATTTCTATCATTTGTAGACTTAGAGAAAGCCTTTGACAATGTTGACTGGAATACTCTCTTTCAAATTCTAAAGGTGGCAGGGGTAAAATACAGGGAGCGAAAGGCTATTTACAATTTGTACAGGAACCAGATGGCAGTTATAAGAGTCGAGGACATGAAAGGGAAGCAGTGGTCGGCAAGGGAGTAAGCCAGGGTTGTAGCCTCTCCCCGACGTTATTCAATCTGTATATTGAGCAAGCAGTAAAGGAAACAAAAGAAAAATTCGGGGATGGGTATTAAAATCCACGGAGAAGAAATAAAAACTTTGAGGTTTGCCGATGACATTGTAATTCTGTCAGAGACAGCAAAGGACTTGGAAGAGCAGTTGAATGGAATGGACAGTGTCTTGAAAGGAGGATATAAGACGAACATCAACAAAAGAAAACGAGGATAATGGAATGTAGTCGAATTAAGTCGGGTGATGCTGAGGGAATTAGATTAGGAAATGAGACACATAAAGTAGTAAAGGAGTTTTGCTATTTGGGGAGCAAAATAACTGACGATGGTCGAAGTAGAGAGGATATAAAATGTGGACTGGCAATGGCAAGGAAAGCGTTTCTGAACAAGAGAAATTTGTTAACACTGAGTATAGATTTAAGTGTCAGGAAGTCATTTCTGAAAGTATTTGTATGGAGTGTAGCCATGTATGGAAGTGAAACATGGACGATAAATAGCTTAGACAAGAAGAGAATAGAAGCTTTCGAAATGTGGTGCTACAGAAGAATGCTGAAGATTAGATGGGTAGATCACATAACTAATGAGGAAGTATTGAATAGGATTGGGAAGAAGTTTGTGGCACAACTTGACTAAAAGAAGGGATCGGTTGGTAGGACATGTTCTGAGGCGTCAAGGGATCACCAACTTGATATTGGAGGGCAGCGTGGAGGGAAAAAATTGTAGAGGGAGACCAAGAGATAAATAAACCAAGCAGATTCAGAAGGATGTAGGTTGCAGTAGGTACTGGGAGACGAAGAAGCTTGCACAGGATAGAGTAGAACGGAGAGGTGCATCAAACCAGTCTCAAGACTGAAGACCGCAACAACAACAATTCAGCCCAATGTATTAGAAATGAATTGTTGTTGCCTTGTGGTTGAGTCCTGGAATAGATAACCAGGACATCCCATACCACTCACGATGCACGCGAAGCAACCAAGATAAATGTGACTTAAATTAGCATCTGTCTAATTTGTTTCTCCTGTTTTCTAAGAGATTTTGGTTAATGAGTTAGATAATTATTTTATACTTTAATTTCTGTAAAACTTGAACTGGGGTTTTGGCATGCGATGTTTTTTTGGGGGGTGGGGGCAGGGTTCTGGTCAATTAATGATTTTCGTACTTTGTGGAGGTCAATCGTACCCATTCTTTACCTGCCTCAGTTTTAGGGAGGGGTTCAATTCCTCAAGCTAGCTTTAGGCCAGAGCTGCTCCATTAGGATCCCTTTGATCTTATATACAGTTTTATACAGCTTAGAGAGTAATTTATTGTACTAGAGTTTATTAAGTGGGTTTTAAACGGCCAATTTGATCCCAAAGTGATCGTTTATAAGAGCAATTTGTAATCCCTTCTATATGCTGAATTTTTCAGGGTGAAACAGTGTTGTGTTAGAAGCCTATGTTTATATACTTATGACATCTTTTAAATTCATCATGCTACTTTCATGATATAATGTATAGGTCCCTTTTATTGGGTGCTAGATTTATCCAGTCTCATTTAGTGTTTAAGTAAGCCCACTGAAATATCACTCTCAAAATAAACTAACTGATCCGGTTTCCTGTAACATGTGAATTTGCTTGCTTCTCCGTGTTCTACGATTTTATCTCTTAGAAAAGTGTTTCAGTGCTATAATGTATAACAGTCAAATCTGAACCATGCTATTCTCCAGCGTAACTGTTTATTCCCTAATTTTCATGCCGGCCGTGGTGGCCGAGCGGTTCTAGGGGCTTCAGTCCGGAGCCGCGCGACTACTACGGTCGCAGGTTCGAATCCTGCCTCGGGCATGGATGTGTGTGTTGTCTTTAGGTTGGTTAGGTTTAAGTAGTTCTAAGCTCTAGGAGACTGATGACCTCAGATGTTAAGTCCCATAGTGCTCAGAGGCATTTGAACCATTTACTTTTCGTGGAATTTAAATTTTCTAAGTTTGCAAGAGTTAACCTGCTTTCTGTAAATTGTTGTCATTATACCTGTAACCTACCTAATCAGTTGCAACACGTTATTGTTGGTGTTTTAAGTGGTTGTGTTGCAATAAATACAAACTTAAAGTGCATTCATATTCCCCGGTTCCTCATCCTCAGTAATGCTAGAATTACATTTTTATTTAAAGCTTGTGTTAAGATTTTTCGGTGAGTTACTGGGAGAAAAGAAAAGGAGGTGCTTCACAACCCTTCCAAACATTGCTGCATATTTCAATGCTGGGCCATCAGTAAGTGTCAGGGTAAGAACGATTCAACGAAATGTCATCGATATGGGCTATCGGAGTGGAAGGCTCACTCGTGTACCGTTGATGAGTACGCGACACAAAGCTTTACGTCTCGCCTGGGCCCGTAAACACCGACAGTGGATTGCTGATGACTGGAAACATGTTGCCTGGTGGATAGAGTCTCGTTTCTAATTGTATAGAACAGATAGTCGTGTACAAGTATGGAGACATCCTCATGAATCCATGAATCCTGTCAGCAAAGGACTGTTGAACTTGGTGGAGGTTCTGTAATGGTGTGGGGTTTGTGCAGTTGGAGTAATATGGGACCCTGACACTTCTAGACATGACTCTGACAAGTGACACTGTCGTAAGCATCACGTCTGATCACCTGAAGCCATTCATGTCCAATGTGAATTCTGACGGACTTGGGAAATTCGAGCAGGATAACGCGACACCTCTCACACCCAGAATTGCTACAGAGAGGCTCCAGCAACTCTCTTCTCAGTTTAAACACTTCCTCTGGACACCAAACTCCCCAGACATAAACATTACTGAGCATATCTGGGATGCCTTGCAAGGTGCTGTTCAGAAGAGATCTCCACGCCTCGTATTCTTACCGATTTATGACCAACCCTGCAGGATTCATGGTGTCAGTTCCCTCGAGCACTACTCCATACCACGTCGTGTTCCAGCTCTTCCGCGCATTCGCGCGGACCCTACACGATATCAAGCACGGGTAGCAGTTTATTTGGCTTTTCAGCGTATGTTACTTGACAGCGACACATCGTGTGGAAGTTACTTTTAATCTTATTTACTACACACAAGTGCGTTTTCTTAGAGAACAGCAATGGCGTGCAAAAAGAAAACCTTTCTAATCACTCTTCTGGCCATTAAAATTGCTAAACCACGAAGAACACGTGCAACAGGCGCGAAATTTAACCGACAGGAAGAAGATGCTCTGATATGCTAATGATTAGTTTTTCAGAGCATTCACACAAGGTTGGCGCTGGTGGCGACAACTACAACGTGCTGACATGAGAAAAGTTTCCAACCGATTTCTCATACACAAACAGCGTTGCCTGGAGAAACGTAGTTGTGATGCCTCGTGCAAGGAGGAGAAATGCGTACCTTCACGTTCCGACTTTGATATAAGTCGGATTGTAGTCTATCGCGATTGCGGTTTATCGTATCGCGACATTGCTGCTCGCGTTGGTCGAGATCGAATTACTGTTAGCAGAATATGGAATCGGTGGGTTGGAGGGTAATACGGAACACCGTGCTGAATCCGAACGGCCTCGTATCACTAGCAGTCGAGAAGACAGGCATCTTATCCGCATGGCTGTAAAGGATCGTGCAGCCTCGTCTCGATCCCTGAGTCAACAGAGGGGGGCGTTTGCAAGACAATAACCATCTGCACGAACAGTTCGACGACGTTTGGACCAGCATGGACTATCAGCTCGGAGACCGTGGCTGCGGTTACCCTCGACGCTGCACCACAGACAGGAGCGCCTGCGATGGTGTACTCAACGACGAACCTGGGTGCACGAATGGCAAAACGTCATTTTTTCCGGATGAATCCAGGTTCTGTTTACAGCATCATGACGGTTGCGTCCCATTTTGGCGACATCGCGGTGAACGCACATTGGCGGTGTGTATTCGTCATCGCCATACTGGCGTATCACCCGGTGTGATGGTATGGGGTGCCAGTGGTTACACGTCTCGGTCACCTCTTGTTCGCACTCTGAACACTGGACGTTACATTTCAGATGTGTTACGACCCGTGGCTATACCCTTCATTCGATAGCTGCGAAATCCTACATTTCAGCAGGATAATGCACGACCGCATGTTGCAGGTCCTGTACGGGCCTTTCTGAATACAGAAAATGTTCGATTGCTGCACTGGCAAGCACATTTTCCAGATCTCTCACCAATTGAGAACGTCTGGTCAATGGTGGCCGAGCAACTGGCTCGTCAGAATAGGCCAGTTTACTACTCTTTATGAACTGTGGTATCGTGTTGAAGCTGAATGGCTGTAAACGCCATCCAAGTTCTGTTTGTCTCAATGCCCAGGCGTATCAAGGCTGTTATTACGGCCAGAGGTGGTTGTTCTGGGTACTGATTTCTCAGGATCAGTGCATCCAAACTGCGTGAGAATGAAATCACATATCAGTTCTAGTATAATATACACTCCTGGAAATTGAAATAAGAACACCGTGAATTCATTGTCCCAGGAAGGGGAAACTTTATTGACACATTCCTGGGGTCAGATACATCACATGATCACACTGACAGAACCACAGGCACATAGACACAGGCAACAGAGCATGCACAATGTCGGCACTAGTACAGTGTATATCCACCTTTCGCAGCAATGCAGGCTGCTATTCTCCCATGGAGACGATCGTAGAGATGCTGGATGTAGTCCTGTGGAACGGCTTCCCATGCCATTTCCACCTGGCGCCTCAGTTGGACCAGCGTTCGTGATGGACGTGCAGACCGCGTGAGACGACGCTTCATCCAGTCCCAAACATGCTCAATGGGGGACAGATCCGGAGATCTTGCTGGCCAGTGTAGTTGACTTACACCTTCTAGAGCACGTTGGGTGGCACGGGATACATGCGGACGTGCACTGTCCTGTTGGAACAGCAAGTTCCCTTGCCGGTCTAGGAATGGTAGAACGATGGGTTCGATGACGGTTTGGATGTACCATGCACTATTCAGTGTCCCCTCGACGATCACCAGAGGTGTACGGCCAGTGTAGGAGATCGCTCCCCACACCATGATGCCGGGTGTTGGCCCTGTGTGCCTCGGTCGTATGCAGTCCTGATTGTGGCGCTCACGTGCTCGGCGCCAAACACGCATACGACCATCATTGGCACCAAGGCAGAAGCGACTCTCATCGCTGAAGACGACACGTCTCCATTCGTCCCTCCATTCACGCCAATCGCGACACCACTGGAGGCGGGCTGCACGATGTTGGGGCGTGAGCGGAAGACGGCCTAACGGTGTGCGGGACCGTAGCCCAGCGTCATGGAGACGGTTGCGAATGGTCCTCGCCGATACCCCAGGAGCAACAGTGTCCCTAATTTGTTGGGAAGTGGCGGTGCGGTCCCCTACGGCACTGCGTAGGATCCTACGGTCTTGGCGTGCATCCGTGCGTCGCTGCGGTCCGGTCCCAGGTCGACGGGCACGTGCACCTTCCGCCGACCACTGGCGACAACATCGATGTACTGTGGAGACCTCACGCCCCACGTATTGAGCAATTCGGCGGTACGTCCACCCGGCCTCCCGCATGCCCACTATACGCCCTCGCTCAAAGTTTGTCAACTGCACATACGGTTCACGTCCACGCTGTCGCGGCATGCTATCAGTGTTAAAGA
The DNA here is from genome assembly GCF_023897955.1 of Schistocerca gregaria. NCBI lineage: Eukaryota > Metazoa > Arthropoda > Insecta > Orthoptera > Acrididae > Schistocerca > Schistocerca gregaria. Next base: position 437,467,341 of record NC_064925.1, on the reverse strand, counting down.
CTGCGATGGAGCTCCGTATGCCACGGCAAACTGGCTGACACTGACGGCGGCGGTGCACAAATGCTGCGCAGCTAGCGCCATTCGACGGCCGACACCGCGGTTTCTGGTGTGTCCGCTGTGCCGTGCGTGTGATCATTGTTTGTACAGCCCTCTCGCAGTGTCCGGAGCAAGTGTGGTGGGTCTGACACACCGGTGTCAATGTGTTCTTTTTTACATTTCCAGGAGCGTATTTCTCCATTGAATATCCGCTTATCATCTGCTTTTCTTCTTGATCTAGCAATTTTAATGGCCAGTAGTGTACTTTTGTAACACATATCGTGACGTAATTCTACCCTCAAGTTGTGCGGTATGAGCAGGCGTTCCCGCTGCACAGTGGGCAGCAGAGGTCGGGCGCCGGCGAACACGTGCCGGCAGCGGCAGCCGCCTGGGACAGACGGGCCTGCATTCCTGCCTGAGCGACAAACGGCGAGGCGCGAGCCACAGCAGCCCGGCCTGGCCCGGCCCGGCATGGTCTCGCCGCGGCGACTTGCGCAACCGCGCCGCGCCGTGCAAACTCGTCCCCCGCGCTGTGGCGCGCCGCTGCCGGCGCCGGCGCCACCGACAATGAAGTGCGCGCCTCTCTCCCGCGCCGCCGCGGCGCCGCAACCACGCACGGGCGGCCTGTCTGCGCTGCAGCTCCGAGGCACGCACCGCGACGATCTGAAATAAAACCTCACGAGCCTAGTGCCCTCAAATGAAGACACGTAATTTTTGGCTCGTTTATATTTTTTTAAATGTGATACTGCAGCAAGACTTAGAGCCAAAAATTGAGAGAGCTATATCAATCTTTAGTACATGGTGCCACACGGCCAAAATGAAGATCCCACCAACTAAGTCTACGTACTTATTACTGAAAGGACAAGTAATCAGGAATCTGTTCCGTAAGAATAGACGGCCATGAGACACGATACCTGGGAGGAGCAGGAGGAGATTAGTGTTTTAACGTCCCGTCGACAACGAGGTCATTAGAGACGGAGCACAAGCTCGGATTTGGGAAGGATGGGGAAGGAAATCGGCCGTGCCCTTTCGAAGGAACCATCCCGGCATTTGCCTGAAGTGATCTAGGGAAATCACGGAAAACCTAAATCAGGATGGCCGGACGCGGGATTGAACAGTCGTCCTCCCGAATGCGAGTCCAGTGTGCTAACCACTGCGCCACCTCGCTCGGTACGTGGGAGTAGTCGTCGATGAGAGGTGGAATTATTGTTCACACATTGACACTGCTACACAAAGATCATTAGAAACACTCAACAATCTAATAGCGATTGGACATAAACGTTTCCACCTACCACCAGAACTAATTAAATTACACCATAACAGCATTTTGACGTCAATCGTAGGATACGGGTCAGGAGTTTGGGCCCACAGACTCACAAGGGTCATGTCTGCCATGGTTGTAGAGTGCAGCGAAATGTGCTCCTGAGATCAGTAGGGCCATACAGAACAACTCCAGGGGCAGCGCTAACAGTACTAATGGGGCTCTGTCCGCTCGATATCAGAGAACAAGCGACGTGGTGCTGGGTTAAAAAGGGAAAAAGGGATAAGATAATTGAACTAATGGGGATTCGCGTGGGAAACAAAGTGGAAATCAAACGCAGGGGGGAAGAACTCTGGCAAAAACACTGGGACAATGAAGAAACCTGTCGCAGAGCACACGAATTACTGCCCAATATCAGGGAGCGACTACAATTAAACACTTCAAACCTTCAAGAGGACTGCTGCACTTCCTTACGGGACTTGGACCCTACTCGGCATACCTATGCCGGTTCGGGAAACGGGCTACACGATCGTGTGACTGTGGGGCCACACCAGGCACCCCAGAAAATGTGCCTCTTCGACGACGTAGCGGCACAATTACATCAGTTACCCAACCATGACACGTACCACCTGCTCAGGCATGGGGACCATTTCTCAATCTTGAACAAATTGCCAAACGAGATCTCACATAAAGTCATAGAGGAATTCCTAAGGAACAACAATTAAGACTTTACATTGCTACCGATCTGACTCCGTGCACTTGTCCCGTTCCGTCAAGGTGTGGATTTCGCCAGCCGCTTCACGGCTGGAATCCGCCACGTTTGAGATTAGGGGGAGGGTGCGCCTTTCTTAGCGATTCAGACACTCACCAAATTTGACATTAGGTTAAATATTAGGTCAGATGTTGGATAAGCTAGGATAGTACCACTAGTATAGTACTGCACCGATCAACTACTCCGGCCATCCCGGTGCCAGGGGCATGTTCACCGGGATTAGCTCGGTGAACGCGGCCAGCAACGCAGGTTTATACAACGCTGGCACGCCTGTAACGCTGCACGTAGAAGTAGATTAGCATAAGTAGAAACAGGATAACATAATCCAGACAAAACAGTAGTTCCCATAGTGTGAGCAAAAGAACTAACCATAGAGCAAGCTGTAGTATTAACACTTGAATTGTATCAATTGGGACCCACTAATTGTTTAACGTGGTGGGTTGTTTATGTGTCATATATTGAAGAATGAAGATTAAAGAAAAAAAAAAAAGATACTGCAGCAAAAGTGCCTATTCCTCGCGCTGCTGACACTCGCAGTGGAGGCTGCTACGTAAGAGCACAAGACCACGTGAACATACTAATTTTTGAAGCCTTTCTGATTTATTGTTATTTTTCTCTGAATGCTGTTAAACGTAACGTAGACACGGTAATATGAGCTACGTGATATTAAAACTACCGCTCTACGCTACATTGCTACTCCTCTAGACTACGTGAAAGATGGCGTCATGGTGGCGAGCACACCTTCAGTTGTGCACGTGTTAATTAGCTTTTGCACATGCGTAACTGGCGTGGTGTAATTACCTTTCGGACCAAATACACACATCAAAAAAAGTTTTGTGTCACTCCAGTTCCCAGCACTCCTCAAGAATGACGTTGACAATGTACACTCCTGGAAATGGAAAAAAGAACACATTGACACCGGTGTGTCAGACCCACCATACTTGCACCGGACACTGCGAGAGGGCTGTACAAGCAATGATCACACGCACGGCACAGCGGACACACCAGGAACCGCGGTGTTGGCCGTCGAATGGCGCTAGCTGCGCAGCATTTGTGCACCGCCCCCGTCAGTGTCAGCCAGTTTGCCGTGGCATACGGAGCTCCATCGCAGTCTTTAACACTGGTAGCATGCCGCGACAGCGTGGACGTGAACCGTATGTGCAGTTGACGGACTTTGAGCGAGGGCGTATAGTGGGCATGCGGGAGGCCGGGTGGACGTACCGCCGAATTGCTCAACACGTGGGGCGTGAGGTCTCCACAGTACATCGTTGTTGTCGCCAGTGGTCGGCGGAAGGTGCACGTGCCCGTCGACCTGGGACCGGACCGCAGCGACGCACGGATGCACGCCAAGACCGTAGGATCCTACGCAGTGCTGTAGGGGACCGCACCGCCACTTCCCAGCAAATTAGGGACACTGGTGCTCCTGGGGTATCGGCGAGGACCATTTGCAACCGTCTCCATGAAGCTGGGCTACGGTCCCGCACACCGTTAGGCCGTCTTCCGCTCACGCCCCAACATCGTGCAGCCCGCCTCCAGTGGTGTCGCGACAGGCGTGAATAGAGAGACGAATGGAGACGTGTCGTTTTCAGCGATGAGAGTCTCTTCTGCCTTAGTGCCAATGATGGTCGTATGCGTGTTTGACGCCGTGCAGGTAAGCGCCACAATCAGGACTGCGTACGACCGAGGCACACAGGGCCAACACCCGGCATCATGGTGTGGGGAGCGATCTCCTACACTGGCCGTACACCTCTGGTGATCGTCGAGGGGACACTGAATAGTGCACGGTACATCCAAACCATCATCGAACTGGATGAAGCGTCGTCTCACGCGATCTGCACGTCCAGCACGAACGCTGGTCCAACTGAGGCGCCAGGTGGAAATGGCATGGCAAGCCGTTCCACAGGACTACATCCAGCATCTCTACGATCGTCTCCATGGGAGAATAGCAGCCTGCATTGCTGCGAAAGGTGGATATACACTGTACTAGTGCCGACATTGTGCATGCTCTGCTGCCTGTGTCAATGTGCCTGTGGTTCTGTCAGTGTGATCATGTGATGTATCTGACCCCAGGAATGAGTCAATAAAGTTTCCCCTTCCTGGGACAATAAATTCACGGTGTTCTTATTTCAATTTCCAGGAGTGTATATTGTATCACAGACACAGTACCTTTGACTGTTCAGAGATGTCACTAAACCCGGCCAGTGATGTAAACAACCATTCACGAGCAGCGCCTATTAGACAGAGGGGGTCCGACAGCAATCAGTTCCAGTCATTCCACCAGGAAGGGGGTACACGGCTGGTGTTGTCTGTAGTTCAGTCATCCCAGACGGTCAATACCACGGTTCGATCGCGTCCGCATTGCCACTTTGTGCCAGGACGGGCTCGCAACAAGGGAAGTGTCGAGGCGTCTCGGAGTGAACTACAGCGATGTTGTTCGGACATGGAGGAGATACAGAGAGACAGGAACTGTTGATGACATGCTTTTCTGAGACCGCTCAAGAGCTACTACTGCAGTGGAAGACCGCTACCCATGGATTATGGCTCGGAGGAACCCTGACAGCAATGCCACCATGTTGAATAATGCTGTTTGTGTAACCACAGGACGTCGTGTTACGACTCAAACTGTGAGCAATATGCTGCATGATGCGCAACTTCACTCGGGACGTCCATTCCGAGGTCCATCTTTGATACCACGACACCAAGCAGCGCATTACAGAAGGGTCCAACAACAAGCCGAATGGACCACTCAGCAGTGGCATCACGTTCTCTTCGCCGTTGAGTGTCGCATTTGCCTTCAACCAGACAATCGTCGAAGGCGTGTTTGGAGGCAACCCGGTCAGGCTGAACGCCGCCTTAGACGCACAGACCAGCGAGTGGAACAAGGTGGAGATTCCCTGCTGTTTTGTGGTGGCATTATGTGAGGCAGAAGTACTCCGCTGTTGGTCATGGAAGGCGCTGTAACGGCTGTGCAATACATGAATGCCATCCTCCGGCCAGTAGTGCAAACATATCGGCAGCACATTGGCGATGCACTCGTCTTCATGGGCGACAATTCGCGGCCCCATCGCCCACATCTTGTCAATGACTTCCTTCAGGATAACGACGTCGCTCGACTAGAGTGGCCAGCCTGTTCACCATACATGAACCCTATCGAACATGTCCGGGATGGATTAAAAAGGGCTGTTTATGGACGGCATGACCCACCAACCACTCTGAGGTATCTACGCCGTAGAGGTGTGGGACAATCTGAACCAACAGTGACTTGACGAACTTGTGGATAGTATGCCAGGCCGAATACAGGCATGCTTCAATGCAAAAGGACGTGTTACTGGGTATTAGAAGTACTGGTATGAACAGCAATTTGCATCGCCACCTCTGAAGGTCTAGCTGTATGGTGGTACAACATGTAATGTCTGGTTTTTATGAGCAATAAAAAGGGCAGAAATGATGTTTACATTAATCTCTATTCCAACTTTCTGTACAGGTTCCGGAACTCTCGGAACCGAGGTGATGCAAAACTAATTTTGATGTTTGTACGTAGGCTTTATATGGACGCATTTACGTAATTTATTCGCCAATATGGCCCATGGATCCACTTTCTTAGGTGTGGATGCACAAGTGCGTCCTACCTGATGCGGGAATCTCTGAGTAGCGGGCATGGAGGAAATGGACAAGGACTGTGAGTAGGTGGCGCTTGGTGGGGATGTGGATCGCCCGTTAAGCGTGCCCAGATAAGCCGTGCAGTTGCCCACTGTGTCCGCGGTTCGAATCCTGGTCTGGTACACATTTTCGCTCGCCGCCGCTGGTACCGCATAATGTCCCGATGGAGCTGACATCAGTACTCCCTTCCCTTTACTTTCTTTTCTGCCCCCTCCCCCTTGAATTTACATATACGGTTCGTTCATTGGTTGATTTGTGGGAGAGGGAGGGGGGAGGGGGGGACAAGACAGAGAATCATCAGTCCCATCGCATTAGGGGAGGAAGTCGGCCGTTCCCTTTCAAAAGAACCATCCCAGCATTTGCCTGAAATGATCAACCTAAATCAGGATGGCAGGGCACGGATTTGAACAGGTCAGAGTGCTAACTGCCGCGCCTCCTCGCTCGGTACGGTTCACGGCGTTCACAGCTAGAATCTACCACACCACTGAAAGTTTTCATGAATGCAACCAGCTGGCAGCACCCTGGAACAGACTTTTATCCTCTTTCGCTTAGCAAACATCCCTCTGGACAGTAACACATTGTACGCAGCTCGTGGTCGTGTGGTAGCGTTCTCGCTTCACGCGCCCGGGTTCCCAGGTTCGATTCCCGGCGGGGTCAGGGATTTTCTCTGCCTCGTGATGACTGGGTGTTGTATGCTGTCCTTAGGTTAGTTAGGTTTAAGTAGTTCTAAGTTCTAGGGGACTGATGACCATAGATGTTATGTCCCATAGTGCTCAGAGCCAGTAGCACATTCTTCAGGTATGAAATCCACTCACTATGTAGTAAAATTAGACCGATCATCAATGTGTGTTCTACTGACAGAAAAATCTATTTTAATGGGATTCTGGATGAGAAGTAGTATATTAAATTTTGGATTTTATCATAGAATAATCCATTAGAGGCGCTGAGAATCATAAACACATCATCGCCGACTGTGAGACAGTAGCATGATTCTGACATCGGTCAATCTTATAGTGGGTCAAGTTTATTTGTAGTACAGGCCCACATCGTACGCATATGAATATTCATGAAAATCCGTCTCACTATTTTCTGTGATATTAACGTAAATGTAGGATCGAAGACGGTTGCCTTCAGTCCTTACGGTTCTAAGCGCCTTATTTGCATTTTAGTCAAGGGCCAATGTTGATAGACAGTGCTACCTGAACTTAATCATTTCAAAAAAGGGCACTTTATATTTGGAGTTGGTACTTTATTGCGAAGGAGTCGCTTTCTTGTGCAGTGTCAACATGAACTCTGTTTAATCTGCTTCAAATGCTAACAGAAAAGAAAATACCCAGGAAAAGTTAACCACAAAGGAACTATGGCCTCCGAGACCAGGTCTGTTGACTGACAAAGTGATGAAATCAAATAAGCATGGCTGTAATCGAACTTTTAACAACGAAATGTATAATAAGCGTAAGTTGTTCTGTGGGTGCAAAGTAAGAATGTCTGATTTTCACCCCGGAAGTTAATTCATTAACTAATAGATATATTAGGTATCACGTAAATTTGTCCGAAAAAAGAAGCACAAGTGCTCTCACTTACGCAAAAATGCAAAACAGAGGAGAGAGAAGGCTTAAACATTATTTCGTTTTTTTCTTTTTCAGGCAAGTTATGCGTATTCACATTATTATTGTTATTATTATTGCTAGCAGTGACTGTAGCTGTACAAATATGTGATACGCAAACTGTTATGCAGATATTATTTATTGTTGGATGAAAACATAGTATTCATTACTGCAACATGTACTAATATTTACATCACGGAAGTTAGTGGTAACTTTTTAGTGAAAGGTATGCTAAAGAAAGAGATGTTACAGAGATCGCAGTTTCATTGGTTTGTAATATCTGCGTGGATATCAGAGAAACAGTTTGTTAAAAGTTGTGGGATAACACAAAGGGCAACGGACTTGAATCACGCTACTTGTGTATGAGTGAAAACAGATTCAGGTTGCACTTGTGATTTCTGAGGTTTGATAGTGTCCTTGATAGAGGCGTTCACACAGAGCATGACAAATTGCCTGTTGACAGAGAGCTATTGGTACTATTTACGAACAGTTGCTAAAATATGTATATCAGTTAGTGTATACTTTACTGTGTTAGTGTATTAAATGTATTAATTTACATTTAAATAAAACACTTTTAAAATCACTCACATACACCGTTCAAAATATCTAAATACCCTTGGTATGTTGTGGATGACATCAGTCATCCACGCGAGTGACCGTGTCAGGAAATATCGCATGAGTAACAGAGGGTTAAGTGAGGACAAATACAGGATGGGGTAAATAAAAGTTGCCCAAATGACAGAGTTCAAGGGTGCAAAGAAACACTGCAGAGGAAAGGAAATAAAGTACTGGTGTCACTATGACAGATGTTGAAAGTGACCACCATTTATCTCTTGGCACTTTTGAGTCCTGGTCAGCAAGTTGCTGAAGATAGATCGAAGCTGGATTGCTGGAATTGATGCAACTCATCCGAAATGTTCAGCAGCAGTTCCTGAAGACTATGAGGGTTGTTGCGGTACACCTGAGACTTGAGGGATCCTCCCAGAAAGTAATCGCTCACTGACAGATCAGGTGACCTGTGTGGCCAGCTAGGGCAGCGACCAGACTGACCTCTGCTGACAACTCTCTCAGGCGTGAAGGTTGTGAAAATGTGCTCCAAGGTTCAGTCGGTTGTAGGAGCAGTTCCTCCATCTTGTTAGAAGTAACTGTATGTCTTTTCCACCTCCGTTAATGCTCAAAATGCTGGCAATGTAACGCGCCGAAATCAGCTTCTGATGAAAGAAGATGGGACAAATAATGCAGCTTGCACAACATTCTACATCTACATCTACGTCGACACTCTACAAATCATATTTAAGTGCGTGGCAGAGGGTTCATCGAACCACCTTCACAATTCTCTATTATTCCAGTCTCATAAAGCTTTCTTACCGTGCTATAACTTTCGGTGCGAGCTCTGATTTCCCTTATTTTATCATGGTGGCCTTTTCTCCCTATGTAGGTCTGCATCAACAAAATATTTTCTCGTTCAGAGGAGAAAACTGGTGATTGGAACTTAGTGAGAAGATTCCTAAGGCAATGGAAAAGGCCTTTGTTTTAATGATGTCCATCCAAATCCCTGTATCATTTCAGTGACACTCTCTCCCATATTCAGTATGGAACCGCGCGACCGCTACGGTCGCAGGTTCGAATCCTACCTCGGGCATGGATGTGCGTGATGGCCTTAGGTTAGTTAGGTTTAAGTAGTTCGAAGTTCTAGGGGACTGATGACATCAGATGTTAAGTCTCATTGTGCTCAGAGCCATTTGAACCATCTCTCCCCTATTTCGCGATAATAGAAAACGTGCTGCCCTCTTTTAAGTTTTTCCGATGTACTCCGCCAATCCTGTCTGGTAAGGATCCCACACCGAACAGCAGTATTCTAAAAGAGTACGGACAAGCGTAGTGCAGTCAGTCTCCTTCGGATATCTGTTACATTCCTAAGTGTGCTGGCAATAAAACGCAGTCTTTGTTTAGGCTTCCCCACAACATTTTCGATTTGTTCTATCCAATTGTCCGTAATTGTATGATTATGCAATGGTGGTGTTTCGTCTAAGTTAAGCAGATTTCTCCGCTGGCCAGAACCTGTGATTCTGTGAATTGACGTAACCACTCAGGCTTCATCAGACATAAAGAACAGATACACGTCGAAGTCATTCATTTTTATCTCGGTGAACAGCCACTCGCAAAACTGGAGGCGCTGAGGAGCGTCTGCTGGTTTTAAAGCCTGAACAACAGACACTTGGCAGGGATGGTTGTTCAGGCCCAGGTGGAGCACCCACCGCAAGACCGATGTGACATGCCGCTTTCTTGCGAGAGGTGTCGTGTTTATTTGGTAGGACCCTGAAGCATTTTCTGGAGAACTGAAGTCACACTTTCCGGTTTGTGGGCTCGTTTCAGAATGTTTTTTGTTCAAAACAGATCCTGCCTGACGTCATTTTTGGACTAAGCGTAGCATGGCATTCTTTGGTATCACTTTGACACCATTAAACTTCTGAGTAACCACCTGACCACACAGTATCCAATACTTTGTTGTCATGTAACATTCCACTTGCTCCTCCATCGTTTCCTTTGCACTGCTCCTCTCGCACTGACACAGCCGGCACTACCCTCTGAACCGGTGTGGACCAAGTGGCAGGTATACACGTGGTGTGCACGTCACATGGTGTGGTGGTTATATGCATACTTGCAAATTCACGTCCAGATCTTAATCAGGCCTATTACCAGATACCCTTAACAGAGGAATCTCAGGATTTCACTGCCTTCGCCAAGGATTGGAACTTATATGAGTTTAACTGGGTTCCGTTTGGCTTGTCAACCGGTGCAGCAGTTTTATCCTGTTAATTGGATAAAATTTTAGGTAATTTAAAGTTTAATTGTATCTTCAATTATTTGGACGATTTGGTCATATTTAGTGATTCATTTGAAGATCATTTAGAGCACATGTGGAAGGTACCGCCCAGGTTCAGCGATGCAGGGCTGACTGTGAAACCCTCAAGATAGCCTTGGCCACCATCGGACGCTGCTATACTTGCTATGCCCACCGCAGCATCCAGCACCGACAATGGTCCGCAAGTACCACTCGATCTTGTTCTTTTCAGGGTTTATGACAACCGTGGGCGTTGGTAAAGAGGCGTGATCCAGCAACCAATTGGATCTTCTATGTATTTGATTGCAGGTCCCGATGGTTGTAGCGCCGCCACCAGAACCCACTTCCCTCGTGTGATTCACCTAGTGACAATGATGCTTTTCTTCGCCCATATTAATAGCCTCACGGGATCTTGTGCCTTCGCAGCCGTCCGATGGTGCTACGAGGGCACCCCAGGAGAAGTGGATGGACGATGCGCTCTCGCCGCGTCGCCGTCATCCCCCTGGGACACGCCCTCAGGCCTGGATGTATGCCCTGAAACAGTTTTCCGGATGATGTTCCTGTTGACTCGCATGTCAGAAGGCAGGGTACGGTTGGGCAGAGTACACCACCCTCCTCATCTACAGTTCCCGGCTCATCTCTATGTCCAGCGTCCTGCCTCCCTCCCCATTGTCGTTCGAAGCCTCACTACACGACAACGGTGCAGCATTTCGGGAGGGGGGAGGGGAGGATGTCTTGGCGTAAGCTGTCGCCAGCACTCCAGTCGGCAGAGACGTTGCCAGAAGACCGATAGGCACAAGCTACGCGCCTATCAGGAGAGAGGCTAAATACAAGCAAGCAACGTGCCGCTAACGACCTCTAGATCGGTAGTATTTAGATCGCCCCCGCGGACCGCAGCCACGTCAGTCGTCCAGTGAGTCGAGTCTTCAGTTGCAGCCCCGTCACTTGGAGTCGCAGACAGGGTCTCAGTCTCAAACAGCACATAGCTACCAGAGGAATCTGCATAGCGCAACTTGTACTGCACCAGCAGTGAGGCTAACGTGAACCATTACAGAAGAGGTTGTACAACAACACATGGCCTAGCTTAAGACAAGTAACTTCATTTTATTGTCATAAAGAGCCCTTTTAATATGTGTGTGCAGTTTGTGTTAGAGAAAGAGGATACCAGCCACCAAACAACATCCTCTCCTTGCTTCCCAAGGTACAAGCCTACAGTGCCAATGAGGCGACACAAAACTACCTCCACAGTTCCTCTCTCCAGATGGTAAGTCGTATGTGTGCCAAATATGCATTAAATTAGACTGGCTGGGAACAGCTGTCCACATGTCACCCGAGAAACGCGTAAACATTGTTCGACAAATGAAGACGAGTAGCAAGGTGTAGCGCTTAAACTTTCTCATGACGTGTGACCAATCTAACATGTCTGGAATGACACTGGTTGTTTGGCTGGAAACTTATTCTTCAAGAATGTAACCTTCCCGTATAAATGAAAAAAGTATAAAGGAATGATGTATAACCCTCCCGAACAGAAAATAAAAAATAAAATAATTAAATTTGGATAATTAAATTCTGACATATGAAAACTGATAAATCTTAACTCATGAAAAACTGATAAATTATGACTTAAGCAGCGCTACACCATGGCCCTGTGAAATTAATCTGAGTCTGTCTGTGAGAAATAAACTGAAAAATTCTTACCTCGTGATCATGTCGCCGGATAAAGCTGTCTATATACACTCCTGGAAATGGAAAAAAAAAACACACTGACACCGGTGTGTCAGACCCACCATACTTGCTCCGGACACTGCGAGAGGGCTGTACAAGCAATGATCACACGCACGGCACAGCGGACACACCAGGAACCGCGGTGTTGGCCGTCGAATGGCGCTAGCTGCGCAGCATTTGTGCACCGCCGCCGTCAGTGTCAGCCAGTTTGCCGTGGCATACGGAGCTCCATCGCAGTCTTTAACACTGGTAGCATGCCGCGACAGCGTGGACGTGAACCGTATGTGCAGTTGACGGACTTTGAGCGAGGGCGTATAGTGGGCATGCGGGAGGCCGGGTGGACGTACCGCCGAATTGCTCAACACGTGGGGCGTGAGGTCTCCACAGTACATCGATGTTGTCGCCAGTGGTCGGCGGAAGGTGCACGTGCCCGTCGACCTGGGACAGGACCGCAGCGACGCACGGATGCACGCCAAGACCGTAGGATCCTACGCAGTGCCGTAGGGGACCGCACCGCCACTTCCCAGCAAATTAGGGACACTGTTGCTCCTGGGGTATCGGCGAGGACCATTCGCAACCGTCTCCATGAAGCTGGGCTACGGTCCCGTCTTCCGCTCACGCCCCAACATTGTGCAGGCCGCCTCCAGTGGTGTCGCGACAGACGTGAATGGAGAGACGAATGGAGACGTGTCGTCTTCAGCGATGAGAGTCGCTTCTGCCTTGGTGCCAATGATGGTCGTATGCGTGTTTGGCGCCGTGCAGGTGAGCGCCACAATCAGGACTGCATACGACCGAGGCACACAGGGCCAACACCCGGCATCATGGTGTGAGGAGCGATCTCCTACACTGGCCGTACACCTCTGGTGATCGTCGAGGGGACACTGAATAGTGCACAGTACATCCAAACCGTCATCGAACCCATCGTTCTACCATTCCTAGACCGGCAAGGGAACTTGCTGTTCCAACAGGACAATGCACGTCCGCATGTATCCCGTGCCACCCAACGTGCTCTAGAAGGTGTAAGTCAACTACCCTGGCCAGCAAGACCTCCGGATCTATCCCCCATTGAGCAAGTTTGGGACTGGATGAAGCGTCGTCTCACGCGGTCTGCATGTCCAGCAAGAACGCTGGTCCAACTGAGGCGCCAGGTGGAAATGGCATGGCAAGCCGTTCCACAGGACTACATCCAGCATCTCTACGATCGTCTCCATGGGAGAATAGCAGCCTGCATTGCTGTGAAAGGTGGATGTACACTGTACTAGTGCCGACATTGTGCATGCTCTGTTGCCTGTGTCTATGTGGCTGTGGTTCTGTCAGTGTGATCATGTGATGTATGTGACCCCAGGAATGTGTTAATAAAGTTTCCCCTTCCTGGGACAATGAATTCACGGTGTCCTTATTTTAATTTCCAGGAGTGTATCATCACATGTTTGAGATCTGAATTACCTGAAAAACTGACTTTACTAGTGATACAGCTGCACAGCTGGTCGTCTGATTACTAAAGAACACATGATCTGATAAAAATTCTGGAATATTTTAATTCAGGTAAATAACTGGATCAGGACCGGAAATGACTTAAGGTGAAATTATGCTTTTAGTTGACTAGTAAAAAAATTTTCTTAAAATTTATTACGTTATTTATAAAGATATTCAATCCATCACACGCGAAAACTGAATGCATTACAAATCTGGGTCAATTGGTGCTGACGAATCCCAAAAGAAAAGATTGAAACAAATTCATATTAACGTCTCAGACAAGTGACTTAACTACGTGCATGCTAGTAAAAATAATAAAACTTACCTTACAATAGGTGGCTGACTTAATTACACTCTTGATTTTTCATTTTATTAACAATTATTCATTTGTTCACCATCATCTCATTCCATGGAATCATTTAGCTCTGCGGCTGATCACAATTATTATTCAGTTCCATATAATAAAATTTTACTTTTTTTTCTGCACTGTGACTTTAACGACTACTAACTGTAAACTGCACTGTACCAGTGATAGACTACAACTACACTGTAGTAGCGAGCGACTGCAACTGCTGAAGAGACTGCTTTGACCTGCGCCTCTATTGCAGCTCTCTTTTGACAGGGGCAAAGATATTTTATATCTCAGGCAGCGCCTGTGAATTGCCGTTCTAGGAAGTGAGCAACACATCGAGATTACATTTGCTCCAGTATGGTGGTGAACCCCTTACTAGGTCCTCCGGCAATACTTTGTGGAAATACAACCCATCTTTGTGGAGGGAGTTTTCCAAGAAAAATGCGAACATCAAAAAAAAAAAAAAAAAAAAAAAAAAAAAAAAAAAAAAAAAAACACGTTTTGCATCACCTCAGTTCCCATAACTCCTGAAGATACACGTTGACTGTGGATACTGTATGACAGACACAGTACCTTCCACTGTTCAGAGATGTCACTAAATCAGCCCAAAGATGTAAACAATCATGCACGAGAAGCGCCTAAATGATATCTATGTTGATCTCTATTCCAATTTCCTGTACGGGATCCAGAACTCTCGGAATCGAGGTGGTGCAAAACTTTTTTTGATGTGAGTGTAAGGGACAATTAAATATAAACGAGAAAGAGGAAAAAAATCAGTGCCTCGTGGAAAAATGTTTGCGGTTGCTTGCGGAACCATGGTTGCACCCAGACGTGCACCTCTTCGTTCGTAGCAAATCGATGGCGACGAATGTTTTTCTCCAGGGCTCCAAAATTATTTTAGCGGGCCCACATGTTACCAAGGTTGTTTCGACTATGTGGCCAAACTACGGCTGCGAAGCCCTTACACAGCCTCTATACTGTCCCGATCTGAGCCCTGGACAAAGACTTTCGTGGTCGTCGATTTTCATAGGACAAAGTGATGCATGCGTGGATACATCCAGGGTTCCGTAGGGAACCGAAAACATTTTCCCATAAAGTTATTGGCCATCTTGAGACAAATGCATTAGTAGTTACAACTAATACTTTTGAAATAATAAAAAGTGTTCTTAGCTATTTTTCAATTTGTCTCGTTTCCATTTGACTGCCCCTTATATCAAATTCCTGTTTGAATCTTTGCCATGATGGTTACAGGCCTGTACTGAAACACGTGTCTTGCGAGGAGTGTAGGAAGGGGCAAGAGGCTTCATAACACCGCGAATTTAAACATCAGAATCCATTACAGTTTTGCAGTCTTAATCATTAATTTATGGCGGTGTACTTCATCTGTGGTATAAAGTTAACTTCAGTCACATGTATATTTCTTCTTGCTGAAATCTCTACCAGAGTCGGTGTATGCTTACAAGTACTTTGTGAAAGAGCAAAACAGAGGCTAATAATCGTGTAGACTATGAGATAATTACATACTGAGCACAAGCTCACGAAGGAAAGGGGTGTAGATAGCAATTAAATCCCCTCCCCCATTTTCAAAGAAATCATTCCGATATTTTCTTTAAGCAATGCAAGGAAAACAAGAGAACGAAAATCCTATCGGCCACCCTGCTATTTGAAACACCGTCGTCTCAAATGCGGGCCCAGTGTCCAAACTGCTCGGTTGCGTATGCCAGTTATACCACTTATCCATGTCTCAATCGCTGCGACAATTCACCGTTGTCGGCCGAAAAACACTGACTGAAAAGGCAAACTACAATATTTGGACAAATTGGTGTGAACAGTCTCATTCGTGGTCTGCGATGTACCCCAAATAATGTTGCGAGTAGTCGCGAATGTTACGCTAACCTTAAAGCCATCCATTTACAGCGCTTAAAATGTCTACTCTAATGGCCACTAAAATTGTTACACCAAGAAGAAATGCAGATGATAAACGGGTATTCATTGGACAAATATATTATACTGGAACTGACATGTGACTACATTTTCACACAATTTGGGTTCATAGATCCTGAGAAATCAGTACCCAGAACAAACACCTCTGGCCGTTCAAATGGTTCAAAGGGCTCTGAGCACTATGGGACTTAACACCTATGGTCATCAGTCCCCTAGAACTTAGAACTACTTAAACCTAACTAACCTAAGGACATCACACAGCAACCAGTCATCACGAGGCAGAGAAAATCCCTGACCCCGCCGGGAATCGAACCCGGGAACCCGGGCGTGGGAAGCGAGAACGCTACCGCACAACCACGAGCCGCGAGCCCTCTGGCTTTAATGACGGCCTTGATACGCCTGGGCATTGAGTCAAACAGAGCTTGGATGGCGTGTACAGGTACAGCTGCCAATGCAGCTTCAACACGATACCACAGTTCATCAAGAGTAGTGATTGGCGTATTGTGACGAGCCAGTTGCTCGGCCACCATTGACCAGACGTTTTCAGTTGGTGACAGATCTGGAGCATGTGCTGGCCAGGGCAGCAGTCAAACATTTTCTGTATCCAGAAAGGCCCACACAGGACCTGCAACAAGCGGTCGTGCATTATCCTGCTAAAATGTAGGGTTTCGCAGAGATGGAATGAAGGGTGAAGACACGGGTCGTAATATATCTAAAATGTAACGTCCACTGTTCAAAGTGCCGTCAATGTGATCAAGAGGTGACCGAGACGTGTAACCAATGGCATCCCATACCATCATGCCGGGTGATACGCCAGTATGGCGATGACGAATACACGCTTCCAATGTGCGTCCACCGCGATGTCGCCAAACACGGATGCGACCATCATGGTGCTGTACATAGAACCTGGATTCATCCTAAAAAATGACGTTTTGCCATTCGTGCAGCCAGGTTCGTTGTCGAACACCATCGCAGGCGCTCCTGTCTGTGATGCAGCGTCAAGGATAACCGCAGCCATGGTCTCCGAGCTGATAGTCCATGCTGCTGCAAGCGTCGCCGAACTGTTCGTGCAGATGGTTGTGGTCTTGCAAACGGCCGATCTGTTGACTCATGGATCGAGACGTGGCTACGCGTTCCGTTCAGCCATGCGGATAAGATGCCTGTAATCTCGACTGCTAGTGATACGAGGCCGTTGGGATCCAGCACGGCGTTCCGTATTACCCTCCTGAACCCACCGATTCCATATTCTGCTAACAGTCATTGCATCTCGACCAACGCGAGCAGCAATGTCGCGATACGATAAACCGCAATCACGATAGGCTACAATCGGACCTTTACCAAAGTCGGAAACGTGATGGCACGCATTTCTACTCCTCACACGAGGCATCACAACAACGTTTCACCAGGCAACGCCGGTCAACTGCTGTTTGAGTATGAGAAATCGGTTGGAATCTTCCCTCACGTCAGCACGTTGTAGGTGTTGCCAGCGGCGCCAACCTTGTGTGAATGCTCTGAAAAGCTAATCATTTGCATATCACTGCATCTTCTTCCTGTCGGTTAAATTTCGCGTCTGTGGCACGTCATCTTCCTGGTGTGGCTATTTTAATGGTCAGTAGTGTATTTTGTTTTCCCGACTCTGCACGAATATCTCTGAATGATTTTTCCCGTTTCTTTTTGTCTTTAGCGTAGTTATGTGCTACTGTTGATCCATCCCTTGGGTAGGAACCTTAAGTTGACCGGCCTCCTTGGTCATACTTAGGAAGTTTGTGCCGTATGCTTGCGCAGCCTTTCACTCCTTCCATTCTCTCTGGTATCATCACCAATAAAATAATTAGATTACATTCAACAAATACTAATTATCGTCACACATGCGAAACAGTTGTATCAAGGACACTACAAGCGCAATTCGTGAAACAAACGTGCTTCTGTAAATGCAGAACAAAACACAAATAGGTAGATGAGGCAGTTCTAAGGCGTCCAAGCCAACAATTTCATTGTATTTACTTTGCATTGCATCTAATTGGGAAGTTTAAATTATATCGAATAAAATATCAATCTGCTTAGGATGTCAATTTTCAATTTCCGTACGAAACTGTAGATAGTGGAAAACTGGTAATAAATGATAAACGCTATTTCACCGGCCGAGGAAAAGAAGTGGTCCTGTTGTGATGTATAGTAAATCTACATTTATGCTGGTGTAATTCAACATTTAATGGGCGACGACAGTTTATGGTTTTGAGCAGTGACTAGTGAAATGAGTGAGTACGTCGTAAAACGGTTTTTGCCGTGACGAACAATTAACGGTTTGCGGAGCTACCAGCTCAGAATTGGCCATTGCACGCAGCTGCCGTCGTTTCTTTACGACGCTTTCAGTATTTCAGCACACTTCCTGCGAGCGCTTTTAAAGACGCTTTGAGCTTCGTTTTAGAAACGGTCTGGCTATAAAATCTGGAACTTTCTGTGGGGAAAAAAATGTGAAGCTGTATAACTAAATAAGACAACACGAAAGACTGTGTACATCCATAACAGACAAGCAAATTATTTTGACAGCGAAGTTGTCTCACAGCAGCGTAGCAGCTCGGGAGAGACACGTGGGCGTATTTTACTTAAACGTGCGGTAATTTAGCCAGTGCTGGATGACTTATAGCTGTTCCTAACATTTCTCTCTCGGCGGGATGCCGCTGCTAGGTGGACATCATTAGCAAAGAGTGAGCGACGCTGGTATAACAGCAGAGTCCGCGGTAAAACTTCACCAGGGGCCGACGGGGAAATCTAAGATGGCGGAACAGTTGAACTGTGAGCCAGTGTCCCATATGATTTCTTTTTAAATCAAAACATGGGGCTAGGGAGGTAGATGGGTGAAGATGAGTGATCAGTTTTTAATGTCGGAAGTAGTAACACATTTGCTCTTAATTATACACGTACAGAGAGAGAGAGAGAGAGAGAGAGAGAGAGAGAGAGAGAGAAAGAGAGAGACATACAGACAGAGGCAGAGATAGAGAGACGTGAAAAAAAGTAATGGCACTCGGAGATCAGAATCGAGACCAAGCGATGTCACCAAATGCTGATACGATTCCATTGCCCACAAATTTACAAATCTAATTCAGTTTTACCGTGATTAGTTGAAGGTTGCAACTTTACGTCAGTTTACTTAGTTTCATTCAATCATAATGAATGAAAAGGGACACCAGTAATTACTCAATGGAGCGTGTTTTTCATAACAAAATTGCATATGGGAATTTCACAGAAAATTCGACATCTATAAAGCAGCAGATACAATTATAAAAGCACTGAACTTTCGTCGGTTCCATCGACACGAATACTGTCTCATCAATTCATCACGGGCTAGATTATTTCAGAATAGAGTGAGGACTCGCTCGTGGGGATTCTGTACCACCTGAATTATACCAGCAGACCTCTTTAGTCCCCAAAACTGGATAACAGAAAAGAACAGAACTTACCTGCCCAGCTTCCCTACAAATAACATTTTACTCTTTGCTTCTAGAGCAGATGAACGTCAAACATCAACACTTAAGAGAAAGACTTAATAGAGCGAGTTTGGCCAAAAAATCAAGTATGGTTAGGTATAATAATATATAATCAGCGCAAAATATGAATTCAGAAATTAACATAATCAAAGATCCAATAAAAAGGTTTTCGTATTTGGCACATTTCAATATAACGACTGGGAGAATAAAAAAACTATGAAGAAATGGGGTCGAGTGTTGGTAGTAATCTAAATAGAATTTACAAAACTAAGTTTCTGATGTGTCTGAAACCGAAATTTAGTATGTGTTGCCGTGTTTGACATGGGCATTAAGTGAAAAACAAAAAGCAGGACATTACTGTTTCGTTACTTTAATCACAGCAGTGAACTAATGTATGTGATTACCGGTTCCGGCTGGTTCAAATGGTTCAAATGGCTCTGAGCACTATGGGACTTAACTGCTAAGATCATCAGTCCCCTAGAACTTAGAACTACTGAAACCAAACTAACCTAAGGACATCACACACATCCATGCCGGAGGCAGGATTCGAACCTGCGACCGTAGCCGTCGCGCAGTCCCAGACTGTAGCGCCTAGAACCGCTCGGCCACTCAGGCCGCTTCCGGCTGGTGCCAGTCATCTTCGGGTGCATTCTTCTTTGTTACGACTTCAGTTTTGTCGCAGTTCTTCAACATTATGACGTTTCCGTTTTACTTTAAATATTTTAGTGTTGAGGCAGCCATATACGGCGAGCCGCGTGGGATTAGCCAAGCGGTCTAGGGCGCTGCAGTCATAGACCCTGCGGCTGGTTCCGGAGGAGGTTCGAGTCCTCCCACGATCATGGGTGTGTGTGTTTGTCCTTAGGATAATTTAGGTTAAGTAGTGTGTAAGCTTAGGGACTGATGACCTTAGCAGTTAAGTCCCATAAGATTTCATACACATTTGAACATTTAATTGAACATATACGGCGACTAAATTTAAGCGTTACGCTTTAGTCAAACTGGAAGGAACAGAAATTGGTAGCCTCATGCATTAAATCGCAGCTGTGACAAAGAACTTATCAAATATTATTTTCCAATATTTGCTATAACTCTCCATACATATTTGTCTGACATTTCAGGGTTTCTCAGCGAACAATGGAGAGTCGAATAATGGGACTTACTAGAAGAGCCAGGAAAACAAATATAGCAGAAAACTAAGTTAGGGTGGAAAAAGTAGTTATGATTACAACGAGAATGAAATAACTGTGATCAGGACATGAACCTAGGGGAAAAAATGGTAAATAGACCAAGACCTGTTGGTTTCCAACAGGTAAAAAACTTAAGAGATGTAAAATGAGTCTATGACATTTAATAAAATGCATGAGCAGTGTGACTGTTTATAGTGAAGGCAGTAATACGAGTAAAAATTTATAGTAAGCGTTTATCCAGCATTGAACGTCAAATGACTGGCGAAGATGAGGACAAGCGTTTTATTATGAAGCCTTTTTTGACTAGAGAAACTAGTGATCATGCGTCCAGTTAAAAAATATCTCCTGGCCTTTAATATTGCACCATAATGAAGGTGGCATAGAGTAAACGTCAAACTGGTGTGGAGCATACTATTTGCTAGGGATATGCAAATGACTAGCGTGTCAAGGTAGCAATCAAGGCTTTTCATTTCAATTTATATGGGAAGATACCCAACATGTTCTCATTCTGAAGTCTGATGCGAATGTGACGAGATCGTGTTAAGGCTCATGTAAGTAGCTGTAACATATACCTGCATGTGTAGGAATTCTGCTGTGGCAGGATATCGGCCATCGAGAGTGCGCTTTATCGATATGCGGTTTTGCTGTTCGTGTTGGCCGGCACCCACGACTGCCAAGCGAACATGCAATCCATGGATTCAGGAGCGTCAGACTAAACGCTACGCAGGACTCCCACGTGACTAGTGCCCGGATGAATGGGCAAATATTACGCTCGGTCGTGCAATATTGCAGAGCCACGTCACATACCTTGACTCTGGAAACAGGTTTGCAGAAAGAAAGGGATCCACTTGGACAGTTCAACAAAATCTGGAGCAGCACAGACTAAGAACACGACAATCATTGTTTGTTCGCTGACATTCGAGCGCTCAGTGACGGCATTGGATACAGTATGCCCGACGTTGTCATTACAGACGAATCCTTGATTACAGGAGAGGTTGAAAATACCGCTTCAGTTATCAATTACTTTATTTTCACACGACCAGTTTCAGACTGTTATAAGCCCATCCGCAGGTGTCGTAGCTATGATGTGGTCACCCGAGCGCAAAACATAGAACTGATAACAGGATCACGGTGCATGCATCTGTATGCGAAGGCTACAAGGTAAAATAAGATTCTCAGATTGCGTCGCAAATGGACAACATCTTCACAACGCACAAAGGTTGGATTGCAGACGCATGTCGCATTGATCGACCTAGAGAAAGCATACAATAGTGTACATACCAACGAATTGTGGGAAAAGTTGAACGAAATAGTGTTATATAAAAGACTGTTAAAGGCGTTTATGCAATTATAAGAAAGTAACACAGCGAGATTAAGGATTGGGAGTAGTTAGACAGATGAGATCGTCACATATAAATGTCTGTGACCGGGATATGGGCTGTCATCGTCCCTCTGTAAGCTGTATCTAGGAGCAGTCCTGCATATTTGACAAAGGTTATGGGATTGACAGTGGGGGACAGCAACCCTGTATTTTGCCGATGACAAGATTTTACAAGTAGAAGATGAAGATGGTCTGAGCTATATGACAGGAAAGCTTCAAGAGGAACAGAACAAGGCTGGCCTGAAGTAGAACATGAAGAAATGGGAGTGCTCCGCTGTTCGAACGGAAAAAGTAAATAATGTGGAGATAGATGGAGATGTAATTGTAAGCCTGAAAAAGGCAAAATATCTCGGGGTATTATTTAACAAACAGGACACAAGCAGTGATTAAAGTACTAGGACTGGCTGTAACAAGAGCAATAAACTTTGTTGTGTGGAACAAAAAAAATAAGAAACGACGAAGAAGGAAATGTATAAATATATAGTCTAGAGTGTAGTTTTGGACGGAGCAGATGCTTGGGACGTTAGAAAATAAAATAAAAGAAAATATTAACTGCTGAGCTGGATTACTTAAGCGAAGCTCATGCTGTACTAGAATGGACAGCATAAGAAACGATGTAATCTGACAAAGGATGAAAATGGATAGTTATATCTGTAACGACATCCAAAAAAAAAAAAAAAACAGCTGATGTAGTTTGACCAAGTCAATAGGATGAATATAGACAGGATACCAAATAGGTTACTATGACGAATATCATCCCAGCGGCAGAAGATGGGTCAACTACGACGCAATTGGCAAAACTATGTGGAGGAGGCAGTGCAGCCAAGGAATATGAATGCTGAGGAAAGTCAACACAGAATGTGATGGCGACTGGAGGCGGAGAAGCGGCGTCAGCCGTAGATTATCCGCGAGAAGAAGTAAAAGAAGATTGCATTTGGCACTGTCATACGGGTACAGCACCTTTCATGGTGTTATGGGGTGCCACTGAATACACATCACTATCAGCTCGAAGGTTTTTAGCCGTGTTTCGCTATTTGGGGAGCAAAATAACTGATGATGGTCAAAATAGAGAGGATATATAATGTAGACTGGCTACGGCAAGGAAAGCGTTCCTGAAGTACAGAAATTTGTTTACATCGAGTGTAGATTGAAATGTCAGGAAATCTTTCCTGAAAGTATTTGCATGGAGTGTAGCCATGTATGGAAGTGAAACATGGGCGATAAATAGTTTAGACTAGAAGAGAATAGAAGCTTTCAAAATGTACTGCTACAGAAAAATGCTGAAGATTAGACGAGTAGATCACGTAACTAATAAGGAGATACTGAACAGATTTGGGGAGAAGAGGAATTTGTGGCACAACTGGACTCGAAGAAGGGACTGGTTGGTAGGACACGTTCCGAGGCATCAAGGGATCACCAGTTTAGTACTGGAGGGCAGCGTGGAGGGTAAAAATCGTAGAACGAGATACGTTATGAGGCATCAAGATATCAGCAATTTAGTATCGAAGGGAGCCGCGGAGGGTAAAAATCGTAGACGGAGACCAAGAGATGAATACACTAAGCACATTCAGAAGGATGTAGGTTGCAGTAGTTACTCGGACATGAAGAAGCCTGCATAGGGTAGAGTAGCATGGAGAGCTGCATCAAATCAGTTTCTTGACTGAAGACCACAACAGCAACAACAATCACAACAACATCTCTAGGTTCGACAAGCTCGTGATTTGGACAGAGAGCGTAATATTTTTGACGCATTAGGGTTGGTGTCTGTGCCCTGTCTTTTCGATCTTCACAGACATTACAATTTAACAAGATAAAATAAGACCAGCTGTTACTCATGCTGTTTTGACCTAGCTCTACAGAGATGGTGTTCGAATTTTGTTCTGGCCAGAACTTTCTCCAGATATCTTACATGGTGGAAACAAGTGATTGTGGGTTGCCGGGAGATTATCACGCCACCACTCGCATCCGCTACCATTGGCAAACTCTGCCATAGAGCTGAATAAGTATGAAATGTTGTATTCTCATCTGTCATCCCGGCTCAGTTCGACTGGTTTCCAGCAGGATTGGAGACATTGTTGTTGCCAGATGGTTGAGATCTGCGTTCTAAATTTTGCACCCCTTATACTCCCAAATCACCCACAAATTTAATCAAAAATGGTTCAAATGGGTCTGAGCACTATGGGACTTAACATCTGAGGTCATCAGTCCCCTAGAACGTAGAACTACTTAAACCTAAGTAACGTAAGGTCATCACACACATCCATGCCGGAGGCAGGATTCGAACCTGCGACAGTAGCGGTCGCCCGGTTCCAAGCTGAAGCGCCTAGAACCGCTCGGCCACTCCGGCATTCACAAATTTAATCACATATTCGTCCAATTACTCTGTACACGCCATATAAATAACTTTTCAGTAGCGTTTTCTTTCCTCGTGTTGCAGTATTAGTGGCCAACAGTGTGAACCGTGAAGAAGCCTGTGTGTCCACTTACGTCGCGGACGCCCTGTAGCTCTTGTAAACAGTCCGATATCGGCAGGCTTGGAGAAAGAAACTGCTTATTAAATGTCAAATTCAGATGAGAGATATCATTTGCGTGGGGTCTTGTCATAATCACTGAGGCATCACTGTCATCAGCGACGAGGGGTGTAGTGAAGACATGAAGGACTGCTGTGAAAATTACCGGTTGCCGGTTTCTGGGCAGTAAATGTAACGGTAGCCGCCCGTGGGGCACGCGGTGGAATCCTTCACCACAGATGGACGCCTGGCCACAATCTGACATCTCCGCTGGGAAGCGCCGCTTTAATATTAGAGGCCGGCGCGGACCTGCAGGCGTCCGATGCCATTGATATCCCAGCGAGAGGCGCAATTTATCATGTCCAGTGTGATGCCGGGCAGGCAGCTGGGAAAAGT
This sequence comes from Schistocerca gregaria, assembly GCF_023897955.1. Lineage (NCBI taxonomy): Eukaryota > Metazoa > Arthropoda > Insecta > Orthoptera > Acrididae > Schistocerca > Schistocerca gregaria. Next base: position 437,442,701 of record NC_064925.1, on the reverse strand, counting down.
CGTGTCCCTGTAATATACAAGCAGCTCTCGCGGTCGTCGCGCTCCCACACTGAATACTCGGAAGCGTGCGAAGCGAGAGGCCACGCGGACAGCGCAGGTTCCTCTGAGAGATCGAGAGAGAACGGCAGCGCCTCACGGCTGAACGCAAAAGGTCGCACTACGGTAACATGCGCATCCTCAGAAAAAATATTGGTGTGTATAACATATAGGGTGGGTATGTGAGGTTGCCTAATGTTGTCTCCACATTGGAATTCTTACTCCTGTAAAGTATTAAAATGCCCTTGCCATTGACAGTCTACACCTAGGGATTTCCATAAAATGAAATATCGTGTTGTGTTTGTTTTGTAAATAAAACAGGATGAGACAAATAATGAACTCACAATTGTCTTTAAAAGCACAGTTTGCGAACAAATAGCTGTAGCCAGTGGCAAAAGAGTAATGGTGCACGACAAAGAAGGAGAAACATGGCGAACAGTGTGAAAAGAAAAAGTTCGGATTATGAAATTGTAATTAAGATTCGGAAATGAAGTGTAGTGTGACCACCACACCAGATGAGAGGAAACTCAGATGCCAACAAACTATCCCACTGAAGCTGCCTTAGACCAAGAAAAAAGGTGAAACGCGTCAAGGTAAAATAAATTACAGTTGCAGCAAGGAAAGGTAGTTTTGTTTACAAAACTAATATTTCTGTGCTTGCTGCGGAGGATGGCCAAGCAAGCCAACTTGTTATCGTGTTGTGGTTTTAGTACACTTCAGTTTAGCACATCACACCAATCATTTCTATCAACTGCTACTAGAATGAACACAGCTTCATACTGTAAATTATTTACTCTCAAAAGCACACAGAGTGCAAATAATTGTTTAAATATGAATCACACATTGTTGGATTTTACCCTACACGTATTCTCAAGATCGGCAGGACATATGTTTTACTTTCTTTAGACAGCCCCATTATTAGTTGGATACAAAGTTTGTTGATACTGACTAGTAATGAGAAAAAGTAGCCTACAGCCTGGCTGCCACCTCCAGAAAAGAACTCAGTAGTCAAGCAAATGGAACTCAACACATTTACTGCGCGTGTTTCCCAATCTGCCGAACTAGAGAGCACATATCACCTAGCGAAGTATGGACAGCAGGTGTAACGCACTGATGATCTCCTCGTTGGGTGCTTCGCCACTGTGCAGATGAAGTACGCCGAATTCTATCGCCATACGGTGAATATAGTATGCCGTCCGATAACTCCTGGGGCAAGAGTCTGTTCACTAGCCAGGAGCCGGTCACTATAGTCGAGCGGTTCTAGGCGCTTCAGTCCGGAACCGCGCTGCTGCTATGGTCGCAGGTTCGAATCCTGCCTCGGACATGGATGAGTGTGATGTCCTTAGGTTAGTTAGGTTTAAGTAGTTCTAAGTCCAGGGTACAAATAACCTCAGATGTTAAGTCCCATAGTGCTTAGAGTCATAGGAATCATTTTGAACTAGCCAGGAACAGAATTTTGACTCAAGCACTTCACCGTGTGTCAAACTCAACATAGAGCTAAAGAATTATTACTCGAGTAAACAGAATAACAACCCTGTCCGCAGAGAAACGACTTCAGCTTCACCTTGTGTCGCAAGCGACGCTTTTCAAAATTTACCCGTCAGATTCTCTCTGCTGTGGCAGCGATGTCTTTAGGTCGACCCCAGAAGGAAAACGACTTCGACCGATTCCTCCACGCCATAACCCTCTCCGTTCCGGACATATGGTATTTACATTTGCGCTCACGCCCATTGGCCATTCCAAAAATTTTATCTCCCATTACACTTGTTATGGATATGCCACCCAGTCACCTGAAATTCATAAGTCTTTTCAGAATATTTCCTGGGAGATTCCTATATCCTTAACACTCCACCACTCAAATACACATCTCTGCTTTTCACCGTTTTCCTTGACAAGATTCCTCAGATTCTAACCATCGTTTGTGTCCCCGCATATTCCTTCATATTAAAGGATGTCTTTTCACTTTCTTCGACCTCTGACACTCTCTCTCTCTCTCCAGGTAAACTGATCTGATACTTTTTTCGCTGCACCAGAAAGCAATCTCCTGTCCACACTGTCCATCTTACAGGGATTCTGCAGCCTCCAGCTTTATAAACCGCCGCCACCTCGCTGTGCTCTCTTTGTCTCTCTCTCTCTCTCTCTCTCTCTCTCTCTCTCTCTCTCTGTCTGTCTGTCCCTCTCCCTCGCTCTCTCTCTCAGGGCGTAAACGTCCACCCTGCAGAACATACCAACTCTTTTCCCAGTCCCTCCTTAGTCGATAGTGGTTTCTGAGGAATGTGTGGCCCATTTCTTGCTCAGCTCTAATTATCTCCCAGGCATACAGTACTGCAGAAATTGATTGTACATCATGCTGGCTAATATCATCTAATGAAATGATTAATAATACGATTGTACATGATAAAGAGGTACTGTAAATATAAATCGAAAATAATATACATAATGTTACATGTATGGCACCATAATCTTTCGCACCTACAGAGTCTAAGCAAAAACACTCATGAAAGCCTTTTCTTTTTCTAAAAGAACAAAAATGTTCGTTAGTCAGTTCTGTTATAACTACGATTTACCTTCCTCAAACTGTGTCAGTTTCCACTTCACTGCAAGTCTGTGAATACCTCCGTTCCGGACATATGGTGTCTACATTTGCTCTCACGCCTATTGTCCATTACAAAAATTTTACCTCTCGCTACACTTGTTATGAATATGCCACCCAGTCACCTGAAGTTCATGTCTATTCAGAATATTTCCTGGGAGATTCCTATATCCTTAACACTCCACCAATCAAATACACATCTCTGTTTGTCTCGCCTTTGGTATCCACTTGCACGCATCTCGTGGTCGTGCGGTAGCGTTCTCGCTTCCCACGCCCGGGTTCCCGGGTTCGAATCCCTGCCTCGTGATGGATGGGTGTTGTGTGATGTCCTTAGATTAGTTAGGTTTAAGTAGTTCTAAGTTCTAGGGGACTGCTGACCATAGATGTTAAGTCCCATAGTGCTCAGAGCCATTTTTTTGGTATCCACTTACTCTCTCCCAAAAACGTTATTTATTTGCTTAAGTTACTGACAACCCAAAAACTGCTAGAACACATGTCTAAATAAGCCAATAAGCTCAGGAAGAATGGGAAAGAGAATGAAACGTATTCCAAAAAAAACTAGCGAGTTTGCATGACTTTATACAATGTGCTCTACGAAGAAATTATGAGAATGGGGCAGAAATTGGTGGATGTGGTGTATGTATACAGTCAAATGGTTACAGTGTCAGCAAAACTGGATGATTTAAAAGGTTTTACAAATTGAGAAGTCAGTAACCGTCCCATAATGCTCCATACATTCTCAGCGGGTGAGCGATTCAGCGATCTTGCTGACCAAGGTGTTGTTGTTGTTGTGGTCTTCAGTCCTGAGACTGGTTTGATGCAACTCTCCATGCTACTCTATCCTGTGCAAGCTTCTTCATCTCCCCGCACCTACTGCAACCTACATCCTTCTGAATCTGCTTAGTGTAGTCATCTCCTGGTCTCCCTCTACGAGTTTTACCCTCCACGCTGCCCTCCAATACTAAATTGGTGAGCCCTTGATGCATCAGAACATGTCCTACCAACCGATACCTCCTTCTGGTCAAGTTGTACCACAAACTTCTCTTCTCCCCAATGCTATTCAATACTTCCTCATTAGTTATGTGGTCTACCCATCTAATCTTCAGCATTCTTCTGTAGCACCACATTTCGAAAGCTTCTATTCTCCTCTTGTCCAAACTATTTATCGTCCCTGTTTCACTTCCATACATGGCTACACTCCATAGAAATACTTTCAGAAATGACTTCCTGACACTTAAATCTATACTCGATGTTAACCAATTTCACTTCATCAGAAACGCTTTCCTTCCCATTGCCAGTCTACATTTGATATCCTCTCTACTTCGACCATCATCAGTTATTTTGCTCCCCAAATAGCAAAACTTCTTTACTACTTTAAGTGTCTGATTTCCTAATCTAATTCCCTTACTATCACCCGACTTAATTCTCCTACATTCTATATCTTCGTTTTGCTTTTGTTGATGTTCATCTTATATCCTCCTTTCAAGACATTATCCATTCCGTTCAACTGCTCTTCCAAGTCCTTTGCTGTCTCTGTCAGAATTACAATGTCATCGGCAAACCTTTAAGTTTTTTTTCGTCTCCATGGATTTTAATACCTACACCGAATTTTTCTTTTGTTTCTTTCACTGCTTACTCTATATACAGATTGAATAACATCGGGGAGAGACTACAACCCTGTCTCACTCCCTTCCCAACCACTGCTTCCCTATCATGTCCCTCAACTCTTATAACTGCCATCTGGTTTCCGTACAAATTGTAAATAGCCTTTCGCTCCCTGTATTTTACCCCTGGAATCTATAGAATTTGAAAGAGAGCATTTCAGTCAACATTGTCAAAAGCTTTCTCAAAGTCTACAAATGCTAGATATGAAGGTTTGCCCTTCCTTTATCTAGCTTCTAAGATAAGTCGTAGGGTTAGTATTGCCTCACGTGTACCAACATTTCTACGGAATCCAAACTGAACTTCCCCGAGGTCGGCTTCTACTAGTTTTTCCTTTCGTCTCTAAATAATTCGTGTTAGTATTTTGCAGCTGTGACTTATTAAACTGATAGTTAGGTAATTTTCACATCTGTCAATACCTGCTTTCTTTGGGATTGGAATAATTATGTTGTTCCTGACGTCTGAGGGTATTTCGCCGGTCTCATACATCTTGCTCACCAGATGGCAGAGTTTCGTCAGGACTGGCTCTCCCAAGGCCGTCAGTAGTTCCAATAGAACGTTGTCTACTCCGGGGGCCTTGTTTCGACGCAGGTATTTCAGTGCTCTGTCAAACTCTTCACGCAGTATCGTATCTCCCATTTCATCTTCATCTACATCCTCTTCCATTTCCATAATATTGTGCTCAAGTACATCGCCCTTGTATAGACCCTCTATATACTCCTTCCACCTTTCTGATTTCCCTTCTTTGCCTAGAACTGGGTTTCCATCTGAGCTCTTGATGTTCATACAAGTGGTTCTCTTATCTCCAAAGGTCTCTTTAATTTTCCTGTAGGCAGTATCTACCTTACCCCTAGTGAGATAAGACTCTACATCCTTACATTTGTCCTCTAGCCATCCCTGCTTACCCATTTTGCACTTCCTGTCGATCTCATTTTTTATACGTCTGTATTCCTTTTTGCCAGCTTCATTTACTGCATTTTTATATTTTCTCCTTTCATCAATTAAATTGAATATTTCTTCGGTTACCCAAGGATTTCTACTAGCCCTCGTCTTTTTACCTACTTTAGCCTCTGCTGCCTTCACTACTTCATCCCTCAAGGCTACCCATTCTTCTTCTACATTTCTTTCCCCCATTCCTGCCAATTGCTCTCTTATTCTCTCCCTGAAACTCTGTACAACCTCTGGTTCTTTTAGTTTATCCAGGTCTCATCTCCTTAAATTCACACCTTTTTTCAGTTTCTTCAGTTTTAATCTACAGTTCATAACCAATAGATTGTGGTCAGAGTCCACATCTGCCCCTGGAAATGTCTTACAACTGAAAAGCTGGTTCCTAAATCTCTGTCTTACCATTATATAATACACTCCTGGAAATTGAAATAAGAACACCGTGAATTCATTGTCCCAGGAAGGGGAAACTTAATTGGCACATTCCTGGGGTCAGATACATCACATGATCACACTGACAGAACCACAGGCACATAGACACAGGCAACAGAGCATGCACAATGTCGGCACTAGTACAGTGTATATCCACCTTTCGCAGCAATGCAGGCTGCTATTCTCCCATGGAGACGATCGTAGAGATGCTGGATGTAGTCCTGTGGAACGGCTTGCCATGCCATTTCCACCTGGCGCCTCAGTTGGACCAGCGTACGTGCTGGACATGCAGACCGCGCGAGACGACGCTTCATCCAGTCCCAAACATGCTCAATGGGGGACTGATCCGGAGATCTTGCTGGCCAGGGTAGTTGACTTACACCTTCTAGAGCACGTTGGGTGGCAAGGGATACATGCGGATGTGCATTGTACTGTTGGAACAGCAAGTTCCCTTGCCGGTCTAGGAATGGTAGAATGATGGGTTCGATGACGGTTTGGATGTACCGTGCACTATTCAGTGTCCCCTCGACGATCACCAGAGGTGTACGGCCAGTGTAGGAGATCGCTCCCAACACCATGATACCGGTTGTAGGCCCTGTGTGCCTCGGTCGTATGCAGTCCTGATTGTGGCGCTCACCTGCACGGCGCCAAACACGCATACGACCATCATTGGCACCAAGGCAGAAGCGACTCTCATCGCTGAAGACGACACGTCTCCATTCGTCCCTCCATTCACGCCTGTCGCGACACCACTGGAGGCGGGCTGCACGATGTTGGGGCGTGAGCGGAAGACGGCCTAACGGTGTGCGGGACCGTAGCCCAGCTTCATGGAGACGGTTGCGAATGGTCCTCGTCAATACCCCAGGAGCAACAGTGTCCCTAAATTGCTGGGAAGTGGCGGTGCGGTCTCCTACCGCACTGCGTAGGATCCTACGGTCTTGGCGTGCATCCTTGCGTCGCTGCGGTCCGGTCCCAAATCGACGGGCACGTGCACCTTCCGCCGACCACTGGCGACAACATCGATGTACAGTGAAGACCTCACGCCCCACGTGTTGAGCAATTCGGCGGTACGTCCACCCGGCCTCCCGCATGCCCACTATACGCCCTCGCTCAAAGTCCGTCAACTGCACATACCGTTCACGTCCACGCTGTCGCGGCATGCTACCAGTGTTAAAGACTGCGATGGAGCTCCGTATGCCACGGCAAACTGGCTGACACTGACGGCGGCGGTGCACAAATGCTGCGCAGCTAGCGCCATTCGACGGCCAACACCGCGGTTCCTGGTGTGTCCGCTGTGCCGTGCGTGTGATCATTGCTTGTACAGCCCTCTCGCAGTGTCCGGAGCAAGTATGGTGGGTCTGACACACCGGTGTCAATGTGTTCTTTTTTCCATTTCCAGGAGTGTATATCCGAAACCTGTCAGTATCGCCAGGCTTCTTCCATGTACACAGCCTTCTTTTATGATTCTTGAACCAAGTGTTATCTATGATTAAGTTGTGCTCTGTGCAAAATTCTACCAGATGGCTTCCTCTTTCATTTCTATGTCCCAGTCCATATTCACCTACTACGTTTCCTTCTCTCTCTTTTCCTACTACCGAATTCCAGTCACCCATGACTATTAAATTTTCGGCACCCTTCACTATCTGAATAATTTATTTTATTTGGTCATACGTTTCTTCAATTTCTTCGTCATCTACAGAGCTAGTTGGCATATGAACTTGTACTACTGTAGTAGGTGTGGGCTTCGTATCTATCTTGGCCACAATAATGCGTTCACTGTGCTGTTTGTAGTAGCTTAACCGCATTCCTATTTTCCTGTTCATTATTAAACCTACTCCTGCATTACCCCAATTTGATTTTGTGTTTATAAACCTGTAGTCACCTGACCAGAAGTCTTGTTCCTCCTGCCACCGAACTTCACTAATTCCCACTATATCTAACTTTAACCTATCCGTTTCCCCTTTAAAATTTTCTAACCTACCTGCCGGATTAAGGGATCTGACATTACATGCTCCGATCCGTAGAACGTCAGTTTTCTTTCTCCTGATAACGACATCCTCTTGAGTTGTGCGCGCCCCTAGATCCGAATGGGGGACTATTTTACCTCCGGAATATTTTACCCAAGAGGACGCCATTATCATTTAAACATACAGTAAAGCTGGATGCCCTCGGGAAAAATTACGGCCGTAGTTTCCCCTTGCTTTCACCCGTTCGCAGTGCCAGCACAGCAAGGCCGTTTTGGTTATTGTTACAAGGCCAGAAAAGTCAATCATCCAGATTGTTGCCCCTGCAACTACTGAAAAGGCTGCTGCCCCTCCTCAGGAACCACACGTTTGTCTGGCCTCTCAACAGATACCCCTCCGTTGTGGTTGCACCTACGGTACGGCTATCTGTATCGCTGAGGCACGCAAACCTCCCCACCAACGACAGGGTCCATGGTTCATGGGGGGAGGGCTGACCGAGGTATTGTTTGGAAAGCACTAAGAGAAGCAGTAGAAACTCTGGTAGTGTGCAGGCAGGCATTATCTTCTTGAAATGTAATTGCAGGATGGCTTGCTATGAAAGGCAAGAAAATGCGGTGTAAAATATCGTACCACTGTGGTGTAAGTGTGACAACCGAAGGGTTCTACTGTGGAAAGAAATGTCTCCTTAAACCATAACATCCGGTTGTCAGGCCAATGACGCTCGACAGCCAGGTTGGTATCCCACCGCTGTCTGGGCATGTCCAGAAACGTCTTTAACCTATAATCTGATTGGCTGGAGAGAATTCAACTCCAGTGATGAGTCCCGCTTCGAACTGAGCCCCAGTGATCGCCGAACAACGAGTTTTGCTGTACAACACATTTTAACGCCAATGCTGGTAACCGCGCCAAATGTGTCAGCAAAGTTGTCGGAATTATTTAGACACCAGTTCCGAGAAATATAATTGGCAACGAAAAAGGAAAATATTAATGTGGGTTGATTCTTACAAAGAAGAAGACACCAACCAGCCACTAATAATAATGCTGTTTATTTAAGTAAATATTGCTGTAACAGGTTTCGAACTGACAAGTTCATCAGCAGACGGCTGTTCACAAGATTTACAAGACGCACTTTACATGATCGTCAGATTTCGATTTTTATTCTTCCACTATGGCGAAACAGTGTTGGTGGGTTGGTGCTCTACGGTAGAAAACAGTGTTAGAAACGCCCTATGTGAACATAACTAACCTACGAACGACGAAATACAGCATAAATAAATATGTGAGGTTAAGTGGTTATGGTACTCACGTAGAAAATCCCTCGCACTTTTGTTGTGAAGTTGCAGGATTGTATTTCTGAAATACTGAAAAAAATTTGCAGCACTTATTTCAGAAGTCACAGCACTTATGTGGTTTGCATATCACTATATTGTGCAAAGCACAACACACACACACACACACACACACACACACACACACACACACATACTCCAAAAAGTATTTGACACATGTGAAGTTGACACAAAGATTGCAGTTTTACAGTCCGCAGCTCGTTGTCGCGAGGTAGCATTCTCTCTTCCCGCGCCCAGGATCCCGGGTTTAAGTAGTTCTAAGTTCTATGGGACTGATGACCATAGAAGTTATGTCCCATAGTGCTCAGAGCCATTTGAGCCATTTTTTTGCAGTTTTACAAATACAACAGTGCTAGAGATGTTCTCTCTCAGAGTCATTACGGTATACAGATTGCTTTGATTTCACAGTATGAGTGTTTTTAAAGAACAGACATAACATAATGAAATTTAAAACACAAAGATAAACCTTGCATTATGAGCATCTAATATTACAGATGAAGTTGGCAGAGGTAGTAACCAGCTTGTGAGAATTCTACTCACGTGGTATTACACAAATACTGTGCTATAGGGATGGCGTCTTTCTTTCATAATCAAAACGTCTTCGGTCCCGGGTTCGATCCCCGCCACTGCCTAAATTTTGATAAATAATCAGCATTGGCTGCCGAAGACTTCCGGCATAAGAAGTCAGCCTCATTCTGCCAACGGCCTTGTCAAAGAGGGCAAAGGAGCGGATGGAGGTTCAGGGCACTCTCTTGTCCTAGGGGTGGGAAATTGTCCCTAAAGGCGGAAGAATCAGCAATGAACGACGACATGAGGATGCAGAAGGCAATGGAAACCACTGCATTAAAGACACGTAACGTGTATCCGCAGGACATGTGGCCTGTAGTTGAAGAAATGTCATGATGATCTCTCCATTGGCAAAAGATTCTGGAATAGTCCCCCGCTCGGATCTCCGGGAGGGGACTACCAAGGGGGAGGTTACCATGAGAAAAAGATTGAATAATCAACGAAAGGATAATGTTCTACGAGTCGGGGCGTGGAATGTCAGAAGCTTGAACGTGGTAAGGAAAGTAGAAAATCTGAAAAGGAAATGCAAAGGCTCAATCTAGATATAGTAGGGGTCAGTGAAGTTAAGTGGAAGGAAGACAAGGATTTCTGGTCACATGAGTATCGGGTAATATCAACAGCAGCAGAAAATGGTTAACAGGTGTAGGATTCGTTATGAATAGGGACGTAGGGCAGAGGGTGTGTTACTGTGAACAGTTCAGTGACCGGGTTGTTCTAATAAGAATCGACAGCAGACCAACACCGACAACGATAGTTCAGGTATACGTGCCGAAGTCACAAGCTGAGGATGAACAGATAGAGAAAGTGTATGAGGATATTGAAAGGGTAATGCAGTATGTAAAGGGGGACGAAAATCTAATAGTCATGGGCTACTGGAATGCAGTTGTAGGGGAAGAAGTAAAAGAAAAGGTTACAGGAGAATATGGCCTTGGGACAAGGAATGAAAGAGGAGAAAGACTAATTGAGTTCTGTAACAAGTTTCAGCTAGTAATAGCGAATACCCTGTTCAAGAATCACAAGAGGAGGAGGTATACTTGGAAAAGGACTGGAGATACGGGAAGATTTCAATTAGACTACATCATGGTCAGACAGAGATTCCGAAATCAGATACTGGATTGTAAGGCATACCCAGGAGCAGATATAGACTCAGATCACAATATAGTAGTGATGAAGAGTAGGCTGAAGTTCAAGACATTAGTCAGGAAGAATCAACACGCAAAGAAGTGGGATACGGAACTTCTAAGGAATGACGAGATACGTTAGAAGTTCTCTAACGCTATAGATACAGCAATAAGGAATAGCGCAGTAGGCAGCACAGTTGAAGAGGAATGGACATCTCTAAAATGGGCCATCACAGAAGTTGGGAAGGAAAGCATAGGTACAAAGAAGGTAGCTGCGGAGAAACCATGAGTAACAGAAGAAATACTCCAGTTGATTGATGAAAGGAGGAAGTACAAAGATGTTCCGGGAAAATCAGGCATACAGAAATACAAGTCGCTGAGGAATGAAATAAATAGGAAGTGCAGGGAAGCTAAGACGAAATGGCTGCAGGAAAAATGTGAAGACATCGAAAAAGATATGATTGTCGGAAGGACAGACTCAGCATACAGGAAAGTCAAAACAACCTTTGGTGACATTAAAAGCAACGGTGGTAACATTAAGAGTGCAACGGGAATTCCACAGTTAAATGCAGAGGAGAGAGCAGATAGGTGGAAAGAATACACTGAAAGCCTCTATGAGGGTGAAGATTTGTCTGATGTGATAGAAGAAGAAACAGGAGTCGATTTAGAAGAGATAGGGGATCCAGTATTAGATTGGAATTTAAAAGAGCTTTGGAGGACTTACGGTCAAATAAGGCAGAAGGGATCTACATGACTACTCTGCAATTCACATTTAAGTGCTTGGCAGAGGGTTCATCGAACCACAATCATACTATCTCTCTACTATTCCACTCCCGAACAGCTAGCGGGGAAAACGAACACCTAAAGCTTTCTGTTCGAGCTCTGATTTCTCTTATTTTATTTTGATGATCATTCCTACCTATGTACGTTGTGATCAACAAAATATTTTCGCATTCGGAACAGAAAGTTGGTGACTGAAATTTCGCAAAAAGGTCTCGCCGCGACGAGAAACGTCTATGCTGTAATGACTTCCATCCCAACTCGTGTATCATATCTGCCACACTCTCTTCCCTATAACGAGATAATAAAAAACGAGCTACCCTTGTTTGCACCCTTTCGATGTCCTCCGTCAATCCCACCTGGTAAGGATACCACACCGCGCAGCAATATTCTAACAGAGGACGAACGAGTGTAGTGTATGCTGTCTCTTTAGTGGACTTGTTGTATCTTCTAAGTGTCCTGCCAATGAAACGCAAACTTTGGCTCGCCTTCCCGACAATATTATCTATGTGGTCCTTCCAACTGAAGTTGTTCGTAATTTTAACACCCAGGTACTTAGTTGAATTGACAGCCTTGAGAATTGTACTATTTATCGAGTAATCGAATTCTAACGGATTTCTTTTGGAACTCATGTGGATCATCTCACACTTTTCGTTATTTAGCGTCAACTGCCACCTGACACACCATACAGCAATCTTTTCCAAATCGCTTTGCAATTGATACTGGTCTTCGGATGACCTTACTAGACGGTAAATTACAGCATCATCTGCGAACAGTCTAAGAGAACTGCTCAGATTGTCACCCAGGTCATTTATATAGATCAGGAACAGTAGAGGTCCCAGGACGCTTCCCTGGGGAACACCTGATATCACTTCAGTTTTACTCGATGATTTGCCGTCTATTACTACGAACTGCGACCTTCCTGACAGGAAATCACGAATCCAGTCGCACAACTGAGACGATACCCCATAGCTCCGCAGCTTGATTAGAAGTCGCTTGTGAGGAACGGTGTCAAAAGCTTTCCGGAAATCTAGAAATACGGAATCAACTTGAGATCCCCTGTCGATAGCGGCCATTACTTCGTGCGAATAAAGAGCTAGCTGCGTTGCACAAGAGCGATGTTTTCTGAAGCCATGCTGATTACGTGTCAATAGATCGTTCCCTTCGAGGTTATTCATAATGTTTGATTACAGTATATGCTCCAAAACCCTACTGCAGACCGACGTCAATGATATAGGTCTGTAGTTAAATGGATTACTCCTACTACCCTTCTTGAACACTGGTGCGACCTGCGCAATTTTCCAATCTGTAGGCACAGATCTATCGGTGAGCGAGCGGTTGTATATGAGTGCTAAGTAGGGAGCTATAGTATCAGCGTAATCTGAAAGGAACCTAATCGGTATACAATCTGGACCTGAAGACTTGCCCGTATCAATCGATTTGAGTTGCTTTGCAACCCCTAGGGTATCTACTTCTAAGAAACTCATGCTAGCAGATGTTGGTGTTTCAAATTCTGGAATATTCCATTCGTCTTCCCTGGTGAAGGAATTTCGGAAAACTGCGTTCAATAACTCCGCTTTAGCGGCACAGTCGTCGATAACAGTACCATCGGCACTGCGCAGCGAAGGTATTGACTGCGTCTTGCCGCTTGTGTACTTTACATACGACCCGAATTTCTTCGGATTTTCTACCAAATTTCGAGACAATGTTTCGTTGTGGAACCTATTACAGGCATCTCGCATCGAAGTACGTGTCAAATTTCGCGCGTCTGTAAGTTTTAGCCCATCTTCGGGATTTCGCGTTCTTCTGAACTTCGCATTCTTTTTCCGTTGCCTCTGCAACAGCGTTCGGATTTTTTTTGTGTATCAAGGGGGATCCTTCCATCTCTTACCAATTTATGAGGTATGAATATCTCAATTGCTGTTGCTACTATATCTTTGAATTTGAGCCACATCTCGTCTACATTCGCATAGTCGGTTCGGAAGGAATGGAAATTGTCTTTTTGGAAGGCTTCTAGTGACACGTTATCCGCTTTTTTAAATAAAATTATTTTGCGTTTGTTTCTGATGGATTTGGAAGAAATGGTATTGAGCCTAGCTACAACGACCTTGTGATCTCTAATCCCTGCATCAGTCATGATGCTCTCTATCAGCTCTGGATTGTTTGTGGCTAAGAGGTCAAGTGTGTTTTCGCAACCATTTACAATTCGCGTGGGTTCGTGGACTAACTGCTCGAAATAATTTTCGGAGAAAGCATTTAGGACAATCTCGGAACACGTTTCCTGCCTATCACCGGTTTTGAACAAGTATTTTTGCCAACATACCGAGGGTAGGTTGAAGTCCCCACCAACTATAACCGTATGAGTGGGGTATTTATTTGTTACGAGACTCAAACTTTCTCTGAACTGTTCCGCAACTGTATCATCGGAGTCTGGGGGTCGGTAGAAGGAGCCAATTATTAACTTAATTCGGCTGTTAAGTATAACCTCCACCCATACGAATTCGCACGGAGTATCTACTTCGACTTCACTACAAGATAAACCTCTACTGACAGACACAAACACTCCACCACCAATTCTGCCTAATCTATCTTTCCTGAACACCGACTGAGACTTCGTAAAAATTTCTGCAGAACTTATTTCAGGCTTTATCCAGCTTTCTGTACCTATAACGATATCAGCTTCTGTGCTTTCTATTAGCGCTTGAAGCTCAGGGACTTTTCCAGCGCAACTACAACAATTTACAACTATAATTCCGACTGTTCCTTGATCCAAGCACGTCCTGTAACTGCCATGCACCCTTTGACATTGCAGCCCACCCCGTACTTTCCCGAGGCCTTCTAACCTAAAAAACCGCCCAGTCCACGCCACACAGCCTCCGCTACCCGTGTAGCCGCCAGCTGAGTGTAGTGAACTCCATCAGAATTTTTAAAATTATTAGGGGAAGTGGCAACAAAACGACTATTCACGTTGGTGTGTAGAATATATGAGTCTGGCGACATACAATCTGACTTTCGGAAAAGCATCATCCACACAATTCCGAAGACGGCAAGAGCTGACAAGTGCGAGAATTATCGCACCATCAGCTTAACAGCTCATGCAGTGAAGCTGCTTACAAGAATAATATACAGAAGAATGGAAAAGAAAATTGAGAATGCGCTAGGTGACGATCAGTTTGGCTTTAGGAAAAGTAAAAGGCACGAGAGAGGCAATTCTGAGGGTACGGCTAATAATGGAAGCAAGGCTAAAGAAAAATCAAGACACGTTCATAGGATTTGTCGACCTGGAAAAAGCGTTCGACAATATAATATGGTGCAAGCCGTTCGAGATTCTGAAAAAAGTAGGGGTAAGCTATAGGGAGAGACGGGTCATATACAATATGTACAACAACCAAGAGGGAATAATAAGAGTGGACGATCAAGAACGAAGTGCTCGTATTAAGAAGGGTGTAAGACAAGGCTGTAGCCTTTCGCCCCTACTCTTCAATCTGTACATCGAGGAAGCAATGATGGACATAAAAGAAAGGTTCAGGAGTGGAATTAAAATACACGGTGAAAGGAAATCAATGATACGATTGGCTGATGACATTGCTATCCTGAGTGAAAGTGAAGAAGAATTAAATGATCTGCTGAACGGAATGAACAGTCTAATGAGTACACAGTATGGTTTGAGAGTAAATCGGAGAAAGACGAAGGTAATGAGAAGTAGTAGAAATGAGAACAGCGAGAAACTTAACATCAGGATTGATGGTCACGAAGTCAATGAAGTTAAGGAATTCTGCTACCTAGGCAGTAAAATAACCAATGACGGACGGAGCAAGGAGGACATCAAAAGCAGACTCGCTATGGCAAAAAAGGCATTTCTGGCCAAGAGAAGTCTACTAATATCAAATACCTGCCTTAATTTGAATAAGAAATTTCTGAGGATGTACGTCTGGAGTACAGCATTGTATGGTAGTGTAACATGGACTGTGGGAAAACCGGAACAGAAGAGAATCGAAGCATTTGAGACGTGGTGCTATAGACGAATGTTGAAAATTAGGTGGACTGATAAGGTAAGGAATGAGGAGGTTTTACGCAGAATTGGAGAGGAAAGGAATATGTGGAAAACACTGATAAGGAGAAGGGACAGGATGATAGGACATCTGCTAAGACATGAGGGAATGACTTGCATGGTACTAGAGGGAGCTGTAGAGGGCAAAAACTGTTGGGGAAGACAGAGATTGGAATACATCAAGCAAATAATTGATGACGTAGGTTGCAAGTGCTACTCTGAGATGAAGAGGTTAGCACAGGGGAGGAATTCGTGGCGGGCCGCATCAAACTAGTCAGTCGACTGATGACCCAAAAAAAATACAGACAGCAACGTGAGATAAAATGAATAAAATGACAGTAACAATTATATTAACATCATATGCCGCACTGGCATTTTGAATTAAGTATAGTTGCAATAAAGTGTGAATAAGCAGGCAGCTATATTTCGGTGTAAAGTAAGCAGCATAGCAGTACTTAAATAAATAGCAGTATTAATAGTGGCTGGTTGCTGTCTTCTTCTTTGTAAGAATCAACCTACATTAATAGTTCACAGCCACGGTCTCACCATGGCAGTTTTAGACAAAATAGCAAAATGGAGAAGTGTGAGTGCGGGTTTTCAGATACGGTTAGCAAGCACTACTCTAGCAACGTAGCGCCACTGATCTGAGTGTGTCGAAATAGTTGCCTGTCATGCTGGCACCTAGTAATCAGTCACTGACTGGATCTGAACAGCTATAGGTAGAGATGATGCACATATACATACAAATGGTTACAGTTTCAGCAAAACTGGATGATTTAAAAGCAAACTGAGGAAGCCAATAACCCTCGCATAATGGTCCATATATTCCCAACTGGTGAGAGATATTGCTGGTCAAGGTATTGTCTGGAAAACACGAAGAAAAGTAGTAAAAAATCTCGTCGTGTGCAGGCAGGCATTATCGTGCTGAAATGTAAGCCCAGGATTGCTTGCGATGAGCAACAAGATTGGGTGTAGAATGAGATAGGCTCGGGACAGACGAGTGAAATTACCCACCGTAGCTATGCGGGTGGAACCGAGGGAGTTTGCGAACTCTAGCGTCTTAGAGCAAACTTTTACCGTTTTATTGAAGCAAGTGCCAATGTCGTAATCCCCCCTGTGGTTACGCCACAAGAAGGCGCGATACAGGAGGGCTGACTGAGCGTAACCACCCTGTGTTGCTTCGGATCACTGGAACGTGGGACTTAGGGACGGCAGGAAAATGTGTGAACGGGGCCTAATCAGTTACCGTTGGTTGCTCTGTAAACACATACACTTTATTTAAGGAAATAATTTCTTAAAAACAATCATTATAAAAAAAAATTGACTGCAGCACAAGCTACACCGGCGGCTGGAGGCCTTATTAAGAGAGAATTCAAAAATATTTGTCAGTTGAAGGCCATAAGCAATACTTCAGAACAATTAGCGGCTGAAGGCCTGAATTACAAGTGAGAAAGACAACTACACGTAGAAAATAGCAAAATAATTTTTAAAACAATCATTAAAAATCGACTATAACACAAGCTACACTGATATCTGAAGGCCACAAGCAATAGGAATAACTTAAACAAAATATTATTTTTAAACAATTGACACAATCTTACCAAATAACAAAGGGGAGTGATCCACAGGCAGTGCTCCAAGGATCGACCTGAGAAAAGTCCCTACAGATGCGTAAACGGTGAGAGAGGCAGCCAAGAGTTATGCTCACCTAACAGGATGGCAACTCAAACGAGGGACAGTTTAAACGCCGATCAATGCTCTTACCAAATCCACCTAACGTGTGATAACCAGTACAATGATGGAATAATTCAAGCGAGGAGGAAGTGCCAGACAGCACTGCGTCTTTATAACCCAGTGCTTAAAACATCGAAAGGCAGAAGGAAGCACTACAACCAAGGTAGACAAAAGAAAGCACAATCTACACCACAATCAAGGAGCCTGTCGAACTACACATCATGTCGGACAGCATCGGCATAGACGGGGAAAAGTACACTGATCATATAAAGTTGATCGTCGGTAAAGCAGATGCCAGACTGAGATTCATTCGAAGAATCCTAAGGAAATGCAATCCGACAACAAAGGAAGTAGGTTACAGTACGCTTGTTCGCCCACTGCGTGAATGCTGCTCAGCAGTGTGGGATTCGTACCAGATAGGGTTGATAGAAGAGATAGAGAAGATCCAACGGAGAGCAGCGCGCTTCGTTACAGGATCATTTAGTAATCGCGAAAGCGTTACGGAGGTGATAGATAAACTCCAGTGGAAGACTCTGCAGGAGAGACGCTCAGTAGCTCGGACGGGCTTCTGTTAAAGTTTCGAGAACATACCTTCACCGAAGAGTCAAGCAGTATATTTCTCCCTCCTACGTATACCTCGCGAAGAGACCATGAGGATAAAATCAGAGAGATTAGAGCCCACACAGAAGCATACCGACAATCCTTCTTTCCACATACAATACGAGACTGGAATAGAAGGGAGAACCGATAGAGGTACTCAGGGTACCCTCCGCCACACACCGTCAGGTGGCTTGCGGAGTATGGGTGTAGATGTAGATGTATTTGCCGCAAGAATACGCAATCCTCCAGAGCAGGTTATAAGTAGGCTGTTTAGGTTTTTTTTATTGGTAACGCCACGTAGCGCTGAGCCACCAGCAGTGGTGGATGTGGCGAGAGAGATGGCGCACATGAAACGTCCCCTTCGAACAATTATACAAGACTGCGCTTAAACTGACACACAGTATTATAGCGCAACGCTATCTGACTTTCAAAAATACCTACAACAGAATGGCCCTGACTAACATTAACCTATACCTTTCACAAATCACTTACCTCACAGAAATCTTCGTTACTCGAACTACTGCAATACAGCGAGCGCCACTACTGCCAGCTAAATAAAAGATTCAAACTACGGAAGGCACTAACTACTGATAGGCATAGTTAGCGGATGAAAAATTTTAATAGAGAACAAACAATGTATTTACCTTAATAGTCATAATATATATATATATATTAGTTCATAACATCCATTCTTACAAATTTCAAAACTCCGCCATCTCTCTCCCCACATCCACCACTGCTGGCGGCTCACCTCCAACTGCGCAACGCTACGCGCTGTTAACATCCAGCTGCCCAACACTACAATGGCGAGTATTACAACAATGCCAACCAGCCACAAACAGCGCACAGCACAGCCAATGATTTTTCATACAGAGCGCTACGTGGCGTTACCAATAAAAAAACCTAAACGGCCTACTTACAAGGCAACTGTGGCGTTAGCGGCCACTAGGCAGTAAAATACCGTTGGTTGCATTTCAGCAATAATAACACAACACTCAAAAACTAATAACAAGCAGTAGAAGAAGACTAATAGATACCGCCAATTCGATACGCTCCACTTGTTGCTGTTCATCTCACGGCGACTCTGCGAGCAGCAACGTACTGACAAACAGTGGAGGTTTCCCTACTGGATGAATGCTCACTCAGCTCAACGTCCTGGATCAGATGGACAACGAAGTTGCGTTCCCACAACTACAGTCCCTCGATCCGGCAATGCCTGCATGCCGCCAGCAGTCCCAGCATGTATCCCCACTGCCGGACCTCTGCTGCTCCATCCCATCCGAACTACCGACACACCCAACCCACAAAACACTTCACGTCCTTCCAAAGATAGTATGGACATCGCTAGCAAACTTAGTGGCGCCAGTAAACAGAAGAAGAAAACGAGACGCCACTATCCATATTATACGATGCCAACGGCACCAACGCAAGCCTCACACGGCTCTGTGTACTAGAGAAAAAATCGCGTCCGCTAGTGTTGCAGGCCCACAACGTCCTTGGAGAAGGGTTGAATCCTCGTGGACATCGAGAATGTCAGCAGCGTAAAAAGACTGTCGAACGTCTTCTTGTTCATTACGGCACTGCGATCTGTTCTTTTCTACCGTGACATCTGTGAGAATCGATGGACAAAGAAAACGGTAGGTCTCGATGACGCATTTTGTACTACCTTTTGAGGCCTTTTTGTGTCGATTCTGAACAGAGGTGTGTCTGCGATGTTTTGCACGACCACCCATAAGAAAACCGAGCGGTTCCAACACTGGATATCGCTATTCTGATCTCTATCACACAGGCGTCAAGAGAAGGGGTGACATGTGGGTAAGAGGGTATGTGACGACCTTCCCAATGAGTGACCGGTGCTGCTGGGCAGGATTGTGGTGAAACTTGGTGCCAATGTGATATCATTAACCCACCTCGTTGCTCACATGAACTGAAATGTAACCTTTTCCGCATGTGTCGACACCATGCTGATAAAAGCGTCGCCGAGAGCGAAGGCGACGTTGCAGGGAATCACGCTTTTGGTTGGCTCTGAGCACTATGGGACTTAACATATGAGGTGATCAGTATCCTGGAACTTAGAACTACTTCAACCTAACTAACCTAAGGACATCACACATATCCATGCCCGAGACAGGATTCGAACCTGCGACCGTAGCAGTCGCGTGGTTCCGGACTGAAGACTCACGCTTTTGCATCATTACAGAAGAAGACTGTAGGCACCTTTAGTAGAATTTCAAACTTCCGTGTCGGAATGGAACGCAGTTTTAGGGTTTCGAAAAAGTGATCCTTTAATTTTGTTGGGCAGTGTATTTGACATACCTTATGTCGTTAAAGTTCTCTTCGGAAACTCTTTAAGGTCACAGAAGAAAGTAAATAGTTGTATTAGAAATGTTGGCGTCATAATTCATCAGGTATAAAGTTAAAGTTGATTTGCGTTCATCATAAATTTCTAGACACTGTCAGCTATAGCTTTGCGGAAACTGCACCTCCTTTCGGTTACTCATCTTAGATGTATCTGCGTTGACCTGCCATAGCTTCCTCAACCTGCAGATTGTTATGGTAGACAAGTTGTGTGTGCTGTGGCATCTCCAAATATGTACTCCGTGGAGTTGTTATTGTCAACCCATGTGAACAGTCTAGCTTACGAGATTCAAACTGGCCCACTCATGCACATGCTTTGGCCACCATCGCATTCGTCGTGCGTTGTAGTCTGGATGTGGATAGTGTCATCTGGGGTTACGAAACAGTCGTGGTTTATTTACTTTGTTAATAAAGTTCGATTCTTGCACCCGATGAGAAACTGTATTGAAGCGAAGTACCACAGAATCAGCGCCTGTCTTGTAGTCTCATCGACGACGGGGCATTCGACCATCATCTGGCCCGCTGTCAGAAATTTTCGGCGCACTCTAGAAAGCCGACACCCAGTAGGGTCATTTCATGATCTTTCCTTCGTGGAGGACCACAGTCAAATGTTCAAATGTGTGTGAATTTCTAAGGGACCAAACTGCTGAGGTCGTCGATCCCTAGACTTACACACTACTTAAACTAACTTATACTAAGAACAACACACACACAAACACACCTTTGCCCGAGGGAGGAATCGAACCTCCAGCAGGAGGGGGACCACAGTGATGTAAGAGTTTTTGACAGAAATTTCCGCCATTTGACTATTTATTTCACACAATCATGGTTTCGGCTTCACAGCGATTCTCAGGACTATCCGTTAGACCATAAATATGTTATTTTGACGATGACATGTCACAGACAGGTCAGGTGTGTTCTAACATATCAACATGCTGTAAAAGCAAAATCATGATCGTGTAAAATAAGTGCACAATCAACACTCAATTGGCGGAAATCTTTTTCATTATTCTTATTTCTCAAAATAATTTCACTAGACTGTCTCATGCCTCTACATCCTACTTCACAACTTTGACTCCTCATATTATCAGTACAGCCACTCAGCTTTTTACTCATTTAGAATAAAATTACAATTAAATCACAACTCTTAGCTGCGTACAGGCGTTGATATACGTCAACTGGGACGGGTGAAAATGTGCCCCCGCCCCCCATCGACCGGGACTCGAGACCGGGACCTTCTGCTTACGTGGCAGATGCTCTGTCCATCTTTTTTTCTTTTTATTTTTTTATTTTGTTCAGTATTGTTCGTTGTGTTTGGTCTGGGCTGACGTCACAAGACTTCTGTTCAAGTTGATAGTTGAATCCTTTGCTCAGTTTTTTCATTACAAATGGCGAGCAGTCCTCTGACCGAAAACGTTGAGCTACCGTGCCGGCTTGAAAATGTGTGCCCCGACTGGGACTCTAACCCGGGATCTCCTGCTTACATGGCAGACGCTGTATCCATCTGAATCACCGAGGACACAGAGTGACTGGAGGGACTTATCTCTGGCATGCCTCCCGTGAGACCCACATTTTCAACTTACTGTCCCGCATTATATTCATAGTACCACTGCCCATTATACTCATTACTCGCGGCTTTTTGCCGATTCCCGTAAGAGTTCGGGCACTGTTTGTGCGTCCGCACGGAAAAAGATGGTCAAATGGCCGGAGAGCCTTAACTATATATATATGAAGATGGTATCTGTTCTTTCGGACATGTGCAGTCTGGAACCGCGCGACCGCTACGGTCGCAGGTTCGAATCCTTCCTCAGCTTGAATGTGTATGATGTCTTTAAGTTAGTTAGGTTGAAGAAGTTCCACGTTCTACGGGACTGATGACCTCACATGTTAAGTCTCATAGTGCTCAGAGCCATTTTGTTATCACAAAGTTTACGTTTGCGGACCCTATACGTGATGATGAAATATGCTGTATTTACGATTATCTGTCGATCCCTCCAATTTTGAGTCGATTGCTCGTCATAACTTTTGGGATGATTTTCTCAAAATTGTGGGGGTGTTGACCCAAAATATTTTAGATTCCTTCGTTTTAGGTTGTATACAAGGGACCTGTATACAAGGGACCTGCCAAATTTGAGCCGAATCGGTTAGCCGTGTATGAGGCCTTCCTCTTGTAAGTGTTCTGCCAATAAAACACACTTTCTGAGTGATGACTGCAATCTTTGCGACACTCCCGCCCCAGTGAATACGCTGAGCCTGGACGTGCTTCTCCACCGGCAGCTGGCCGCAGTGTATTCGTGCTGGGTCACGGCAGGGCTCCTCCGGCTCGCGGAATGCGTCCAGCCGCGCCGCTCGGCGCAGCACAGAGCGGTCTGGCTGTCAGGGCGGCGAGACGGCCGGGGCACGCCCGTCGTGAGGCGCACGCACGCCAGCGCGGGTCGCGACCCTGCGTCACGCAGCACGCACGAGCGTGTGGCTCTCCTCCTGCTGTCAGCTGGCCGCGCTCGGGCTCGTTAGCCGCCGATCACGTCGCCAGCACACGGCCGTCATCGCGGTTACTCGCCTCGCGGCCTACAGCGGCGGTCTCCCACTCTCCGTGGCTCCTTGAAGTGTGACGTGACAACGGCCCATTCCAAGCTGTTGTTGTTGTGGTCTTCAGTCCTGCATGGTACTCTATCCTGTGCAAGCTTCTTCATCCCCCAGTTACTACTGCAACCTACATCCTTCTAAATCTGCTTAGTGTAATCATCTCTTGGTCTCCCTCTACGATTCTTACCCCCCACGCTGCCCTCCAGTACTAAACTAGTGATCCCTTGATGCCTCAGAACATGTCCTACCAACCGATCCCTTCTTCTAGTCAGGTTGTGCCACAAACGCCTCTTCTCCCCAATCATATTCAGTACCTCCTCATTAGCTATGTGATCTACCCACCTAATCTTCAGCATTCTTCTGTAGCACCACATTTCGAAAGCTTCTGTTCTCTTCTTGTCCAAACTAGTTATCGTCGATGTTTCACTTCCATAGCCGGCCGGAGTGGTCGTGCGGTTATAGGCGCTACAGTCAGGAACCGGGATACTGCTACGGTCGCAGGTTCGAATCCTGCCTCGGGTATGGATGTCTGTGATGTTCAAAAATGGTTCAAATGGCTCTGAGCACTATGGGACATAACATCTATGGTCATCAGTCCCCTACAATTTAGAATGCTGTTATAGGCGCTACAGTCTGGAACCGGGATACCGCTACGGTCGCAGGCTCGAATCCTGCCTCGGGTATGGATGTCTGTGATGTTCAAAAATGGTTCAAATGGCTCTGAGCACTATGGGACATAACATCTATGGTCATCAGTCCCCTACAATTTAGAATGCTGTTATAGGCGCTACAGTCTGGAACCGGGATACCGCTATGGTCGCAGGTTCGAATCCTGCCTCGGGGTTGGATGTCTGTGATGTTCAAAAATGGTTCAAACGGCTCTGAGCACTATGGGACATAACATCTATGGTCATCAGTCCCCTACAATTTAGAATGCTGTTATAGGCGCTACAGTCTGGAACCGGGATACCGCTACGGTCGCAGGTTCGAATCCTGCCTCGGGCATGGGTGTGTGTGATGTTCAAAAATGGTCCAAATGGCTCTGAGCTCTATGGGAGTTAACATCTATGGTTATCAGTCCCCTACAATTTAGAACTACTTAAACCTAATTAACCTAAGGACATCACACAACACCCAGTCATCACGAGGCATAGAAAATCCCTGACCCCGCCGGCAATCGAACACGGGAACAGGGGCGCGGAAAGCGACAGCGCTGCCGCAGGACCACGAGCTGCGGACGATGTGTGTGATGTCCTTAGGTTAGTCAGGTTTAATTAGTTCTACGTTCTAGGCGATTGATGACCTCAGAAGTTGAGTCCCATAGTGCTCAGAGCCATTTGAACCATTTTCACTTGCATACATGGCTACACTCATACAAATACTTTCAAAAACGACTTCCTGACACAATCTATACTCGATGTTAACAAATTCCTCTTCTTCAGAAACGCTTTCCTTGCAATTTTCAGTCTACATTTTATATCCTCTCTACTCCGACCTTCATCAGTTATTATGCTCCCCAAATAGCAAAACTCCTTTACTACTTTAAGTGTCTCATTTCCTAATCTAATTCCCTCAGCATCACCCGACTTAATTCGACTACATTCCATGATCCTCATTTTGCTTTTGTTGGTGTTCATCTTATATCCTCCTTTCAAGACACCATCCATTCCCTTCAACTGCTCTTCCAAGTCCTTTGCTGTCTCTTACAGAATTACAATGTCATCGGCAAACCTCGAAGTTTTTATTTCTTCTCCATGGATTTTAATACCTACTCCGAATTTTTCTTTTGTTTCCTTCAACTGCTTGCTCAATATACTGATTGAATAACATCGGGGAGTCACTACAACCCTGTCTCACTCCCTCCCCAACCACTGCTTCCCTTTCGCGTCCCTCGACTCTTACAACTGCCATCTGGTTTTTGTACAAATTGTAAATAGCCTTTCGCTCCCTGTATTTTACCCCTGCCACCTTCAGAATTTGAAAGAGAGTATTCCAGTCAACATTGTCAAAGGCTTTCTCTGAGTGTACAAATGCTGGAAACGTAGGTTTGACTTTCCTTAATCTACCTTGTAAGATAAGTCGTAGAGTCAGTATCGCCTCACGTGTTCCAATATTTCTACGGAATCCTAACTGATCTTCCCCGAGATCGGCTTCTACTAGTTATTCCATTCGTCTGTAAAGAATTCCCGTTAGTATTTTGCAGCCGTGATAGTTCGGTAATTTTCACATCTGTCAACACTTGCTTTCTTTGGGAATCGTATTCCAAGCTATCCCTCTCCAAATACCTACTCGCAACTCCTTGTACCGCCGTCCCCCCGCCGATGTAATGTATGTTTGTGTTGAGCGCTACGCTGACACGAGCGATGCAGGACGGCCACTTCTGCCTTCAAAATGAAGTGCCTGGGGATCTGTGGGAAGGGATTTCCAGTACTGGGGCGAGCTTACTCAGGAATAACATTTTTTTATTGACCGATGCTTCCACGCAGGCAATTGATGTGTGTTCCGGGAGCTGGCCATGGGTGGTTGAGGTAGTGCAACGCTGAGACAAAATAACGACAGCTGCCGGCGATGATGGCATTGCTGACTCAAGACGTGTGTCCACTCTGCTGTATAGTGAGCTTATGCTGGACTTGCTCACACTGTTTTTATTTATTTTTATTTACACGTCAAGTTCAGTAGGACCAAATTGAGGGGCAAATCTCCAATGTCATGGAACGTGTCAGTACATGGACTTACAACATAAATGTAATAACAGATAAAAATAAATGTTCATGAACCTGAAAAGAAGTTAGTCCATTAGTTTGAGTAAACGCTGTCAGCAATACAATAAGAATCAGCTTAATTTTTCAAGGAACTCCTTGACAAAATAGAAGGAGTGACCCATAACGAAACTCTTCAGTTTCCATTTGAAAGCGCGTAGATTACTGCTAAGATTTTTGAATTCGAGTGGCAGCTTATTGAAAATGGATGCAGCAGTATGCTGCACAACTTTTTGCACAAGAATTAAGGAAGTCCGATCCAAATGGAGGTTTGATTTCTGCCGATTATTAGCCGAGTAAAAGCTGCTTATTCTGGGAAATAAACTAATATTGGTAACAAGAAACGACAATAAGGGATATACATATTGAGAGGCCAATGTCAAAATACCCAGACTCGTGAACAGAGGTCGACAAGAGGTTCGTGAACTCACAACACTTATTGCCCGAACCGCCCGTTTATGAGACAAAAATATCCTTCTAGAATGGGAAGAGTTACCCCAAAACATAACACCATACGATATAAGTGAATGAAAATAAGCAAAGTAGACTAAATTACGCGTCAAAGTATCACTCACTTTTGATACCGTTCGAATAGTAAAAATGGCAGTATTAAGTCTTTCAACAAGATCCTGAACGTGGGCTTTCCACGACAGCTTACTATCTATCTGAACACCTAGAAATTTGAACTGTTCAGTTTCACTAATCATATGCCAGTTCTGTGAGATTAAAACGTTAGGTTTTGTTTAATTGTGTGTTAGAAACTGTAAAAACTGAGACTTACTGTGATTTAACGTTAGTTTATTTTCTACAAGCCATGAACTAAGGTCATGTACTGCACTACTTGAAACCGAGTTAATGTTCTACACAACATCCCTTACTACCAAGTTAGTTATTTTAGAGTTACCCATAATACTAGAGGGTATATCATTTATATAAATAAGGAACAGGAGCGGCCCCAACAATGATCCCTGGGGCATCCTCCACTTGACAGTACCCCACTCAGCAGTTATCAACATTGTGAATAATGGCCTTTTTCTGCTGTTGCTAATGTAAGGGGTGAACCAATTGTGAGCTGCTCCCCTTATTCCGTAATGGTCCAACTTCTGGAGCAATATTGTGAGATCAACACAGTCAAATGCCTTTGGTAAATCAAAAAAAATACGCCAAGCGTTCGAAACTTTTTGTTTTTGCCCATCCAGTATCTCACAGAGAAAAGAGAATACAGCATTTTCAGTTGTCAAACGACTTCTAAATCCGAACAGTACATTTGATAGCAAATCGTGTGACATAAAATGATCAATTAACTTTACATACACAGCCTCTTCGATAACTTTTGCAAACACTGATGCCATAGAAATAGGTCTACAATTATCTACATTATCCCTTTCTCCCTTTTTATAAAGCGGCTTTACTACTAAGTACTTTAATGACTCGGGAAACTGACCATTCCTAAAGGAAAAATTACAAATGTGGCTAAATACAGGGCTAACATGCGCAGCCCAGTACTTTAATATTCTGCTAGACACTCCATCATAACCATGAGAGTCGTTAGGCTTCAGTGATTTAATTCTTGACTCAATCTGCCTCTTGTCTGTATCACAGAGGAGTATTTCAGACGTCAATCTCGGAAAGGCATTTGCTAAAAAATTTATATGATTTCCAGTAGAAACTAAATTATTATTTAATTCACCAGCAATGCTCAGAAAATGATTGTACAATACTGTACATATATCTGATTTCTCAGTAACAGAATTATTACTGCGAACTGACTTTATATCTTAGACCTTCACAACTGACCATATGGCTTTAATTTTATCCTGTGTATTAGCTATTCTATTTGCATACAACATACTTTTTGCCTTGCTAATAACATTTTTAAGCACCTTACAATACTGTTTGTAATGGGCTACTGTAGTGACTACTTCTAACATTTTGATATAATTCCCGCTTTTTTCTACATGATATCCTTATCACACTAGTCAGCCAATCTGGCTGTCCATTACTGCTAGTACCCCGTTTAGAATGTTCTAATGGAAAGCAACTCTCAAAGAGCATGAGAAACGTGTTATGGAAAGCATTGTATTTATTATCTATATTATCGGCACTATAAACATCTTGCCACTCTTGTTCCTTGACAAGTTTTGAAAAACTCTATATTGCTGTTGGATTAACTTTCCTACGTAGTTTGTAATTAAATATGACATTGGTTTGAGTATAAAAACCTTTTAGTGTTAAAATTTGTGCACGTCGGAACCAGGACTCTCGAACGCTGGCCGCAGAGTCAGGCGATGGTCCCCAGTGAGAGGCTCCGCTTCAGTAGTACCAGTTCAAAGCCTGCTACAATCAGAGCTCGCTCATAACGTTTAGACTGTTGCCTTCGTGTATCTGACAGTGCTGCTTGATGGAGCCCTGTAGCTGCTCTGCTTCACATCCTAATGATGAATGGTATGAGTGCTACACCATATAATTTCATGGGCTGATGGAATGGCACTGTTGGCTGGATTTGAGTGTATATACTGATAAGCCAGAACTTAAGATCACCGACCTGCTATCTATATAAACCCGTCCAGGGGATAGCAGCGTCACCTCGCTCGATGCATTTAGTATCAGTGAGCATGCTGTCCATTGTAGAATGGGGAAGGTGCGTGATCTTTCCGAGTTTCACCGAGGGCAGATCTTCATGGCTCAGAGGCTTGGCACGAGCATTTCTGAAAGTGCATGACTTTTCGGATGTTCGACTAGTGTTGTGTGATTATCTTCAGCAAGTGGCGAAACCAAGGTGAAGCCAGAATGAAATTCTCACTCTGCAGAGGAGTGTGATCTGATATGAAACTTCCTCGAGGATTAAAACCATGTGCTGAGCAGAGACTCAAACTCGGGACCTTTGCCTTTCGTGGGCGAGTGCTCTACCGTCTGAGCTATCCAAGCACGACTCACGACCCGTCTCCTCAGCTTTAATTCTGTCAGTACCTCGTCTCCTACCTTCCAAACTTCACAGAAGCTATCCTGCGAACCTTACAGAACTTGGAGTCTTGCAGGAAAGGATATTGCAGACACATGGCTGATGGCTGTGGGTCACGAAGGAACGAGAAATGACCCGTGAGAGTCTGTCAACCAACAGCTCTGACAGAACTACGTGGACAAGCGTAGCAGGAGAGGCATAACCTGTCCTAAGACGATATTCGCCATCTGCCCGATCGCCTGGACGCCATAGTCAGCTCCTGCATTTCGCGAATGGAAGCCACTCCACGTACTATTATGGGTGTTTCAGCGCGGATCGATGCCTGGTACCTCAGAACCGTTTGTGATATTGATCTGTAAATGGAATCATTTCATGTCGCATTCGGGAGGACGACGGTTCAATACCGCGACCGGCCATCCTGATTTAGGTTTTCCGTGATTTCCCTAAATCGCTCCAGGCAAATGCTGGGATGGGTCCTTTGAACGGGCACGGCCGACTTCCTTACCCGTCCTGCCCTAATCCGATCTGGTCTCCTCCTCCAAACAACACAACCCAACCCACTTCATGTCATCTATATTCTCTGTTGCAATAATAAATCTTGAGTGAACTGGAAACCACAAAGAGTGTACAATTTTTTTATTGAACAGCAGGGGCGAAAGGCTGCGTCTGTGTAATGCAGCCTTTTTAATCCAAGAACTTCGTTCTCGGTCTTCATTCTAATTGTATTCTACCAGTCCTTTCCTGCAGATTACTCCTATTTTTCTCAGAATTTCCGACCTCTTGCTCAATTTGACATTGTCAATTGCTTTTCCTGTGTCGACATATTCTATGAGTGTGCCTTGATTTTTCGACAGACTTCCTATCATTATCAAGCGCAACGTCAGAACTGCCTCTCAGCTGTCTTCACCTTTACTTAAGCCAAACTAATCTTCATCTAACAGATCCTCAATTTCCTTTTCCATTCTTCTATACATTATCATTGTCAGCACCTTGGATGCACGAGATGTTAATCTGTTTTTGCGATAGTTTTCGCACCTATCTGCCTTGCTATCTTCGATATTATGGGTAAACTTTTTTACGAAAGTCTGATTGTATATCGCTAGTCTCATACATTCTACACACCAACTTGAGTAGTCGTTTGGTTCCATTTACCACAACGATATTAGAAATTCTGACTCTAATACTGGATCTCTTGTGTTTTCTATATCGACTGCAGTTTCTTCTTCCAGCATGTCATTAGACAAGTACTTTCCGTTAAAAAGGCCTTTCCTATCTGCTCTTTCCTCTGCGTTTAACAGTGGAATTGGTTTAGTGCAAGAAGTGGTTATGCTGAATCGACCCATGTTTGTAGAATGTTAGAAAGATGTATTTTTGGTGGTGACGGTCTTGAGCCAAGGAAAACAAGACAGTAATGGAGCACTATGGGGGTCAAGTGGAGACAGACGTGACGAGGGAAGAGCTCAGGGAAGTGATTCTGGACGCTTTTACTTTTGAGCTGGCAGAAGACAGACCTGCCTGTGGTAATGAGCGTGATGAGGACGTATAGGAGATTCTGGGCAGCGAACAGCTAGAATGAATCTTTAACTCTGAGGACAATGTTAGATTAGATATTGAAGGGAAAATTTGGATGTTTGTTCCAGAAGAAAGGCCTGCCGTCTGAAGATGAAACTATCGGCTCGTAACTGGTAACGGCGCTATTTCTGAAAATAAATAGCATTTTTAATATTGGCTGGTTGCTGTTTTCTTGTGTGGCACTGGGGGCGTTCTTAATAAAGTAGTTAGTGTACTTAGTTACTGATTCGCATCATTAATTTTTGCTCTGGTACTGTGAGCAGCGTAATTCTGTGGTATCAGAAAAACTTCACAATATTTTGGATGCAAATAAGTTACGTAGACAACAACAAAGATATATTGTTTTCTCCACACCCCCCCCCCCCCCCCGTACAAATGTAAGCTTTGGCAGTTAGAATATTATCCATTTTCGCTTTTCAAATGTTCAAGTAGACTTCACAATCGAAGTTACACGGTATTCAACACGGGAATCACACAGCCAACCGATTGCAAATAACTATTTGTTATACTGACCTGGGTTTCGATACCTCTAAGGATTTCGTCAGCCGAAGCTGAAATATGTTAGTTTTAATTTTTGACTTGAAGATTTTTTTTTTTTTTTGTGTTAAGTCATCAGTCTTCTGACTTGATGCCGCCCGCCACGAATTCCTCTCCTGTGCCAAACTCTTCATATCAGAGTAGTACTTGCAACCTAAGTCCTCAATTATTTGATCGATGTATTCCATATCTGCTCTGACCATTGCCCTCTCGCTATGTAACTTAATGGTTTCTTAAAATTTCATTGTGATGAAGACATCCTTAGAGGTGTCGAAACGTAGGACAATGTACCAAACAGTTATTTGCAACCGGCTGGCTGTGAGATCCTTATGCTGAAATTTATATACGGTTGCTGAGAGATAGCCATGTTTAAAACTGTTACACAGTATTATGTTAGGGCAAGTAAATTTTATTGACTTGTGCTCTATGCTTCAAAGTGACAGCGATATTTGACGCTATTTTGCAGCAGACTCACCGAGTCTCTACAAACAACAGTCATTAAGTTTCTCGACGATAGAAATTCGCTCCTTGGTCACGGAGTCGTTCGAGAACTGCCCTGAAGATATCTTCCCCCCTCCCCCAGATGTTCTTGCATCTTGCCGAAATTATATAAATCGCATGGTGCGGAGATCTGGACTGTTTGATTCAAATGGCTCTGAGCACTATGGGACTTAACTTCTGAGGTCATCAGTCCCCTAGAACTTAGAACCACTTAAACCTAAGGATATCACACATCCATGCCAGGGGCAGGATTCGAACCTGCGACCGTAGCGGTGGCGTGATTCCAGAGTGTAGCACCTAGAACCGACGGCCACTCGGGCCGGCTGGACTGTTTGAAAGGTCAGTATTATCCACGTCTGTGCGGGCCTGGTAAAATTCTTGACGCCATTTCACTATGTCTGGGCGCGGACTGCATTTGCTCCATATACCGGCTGAATTTCATGGAGAATCTGTGCGAAATTTATACGTTCTGCCCACAAGGGAGGAAGATTGGGCTTAAAGTTTCGTCGACATGGAGGTCTTTAGATACGGAGCATAAGCTCGGTATGTGTGAAGGATGGGGAAAGTAATCGGGTGTGACCTTTCAAGGAACCATCCCGGCACTTGTCTGGAGAGTTTCAGGGAAATCACGGAAAACCTAAACCTGGATGTTCGGACGCGGGTTTGAATCGTTAGCCTCCCGAATGCGACTCAAGTGTGCTGACCACTGCGCCACATTTCTAGGTCTTTTGCCCACACCAATCCCACTGTACGTCGTACTTCAATACCTCGGAGTACTTTTCCAGTTACCACTCCATTTAACTCGCAAGCTGTGGTGCACTATTTGTCCGTACCGCAGCAGTACGTGTCTGCAGGAAACCCGGAACATATACGCTGTTCTGGCAAAACGACCCTGCTGTGAGGCAATTATATTACAGTGGCACGTCATATGCAATTTAGTTTTTGAAGTCCCTGCCTAGAAGCCCTCATGCTGTTCACTGCGGAAAATTCCTATAGCATCGATTAAATCATACCGGTGTATTTCAACCGAAGGTAGAAAGGTTACGCGTAACATATATTCAACGAATATATGATTAGAGATGGAGTACATTCTGAGACTGGGGGAAAACGGCAGAAGGAATGGATTGCGCCCTTTCATGGGGACCGTTCAACTTCAGCTGTTTAGGGAAGTCACACAAACGTGAAACTGGAATGCTGGACAGGGATACGAACCGCTGCCTTCCCGAACACTAGTAAATTGCCACTGGGCAACGTCGGTCAGTGTTTTACTCGATACCCCAGCGTGTGAGAAGGCAGTGTAGCTGTTCAGTGGCCGGATGGGGCGGCGTCCCGGCCTGGACCGACCAGTTTTGTGCAAGTTCAAGGCCCCAGTGACACCGACAGCCAGCCTGCTCCATGCATCAAGGGGACGCGGCGCCGCGCCTGGAACCTGTTCCCGCTGGAAAACCGACGCCCGCGACGCCTCGCCTGGCGCTGCAGTCACACAGTCGCGTTTGCAGTTACGCGGGTCATCCTCACCTACAACGTGCCTCCGAAGAGCCCAGTGGATGGACCGCTAACTGAATAGCCGACAAATTTGTCCAACAGTACCACCTACCGGAAGAACAAGTGCGCTGAAGTTAACTTTTGTGTCGCGAACGGACGCTCATAGTGTGCGTAAAGAATCGTGCTACATTACAACAGGGAACATTTTTATAACATTTATCGAACCCATCAGTTTACGTGTACCATTCCGAAGATGACTCCAACAGATGATACAAGCACCGTCTATTTTCCATGTTAACGTTGTAATGGTGATATGTTTACGGTTATATGACACAATAAAGAAGAACTATCTGGGAAGCAACATCTGTTTCAGAATGAAACTTTCACTCTGCAGTGCATTTTACGCTGATTTGAAACTTCCTGGCAGATTGAAACTATGTGCCGGACGGAGTCTCGAACTCGGTACCTTCGCCTTTCGCGGGCAAGTGCTCTACCAACTGAGCTCCCCAAGCACGACTCACGACCAGTCCTCACAGCTTCAATTCTGCCAGTACCTCGTCTCCTACCTTCCAAACAACACAGAACCTTATCTGTAAACCTTCAGAACTATCCCTTGTAATGGTACTTGAATTACGATACTATTACGGCACCTCACCTGAACCTCTCAATACCAGCAATATTCTACTGTGTTTCTGTAAAGTAGTAAACATATTTCTGAGACAACATTCAGATTTGATTTCATTAATGTAGAGCTACTTTGATACATCGATATGTTTCTATTGCAATCATATTATTCTTTTGTGTATTCTTTATTTTGTCACTATGATCTTTGAGGTACCTGTAACTCTGATTTATGGGCGCGTAAGCGATTATTAGCTTGTTACAGAGTTAGAGACTAGAGAGTCGGACCTTGAAAAAGTCAAGTCTTGGACGTGATGTTGAAAAGACGCATATTATTGTCAGCTTATAAAATGTGAACTTTAACAATGAGGAAGATGTTTTCAAGTATGTTTTGTAATGTGAAGTGATGTTTTGTGTGTTACGTGATATTGCAGCAAAAGTAATAAAAAAGAAGTGTAACTTAAATTCAGAGTGCTGATTACTATTTTTACATCACCATTGTCCAGCTTAAGTGTAATCTTCAAGAATAGTTTGTGAAACACATCTATAAAACTTTTGAATATAGCAGAATAAAACCTAGGCCTCTTTGCATCCGAGTTTGGAATCATTACCACCTACATCTTCAACGATTGAGCCATGACTTTACAACGAGGCCAGCGTGGGAAACACGAAAAGATGAGTGCCTAGTTTATTCATTATTACATGAAATGACTTTATTAACTGTGCTCTAATGACACCTGCCACATAATAACTATGTTGTTGCCCGAAAGTGCAGTGTTTATCAGCGTGAGCAACACCACAATCATTATCACATTTTGACCTTTGTTGTGGTAGGGCTGTTAGACCCTCCTGGAAGAAAGACTGGGGGATGTTTCCAGAATGAGATTTTCGCCCTTCAGCGGAGTGTGCGTTGATTTGAAACTTCCTGGCAGATTAAAACTGTGCGGCGGACCGGGTCTCGAACTCGGGACCTTTGCCTTTCGCGGGCAAGTGCTCTACCAACTGAGCTACCCAAGCACGACTCACGACCAGGCCTCACAGCTTCAATTCTGCCAGTACCACGTCTTCTACCTTCCAAACTTCACAGAAGCTCCTCTGCGAAGTAGTTTCAAATCAGCGCACACTCGGCTGAAGAGTGAAAATCTCATTCTGGAAACATCCCCCAGGCTGTGGCCAAGCCATGTATCCGTAATATCCTTTCTTCCAGGAGGGCTAGTTCTGCAAGGTTCGCAGAAGAGCTTCTGAAGTTTGGAAGGTAGGAGACGAGGTACTGGCAGAACTGAAGATGTGAGGACTGGTCGTGAGTCGTGCTTGGGTAGCTCAGTTGGTAGAGCACTTGCCCGCGAAAGGCAAAGGTCCCGTGTTCGAGACTCCGTCCGGCACACAGTTTTAATCTGCCAGGAAGTTTCAACATCGGTTTTCATGTAGAATGGTTAGCACAGAACCAGATGGCGGAGGGGAGAGGTGGAGAAGAGTGGGGGTTAACAGGACAATCAGTGCTCTGACTCAAGCATTAGATCGGTGTGCTTACAGCTCAGTAGAGAGTAAAAGTTTTTTCATCTACAGCAACAGTTTAGAATAAGCATTGCCATCGAAAATCTACTTTGTAACACAGCTTTTAGCGGGAACAAAATCAGAACTGTAGACATTAATTGCGAAAATTGTGCTGTGTAGCCTACGCACCAAATGTGATGAAGTTTTATTCGCCAATTGAGTCTCATAGGAATGGGCTAATACTTGTGATGATGAGAGACGTGGCCGGCCGTCTGTTGTTAGTGACGAACTGGGTCGGAAACATGATGAACAAATACGTTAAAATAGTCACTTGTGTGACTATGTTCTGTTAATTTCCCTGGGTTTTACATGAAACTGTGACTAAACAATTAGGATACTGCTAGTTCTACGTTTGTTTGCCATTAGCCAAACTCTTCCAAACAACTGCCACAGTTTATAGTGTGCTTCATCACTCCAAATCACTCATTTCCTGTTATCCGCCATCGAATGGTGTTGCTCTTTTCACCGCTTGAAGTACTGCGTAACACTGACTACAGAATTGTGTGGTTTATGAGGAGTTGTTCGACCGTTTACCCTATTCTTTTTAACTTCCAATGCACAGTCGGGGTGCTAGCTGGATTTCTGGTAGCAGTTTAGAACTCACTAGTGATTTCTTCTGCTGATGTTACGTGACTTTGTACAAACATAGTAGCTTGATAGTCCAGCGGTATATGTGGTGTGTCTGGTACTGGTTAGCTGTGGTTGTTTCTTCGCGTTTGCACTAACGAATGGCACCACCATCAGTGTAGTAGGACAGCCTTTGAAGGGTTGAAATGTTTCTGGTGGGTTTGTTACTCAGGTGATATCCAATAACAAGACCAAAGTCACTGAGCTTCCCTGACGGATCTATTCTACTGCTACTGCGATTCTAATGACAACATGATATTCCCTGCGTCCTTTTATAGAGCACGTCTGCCTCTTGTGACATCTGGCGGACAATTCTGCATTACATGGAGGTGTTCACATATTTTGATCATATAGTGTAGTTAAATGTTGGTCGCAATGTGCTAAACAGAATCGTGACAGCGACACGAAATGGATTTACTGTGCTAATACAGAGATAAAACTGTAATCAATGGCCAAACCACTTCGTTCTACTAAACAAAACAAAGATACCATACTGTGACAGTCAGAAAGATTATGACTACATTTCCTGGGATGTTAAATTAATCTTGTTTGTATGTTTTATAAAACGTGGGAACGATACTAGTGGCCGATTAAAACTACTTGACAGTCACTTGCCACTACAGTGTTGTCACATCGGCTGGTGGCTACCGCTCGGTAATACGTGAAAGGCATACAGGCAGGTCACTTCACAAATGGTGTTAATGTATAACGTAGAGCGATGTTGGAAGTAGTCGCTGTGAGGTATGTCGGAAAACCCAGGTGCTTTGTCGGCAGCTGATTTTGAGTTACCAATGACTGAAACGCGGCAGACGACGCCTTTTGTAGCCCTGAATTTAAAATCGTGTCCTAAGCTGACCACAACCTCCTGATGTGCATTTTATCCGAGAATACGTAGGTCAAAATTCTCCGGTAAAACTAAAATCACTATCGCTTTGTTCACGCCGATTGACACTATCCTCTAGAAGCAAACTGAAGACACAAAAAATAGAGTTTCAGTGCAAAAAGCAAACTGTAGTTTCTCGCTGTCATTGGTTACCTGAACTATCCCCGCACTGGCTATACGAGGTGCCGCGTTACCAACCGATGAGCAGTCCTGGTTGGCTACTGGTTGCAGATTATAATCGATGCAGGCAGATTCCAAACGAAAAAAGAATGAGAGGAAGAAAAATAAGAGCTAGTAGAAAAGTATCTACGATGACGAAAATGACGTGGCAGAAAAATAGAAACAAAAAGATTCATTTAAGCTAATTAATTGAACAAAATTAATAATGTAACGATTTTGATTAGATTTACAAATAATAAAAATTTAATGTAGTCGACGACCTTCGAACTTACGATCTTCTACACAAGAGATTTATACACTAACAATTGGGTTTGTTGCTTATATTTATGACTGTGGTGACCCAGTCGCAACGACTAATTGCAGCCTTCAGAAATTCTGCTTCACGCTTAATATCTAATGTAAGCCGATTGTTGTAACTGAGATAACTGTATACGTCCGGCTAAATCGTCTCTTGTGCGGAAGTATCTAGCAGTGTTTCATTAGTGCTGTGTAGGAACACGCATATTTAATTACCATCGGT
Organism: Schistocerca gregaria; assembly: GCF_023897955.1. Classification (NCBI taxonomy): domain Eukaryota; kingdom Metazoa; phylum Arthropoda; class Insecta; order Orthoptera; family Acrididae; genus Schistocerca; species Schistocerca gregaria. The sequence continues at coordinate 437,405,722 of NC_064925.1, read as the reverse complement.
GTGTGTGTGTGTGTGTGTGTGTGTGTGTTTGTGTGTGTGTGTGTGTGTGTGTGTGTGTGTGTGTCTGCATGTGTTTGTGTGTTTTGTTTTTGGTGTGGTTATCATGTGCGATGAAATACATAAGTGCCACACCCATGGTTCCGAATCCAAACTCACCAAGAAAGAACACCGGACCAACTGTTGTTGCAGTTCGGCAACGTCGAACGTTTCGGACGTGATGTTGAGAAGTTCTGATTGGAGGAAACGAGCTGGAAAGCGTGAAATGCCAACTATATAATAATTCCAATCAGGCTATAGTTGTGGAGCTTGCTGTGAGAAAATAAGGAAACTGAGAAGAGCAATTAAAACATGTGGTGCAGTATTTTGACACGGGTATCATAATTTTACAGAAACAATGGTCCTCCACAACATGACCGGAAAGCACAAGCAATGGCCGATTGAGAATCTCCGCCGTACAGCCACGTATTGGTTCCAGTGATTTCCACCTCTTCAAGCACATGGATAAGCGGCTATAATTCCAATACTTTATAGCGGTGCGCACGCCCTGATATTTATTCCGATACTCTTTGAACCTCTTTGGTTTCGTTGCTAAGTTACAGCTTCTCTGGTGTCCCCTGTGTTGACGCTTTTGGACCAATTCGAGGAGGGTGTTTAAAGCGCGGTCACGGCACGCGGCTGGGTTGTCTGCTCAGGGACCGTTGGCTGGAAGTCGAGGGGAGGTGGACAGAGCCGTGGCTTGTACCAACATGTTGTGGTGCGCTGCTCCCTGTGTTTGGGTCGCGAGTTTTTTCTTCGCGGACCGAACCTCCGCCTACTGGTGAGCCACGGCGTTAGACTAAAGGGGCCACGCGCTGCAGTTCGTTCGGCAAGTTACCTTGGCTGGTGGATGTGGAAAGCTACATCCTCAACATGTTTGGCGGGCTTTAATATGTCAGTGGAGGTTTGCGAGACAAACTGCTACTATATCATCATTGAGTGTCGTCCGTCGTTCTTGTTCGATCATTCCTCTGGCCGTAGGTTGGCCGAGGCATTGAAAGTGGAACAAGAACCTGAACGTCACTATGTGTGACCTCCGTTTCATTGTAATTGTCGCTTTGCACTGTCGCTGTGAGCATTTGTAAAGTTAAGTATTTCATATTATGGAAGTTAAACACTTTCTCTGAAGTATTAAAAAACTATATTAAAAAACTAAAAACCCTCCTCGATTGCGAAAAAAGCACCTAGTATAAGTGTTAACCCAGGTTTCGGCGTAGGTAACTACACCTTCTCCAGAACAACAATAAAACCCACAAGTGCCTAAAATGACCTTTGTTAATGATTAAAAGGTGGTGGTGGTTAGTGTTTAACGTCCCGTCGACAACGAGGTCATTAGAGACGGAGCGCAAGCTCGGGTTAGGGAAGGATTGGGAAGGAAATCGGCCGTGCCCTTTCAAAGGAACCATCCCGGCATTTGCCTGAAACGATTTAGGGAAATCACGGAAAACCTAAATCAGGATGGCCGGAGACGGGATTGAACCGTCGTCCTCCCGAATGCGAGTCCAGTGTGCTAACCACTGCGCCACCTCGCTCGGTGCAATGATTAAAAGAACACCATAGCTATACATCTATAAACGAAAAGGAAAGACAAACAGTACATATGTACTAAGTCAAAACCACTACTTAATGGTGTACGCTCCACCTCACACCGGCCTATGTTCGATGGGCCATGACCCGCCATAAACAGCAGCTACCAACGGTCGCTCACTTACAAGCCTGACCCGCTGTCTAAGCACATGCGCAAGACGAGGGAAGTTACTTGAATGCGCATGTGCATACGAATACGAGAAAGTTTATACATGGGTCGGGGCTAAATAGCCCATATATTCCCAACCATAGATAAACGTATATCAGAAAATGAAATGGACAGAACAAGGGACGAGCTAAGTAGGAGATTATACCTAAAAATAACCACACACGGTTGCTTATGCTAGTAAAGATACTTATATATTAAGCTACCTGTGAGAACAGGAGGAACTCATAAAAACTATACCTAAAGCCAGTAGAGGGAGAGAGGGGGGGGGGGGGGCTGAGAGGACGTAATCTAAAGACGTCGTGGTAATAAAGATATAGGGGTAGAACGTGAGGTGTTTAACGGGCTAAAATCACCTTCACCGTAAAAGGAAAGTGAGTATAACAAGAAAGAATATGAACAGCTTGACCAACCGCGCTCGCCAATCAGCGCACGCATGTGGTAATACCCAGATCAACAGATTTACAAGTACGAAGAACAAAGTAAAGGCGCGAAACCTTCAAAAAATTTTCTATTTCTTAGTAGGAGTTGGTCATTGAGGATATTGTCTTTAACATGTTGCAGATGCTAGAAGATCTGCATTTCTTCCAAAACACGCAGTTTTAAGCCCTTAACCTCGGTATGACGTAACTCGATACTGGAGGGCTCGGCGCATAAGCCGTTTGCACAAGGTTTTCCGCATAAGTTGAGCCCTTAGTACCGTCACCGCTTCTAGTAGGAATATGCTCTTTGTACCTGAGACCCAGAGGATCTTTTTCTCTGAAGTGTATACTTTTGCTTTAATTCGATGTGATTTTGTGGGAGGCCTGTGCGGTCTTTGTCTTGCTACCTCATTTGAGTTCTCAGTGTATATTAGAATACATACTCCTTCTGCACAGTGTTCACGAAAGTAGGAAGTAATGCCATTTCGTAATTTCCAAGTTTGTTGGCTTATGCAGTGCCCTCTTCTATTAGTGAAAATTATATTTCGCTGTAATTTTCGCTTGCTATACACCTGAGGTGACTAAAGCCATGGGATAGAGATGTGCACATATAAAGATGGCGGTAGTATCGCGTATGCACGGTACAAAAGTACAAGGTAATCAGGTGATTCATGTGAAAACGTTTCCGACGTTATTGTGGCCGCAACACGCGAATTACCACTCACTGAATTCGGAACGCTAGTTGGAGTTAAAAGTAGGAACATTCCATTTCAGAAATCGTTAGGGAAATCAATAGTTCGAGATCCAAGGTGTCAAGAGAGTGCCTCCGAGAATACCAAATTTCAGGCACTACTTCTCAGCATGGACAACGAAGTGACCAACGGCTTTCACTTAACGATCGGGGGCAGTGCCGCTAGCGTAGATTTGTCAGTGGTAACAGACACGCAGTACTGCGTGAAATAACACCAAAAATCAATGTGGGATATATGACGAACGTGTCCGTTAGGAGAGTGCGGCGAAATCTGACGTTCATGGTCTACGTCAGCGACGACCGACTCTAGTGTCTTTGCTAACAGCACAAAACCACCTGCAACGACTCTCCTCAGCTCGTGTCCATACCGGTTGGACTCCAGACGACCGGAAAATCGTGGTCTGGTCAGATCCGATTTCAGTTGATAAGAGCTGACCGCACGTTAGAGTGTAGCGTAGGTCTCACGAACCCATGGGCCCAAGGCCCTGTCCCTGTGTAAGCTGGTGGTTGCTGCAGAACGGCATGGGCTATGTTTACTTGGAATTGACTTAGTTGTCTTGTTTACCTGAACTAATCGTTGACGGGAAATGATTGCATTCGACTACTTGCACATAATTTTCGGTGATTCATGGGCTTCATGTTTGCAAGCATGTCATTGCGACAGAACTGTCTGCGATTGGCTTGAACATTCTGAACAATTCGAGTGAATGATTCGGTCCCTCAAATCGCTCGAAATGAATCCCGACTAACATTCGTGGGACACAACCGAAAGGTCAGTTCGTGCACAACACCCAGCAACTGCGACACTTTCGTAATTATGAAAGGATGTAGAGGCAGCATGGTTCAGTATTTGTGTACGGTACTTACAACGACATATTGAGTCCATGTCACGCCGTGCTGCTGCACTACTCCAGGCAAAAGGAGATCTGACACGATATTGGAAGGTATCCCTTGACTTTTGTCGTCTCACTGGATGATAAACCTAATTTGTATTCTATTTCTACAGGAACTTGCTCTGAATCGAGCTACCGCCTAGGCTGCTAAAAGTAAGGCTATTTTCAATAATTGTAAAATTTAAGTTCTATTACAACATTCTAGTCCGTCCGTTTCACGGAAATGCGTAATGAACTTTTCATTAAAATATTAGGCGTGACACCATCATAAGAATCAACTGAATTTAATGTTTATTTCAGTAACTGTTGCTACAAATCTTTCTTTAATTCTTGTGCATTTATTAAATCTAAAGGTTTGTTTTCGGTTTGCGGAACGTTGTAACCTAAATTTTGTCCTTTGTGACGAATCAGTTTTACTTATTCTGATGCTGTAAGATAATCCCTTGTGGTAAACAGACATTTTTTTATCATTTTGTTTACGCTCAGCACCTTACTACTCCATGATCTAGCTCCGTACCATTTTACCTTTGATTGTGCCCAAGTATCTCAAGATACAGCGATAGAATAGTTTCAATCTCAGCCATAGAACTGAATGTGGTTAGATGGAGAACTAATATAACGGGTCTAGTTTTCAAAGTTTTCCATTAAATTTGCTGTAAGATTTCAGTGTTTTGTTAATAGTCTAACTGGTGCTAATTTCCTGATAGGTTGTTTAATAATAACCAAAAAACAATAGTCTAAAGAGAAGAAGAATAAAAACGAATAAAAAATTAAGTAGATAAAATACTAGAATTATGCCCCAAACATAATGGGGATGCGGCAGGGGTGGCCGAGCGGTTCTATGCGCTACAGTCTGGAACCGCACGACCGCTACGGTCGCAGGTTCCAATCCTGCCTCGGGCATGTATGTGTGTGATGTCTTTAGGTTAGTTAGGTTTAAGTGGTTCTAGGTTCTAGGGGACTCATGATGTAAGAAGTTAAGTCCCATAGTGCTCAGAGGCAGCCATAATGCAGACACCGGCTTTCACAGGTTGTCAGAGCACCTTTAAACTTAATTAATCTCTGGCTCTGTATTGGGTTAGGTAAAATTTGACTTACAGTACCCTCTGTACTACATTTGTGGGATTTATGTTGCCTAAATAAAACCCAGTGGTTTTCAGGGACTGTGTGGCTTGCCAGTTGTTTAGTTACATGATACACTTTAGGTACGAAAATTGTGTACTACGACAGATGTATTGTGTAACATCTGAATCTAGCAATAATAACATCAAGAAGTGTGTCAATTTCAATTGCCAACAGTAATACAAGATACAAAATTAGAATGTAAAAGAACTGTTAAAGATATATTTGATATAATTTTCTTGAGTTTTCAGCCGCTTCAAGTTGCTTCAAAGCCACGAGTTTTTGACAATGGCCCGGAAGTTCTCGGCCGAAAGCTCGTTGATTTTAAACCACTTGATGTGGCTGGAAGCTCGAGAGAATCTTATCAGTAGATATCGCCGCCAAACTATGTATCCTTATAATAATATATTTGTTCAGTATGTTGTTGTTGTTGTGGTCTTCAGTCCTGAGACTGGTTTGATGCGGCTATCCATGTTACTCTATCCTGTGCAAGATTCTTCATCTCCCAGTACCTACTAAAGCCTACATCCTTCTTAATCTGCTTAGTGTATTTATCTCTTTGTCTCCCTCTACGATTTTTACTCTCCACACTGCCCTCCATTACTAAATTAGTGATCTCTTGATACCTCAGAACATGTCCTACCAACCGATTCCTTCTACTAGTCAAGTTGTGCCTCAAACTCCTCTTCTCCCCAATTCTATTCAATACCTCCTCATTAGTTATGTGATCTATCCATCTAATCTTCAGCATTCTTCTGTAGCACCACATTTCGAAAGCTTTTATTCTCTTTTTGTCTAAACTATTTATCGTCCATATTTCACTTCCATACATGACTACACTCCATACAAATACTTTCAGAAACGACTTCCTGACATTTAAATCTATAATCGATGTTAACAAATTTTTCTTCTTCAGATACGCTTTCCTTGCCATTGCCAGTCTATATTTTATATCCTCTCTACTTAGACCACCATCAGTTATTTTGCTCCCCAAATAGCTAAACTCATTTACTACTTTAAGTGTCTCATTTCCTGATCTAATTCCCTCAGCATCACCCGACTTAATTCGACTACATTCCATTATCCTCGTTTTGCTTTTGCTGATGTTCAACTTGTACCCTCCTTTCAAGACACTGTCCAATCCGTTCAACTGCTCTTCCAAGCCCTTTGCCGTCTCTGACAGAATTACAATGTCATCGGCGAAACTCAAAGTTTCTATTCCTTCTCCATGGATTTTAATACCTAATCCGAACTTTTCTTTTGTTTTCTTTACTGCTTGATCAATATACATATTGAATACCACTGGGGAGAGGCTACAACCCTGTCTCACTCATTTCCCAATCACTGCTTCTCTTTCATGCCCCTCGACTCTTATAACTGCAATCTGCTTTCTGTACATATTGTAAGCATCCTTTCGCTCCCTGTATTTTACCCCTGCCACCTTCAGAATTTGAAAGAGAGTGTTCCAGTCAACAATGTCAAAAGCTTCCTCTAAGTCTAAAATTGCTAGAAACGTAGGTTTGCCTTTTCTGAATCTCTTTTCTAAGATAAGTCGTAGGGTCAGTTTGCCTCACGTGTTCCAACATTTCTACGAAATCCAAATTGATCTTCCCCGAGGTCGGCTTCTACCAGTTTTTCCATTCGTTTGTAAGGAATTCGTGATTGCAGCTGTGACTTATTAAACTGATAGTTCGGTAATTTTCACATCTGTTAACACCTGCTTTCTTTGGGATTATAATTATTATATTCTTCTTGAAGTCTGAGGGAATTTCGCCTGTCTCGTACATCTTGCTCACCAGATGGTAGAGTTTTGTCAGTACTGTCTCTCCCAAGGCTGTCAGCAGTTGATCAATATATTAATATTACTTCTATTTACAGTAGAGAGCATGCCAACATTAGTTTTCGTTAAAAAATCGGAAAACTGTAGCAAGGATAAAATGCACGAGAACGAAGACGGGAACAAAAAATCGGTTTACAACAGGTTCAAACGCCTTTAATTGGTTCGTCTCGCTTTGAATGATTATCGACAAGCAGTGGTACGGACAACATCAAGCAAGTACTATAGTTGCTATCACGAAACCAGAGACTGAGCCTGAGATTGTTATTAGAGGTCACAAGGATGAATTAGGACAGTGTTAATACCATCATCTACAAATATTTGTGTAAGAGTAAGACCTGTGCTCGATCAGTGGCACATAATTTGACTGATGAAACGAAAAAATCGGATGGAAATTAGCAGATGTTTCTTGCGCGATAGTGTCCGTAGTGAAATGTCTTAGTAATTGTTTTTTTTTTTTACTTAAATAGAAATCACTGAGAATGTGAAGCTTATACGTTATTTAATTCTGAAATTGTTCTCAAATTCTTAAGCTGCTGAGTGAGATTGAATGCTAGTGTCACTTTACTATTCTTTATCATTTCAACACTGACCCCCAATACTCTAGCGCAACGCAATCTGACTGGTCAAAAATGACAGCCTTACTTCAAATAATTAATGCAAAAGAATGGTCCTGAATAAGAAGCAATCCTAACAATAACTTATACATTACATAAGTCGCTTAACTCACAAAAATCTTCATTACCCGAACTAGTGCAATACAGCACACGCCACTAGAGACAGCTAAATAAAAGACTCTAATTACTGAAGGCTATAACTACTAATAGGCACATGGTTAGCAAAGGAAATATTTTGTTGCAAAGCAAACAATACATTTTTTACCTTAATAATGTGAAAACCAGTTCAAAAATTATATAATTGTCCGTGACATCCAGTTGCAAAAATTATATAATCATGAATAGTATTCAGTCTCCAAGTCGGACACTCCCAGATGGTACACTTTCGCTAACACTTCAAACATCTAACCTCCATCAATGCTAACTACTCACTTCCAACCTCCATCACTGCTGGCTATTGACCTCCAACTGCTAGCCCGACCAGCCACAGAGAGTCTCTTACAGACTGCCACAGAGCAGCCACAGATTTAATGCAGAGCGCTACAGAGCGTTGCCAACATACAAACACTTAAACAGCCTACTTAGTTTCTACACTGTCCAGTTACATTAATGTGACCACCTGTCAAAAGCCTCGATTGCCATCTTTCGCTAAGCAGGCCGGAGCAAGAAGTGCAGGAGGAGCGTCATTGAGGCTCTGCACGGTACAGACAGAGATGTACAGCTGTGACGACTCCAGTGTCGTGTCCGGCTGCACAAGGTTTCTGGCCTGAGGACCCAAGGCATATACTAACCGATCGAGGTGGTCCCACAGATTCCCGGATGGGTTTTAATTCTAGGAGTTTGGTGCCCTTCGAAAGACACATACGTACCGCGAGGTGTGTGACATTTTGCATTATCTTGTTGCTAGTTGCCATCGTACCGAGGAAAAACAAACAATATGTAGGGGTGGACAAGGTCTCCAAGGATAGATGCATACTTGTGTCGACCTATTGTGCCTCCCAAAATGACGAGATCACCCAGGAAATATCACGAACACACACCTTACATTCCAACGGAGAATGAACGTGATTCATATGAAAATGAGATGTGTCGCCACTCAAATGACGTTCAGTAGAGGCATTGGAGTCCAAATTCGATACATCGTCGCCTACAAACAGCAGTCAGTACGTGTGCACGAACCAGGCGCCCGCTGCTGCGGCCCGTAAACAGCAACGTTCGCTGAACGCTCGTTTGGGAGACACTGTTTGCTCAACTATTGTACGTCTGTCTCGTTCGCCCGTACATGTTTCTGCAGCCGTTATTCACCCCTGTCGTCAATTGACCGTGATTTGAATGGCGCCGTTTTGCCAAGCACCGTATACTTTAATCACAGTGAAACTTAAACTTTCGGAAATACTTCCTGTTGTAACTGCGACCAGAAAGGTCGTGATTCATATGAAAATGAGATGTGTCGCCACTCAAATGACGTTCAGTAGAGGTATTGGAGTCCAAATTCGATACATCGTCGCCTACAAACAGCAGTCAGTACGTGTGCACGAACCAGGCGCCCGCTGCTGCGGCCCGTAAACGGCAACTTTCGCCGAACGCTCGTTTGGGAGACACTGTTTGCTCAACTATTGTACGTCTGTCTCGTTCGCCCGTACATGTCTCTGCAGCCGTTCTTCACCCCTGTCGTCAATTGACCGTGATTTGAATGGCGCCGTTTTGCCAAGCACCGTATACTTTAATCACAGTGAAACTTAAACTTTCGGAAATACTTCCTGTTGTAACTGCGACCAGAAAGGTCGCAGCCTGGTCGTGGACGAAAACACAGCGAGACCGAATGGGAGGAGCCCGCAAACAAACAAGATGGACTGCGGGCTTTCACAAATAAAAAATGATGTGATGGTGCGGTGTGCCCCTCAGCTACGTACCCTCAGACTCAGAGTTCAACTATTAAAAGTATTGGCTGGTTTCATTGTCTAGGGGCTGGGATACATAGTTGCCGCATTACAAGCCAAATACTGCTGAGCTTACAGTATGCAATATGAACACATGAATCGAATGGTCGAAGGTTCCTATCACACGGCAATTGTGAATTTTGAACATAAACAAACTTTTACAAATGGAAGATTTCAATGAAATAAATTCTGCAGGCACTATTTTAACTACTTTAAATGATGAGTACGATAGCAGAAGTACCTTTAAGAATGCCCTTTATTACTGTAAAACACTTATTGTTGTTGAAGGTACAGCAATTAAATAAAATATATGTTGCATAACGGGGAAACAATAGATGCATGTTTCCCATAATTACCCTACTGGCCGTTAAAATTGTTACACCACAAAGGTGACGTGCTACGGACGCGAAATTTAACCGTCAGGAAGAAGATCCTGTGATGTGCAAATGATTAGCTTTTCAGAGCATTCACACAAGGTTGGCGCCGGTGGCGACACATACAAAGTGCTGACAAAAGGAAAGTTTCCAACTGATTTCTAATACACAAACAGCAGTTGACCGGCGTTGCCTGGTGAAACGTTGTTGTGATGCCTCGTGTAAGGATGAGAAACGCGTACCATCACGTTTCGAACTTTGATAAAGGTAGGTTCAAAAATGGTTCAAATGGCTCTGAGCACTATGGGACTCAACTGCCGTGGTCATTAGTCCCCTAGAACTTAGAACTACTTAAACCTAACTAACCTAAGGACATCACACACATCCATGCCCGATGCAGGATTCGAACCTGCGACCGTAGTAGTCGCACGGTTGATAAAGGATGGATTGCAGCCTCTGGCTATTGCGGTTTATCGTATCGCGACATTGCTGCTCGCGTTGGTCGAGATCCAATGACTGTTAGCAGAATATGGAATCGGTGGGTTCAGGAGGGTAATACGGAACGCCGTGCTGGATCCCAACGGCCTCGTATCACTAGCAGACGAGATGACAAGCATCTTATCCACATGGCTGTAACGGATAGTGCAGCCACGTCTCGATCGCTGGGTCACAGATGGGGACGTTCGCAAGAGGACAACCATCTGCACGAACAGTTTGACGACGTTTGCAGCAGCATGGACTGTGCACGAATGGCAAAACATTATTTTTTCCGATGAATCCAGATTCTGTTTTCAGCGTCATGATGGTCGCATCCGTGTTTGGCGACATCGCGGTGAACGCACGTTGGAAGCGTGTATTCGTAATCGCCATACTGGCGATGATGGTATCGGGTGCTATTGGTTACGCGTCTCAGTCACCTCTTGTTCGCATTGACGGCACTTCGAAGAGTGGACGTTACATTTCAGATGTGTTACGACCCTTCGCTCTACCCTTCATTCGATCCCTGTGAAACCCTACATTTCAGCAGGATAATGCACGAACGCATGTTGCAGATCCCGTACGGGCCTTTCTGGTTACAGAAATTGTTCGACTGCTGCCCTGGCCAGCACATTCTTCAGATATCTCACCAATTGCAAACGTCTCGTCTATGGTGACCGAGCAACTGGCTCGTCAAAATACGCCAGTCACTACTCTTGATGAACTGTGGTATCGTGTTGAAGCTGCATGGGCAGCTGTACCTGTACACGCCATCCAAACTCTGTTTAACTCAATGCCCAGGCGTACCAAGGCTGTCATTGCGGCCAGAGGTGGTTTGTTCTGGGTACTGATTTCTCAGGATTTATGCACCCAAAGTGCGTGAGAATGTAATCACATGTCAGTTCTAGTATAATACGTTTTACCAATGAATACCCGTTTATCATCTGCATTTCTTCTTGGTGTAGCAATTTTAATGGCCAGTAGAGTAGTTACGAACAACAACATGGCGTGCCAGATATTCACTTCTAAATGATACTACATCTTCACTGCTGAAGGCACAGAAATCGCACAAGAGCACAAGTCGGGACTCCAAAATATATTTCTATCTCCTGGGAACACGCGCAAACCGCTCTACACTCTCCAAGTCTCTCCTGCGACGGTGCGTCCGTCGCGCCGTACTGTCCAGGACTCTCTCGTGTCCCCTCCCATACTGTCCAGAACTCTCCGTGTCCTGTGCGACTCACTCACTCCGCCTTGTTCAGAAGTCCCCCTCCATTCTCTTTGGTAGTCGCCTCCCTTAGTAACGAGTGCTGTGATTGACGATAGCGCTCCCATTATGTCTCCAAGCCAACGCACACTCACAAACATTTTGAAACACATTAGAAATACTGGATTTACATTTAAATAAATCGAAATTAAGTAAATATTTCTACCGTTGGACCATAAACAGGCCCTAACAATTGTTAAATACATAAACAAATTATGTAAATATATATCAAAGGAATTGAATGGTAGTAAGCGAGTAGCCTAATGTCTCTGTCTCTGTGCTTCCTAAAACACAGTAAATAACTGACCAAATTCCTCATGACTAGTATATATCTGAAATAAACAAAGACATAGATGAATAAATATATTCATAAGCATGCTGCTACCGTTTTCGCGTGTAATTGTGGAGTACTTATGGCCGGACACGGACGTTGGTAATGGGCCAAAATGGCTCTGAGCACTATGGGACTTAACATCGGAGGTCATCAGTCCCCTAGAACTTAGAACTACTTAAACCTAACTAACCTAAGGACATCACACACACCCATGCACGAGGCAGGATTCGAACCTGCAACCATAAAGGTAGCGGGGTTCCAGACTGAAGCGCCTAGAACCGCTCGGCCACACTGACCTCCAATGGGTCAAGTACTATTCAAGTTAGTTGCCTATAATTTAGATCAATTTATTCTTACAGTACTAGATTTAGAAAGATACATCGATCGACAAAGTCGGATGAAGCGTTTAGATTTTGGAATTTCTTTGATTTACAGTCAGATACTAAAATTTAAACTAATAAAGATATTGAAAATCTAATTACACCATCAGAAGTGTCGTGCAAATAATGATAATGCACATGTTTCTATTTTAAGTATCGTGATCCATCTGGCTACTGTTAATATCTATACGAACTGTGAAATGTCTGCCATTAAGGTTTCACAAAGGCTGCCATCTTTGTCACTCCCGGAATGTCTCCGCCATCAACGCAGCATCACCAAGGAATTCCCAGTCACATGATCTGCCTGGACCCCGGCTAACGTTCGGCACCATGCGGCCTGCCTGCCGAGCGGCCAATGCGGCCGCACCAACTCCGAACTTCGAATATTTCCAGGGTGCCACAACTCGCCCGTTACCTCACAGGACGAATGGGAAAGGATGGACACGCACAATGACAGATGACAGAGCAAGACACCAAGAACAACAACACGCAAGAAGCAACGGGATCACAAGCAAAAACCGCACGAAATCAACAGCGTCCACTAGTACACGGAAATAAACAAAGTAAACATGGTGTCTGTAAGCGATATATCTAGAGACTCACCCGCATATCAGACTGCCTTGCTGAGTGAGAGGCAGGCGCTTAAAAGCATGATAGGGTACATCGCTATTGGCTGCTGGGACCACGTGCTCCACAGTGGCGCGCTCACAATATACGCGGACCAGGAGCGCGTGCCGCCATGGTTTTACGGCTTCGGAGACCTCCAGTGGTAATCAAGGTCCATGCTGTCTGGCACGGATTCGAAACCCGTGGGTACCAGACTTCCAGCCTTGGCCAAAATGCCACTGACTACGCTCTTTTAGATGTCAGATAAATCACTGCGTTTCACCATTACGGTAACGGCTGCTCATTTTTGTGCGTCCATCGACACACTTTAGACAGGATGAGTCAGCAGTAAAGATACATGCTTTGGTGATTCAAGACAAGAAACTTCAGATAAACATTTGCCCTTTTCTTAGGCGTGTACGCAAGCTTGCAATTTACACAGGCGTCTGTTCCATGTCCGTCTTCACCAGCACTAAAATGTGAATACAACCAAAGCGAAATTAGGTTACATAGTGTTGCCTAGTATTCGAACCAGAATTTGAAGGAGCTTTGCAAGACTTATGATCAAATAACAGAGGACAGTTAGATAACATTCTATTAGAATTTCTAAAATCATTGAGGAAAGTGGCAACAAAACGACTGTTCACGTTAGTTTGTGGAATGTATGAGGCTGCCGACATAATATGTCTGGTGATATACCATCTGACTTTTGGAAAAACAACGACCACACAATTTAGAAGATTACAGGAGCAGACAAGTGCGAGAATTATCGCACAATCTGCTTAACAGCTCATGCATATAAGCTGCTGACAAAAATAATATACAGTTATGTGTTACATGACGATCAGTTTGGGTTTAGGAAAGGTAAAGGCACCAGAGTGAAATTTCTGACGGGACTGATGAAGAAAGCAAGACTAAACAAAAATCAAACACTTTTATAGCAGTTTTCGATCTTAAAAAAGCGGTCGACAACGTTAGATGGTGCAAGGTGTTGGAAATTCTGAGAAAATTAGGAGTAAGCTGGAGGAAGACGGGCAATATACAACACATACAAGAACCGAGAGGGAACATAGACAAAGAACGAAGTGCTCTGATTAAAAATGGTAAAACAAGGATGTACTCTTCCTTCCCTACTTTTAAATCTATATATCGAAGAAGCGATGACGGAAACAAAAGAAGGATTCAAAAATGAAAATAAAATATGAGATGAAAGGAAAACAATGATATGATTCGGTGATGGCATCGCTATCCTCAGTGAAAGCGAAGAATATTTATGGGATCTAATGAATGAAATGAACAGCTTAATAAGTACAGAATATCGACTGAGAAAAAACTGAACAAAGACAAAAGTATTGAGAAGTAGCAGAAGTGAGAACAGCGAGGAACTGGTGATCAGAAAGTAGATGAAGTTATGAAATTCTGCTACCTACGCAGCAAAATAAGCGATGACGGTCGGAGCAAGGTGGACATAAAAAGCAATGTAACACTTGGCAAAAAGAGCTTTCCTGCCCTAGAGAAGTTTTCTAGTATGAAACACAGGCTTTAATCTGAGGTAGAAATTTCTGAGAATGTACGTTCGGAGGGCTGCATTACATGGTAGCGAAGTATGGACTGTGGGAAAATCGAAGCATCTGACATGTGGAGCTACAGAAGAATGGTGAAGATTAGGTGGACTGGTACGGTATCAATGAGGAGGTTCTCTGCGGTATATATGAGAAAAAGAATGCATGGAAAACAGTGACAACAAGTAGGGACATGATGGTAAGAAATCTGTTAACACATCAAATGGTTCAAATGGCTCTGAGCACTATGGGACTCAACTGCGGTGGTCATCAGTCCTCTAAAGTTTAGAACTACTTAAACCTAACTAACCTAAGGACATCACACACATCCATGCCCGAGGCAGGACCCGAACCTGCGACCGTAGCAGTCGCACGGTTCCGGACTGCGCGCCTAGAACAGCGAGACCACCGCGGCCGGCTGTTAACACATCATCGAATAACTTCGACGCTACTAGTTGGAGCTGTAGAAGAAGACCGAGATTGGTCTGCGTCCAGCAAATAATTGAGGACGTACCTTCCAAGTGCTAGTCTGAGATGTACAGAGTGGCATAGGAAAGGAATTCGTGCTGGGCCGCATCAAACAAGCCAGATGACTGATGACTCAAATAAAAATTGTTGTCTTTAGTGGCCATTTCAAAGGAATACAGCAGGTGTCTACAAGAGCTGCAAAAAGCATTTCCATTGACGTTGGACTTCCTCAACATATTTTGTGAGGGATTATACACAAATAAATACAGCATTATATAACAACATTTAATTTACTATCACCTTCATTTGTCCATTTCCCCAATGGTTTCATTAGTTCTCTCGGAAACTGTTAAGGACATACGTTAGTATGAAATCTTCGGTTCTGAACCAGTAACACTATCGCTCAACAAAGCACTTACCTTTGCTCTTGACTCACCCTGTATATCCACCACTGTTAGAGTTGCCGCCTGCAGTCTATAAGTGGTTACTGCACGTTGGCGTAGGCCGTGCCTTGTTTGCTATGGCTACACGTCTACAATCTATAATCACAGGAGACATTATCTGTGATGCACTGGTTTTAGCAGTAGCTAGAGCCTGAGGACTGGGAGTGACTTGGGTATATGGAGGTACAAACATATTTCAGTGGGAATTTTAAGGAAGGAAAGCACCGAAAATCTGGTGTCAGATGGGCCAAACAAGCCCAACCGACCGTCCTGTCATCCTGAGCCAACGACGTCACCTGGTTGCAGCAAGTTGAGGCGTGGAGTCAGCACATTGCTCTCCCGGCCTTTGTCGTGTTAGCAGACCTGGAGCCGTCACTTCTCATTCGAGAGCTTGAATAATGATAACAAAACCAGCGGCTGTATTTGAATCTAACGTTGTTTATTCTTTTTAACACATGCGAACAGTTTCGATGCCACATGGTGTCACTTCAGGCCCTGAACATAACCTGTCATCCAAAAGTACTACGTGTCCGGCTGCAGTCCCACTTTCCTTGATGGATTACCGGAGGCTCTCTTTCAAGTAGCTCCTAAAGTGACCACACGAGAGTTAGTGGAGCCCACTGCAGTCATCACGCCAGTGAGAGCTCCCTGGCAGTACTGAAAATCGCCCCGGATCTCCCGCATGGCAGTCATTAGTGCTTACCACTCAAACAGAGTGGCTGACCAACATTTTAATAGTCACACAGTTTAATTACGGAACGCCTTTCGTGTTGGGTCACAGTTTCCAAACTTCAATTAAAGCAATTCCAAAAAAGAGTAATATCAAAACGAGTATAGCAATAATAAAAGCTTTAGCTGCTTCTCTTTTAATTGAACTGTCAGTTGTGCAAAAGTCTTCTGTGACTGAACAATCAGTCCCTGTAATATCATTAACTATGGAATTAAGTCACAGTTCAAATACACATTACGAAAAATCCTTGGAGTAACTGATCTCTAGCTCGAATTTCTCTCCTTTATATTTATGTGTCCCGCTACATTCGGGGTATGACCAACGAAAATACCAACATGACTGTCACATGATTTTCAATACTATTTTATATTTTTGTATTTGTTAACGTATTGTGTAAACGTTACGAATTTCTTCAAGTTTAATTGGATAGAGCAATACGTAAATATATTTTATAATGTCCACGGGATGTTGAAAATAAAACTCGTCCAAAAAATATTCGCAATAGGAATGACGCGGGATTGACACTTGCAAATGAGGGTCACAGAAAACACTGGAAGCAGCCACCATTCACATCGATGCGGCGCTGTACTCGAATTTAAGATGACGATGATGATTTGGGTTTGTAGACAGTTAGCGGCATGGTTATCAGCGCCCCTACAAATTCCCTATCCTTTCACTGCCCAGTCTCACCATTTTCCAAAATAATGATGAAATGATGAGCATAGCACAAACAGCAATCCCCGGACGGAGAAAATCCTCGACCCGGGTAGAATCGAACCTGAGACCCCGTGGCCCAAAGGCAGTAACGTTATCCACTAGATCAAGGGCAGCTCTGTCTGAGGAATAGCAGCAACTTCGTTTTCAGTGTTCTCTAGCTCTTCTAGCGTGTGATGATTATTTGAGTACACTTGACCCTTCAGTTTTCCCCGCTGGTAGAAAGCAGACTTGTTCAAGTCGACCAGGAGATTACAGCGTCCCCCAGCAGATTGTCCTCTCCTCACCGAACGCTTCTGTCAGTTGATCCACATATTAATTATACAGTTTCTATACACACCAGTAAGCATTAACTGTTTTGGTGAAAGAATCGTGCTACGATGCGGACACCAGGCATTGAGCATCAAACAGCAATTCTTCAAATTATAATGGGAATTTCGTAATGCATGAAACATCCCCTTAGAAAAATTATACAAGAATGTGTTTAAACTAACACACAATATTTTTAGCGCAACGCAATCTGACTTTCAATAATCCCTACGAAAGAATGGCCCTGACTAACATTAACCTATACGTTTCACAAATCACTTACCTCACAAAAATCTTCGTTACTCAAGCTACTGCAATACATCGAGCGCCACTACTGCCAGCTAAATAAAAGATTCAAACTACTGAAGGCACTAACTACTGATAGGCATAGTTAGCAAATGAAAGATTTTAATACCGAACAAACAATGTATTTACCTTAATAGTCATAATATATATAGCAGTTCATGACATCCAGTCTTACAAATTTCAAAACTCCGCCATCTCTCTCCCCACGTCCACCACTGCTGGCGGCTCACCTCCAACTGTGCAACGCTACGCGCTGTTAGCATCCAGCTGCCGCTGCCCAACACTACAATGGCAGACAACAATGCAAACCAGCCACATACTGCACACGGCACAGCCAGTGATTTTCATAGAGATCGCTACGTGGCGGCGGCGTTACCAATAAAAAAATCTAAACATCCTACTTACATGTATAATGGCGCTTGTCAGAGGATCCAAAAGTCCTGGCTCCATTTCTCACAGGAGCCGTTGGTAGAACTCTACACACGGAAGTTCTTCTGGGGTCTTTAATTCAGGCACAACACTTACGGAAATGGATCCAAGTCTGTCTTCTTAGTGTTTCGACACGACATCTCTTAATGCCCACTTGCACACATAATCGGTGTCGAAATTTAGTAGGACTTTGTTCCAGGCTTTCCCTCACTGAAACAATGTTTTCTGGTGTTTAAACTATTTTCGAATAGTTAGGGTTCTTATTCTCTGTAGAGAGTCAGATTCGTCTGCAGAGTTCGTTGAAGTTTTTGCCAAAGCACTTCCAGTATTAAACTCTTGCGCAAGCAGTTCCGCACGCGTTTTCAAAAAATGGTTAAAATGGCTCTGAGCACTATTTGACTTAACACCTGAGGTCATCAGTCCCCTAGACTTAGAACTACTTAAACTGAACTAACCTAAGCACACCACGCACATCCATGACCGAGGCAGGATTCGAACCTGCGACCGTAGCAATAGCGCGGTTCCGGACTGAAGCGCCTAAAACCGCTCGGCCACAACCGCCGGAGAGCAGATTTTTCCATGACTTATCTACGCATAACACTCGACAAGATACAGGCACTTTATAGAATGAGCACTATTTTGTGTTGCATTCAGCTGGTTGCTAAGGACAGAGTAACAAAATTAGGTGATTTTTTTTAGAAGTATGAATTTCGTAACAAATGTCAGTAGTGTACCGTATTCCGATGTTAGTGTAGCAACTGCAATGGGTTGGTTTTTCGTGAAGTGTATTCAAATCAATGAGTGTATATATACAGGGTGTTCCTCACAAGAGTCGTCAGGCGCATTTTCTCTGGTGTTTCGGCAGATATTTGTGATGTGGCGTCAGCACAAACAAATAGAGCTGATCACCTATTTCATGCGAAGCTTAGTGTCGGAGACTGTCGATTTTACAAATAAAATAATTTTCAAGGCAGAATTCTACGTGCCCGCTCGATAGAGCTGTCTCAGAGCAGTCTAGTCCAATATTCGTTTTATCCATAGGCATTAACAGGGACAGTAAGACGCGAAGAAAATCCATTACGCCAGCAGCGATAACTCTGCCCTAGCCCGCGCTGACTACTACCACCAAGCATGCAGCGCTACTGAGTCGCTGCTTGATTGCTGTAGAGTCTTCATGTTTTCCAGTTCTCTTAACACGAGGGTTGGAACTTAAATAATGGCAACTATTTATTCACAACCGTTACAAAATAGTTACATATTTGCACCTGTTACTGTCCTTCTCAGTAGTCACCAGCGTTGTGTAGAACCCGTTGTGGATGGCATAGTATACCGTTAGCAGAGGCTGTTCTGTCGATGGTGCGAATGGAGTGGTCTAAATTTATGGTGATTCTCGTGTACAACGGTGATGGTGTTATCCTAAAGTATTACGTTCCTCCACGGCGGGCCGTCAGTGCACAGTATTACTGTTCGTTTTTGGAGAATGACCTGCGACCAGCTTTGCGAAAGAAGTGGCGAAACTTTCTGAGCAATCCACCCAGAAGTTTGCACCACAGTGCGTAGGAGCATACAGCGCAACGTGCGGCTGCTCTGTTCGTTAGATGGGACTGGTAAGTACTTTACCATCCACCATATTCCCCGGACTTAAGTCCTTGTGACTTTGATTTGATTCCTAAGATGAAGAAACCACTACGTGGCTTTAGCTTCAGAAGTGTTTCAGAGATTCGACAGGCAGTATACCGCTCCATTCGCACCATCGATAGAACAGGCTCTGTTAACGGTATACTATGCCTTCCACATCGCTGGCAACGGGCTCTACACAACGCTGGTGACTACTTTGAAGGAAAGTAACAGGAGCAAACATGTAACTCTTTTGTATCGGTTACGAAGAAATAGTTGCCACTATTTAAGTTAAAACCCTCAAACATATCGGAAAAACGAATATCCGACTACAGTAAATGGGCATGTAAACTTGCAATTTAAAAATTATTTTGTTTGTATTAGAAAACAAATCTACTTCTTCTGTACTCAATGAGTGTAATTTTTTGATTGTTTCGACTGACTCCAATGACACAGTTCGAAAATGAAATCGCAAGTATCGGCCGAAACACCAGAGAAAATGCGCCTGACGTCTCATGAAAGAGACCCCTGGCACAGGACTATACCTCGCTCAGCAAGAATACTAAATTACCTTAGGATTCACTTTGCCATGGACGTTGTGAACACTGCTGTACAGCCAACTTAATCTCTGGTGCTGGCAAAGTAATCAACCAACTACTCTACTTTAAACGTAAGTCAATATACTGTAAATGGAATTTGCAGTCCTAAAGCATCGACTGCACATAGCGCCGCGAATCGCCATCAAGAAGGCGCTGATCCGCGAGTCAGTGGAGAAAGCGGGCAGTGTTGCACCTCCAGGAGGACAGAGTTCAGCGCTACCTGTCAGTGCTTTCTTATCCAGCCGCCCATCGTTGGTTGCTCCTACACCTCTGGCTGCAGCTGGCTTTCCTCCAACGCAATTTATTCATCACGTTACCTTCCATTCGGTATGTGGGTGCACTCAGCTACAGTTATGTGACTCATAAATTATAGAGTGCAGCAGTCAGTCATCCTTTTTTAGATTTTATTACGAAAATCCAGACTTCGGATAATAGCTAGCCATTCTCAATGCTAAAAACACAAGAAATACATATTCAGATGATATAATAAAAAGCTACAACTAATGACATAACTTACACGGCTTGTATATTACATACAACTATTTTGTATTCTCAATGCATTCTACGTGGTATCTTTTCTTCCCAACGCGAAGTGTTCCCCAAACCTAATTTCCAGCCTCCGTCATATTTGGCCAAGATAACAGGCCCTACAGTCTGGGCAGTCAATTTTATAAACCCGAAAAGCAGGAAATACACTCCTGGAAATTGAAATAAGAACACCGTGAATTCATTCTCCCAGGAAGGGGAAACTTTATTGACACATTCCTGGGGTCAGATACATCACATCATCACACTGACAGAACCACAGGCACATAGACACAGGCAACAGAGCATGCACAATGTCGGCACTAGTACAGTGTATATCCACCTTTCGCAGCAATGCAGGCTGCTATTCTCCCATGGAGACGATCGTAGAGATGCTGGATGTAGTCCTGTGGAACGGCTTGCCATGCCATTTCAGCCAGGCGCCTCAGTTGGACCAGCGATCGTGCTGGACGTGCAGACCGCGAGAGACGACGCTTCATCCAGTCCCAAACATGCTCAATTGGGGACAGATCCGGAGATCTCGCTGGCCAGGGTACTTGACTTACACCTTCTAGAGCACGTTGGGTGGCACGGTATACGTGCGGACGTGCATTGTCCTGTTGGAACAGCAAGTTCCCTTGCCGGTCTAGGAATGGTAGAACGATGGGTTCGATGACGGTTTGGATGTACCGTGCACTAATCAGTGTCCCCTCGACGATCACCAGAGGTGTACGGCCAGTGTAGGAGATCGCACTCCACACCATGATGCCGGGTGTTGGCCCTGTGTGCCTCGGTCGTATGCAGTCCTGATTGTGGCGCTCACCTGCACGGCGCCAAACACGCATACGACCATCATTGGCACCAAGGCAGAAGCGACTCTCATCGCTGAAGACGACACATCTCCATTCGTCCCTCCATTCACGCCTGTCGCGACACCACTGGAGGCGGGCTGCACGATGTTGGGGCGTGAGCGGAAGACGGCCTAACGGATTGCGGGACCGTAGCCCAGCTTCATGGAGACGGTTGCGAATGGTCCTCGCCGATAGCCCAGGAGCAACAGTGTCCCTAATTTGCTGGGAAGTGGCGGTGCGGTCCCCTACGTCACTGCGTAGGATCCTACGGTCTTGGCGTGAATCCGTGCGTCGCTGCGGTCCGGTCCCAGGTCGACGGGCACGTGCACCTTCCGCCGACCACTGGCGACAACATCGATGTACTGTAGAGACCTCACGCCCCACGTGTTGAGCAATTCGGCGGTACGTCCACCCGGCCTCCCGCATGCCCACTATACGCCCTGTCCGTCAACTGCACATACGGTTCACGTCCACGCTGTCGCGGCATGCTACCAGTGTTAAAGACTGCGATGGAGCTCCGTATGTCACGGCAAACTGGCTGACACTGACGGCGGCAGTGCACAAATGCTGCGCAGCTAGCGCCATTCGACGGCCAACACCGCGGTTCCTGGTGTGTCCGGTGTGCCGTGCGTGTGATCATTGCTTGTACAGCCCTCTCGCAGTGTCCGGAGCAAGTATGGTGGGTCTGACACACCGGTGTCAATGTGTTCTTTTTTCCATTTCCAGGAGTGTATTTTCTTTGCATCTACAGAGTGTTGCAAAATACATCCAAAGTTATTTTTGGTTCCAAAACACACTTTCACATTGTACTTTCTAAGGATAGTTGCAGTTCTAGTATTCATTTTTCCATAGTAAGGTAAACTAACAAACTTAGTATTTTCTTTAGAAGCCATATTATTGTAAAGCGTCATCCCATTTTTGTATTTATTAGCTATGTTCTTATATATAGTGCTTACAAACTCACTTTTGCAATGTGCCTTATTGTAGCCATTTCATCATCGTGTTCGTCTTTCGACAACGGACTTTTGAACAACCGACTGATAGCACCATTGAAAAACGCCTTTTTATGTCGCACTGGGTGGTTTGAAGTGAAATCCACAATGCCAGCAGTACATCAGTACAAGTCTCTTTACGAAAGATACTAAATGCGTGCCTGCCTTTTTCATTCCGAATTGATAGATCTAGAAACGTAAAAGATTTATTTGTATCAGTCAAACTTGTAAATTTAATTGTTTGATGCAAGTTATTAAATTTGGCTACTATGGTGTTGATGACATCATCGTTACCATGTATTAGCAGCAGTGTGTCATATATGAACCTAAAGTAGCACACAGTTTTGTTTGTCTTATTATCTGACTATGTACTTCCTGTATTTTTAGCATTGAGAATGGCTAGACACTAGCTGAAATCTGGATTTGTGTAATAAAATCTAAAAAAATGCGACTGATTGCTGCACTCTATAATTTAGAAGCAATTTATTCAGTTTCAGAACCATCAAATGTTGCAGCTGATGACAGCAGTCCAGCAGTCCAACAGCTCATTAATGCACAAGCTCCCGCTGCACCAACTTTGCCACAGCAGCCATCCACCTCCACGGCAGTGCCTCCATGTAGTCCACCAGGCCAGGCTCTCAGTGTGAAACGTCCCCTTAGAAAAATTATTACAAGACTGTGCTTAAACTGAAACACAATATTTGTTAGCGCAACGCAATCTGACTTTCAAAAATCCCTATGAAAGAATGGCCCTGACTAACAATAACCTATACCTTTCACAAATCACTTACCTCACATAAATCTTCGTTACTCAAGCTACTGCAATACAGCGAACGCAACTACTGCCAGCTAAATAAAAGATTCAAACTACTGAAGGCACTAACTACTGATAGGCATAGTTAGCAAATGAAAGATTTTAATAGAGAACAAACAATGTATTTACCTCACTAGTCATAATATGTATAGCAGTTCATGACACCAATTCTTACAAATTTCAAAACTCTGCCATCTCTCTCCCCACATCCACCACTGCTGGCGGCTCACCTCCAACTGCGCAACGCTACGCGCTGTTAGCATCCAGCTGCCGCTGCCCAACACTACAATGGCGAGTATTACAACAATGCCAACCAGCCACAGACTGCACACGGCACAGCCAGTGATTTTTCATACAGAGCGCTACGTGGTGTTGGCGTTACCAATAAAAATACTTAAACAGCCTACTTACATAACCCCCCATGCTCCCCACAAAAAAATTTACAAACTGTTTTGGGCAGTGGCCAATACAGATTTGAAAATTTTTTTCATAATTACAATAACAAAGATATCAAATGCACACACTTATTGATACAATGTTGGTCAAAAGCTAAAATTTTCTCACAGTCCATAAAGACAGTCCTGATCATTCATCAAAGTAAAATTGCAGTGTTTTACTCAAAGTCTGAGTAGTAAAAGAAAATGCACACGGAAGTAGTGGATTTCCATGCAGTCTTGAAGAAGTAGTGTTGTCCTTTCAACGGAAAGACAGTGCTGACTCTTGACATGCAGACAGGTAATGGGCCACAGCAGAGTCAGTCAACGTTGAAGACTATCGGTAGGTAGGTCATCACAGAGCAGACCCACTGTAGTCCTGGTAGAGATTACTATTGGTGGGCCACCAGAGGTGCAGACCCACTGCAGTCCTTGTAGAAATAATGGTATTGGTGGGTCATCAAAGGTGTAGACCCACTGTAGTCCTTGTAGAGATGGCCAGCAGCCATCTGTTTGACTGTGCAGGCGCACAATCACCATTGAAGAGTCTTGCGGATAATATAGCAAGTCCATAACCACCACTTGTGCACTCAGAAAAATTGTTTTTGAAATGTCCTAAGAACCAGCAATGCTGTTATCCAGTCCCTTACTGAGTTATTAACACACGTGCAAACACTATCAGTCCCTACTTCTCACATATTGTCCATATACTATGACCAACAGAAACGTGTGCAGTGAAATGTAATTTACAAGTTACTTAATTTGATGAACTGGTGTCAATTACAATTTTATAACATAAGAATACAATAACAAAGGTATAAAATACATTATTAAAGAACATAACAATACAGATAACATTTGCAGTAGTACAGGCTTTACAAAAGAATCGAAATAGCATATACATCAGTGTTACAAAAATTACGACATAAGTACATACATAAAAGATCAGAATAACTTTTGAAACATCAACTTCACACATGAGCATTAAAACAAAACACAATAAATAATGTCTGAACATATTTACAAAGAAAATAACATAGTATTTGAAAAATTCTACAACATAAATCTTATTAGCTAAACACATAAAGACAGGAAAAAGACAAATACACAAGGGTACATAAACACATAGAGGGATAATACGAAAGGAAAGGACAGGGTTTGTTTTACTGCAGTATTTTGCATAGAGATCTCCCTTAGTTCATCATTATTCCCAAAAAGTCCTATCTAAACCTGCTTTCTGTATTCTGTTCACATCCTCTTTCAAAATTTTTTTTTCTCCACAGTACACTGCTTTTTTGGGCAAACCATTTCCTTATAGCTTCTCAATGCTTTTCTTCCAATTCATCATAGTTAGTTTCTTATATAGTCTACCCCACTCTTAAGCTAACTTAAAGCTACTGAGCTCAGATGCTAAACTAAGGGACGACGCAATGCAGCAGCACAAAACAATTAACACAAACAACAATGACAAAAAAGTGGAAGTAACCAAAGCAAGCAGCAATTAATGTAATAACTTATACCTAAACATGACAAACCTACAAGCAGAAAAAAGTAGTATACTAAAGACAACAATGCAGATAAGGTAAAGTTATAATCACATCTTAATGTCTATGTAATTAAAATGGTGCACCACTACTTATTCAATGAAATAAATTACCAAGTACTTGAAAAGAAAATTATGTATGCAGTTCCTGTGAAGGGCAATGTCTTTTTGTGCTCCCTCATTTTTTTTGGAAGTATATCACGAAGTTATTCTTTACTGGGTCTGTAGGCATAAAATTTTTTTATATTAGTACATCTATAAAATTTTACTTTAACCAATGCTGCAAGGCAGCTAGAAACTAGATATTAAACAAAATAGGCGAAGCAAGGCGTGAAACGTCGTTCGCTAGCCATAAGTCATTTCATAATGCAGTAAACAATCTTCCGACTAGCACGACAATAGACATGGAATGTTTCTCATCATTTCATTTCAGTAAATATCATAAATTAAGAACTCCAAAGTGTAATCATATGTTTTCAAGTTTGAGCGTGTCGTATTTGCGACGCTTTCTACAAAGAAATGTCAATAGCGAGCATAATGCCCCCCCCTTTTTTTTACCTTTGTCTCTGAAAGGCACACACTAATGGCTTTCTTTTTGTCAGGTGGTTTTCGCGCACCTGGGTGCCCACGACGCATTACGTGCAGGTGGTCACTTAACTGTCTTATCGAAATATTTACGACACCAGTTTCCGCTACAGTGGCAGTCTCATATAAAAATATTTCACAGGTCAAGCATTTGCGTTACACATCTGTAGAAACAAAATTCTATTAACATAACAGTGTCCAAAAAGTTTTCGTCGGCATTGTAATACATTCAAGCTTTTACATACATTTCATAACTCTTAAAGTACGATTCTTGGTTTTCAACAACCTTTTTCACAAACCAGAGTCCCTAACCACTACTCATTATTCCTTACCTTATTCGTCGACACTTATTCAATATTTCATCATAACAGATACGTAGCATAATCAGATAACTCATATAGCAACAGCTTATTGATCATAAACATACCGCAACAGCATAATACACATAGTCATCGTAATAACATCATAACACCTCAATCAAATTCTCAAAATCGTCGTAGCTTCCTCCACTAATTTCAAAACCTAAAAAAATTCTCTGCTCATGTCAAAAGTATCATCTACCTCAAACGTACTCTAAAAATCATGATCCCATACCAAATACATCATTCAAAGCTCTGATAATATCACAATGGTGCTGAAAAAATATGAACTGTTCACAAAGTACAGACAAAATACAATTTCATAAGTGTGAAGTTATCCAACGGTGCAATTATGTAAACATCTGTCACTGATATAGTAAAATGAATGTTTGTCTCTCCCAGTTAAATAACCAGATAGCTGTGTTATTTATGTGTTAGAGAAATATGGTACCGATGTGTAAAGTTGTATAAGCAAATACCATATTAGCTAGGGCTCCTTGTGCTTGCCAAACACATGGTACACAAAGTAGGCGCGTACCCCCCTGAGGATTAATGTAATTATATCCTCAGGTGTTACAGATTACAGCAATGGAATGAAATGTATCACGGAAAACTTTCTTTGTAATTCAAATATGTTGAAAAATAAATAGTTCAATGCGTGTCCTGTAGCGCTAAATGTGCGTCTTGCTGTAAGACAATCTCTGTGGAAGTGTCGTAGTTATTGTCCTCCGAAAGCTAAGTTCTGCAGAAGTCAATGTACTTACCTCATGATAAACGAAACTGAAATGCTTTGCGTATAGATATCTTAGTTATTACGCTTATTGCCGTGATGAAGTAAGTACTGTACTGTACGTATTGTTGTGCAACAGAAAAGGCTGTCTCATTGTAGCTATACCACAAACGTTACTACTAAAAACATGTTTTACTTTCCAGAAAAATTCAGAAAAACTGTGCAGATATAAAACAGGTAAACTGCAAAAGCAACATTGTAAATTGTCACTCATTAGTAGCGTCGTGATAAAATCGTGTAGCTGTCACATAAACTAACAACTGTATCATCTGGTATCTCAAAGAAAGTACTTTAAATCCACAATGTATTTTCAAGTAAACCAAAATGTTGCATTAAAATCTCATTAGCAATACTGGTAAATGTTCTAAGTATGTGAGCCTTATAGTCGTTACGTAATCGTGCAACTAACAAGCAAGAATGTACAAATACAACACTGTGTCGTCTGTTCACTATAACAATGCATTCGTAATTTCTGTAATAAATCTTCCCTAGGTTCTAGACTGGATAGTTAACCTCAAAACATTGTTGCATGTTAACAGTTTCTCTGTGTGACAAAGCATACTAGAAATGTGAAGTGAAATGTTTTATGGCAAAGTTAAAAAGCAGATTATCTTTCAATAAACGGATTTACGTATGAAATGTAGTATAATCCTTTACTTTTCCTAGAGCTCAGTGTTAACTTGAACGCAATTATCATGCGGTATGCGTCGGTAAAGAATACTGGAATTTTTCTTAAGGTTAGCGTCTATGTTATTTTTCTCTGAGCCAGCCGGCGCACGTGGCTGCCTGCAGTGCGAGTCATTGTCTGTCTCTTTGTTGGCGTGCGCCGTTATTGGGATTAGGAGACCTAACATCTACAAATTCACCTTGACGAGAAGGCCCTGTCCTGTAGGAATCCCGCCAGTTCTGATGCAATTTAGGTCTGTCATTTTGTCGGTAGTTTACATAGTTTCTTGTTTGTCGGTCATGTGGTGAAGAATTTCTCCCGGAATTACACTGCACTGTGGACCGTTGCGTCTGAAGTTATTGTGTCTCCCGTGATAATAATAGTTCTGGTTGCCATATTGTCTGTTTCTATGATTGTCTCTGTCATATTCATTACTACGGAAAGGTGACCTTTCCCTGTAATTATTACTACTCTTCCAACGGTTGTCATACGGGTGGTGTCTGTTTTGGTCACGTTTTGTGTTGTGAGAATAGCCTTGTCGTGTCCAGTTATTATTTCTTTCATCGCGGAATTGCGACGGATGTGACCTGTAATTGTTGTGTTCCTGTTTTCGCGTTCCGCGATTGTCAGTGTCAATTTCTAATTCTTGTAAGAGGCCCTGAAAAGCTTCAATGTCGTCTTTGCAACGGCCTGCCAAAATAATATGCCGTAAATGTTCAGGCAATTTGATTAAGCAAATGCGGATGAGTTCTGACGGGCTGTATGGGTTTGACAGGTACTGATTCTTGTGCAACATGTCTTCAAAATGTTTCACAAGACTGGAAAATTCAGATTGTTCGAAATGTTTCATCATCATGATGCCATGTTTTACTCGGTCTTGTGTGGCTTGGGACCAATATGCTGAGAGGAAGGCATGGTAAAATTCTCCTTCACTGTGGCAATCGTGAATGACCGATCGCATCCTTACAACTGGTTCATTCTCTAAGTAGCCACACATAAATTCTAATCTGTGCTCTAGTGACCAGTTGGGAGGAAAACAATGAGAGAATTGATGGAGCCACGCTTGTGGATGAATGTCGTTGCCAGAATTCTTAAATGTTTTGAATTTACGTGCAGTAATGAACAGCTTATAGTCAAAATCATCGTGTCGGCGGGTAGCATATCGGTCATTGTTACGTCGTATCGGCGGTTCCATCTCAAAATTCTGTGCACCTTGCCAATTACTTTCATGATTTCCGAAATGCCCTGTGTTATTATTTTGTGGTTGTTCTGTATTGCTATGTCCCTCATCCCATACTGGGGCGCGAGTGTCCTCTGAAATATGTAAATCTTGTATTACTTGAGCCAACTGATCTTGTACTTCCCGCATTTCTCTTTCGTACTGTGTGTTGATTTGATTTTGATTCTGTTTGAATTTCGTAATTTGTTCATACTCTTCAGTGTCAGTGAAGGCTACAGGTTTTTTGTCATTCAGATCATCATCTACCTTCGTAGATAAGTTAGTGAACTGATCTGAAAGTTCGGCTACTTTATCCGACAGTGAAATTATTTCCTCTGTGTGTCTTTCTGAACCAATTTTCAGAGTATCTACTGTCTCCTTTAAGTTTTCTTGAGTTTTTGCAAGTTGCGTAATCGAATCGGTAAATGCAACTGAGTCAATTTTAGCTTGCAAGGTCTCATGATTTTCATGAACAATTGTTTGCAGTTCTCTTATGGCTGCTTCGTGATTCTGTAATGCGTTTTCATGCCGCGAAAAAATTGGTTGAAAATGCTCACAAATTTGTGTTTTTACGTCATTACTGATTTTTTGACATTTCGATTCAATGTTATGTAACTCAGTAGTTAAATCTTCACGTGTTTGTTCAAGTGTGTTGTCTACCTTCCGAAGATTTTGTTCTATTGTGTCTAACTGTTGCTGTGTTTGTCTCTGGTGTTGTTCCATTGTGTCTAACTTTCGAAGATTTTGTTCCATTGTATCTAACTTTTGAAGATTTTGTTCCATTGTGCCTAACTTTTGAAACTTTTGTCCCATTTGTTGCATTAATTGTAATAACAGTGCACTGGTGTCTGAAACATGGTCCTCAGTGCTTTTCGGCAGTGCATTTGAACCGGCAATATTCGCATTTTGAAAAGCAGAAAATGTGTCTTGATTTATTTGAGAAAACGGTGAGGAAACAAAATCTGAATCTACAGTATTTTCAAGATTGTGTCCTGTCATTTCGGAATCCTGAGGCGAGCTGTTGCCGACCGATCTATCGATAATGCTTCCCTGTTCACTAATTGTTTCACTGCCTACACCATTATTTGCAGCCCGCTCCATTTCCCTATGCGCTATTACCAAATTACTACTTTGAACGTTAGTGATTTCATTACATGGTGACGCTAACACACTGCTTTCGTCTTCACTGTCATTTCTCAGTTTACTTTGGAGCCTAGTGTTACGTTTTTCACACGCCATTATTGTCACAATTTTTCACACGACAACACAGAAAAACACAATTTGAAGAACAAAAATAAGAGAACACATTAACATAGCACTGAAAATAATATCTAGTTAATTGCAAGCGCAGCTGCGAAATACTTGGTGCAAATCTACATGCATGCCACAACTGTTTTACTGTACAACAATGAAAGACTGCAACTACAAAGGAAATTCTCTCTATGATTACGCGCTAGCAATAAACAAAGGCTACACTAACTACACAAACTACAAGAAAAAAATCAGAAGATTCCCGTGAGGTATCCTCGACTAAGGGTCGACATATGAAACATCACCTTAAAAAAATTATACACGACTGTGCTTAAACTGGCACACAATATTTTTTAGCGCAACGCAATCTGACTTTCAAAAATCCCTACGAAAGAATGGCCCTGCCTAACAATAACCTATACGTTTCACAAATCACTTACCTCACAAAAATCTTCGTTACTCAAGCTACTGCAATACAGCGAGCGCCACTACTGCCAGCTAAATAAAAGATTCAAACTACTGAAGGCACTAACTACTGATAGGCATAGTTAGCAAATGAAAGATTTTAATAGAGAACAAACAATGTATTTACCTCACTAGTCATAATATATATAGCAGTTCATGACACAAATTCTTACAAATTTCAAAACTCCGCCATCTCTCTCCCCACGTCCACCACTGCTGGCGGCTCACCTCCAACTGCGCAACGCTACGCGCTGTTAGCATCCAGCTGCCGCTGCCCAACACTACAATGGCGAGTATTACAACAATGCCAACCAGCCACATACTGCACACGGCACAGCCAGTGATTTTTCATACAGAGCGCTACGTGGTGTTGGCGTTACCAATAAAAATACTTAAACAGCCTACTTACAAGTGAACAACAAGAGTAATGTAACAAGTGGTATGCTCAGTTAGATGCTCATTGTGCTACACATCAAGTGCAAGGTGCTACGAAAATTTCTTATTTCGCGTCAATGGCCAGCACAGGAATTTGATGCCTCACTCAGAAGTTATTCCCAACTAGTAGGTCGGAATAGCTAGGTTTTTTTAAGATTTAGTTTCTGTCCTCACTAAGAATTATAGGATCAGATACAGATTACTGTAGCTCATTATAATTTCTTTCGACTGCCGAAAAAGCCAGAACTTACTGAGTATAGCGGTCAGGATATTCCAGTGCATGTTGTTTGCCTGCCACATTCCAGTCTCCCACCAGAATGGTGACATTAATAATTTTGCGTTAGCGAGACTGTGAAAATTTTACATATGTTTTTGGGTGGGGTTCGCCTTTAGAAAAACACAATTTTGCTTTTTTATCCTAAACATGTTTCACTGCAGTTGCAGCATCATCAGTGCTTTTTTTTTTAATTATTTTATAGCTTCTTACCACATGGTGTGGTTTTCCTGCTGTATTTTGTTTTTACAGTGTCTGTTGTCTTTTACAGTTTGTCATGTTTTCTTTTTTCTTCGTTTTTTCACTGTTAAAGTCAGTATATTGAGCTGTCTCTGTCACCCCCTCCAAAAACATATGTATTTTTAAAGCAAACTTAGACGAAAGAGCTTAAACCTCCAGATGATAATTGTGAAAATATTTTTGGATTAGATTTATTTCATCTGTTTGGCTTTCGTATTCAGGACAATGTACTTTCTGTTTCTGCTTTCATCCCAAAAAAAAAAAATGTTACTTAATTGAACCATGAGTTTCGTGATTTGTTTTCTGAAGGACTTGGTAAAGTAAATAATTTCGTAGCACACATTGCAAAGAAGGACAATGCGCAACCAAAGTTTTATCGTAGGCGTCAAGTCTCTCACGCACATTAGAGACAAAGCTACAAGTGAACTTAAGGAATGGCAGGACAATGGTGTTACTGCTCCTATCACGGCTAGTCAACGGGCTTCTCCTTTAGTAATCTTATCAAAGCCTTCGGAACGATCTCGTCTTTTTGTTGACTTTAATTCCACCATGAATTCACAGACAATAATAGACACACATCCGTTGCTTTGCACTGAGGACCGGTCGGTGTGGCCGTGCGGTTCTAGGCGCTTTAGTCCGGAACCGCATGACCGCTACGGTCGCAGGTTCGAATCCTGCCTCGGGCATGGATGTATATGATGTCCTTAGGTTAGTTAGGTTTAAGTAGTTGTAAGTTCTAGGTGACTGATGACCACAGATGTTAAGTCCCACAGTGCTCAGAGCCATTTGAACCATTGTTGCACTGAGGAATTAATGGACAGGTTTTGTGCAGGCCGCAATTTTTCAAAAACTGATTTACGCATTGCGCAGTTCTAAATCCGTTTGGCGAAGGTTCTCAAAAAGTGTTTGTGGTCAACGCACATTTAGGGTTGTTCAAATTTTTGCCACTGCCGTTTGGCAGCGCTTCCGCGTTTGCCGTATTCAAACGTGACTAGAACTGCTTACTGTAAAAGTTCTGTTCTGCTCAAATTACTTGGACGATACTGTGGCGTCAGGACGTATACCAATGGAACATATCCGTAACCTTCGTATGCTTTTCCAAGTACTTTCAGATGCATGTTTTAAGTGTCGCCTGGACAAGTGAGCGTCGTTTCAGACTGATATTCAGTACTTAGGGCCAAGTTATTAATAGCCAAGGAGTTCATCCCTTTAAATCACATTTGATTGCCATCCGGGACTCACTGCCCTGTGGAACGTTACGGAATTGCAATCAGTTCTCGGGAAGATGACATATTATATCCAGTTTACTCACAACGCAGCCCAGATGGCGTTTCCGTTTCATCGTCTGCTTCGTAAGTATTTGCCTTTTGTTTGGACCAAAGAGAGTCAGGAGGCATTCCAGAAACGTAGAAAGTTTTTGTTGAGTGACAAATGCTGTGTTTATTTCGATACCGTTAAGCCTGTGGTTTTGGCAGTGGAAGCTCCTTTGTACAGGATCGGAGCTGTACTCTTGAACACAGCTGTTCTCTTGGTTCACAGTACAGGCCGATTACTTTCGCTTCCAGTTAATTGACCACTACTCAATGTATGTACCTATTCCCAGATCGAGAAGAAAGCGCTTGCCATTGTCTACGACGTGACAAAGCGTCACCATTATCTGTTATGTGTTTGATTGGGAGTTTTACCTAGTGACGGACCATAACCCACTTCAGTCTTTGTTTCATCCGTCCAAACCTGTTGCGCTACACATGGCTCAGAAGCTGCAACATCGGACGTTGTTACTGTAACAGTATCAGTTCGAAATACTGTACAGCCCCATGTCCAAGCTCACAAATGCTGACGCCATTTCTCGACTTCCTGTTGGTTCTGATTCTGAATTCGATGATACTGCCGCATTCTGTTGGATCAGTGCACAGGACATTGAATTTTAACAAATTTTTCCACTGCAGTGCAGGAAAATTGCCCAGGCCACAGAAGCGGACCCTGACTTGAGCCTTTTGTTGCACTACATACTTACTGCTTGGCCTCGTTCAGTGAAAAACGTTCAAAATTCTTTTATGCACCGATATTTTACTCGTTGACATGGGTTCTCTGTCGAGCACGGTGTGATTGTACTGCAAAAAGGCTCTGGACAATTGCGCGTGCTTATGCCTAAAGCGATTGCTCCACGAAGGACATTGGGGTACTGTACACACAAAACAGTTAGAGCATCGTCACTATATTTGGCCACCCATAGATGCCCACCTTGAGAACATCAGGTCACAGTGTCAAGCTTGTGCTGAAAAGCTATCGGCCCCCGCTTGGCCAAAGTCTCAATCGCCCTGGCAATGAATACATATTGACTTTGCTGGTCACTTCTGGGACACTCGTTTTAGTAAATATCCGTTTGTGGTGCCCATAAACGTACTACATCACGTAGTACCACTCAGGCTATGTCAACCATGTTTTGCTTGGAAGGTTTGCCTGAAGTGTTGGTTACAGGCTACGGACCACAATAAAGGTGTTTGATGGACTATGGCCGTAGGTCCGAAAAGAGCATTTCCCGTAAAAGTGAGTTGAAGATTTTCATGTCTATATCTTATTGAAAAACAGCTATATTTCAATGATGAATTCTGTCTTAGACCATACTTCTAACATACATGATCATTACTTACAGCTTCAGATATTTCTTCCAATTATGATATATTATCAAAAATATGATGCATGGTTTTACAGCCTTTTTCCATCAGACCATGATACCTCTACAAAACATCATGAAAATTGAGTTGAAAATTGCTTTTATTATTTTACTATCTAGTTAAACTGTATATTAACAAAAATATATGTTCATGGCTAATATATTTTATGTTTCTGTTCAGGATCAGTAGCTTATTCACTGTTTACTCTGTCTAGAAGTTCTTCATACCAGCCTTTTACCGTATCAGGAAGAAAGCACAACAGGTCTTGAATGTCCTTTAACGTTCCCCACTGTTTTTCTTCTATTTGTCTGCAAAGTCATTTTCTGACTCATTGCCACTCACTTCACTCATTATACCATACAAGTTAACTCGCAACTCAGCTCAGAGTCGGTACAATAACCTATTCGCAGTAAACAAGGTGACAACTAATCAATTATTCAAAATGACAGTCACAATAGCATTATTTATTTTGCCGCCAACCTGTTTCAATCCGCGATGGGGACACCTTCAGGGCAATTTCCACCATTTGGTCGCTCGCTGGAGTCATCACCCTGCCTGTGCACAGTTGGTAACTATCAAAAGGTGACAACTGCCTGTTATCCACTGCCTTCTTAAGGTGATTGCTTAGCCTACACCAAAGATGTTTTTGTTGCGGTCTCCAGTCCTGAGACTGGTTTGATGCAGCTCTTCATGCTAATCTATCATGTGCAAGCTTCTTCATCTCCCAATACCTACTGCAACATACATCCATCTGAAACTGCTTAATGTATTCATGCCTTGGTCTCCCTCTACGACTTTTACCCTCCACGCTGCCCTCCAATACTAAACTGGTGCTCCCTTGATGCCGCAGAACATGTACTACCAACCGATCCCTTCTTGAAGTTGTGTCACAAACTCCTCTTTTCCCCAATTCTATTCAATACCTTCTCATTAGTTATGTGATCTATCCATCTAATCTTCAGCATTCTTCTGTAGCACCACATTTCGAAAGATTCTATTCTCTTCTTGTCCAAACTATTTATCGTCCACGTTTCACTTCCATACATGGCTACACTCCATACAAATACTTTCAGAAACGAGTTCCTGACACTTAAATCTATACTCGATGTTAACAAATTTCTCTTCTTCAGAAACGCTTTCCTTGCCATTGCCAGTCTACATTTTATATCCTTTCCACTTCGACCATCATTAGTTATTTTGCTCCCCAAATAGGAAAACTCCTTTACTACTTTAAGTGTCTCATTTACTAATCTAATTCCCTCAGCATCACCCGACATAATTCGACTACATTCCATTATCCTCCTTTCAAGACACTGTCCATTCCGTTCAACTGCTCCTCCAAGTCCTTTTCTGTCTCTGACAGAATTACAATGTCATCGGCGAACCTCAATGTTTTAATTTTTTCTCCATGGATTTTAATACCTAATCCGAATTTTTCTTTTGTTTCCTTTGTTGCTTGCTCAGTATACAGATTGAATAATATCGGGGAGAGGCTCCAAACCCGTCTCACTCCCTTTCCAACCACTGCTTCCCTTTCATGCCCTTCGACTCCTATAACTGCCATCTAGTTTCTATACAAATTGTAAATAGCCTTCCGCTCCCTGTATTTTACCCCTGCCACCTTTAGAATTTGAAAGAGAGTATTCCAGTCAACATTGTCAAAAGCTTGCTCTAACTCTACAAACGCCAGAAACGTAGATTTGCCTTTCCTTAATCTTTCTTCTAAGATAGGTCGTAATGTCAGTGTTGCCTCACGTGTTCCAACATTTCTACCGAATCCAAACTGATCTTCTCCGAGGATGGCTTCTACCAGTTTTTCCATTCGTCTGTAGAGAATTCGTGTTAGTATTTTGCAGCTGTGACTTATAAACTGATAGTTCAGTAATTTTCAAATCCGTCAACACCTGCTTTCTTTGGGATTGGAATTCTTATATTCTTCTTGATGTCTGATACCAAAGATATCGAGCAGAAATTTTCAAGGTAGGTAATCCAAATATGGAGGTATCGATTTAGCACGTTGACGGAAAAAGGGTCCAGGACTTCGAACAATTTTGTAAAGCCGATGGTATCACTACTGTACCAGAGCTTCATTACATCCTCAGTCGGACGGAGAAGCTGAACGATTTGCGCGTACGTTCAAGTTTAACAGGTTCTACCGTTTCTTCATATGTCGTCGGTGTTGTCGTTGTTACCGTTAGGCACCGTTATACCAAGAGGAAAGGCGCGTCAATCTTAGAGCATGAGATATGATGTCCTTGAGCCATTGACAACACACAACGGTCACGGTAGCACCTGATTCCAGAATGGCTTCAGTAGTTAGGATATACGAACTGTCCCTTCTTGTCCAGGTCCCCAAAACTTAACTCGAAACGAGATCCCTTCAAAACAAATTGTCATGACGATCGTATATAAAGGCTTCGTACGACGAGAAGAAATGTTACAGTTTATGGAATAATAACAGATACGACCAAACTGTCTTGTCTCTTCTGTTTTATTTAACATAACTTCGTTAACAGTTTCATTTCGCATTGACCACTCATTCTTCGAAACCCTTTGATTAACAGTTTTGGTTGCTTGACACCAACAGTCAATGACAATGATACAGCTTTTCTCCTTTTTATATACTGAAGCCCGCTCTCCGCGATATAATAAAAAAAAAACCGGCCTCAATACCGCATTCCTCGTGAGATGCGAATAGACTTATCCCGGAATTTGACCGCCCTATAGGTGTACTCAGTTTAATGACCACACTTCATTATCCGCTATTTCTCGTAACAGAATGTCCATTTGTTAGTCTGATTATACACCGTAGCTATTTAAAATTCGCCCGTATATTTTTCACAACGCACAATTAGCACTTCTTTACTTTTTTTTCTAAGAGTAAACGGAAAAAAAGACGCCGTATTATCGGCTTAGTCGATATAGAGCAAAACACCTTAATATGCCCAATTTTACCTCTTCTTACAGGATCGGCTACCTTACTCATTAATTTACTACATATTATTTCCAGTAACACTAAGCAGGTATCGCCGTTATATTTTAATGGTATTCAAAAGCATGTTTCGATTATTATGACCGACCAAATCGTAACAAATCGCGCGGCGTGCGTTTTTAATGATAACTTTACGCTATTCAAGTTCTGTTACAGCTATCTTGACTCGTAATGTTACAAGGTGAACAAACTACGTGCCTCTCACACAGAGGAGCCAACGCTGCTGCTCTTCCTCGCAATGTTCCTCTCCCAGCTCCGTGACGGTTCGTCGCCTGCGGAACTTCTACACGGCAGGCGAGACCGTACGCTGTTGCAGTTGCTGCACCCACCGCAGCGCACGGAGACTCCCACTCTCAACAAGTATCGCTTTGCGCCTTATCATTCAGTTCTTTTCAGAGTTTCTGGTCGCACCAGACGCTGGGAGATAGGTAACTATTCTTCACAATTTGTTCGCTTGCATACACACTACTCGACATTAAAATTGCTACGCCTCGAAGATGACGTGCTACAAACGCGAAAGAAGGAGATCCTGTGTTATGCAAATGATCAGAATTTCAGAGCATTCACACAAGGTTGGCGCCAGTGGCGACACCTACAACGTGATGACATGAGGAAAGTTTCCAACCGATTTCTCATGCACAAGCAGCAGTTGACCGGCGTTGCCTGGTGAAACGTTATTGTCATGCCTCGTGTAAGGAGGAGAAACGCGTACCATCACGTTCCCGACTTTAATAAAGGTCAGATTGCAGGCAATCGCGATAGCGATTTAACGTATCGCGACACTGCTGCTCGTGTTGGTCGAGATCCAATGACTGTTAGCAGAATATGGAATCGGTGGGTTCAGGGGGGTAACACGGAACTCCGTGCTGGATCCCAACAGCCTCGTATCACTAGCAATCGAGATGACAGGCATCTTATCCGCATGGTTGTAACGGATCGTGAAGCCACGTCTCGATCCCTGGGTCAACAGATGGGGACGATTGCAAGACAACAACCATCTGCACGAACAGTTCGACGACGTTTGCAGCAGCATGGACTATCAGCTCGGAGACCATGGCTGCGGTTACCCTCGACGCTGCATCACACACAGGAGCGCCTGCGATGGTGTACTCAACGACGAACCAGGGTGCACGAATGGCAAAACGTCATTTTTTCGGATGAATCCAGGTTCTGTTTACAACATCATGGTGGTCACATCCGTGTATGGCTACATCGCGGTGAACGCACATTAGAAGCGTGTATTCGTCATCGCCATACTGGCGTGACGGTATGGGGTGCCATTGGTTACACGTCTCGGTCACCTCTTGTTCGCATTGACGGCACGTTGAGCAGTGGACGTTACATTTCAGATGCGTTACGACCCGTGGCTCTATCCTTCATTCGATCCCTGCGAAACTCTACATTTCAGCAGGATAATGCTCGACCGCATGTTGCAGGTCCTGTACGGGCCTTTCTGGATACAGAAGATGTTCGACTGCTGCCTTGGCCAGCACATTCTCCAGATCGCTCACCAACTAAAAACGTCTCGTCAATGGCGGCCGAGCAACTGTCTCGTCACAATACGCCAGTCACTGTAATTAGGCTGTTTAGGTTCTTATATTGGTAACTCCACCGCCACGTAGCGCTCTGTATGAAAATCACTGGCAGTGCTGTGTGCAGTCTGTAGCTAGTTTGCATTCTTGAAGGCTATTGTAGTGTTGGGCTGTTGGCTGTTAATAGCGCGTAGCGTTGCGCAGTTGGAGGTGAACCGCCAGCAGTGGTGGATGTGGGGAAGTGAGATGGCGGGTTTTTGAGAGCGGATAATCTGGACGTGTGTCCATCAGAAACAGTACATTTGTAAGAATGGATGTCAAAAACGGCTATATATATTATGACTTTTGAACACTATTAATGTAAATACATTATTTGTTCTCTATCAAAATCTTTCATTTGCTATCTGTGCCTATCAGTAGTTAGTGCCTTCAGTAGTTTGAATCTTTTATTTAGCTGGCAGTAGTGGCGCTCGCTGTATTGCAGTAATTCGAGTAACGAAGATTTTTGTGAGGTAAGTGGTTTGTAAAAGGTATAGGTTAATGTTAGTCAGGGCCATTCTTTTGTAGGGATTATTGAAAGTCAGATTCCGTTGCGCTAAAAATATTGTGTGTCAGTTTAAGCACAGTCATGTATAATTTTTCTAAGAGGACGTTTCATTACTACTCTTGATGAACTGTGGTATCGTGTTGAAGCTGCATGGGCAGCTGTACCTGTACACGCCATCCAAGCTCTGTTTGACTCAATGCCCAGGCGTATCAAGGCCGTTATTACCGCTAGAGGTGGTTGTTCTGGGTACTGATTTCTCAGGATATATGCACCCAAATTGCGTGAAAAT
The DNA here is from genome assembly GCF_023897955.1 of Schistocerca gregaria. Taxonomy (NCBI): domain Eukaryota; kingdom Metazoa; phylum Arthropoda; class Insecta; order Orthoptera; family Acrididae; genus Schistocerca; species Schistocerca gregaria. The sequence continues at coordinate 437,366,254 of NC_064925.1, read as the reverse complement.
GTTATCACATGTCAGTTGTAGTAAAATATATTTGTCCAATGAATACCCGTTTATCATCTGCATTTCTTCGTGGTGAAGCAATTTTAATAACCATTAGTGTATTTAATAGAAGGTTCTGCTGGGTTGCTGCGCCGTTATCAGAACAAGATTCGTACTTGTCGATTGCAAGATTCTTCCGTAGATTTTCTGAGCCTAGATTCGCATCCTACCGGGATCTTGCAGTCGGCGCGGTCTACCCCTGGCGCCCCTACAACACCACCTATAGAACTGATGGAGCTTGACCCATAGCCTTCGCCGTCACAGCAGCTCAACTTTACGCTCCCCCCCCCCTCCCCCCCCCCCCCCCCACGCCACCCTTCCCCCCAAGGCGCCCGCTGTTGACCTGTCGCCTTCGTCGTCGTCGTCGTCGCCGCCGCCGCCGCCGCTGCCGTCATTGCCGCCCTCTCTGTTTTTCATAGGGCCGGGTTTACCAGACCAACGTTCCTCTCGGACGGATGTCGGGGGGCGGCCGCGGTCTCGGTGTCAGTCCGTTGCCGCTCCCCACTCCACTCAGTTTCCTGCCTCATCCCCCCCCCCTCCCGCCCCGCTGTCTCAAGATGGTTCCCTAAACGCCAACAGGGAGAGGGGGGGGGGGTATTTAGGCGGAGGGTGCAGTCCTAATGCAGCGATCGCACACCGACCAGCGCGCGTTGCGGATCTGCATCTAGAAGGTGCCGACCCGCTCACCAATGGAAAGAGCGGGCAGAGCTACACAACCGGGAAGACGGAGTTCAGGCCCCATGTCAACGCTGACTTAAGGAGCCGCCGATTTCCATCGCAGACTTCCAGAGCATCAGCATTGACGAGGGGACATTCTGGGAGGTGCGTCGAGTTATGAGCTCCCACTTCGTCTGCTTACAGTGTGGATAGGCACCTATCACACCCTAAAATTGTGGGTGCCAATGCGGAGTCGTTTTTGAAATGTTGCCTGTTAAAGTTTGGGCAGCTCTTTATATACAGAAAAGTTTCACTGTTGTGACAAGTGAGCTAGTAGCCGAGTGGATGTACAGTCGGTGCAGTGGGTAGAGTTTAAAAGACTATTATCGTCGCTATCAACAGCAGCAACCTATAAATACGGTCGCCCACAGACATCCTGAAGTTGCGTGGAACACGGTGTGGCGTGTGGTACAAACGCCTTTTCTGCCTACGACGGTGGGTTCATTGTGGTACGTGGTTGTGAATGTGAAGTTCGCTACTCGTCATAGGCTACATTCCATTCATCTGACGGGCGACCCCTTGTGTCCGACATGCTCAGTCATTGACTCGGATGCACACCATCTGACTCGTGCCGCAACCAGCGAGTGCTGGCTACTGACGCAGCGCATGCCGGCGTTACTCTTGCGGCAATTGTCGGAGTCTATTTCCCCTCATGATATACTGCGCCCCGACGGAGTATATTTTCCATCAACCAGGACGAACGCCGTTAACTGGCTAAAAGGCATTGCCCTTTACTACATATTTTGCGATGCTCCCAAAGGCACACTCGACTTTTGGTCCCTACTGATGACGACACATGCAGCATTCAGCCGCCACCCGAAATGCAGAACCCCATTCGCAATTTATTTAGGTTCATTATTTGCGATCCTCCTGATCACTGGGACGTTCCGGGTGTGAGACGCTGAAAATGAAGAAGAATCCTCGAGCATATTGATTCTCTACGGACGGAATAGGGGGGAACCCCTCCCAACAGACGAGAAGACGACTCGGACGCCCGGCTACGGCAGTTGTAGGATCTTTTTTGTAATGAAACAAATCCATAAATACAATACAAAATAAAAATTTAGAAAAAATTAAAATGTTACAAAAATTAAAGAAATAAATAAATAGAACAACATAGACAAACCCGCTACATCCTCTTCCTGATCCTTCGATCTTTCGATCCTCGAACACGTTGCTTGGGCATGGCGGCGGGATGTTCCTGTTATTTTAACAGGAAATTAATTGTAATGTAATTTCTTGAAATATTTTATTATTGTTCAATTTTTTCGTTGTATTTTTAATTTAGTTCCGTTGAGACAGGGAATATTAAAAAATACCAACGAATAGGGATTAAAAATATGTTTTATTTAATGGAAAATTAATCGATATTTCCTATATTTTGACGAGTACATTCCGACGGAGGATACTTGTCATAAAAACAATCAAAACATTTGTACTTTCGACACCACCAACATTGTACGAAATGCAAATGTATTTTCGCAAGTCAGCTGGAAACGCCACTGCATTGACGTTATGGAATACTGTTAAAGTAAAAAAACGCAAAAGATTGAAACAAAATTTGACATTTAATGTGTAATTTTGATTTATAGAGGCTTGTAATTCTTTTTAATCAATTCCTTGCGGAATTTTCATGATTAATTATAAATTAAAACAGGCATTTGAAAAAAAGGAAACAAAAGTAGCCTAGACGGATCTCGAACTAGGGTCACCTGGACGGGAGTCTTGCTCGCTTGCCATTTTTTTTTATTTCCACAAAAACAATAACAAAAGTGACTAGTACTCGGCTACTCGCTCACTTGCCACAACAGTGAAACTTTTCTGTATATAAAGAGCTGCCCAAACTTTATTGGCACCTACTATTTTAGGGTGTGATGGATGCCTGCCCAGACTGTAAGCAGGCGAAGTGGGATCTCATAACTCGATGCACCTCCCAGAAGGTCCCCTCTTAAGTAACAGGAAGACGATATTTAACTTGCATTCGGAGAGTAGTGATAGTGTCTGAAAGCAATTGCACTTAGGAGGCACGGGAAGTACATCAGGCCAGCTTATATTGGGAAGTTATGTTTCTTTCCTTTTTAGAAATAAAGTGTTCCATTAATTTACAAGTGTTATGTACAGATAAGTTTGGATTCCTGCCACCAGCCACCGCAACTTCTCACTCTCCTTGTTTATGTGGTGCTTACTCCCACAGTAGCCGACAAAATATGTAGTACTTGATTAAGGTCGATGTAAGACTCGATATTGTCACACTTTCTTCTATAATTCATAGTGTAAAGTGCAGAGATTCTGATGATGCTCTTGTAATATTATTGTCCTAACCGGCCAGTAAAACCTACTGAGTGTGACTTGTGGCTGTCCTGGAAAACTTGGGTAACTTCTTGTCATTAACGAGTGGTGTAGCTCCTCCTCAAGCATGTTGTTAATACTGAAAAGTTCGCCTTAAGATATGAAGTAGCTGTTCTCAATAAGCACATGTCTAAATTCAGATAACTAACGATTGTTGCAAGAACGCATGATCAATAAGGCAATAAGCAATAAATTTATAAAAGTTTAGTGGTTTCATTGTTGCCGCGGGGTGGCCGTGCGGTTTGAGGCGCCATGTCACGGATTGCGAAGCCTCTCCCGCCAAAGGTTCGAGTCCTCCCTCGGGCATGGGTGTGTGTTGTTCTTAGCATAAGTTAGTTAAAGTAGTGTGTAAGTCTAGGGACCGATGAACTCAGCAGTTTGGTCCATTAGGAATTCACACACATTTGTTTCATTGTTTTCACAACTGTGGCTATTATAATATCAAAAGGTATAAATATTTCGTCTCTGTTTCATCTGAGTGTAACTAATATAAATGTTCGAAAACCATCACGTTAAATATTGCTTACACATACGTTACTTGCCGGACTTTCATTCGCGAACAACAGACAACATTGCAAAAGACAGCTCAAGCTGTAAAAATGCCATGATAATCACAAGAAGTCATCAATTTCACAAATTTATAACCATTACCTGTCTTTGCTTTCCAGCCCTTCGAATAAAAACTAGGAAGTGAGCGCTACGTAAAGATTGGTGTAGCGCATTACAGTTTATATCCTAATTTTTGCACATGGATCGTCGATCTGTAGAAAAAAATGCTCAGTCTAAAGCCTCAAATTGTTCTAAGCAGATCTGTCTAAATCTAACTGATCCGTTTCTACACACACACACACACACACACACACACACACACACTGAGTGTGCAGGTACTGTGCTCTATTTATGTGTACCAAAATCATTCAAGGACCTGTAGCTACATCTGACACATATACAGACTCCATTCTACCATTCCTCAGGGGAAGTTTAACTCACTTTTGAATATACCGCACATGGATTTTTTGGTGGTAGAACACGGCTTCTGAACGGAACATTAGCATCGAAAGCGGTAGAGGTATCTTTCATTCAAACTTCTTAATGTGATTCTTATGTCCTGTTATTATCGCTGAAGTTTATGCTTAATAAATCTTTCACTTAAGTAGCCTTTAGTATAAATTTCCTCAGATATTTATATTTCATAAAACAAGCTTTGTTTGTTAGTATTTTTCGTTTGTCAGCGGATAAGGTTCTTCTAGTAACGGAAGACACATTGCCAACATTACTCTTTTAACAATTGGTAGTAATTTATCTAGCCGTGACAACAGGACACCAGCGAAGCGTTTCCAGAGGTTTCTTCAGAACAGTCAAAGTGCTAAAGAAAGAAACCGTGAATGCTGTGAGCATCAGCTATTCTTATTTATGTTAATGATATGCCTTCTAGTATTACAGGTGATTCAAAAATATTTCTGTTTGCTGATGACACCAACTTGGTAGTGAAGCGTCTTGTGTGTAATATTGAAACAGTATCAAATAATGTAGTTCATGAAATAAGTTCGTGGCTTGTGGAAAATAATTTGATGCTAAATCACAGTAAGACTCAGTTTTTACAGTTTCTAACTCCCAATTCAACAAGAACCGATATTTTGATCAGACAGAATGGGCATGTTATAAGTAAGACGGAACAGTTCAAGTTCCTAGGCGTTCGGATAGACAGTAAGCTGTTGTGGAAAGCCCATGTTCAGGATCTTGTTCAGAAACCAAGTGCTGCTTTATTTATCATTAGAACAGTATCTGAAATAAGTGACATTTCAACACGAAAAGTAGTCTACTTCGCATATTTTCATACGCTTATGTCATATGGTATTATTTTTTGGGGTAATTCTTCTGATTCGAAAAGGATATTTTTGGCTCAAAAACGAGCTGTTCGACCTATGTGGGGTGTAAGTTCGAGGACCTCTTGTCGACCCCTATTCAATAGTCTGGAAATTCTGACATTGCCCTCACAGTATATGTTTTCTTTAATGTCGTTTGTTGTTAGCAATATTAGCTTATTCCAAGAGTTAGCAGCTTTCACTCAGTTAATACTAGGCAGAAATCAAATCTGCATGTGGAATGAACTTCCTTGACTCTTATGCAGAAAGGAGTGCAGTATTCTGCAGCATCCATTTTCAATAAGCTTCCTCGAGAACTCAAAAATCTTAGCAGTAGCCCAAACACTTTTAAGTCTAAACTGAAGAGTTTCCTCATGGCTCACTCCTTCTATTCTGTTGAGGAGCTCCTGGAAGAGCTGAAAAACTAAGCAAATTCCACATTGTTGGTATTCTTTATTTAAACTTACAAATTGTCGCCTGTATATGTTACTTATATTTCACTTTATCTCTTTCTACTATAGTGTTATAATTTCATTATTGACTCGTTCCATGACCATGGAGACTTCTCCTTAATTTGGTCCCACGGAACAATAAATAAATAAAATCAGTTTGGTATGCAGGGTATTTTTTGTGCAATGCCAGTAGTTGGATCGTTTCCTTTGTGCACGATAATTTTTATTTGCGTATGTAACTTCTGTCAAATTCATCAGATGCCTGAGAGACACACTGTGTTTCCGTAAGAGCATGTAAAAATTTAGCAGGTCATACAGGATGTTCCACTGAAGAACTGCAGGTAGGGAACTTGGGGTTTGGGAAGCCAGCTTAAGGGGATAACAGGAATAAAATCACAGTATTGTCACTCTTTTATTTACATTAGTTACAGTTAAATGCAAATAGCATCACTGACACAATGAACGTACCATTTGTACAGTGTCTTACAAAACGTGCTGAAACCGACGGCCAGCAACCTCAACACAAGCATGACATCGGCGAAAAAGATTCCGACGCACCCTGACAAACATTGCTGATGTATTTCGAATCACATCACAGGCAGCTTCTGGGGTCTCATATACAAGTGACTTCATATATCCCCGTAGGAAATAATCAAGGGGATTCAGGTCAGGTAACCCCGAAGGCTATGGAATAGGACCTCGCTTCCAAAGCAGCGACCAGGAAACGCATCATTGAAATGGTTGAGGACATCCGCACTGAAGTGAGGCGGTGCACCGCCATGTTGCATCCACATTCTCTCGCGAACAACCTGTTATGGGATATTGTAAATATGATACAACAGATCCAACTTATCGACAAGCAGAAAAAAAAAACTTTCCTGGTAATCAGGCTCGTCCCTCTTGTTTCCTTACAGAGTAGAAGAATGTACATGTTGTAAGTAGGCTGATTAAGTTTTTTTATTGGTAACGCCGCCGCCACGTAGCGCTCTGTATGAAAATCACTGGCTGTGCCGTGTGCAGTCTGTGGCTGGTTGGCATTGTTGTAATACTCGCCATTGTAGTGTTGGGCAGCGGCAGCTGGATGCTAACAGCGCGTAGCGTTGCGCAGTTGGAGGTGAGCCGCCAGCAGTGGTGGACGTGGGGAGAGAGATGGCGGAGTTTTGAAATTTGTAAGAATTGGTGTCATGAACTGCTATATATATTATGACTAGTGAGGTAAATACATTGTTTGTTCTCTATTAAAATCTTTCATTTGCTAACTATTCCTATCAGTAGTTAGTGCCTTCAGTAGTTTGAATCTTTTATTTAGCTGGCAGTAGTGGCGTTCGCTGTATTGCAGTAGCTTGAGTAACGAAGATTTTTGTGAGGTAAGTGATTTGTGAAACGTATAGGTTAATGTTAGTCAGGGCCATTCTTTCGTAGGGATTTTTGGAAGTCAGATTGCGTTGCGCTAAAAATATTGTGTGTCAGTTTAAGCACATTCGTGTATAATTGTTCAAAGAGGACGTTTCACATAGACCAGTCTTTTTCTAAGGGGACGTTTCAATGTAAACAGCTCAGCACGTGTAGACTTGTACGCATGTTAGTTGTAAATAAGCTGGAAAACAGTAATGTTAACAGTAATGTTAGACAAGTGGTAGACACGTTTACTTTCATATCTGCATAAGATGGCTTGTGCAACCCCCGGTGCCCTAAAATTGCTCAGTGGAGCATCTTCTATGACATGTTACATTTTTGCACGCTCTTACAGAAACACTCTGTGTAATATGTTACAACAAACAGAATTTACTGAAAGAAAAGAAAGGAAATATTTAAAAAACTACACCGTAAATATAAAAACGAGAACATTACTGAAAATAAAACCGAATGACAATAGTAAATATGAGGTACAATAATTCATTTCATAACTTTTGATAGTATGTAACGGAAATGGAAGGCATCGATCTCGTTATAAACTTTCAGAGATTTTCCGGGAATGATTTTGGAAAAATCCGGAAACCCCGAATCACGATGGCGGAATGGAATAAATATATCTCCATTCTATTTACGTAAATAATATTCCTCATTTACAAACAGAGTTTAGTCACAATTATAACAAAAAGTCAACGAAATCTTTATTAAACTTTTATTCAGATTGTTGGGCACTGTTCTACTTATTTTAGCATAATTCTGTGAACCTAAAGTGCTTCGTCAGAGGAGAAACTCCTCCAGAGTGAGTTTGAAAATCCGCAGTTTGTTAATAATAGCCCACAACCCTTGTGGAAACCTATTGGAAACTCCCTGCATCCATTGGAAACTTCCTGCATCCTCTCTAGTGTTGCGTTCGCTGTGTTATTCAGTGGTTTGATAATTAACTAATTTGTACATGGAAATGATTATCTTATTTTATTACATTTAGTAATTACTAAATAATTTTTCTCCCGGCTAAAGATTTCATCAAGTTGATAAAGAACTCCAAGTTAACGTCTTGTTAAAGTGTTGTCTGTAAGTTGTGTGTCACTAAACCACAGTTCATACAAGAGATTCCTTACAACTATTGATTAAGATGGAAGCAGTTATCTTCAGCAAAATGATCATTAAAACCACCGAATATCAGTCGCGCACAACACTGACGTATGTTACCTGAAACAATATTCTTCGCAACTCGTGCGTAATTAGTTTCGGCTCCATACATCACCTAGAAAAGTTTCTTATAAGGATCGTGCTATGAGCACTGTTTTTAAAGAACCAAACTGATTCGAATAATTTTCATTAAAATGAGTTCGGGACCAACCGGTGCACATTTATGTTTACACATTTGTATTACTTTCAGCATTTATGTCTGCAGAATTGCATAATTTGAATATGCCGCTGTGATAATTGTTAAGATGGCGGCAGACAATTGATAGAGACTTTCTATTGTTAGAGCAAATAAGTAAATATTTAAAATGTTTATTGAACGCGATAAACTATACTTTCATATTGCGCAGTATTTAGACCTCATCAAGCAAACATTTGATTTGTTTCTAAGGAAAACAGACAAAAACGCGATACAAATCGCTATCATCAATAGCTGCGCTCGTTGCAGCGGAGAGAAATAATTCACACAGATAATGCTTACTGAGAGAGGAATTACAGTTACAAATAATTATTCACTCATGTTTATAATAACAATGAACTCTATTTTCAAGTAGTAATTAACAAGTAACTACAATTTCTTAACAGACCTCGGTTTGATATGCGTCTTGCGTGCTGAACCTACAAAATCCACCCAACAAAAGGTAAAAAAAAAGGAAGACAAACGCAGATCATAAAAGGAATTTGCAATTATCATTGTCTTTGTATGACACACATCGATATGTCCAATTACATCATAGAATATTATATAAATAATTAATTCACTATTTTTTCATATGTGGAATAGATAATGTTTATAACTGTTACAGGCATAATTTTCTCTCGTCGCATTTTAGCCAAACATTTATCTCGTGGGTGTTACACTAGACACTAATAAGGTCGTGACTGCATCAAAAATATATTTCCTGTGCCGAGTGTTCATTCAGTATATGCTGCTTGTATTCTGTTTTAAGACATTTCATGCTACCAGCGAACCTCTCATAAGCGAGTTGGCGTACTGCGGTGCAAATGTATCCCACTAAGCAGACGCGTACAAGAGATATTACCACGTATTCTTCTTGATGAGAGGATAATAGGTGAACTCAGCCATGTGTTTTCCTGGAATCCAAACTGATCTTCCCCCAGATTATCTTCTACCGGTTTCCCCATACTTTTACAAAGAATTCAAGTTAGTATTTTGCACCTATGAGTAATGAAACAGATTTTCTTGAGTCATCAGTCTTTTGACTGGCTGTTAATGGCTCTCCAAGAATTCGTCGCCAACGCCGACCTCTTCGTTTCAGAGTAGCATTTGCACCCTACCTCCACAGTTATCTGCTGGATATATTCCAATCTCTGTCTGACTCTAAGGTTTTTGCCCTATACACCTATAGTAGCATGGAAGCTATTCCCTGATGTCTTAACACCCGTATTATCATCTTGTCAATTCTCCCTGTCAGTGTTTTTCAAGCATTCCTTTATTCGCCGATTCTATAGGGAACCTCCTTATTCTTTACCTTATCAGTCCACCTAATTTCCAACATTCTTCACGTCTCAAATGCTTCGGTTACCCTCTGTTCCGGTTTTTCCCAATCCACGATTAATTAACATAGAATGCTGTACTCCAAAATAAATTCTCTGAACTTTCTTCCTCGGACTGAGGCCAATGTTTAATACTAGCAGACTTCTCTTGGGCGAGAATGTCCTCTTTGCCTGTGCCAGTCTGCTTTGTATATCATCCTTAAAGAGTTAATACAGCTATGAATAGTGGCCATAGCGTCTTTTAAGATGACAACGGCAAGGAGAGGTGTGTGTTGATCTCATGCCTCCTCCATACCGCATCTGCATCTGCACTGAATAGAAAGTTGGGGCTGCAACGTCGAACTTGGAAAAACGAATTACATGAATCATCATCCCGTTTGGTCGGGATGCATCGCTTTTAGTTAAAACATTCGTTCTGCTTGACTAATTTGTCATGAATGGCATCTGACATGACATCTAGAATATAACGCAGAAAACAAAATTCAGTAGGTCAGTAATGCTTTCTTTTTAAAACTATCTGTATTCAAGTTCTTTAGAAGGTTTTGAATGTATGCCCTCTAGCAGAATTTACTATTTCAGGACTTGCGTTATCAAGTGGGGAATTTGAGACTCCCCTTAACAGGCCAGGGATGCACAGCGCAAACGAAGCAGCCACTCGGGTAACAGAGTACTTGTCGAATGCACAGTTCTTTTTTAGGTGGTAGTTTGAGGTACTCTAATGAACATTCGTCGTTTGATACGTAGGTAGGGAAATCAGACCGCGTTCAGAGCGAAGATACTTCAACCGTCCAAAATTTTATCATTACATTTTCGAAGTATTCGTAACAAAGCTCCAGAATTTACTAGCCTCCAGCAAAGTTTTCACGCTCAGATTATTCTAAAACCAATAGCAGAATGCTCTAAGATATTTAGCAAGTCATGGAATTTTCTTCGGAAGGACATACTAGACGCTATAGGAGGGTGAGTGTTCATTGCAGTTGTTAAAATATATTATATGGTCGCGTATAACAGGTCAAGGTGAAAGCAATTTAATTGCTGGAAGTTTCTACCAGCTACCTGATTCCGCTGTTACAGTTCTAAGTGTGGAGTTATTCCAAGAACCTACGTCCAGCAGCACATAAATACCCAGATCGTATAATACTAGTTGGAAGCGACTTTAACCTACCGAGTATAGGCTGGGACATCTATGGACAGACAGACAGTCTTTCGAAATATTTTTGAACACGTTTTCCAAAAACAGTCTTGAGCAGCTAGTTCGGCAGCCCTTACGCAATGGAAATAGGTACAAACAGTCTGAACCATATGAATGGCGTCAGTATAGAGAAGGGGATTAGTGGTGATGATACCATCATAGCGATTATGGTTAGGTAAGTTATTAAATGAGTCAAGAGGTTGGGAGAATATCTAAGGCTTCCATCCAATCAATAGTTGACCACTCTGGTGTGGCAGCGGGTGATAAAAAAACGCAACCTGAAGTTTTAAATTCCGCGTTTGAGAAATCGTTTACGCAGGAAGTAGTTCAGAGGCGGGCTGTTAAGATTTGTTACCGGTAGGTTCGAATGACACTTAAGTATTACGGATATGCTTCAGGAACTCGGACGGGAAGGCGATGTTCTTTATAAGGAACATTATTAAGAAAAATTAGAGAACTGATATTTGAAGCTGACTGCAGAACGATACTACTGTTGCCCAGGACCACGAAGATAAGATACGAGAAGTTCGGACTCGTACAGAGGAATGTAGACAGTCCTTTTTCCCTCACGTTATCTGCGAGTGTAGCAGGAAAGGAAACGGCTATTAGTGGTACGCAATACCCTCTGCCATGCACCGTATAGTTTTTTGCGGAATATGTATGTAGACGTAGATGTTTTTGTTGTGGTCTTCAGCCCAAAGACTTGTTTGATGCTCACCATGTTACTCTATCCAGTGCAAGCCTCTTCATCTCCGAGTAACTACTGCAACCTACATTCCTCTGAATTTGCTTAGTGTATTCATCTATTGGTCTCCCTCTACGTTTTTTATACTCCACGCTTCCCTCCATTACTAAATTGGTGATCCATTGATGCCTCAGAACGTGTCCTACCAACCGATTCCTTTTTCTAGTCAAGTTGTCCCACAAATTCCTCTTCTCCCCAGTTCTATTCAATACCTCCTCATTAGTTACGAGACCTACGTATCTAATCTTCAGCCTTCTTCTGTGGCACACATTTCAAAAGCTTCTATTTTCTTCTTGTCTAAACTGTTTATCGCCCATGTTTCACAACCGTACATGGGTACACTCCATACAAGTACTTTCAGAAAATACTTCCTGACACTTAAATTTACACTCGATATTAACAAATTTCTCTTCTTCAGACGTGCTTTCCTCGCCATCGCCAGTCTACATTTTATATCCTCTCTATTTCGACCAACCTCAGTTACTTTGCTGCCCAAATAGCAGAACTCATCTATTGCTTTAAGAGTCTCATTTCCTAATCTAATTCCCTCAGCATCACCTGATTTAATTCGATTTTATTCCATTATCTTCGTTTTGTTTTTGTTGATGGTCGTCTTATATTCTTCTTTCAAGACACTGTCCATTCCGTTCAAATGTTCTTCCAAGTCCTCTGCTGTCTCCGACAGAATTGCGATGTCATCGCAAACCTAAAGGTTTTTGTTTATTTTCCATGAATTTTAATTCCTACTCGAAATTTTTCTTTGGTTTCCTTTTCTGTCTGTTCAATGTACAGATTGAATTACATCTGGGACAGGCTGCAACCCTGTCTCATTCCCTTCTCAACCACTGCTTCCCCTTGGTTCCCTCGATTCTTATAACTGCCATCTGGTTTCTGTACAAATTGTAAATTGCGCTTCGCTTCCTGTATTTGCCTCCTGCCACCTTCAAAATTTGAAAGAGTATTCCAGTCGACATTGTCAAAAGCTTTCTCTAAGTCTGCAAATGCTAGAACCGTAGGTTTTCCTTTCCTTAATCTAGCTTCTAAGATAAGCAGTAGAGTCAGTATTGCCTCGCATGTTCCTACATTTCTACGGTACCAAACTTATCTTCCCTGAGGTCGGCTTCTAACAATTTTTCCATTAGTCTGTAAAGAATTCGTGTTAGTATTTTGCAGCCGTGACGTATTAAACTGATAGTTCGGTAATTCTCATACCTGTCAACACCTGCTTTCTTTGGAATCGCAATTATTATATTCTTCCCGACGTCTGAGAGTATTTCGCCTGTCTCATACATCCTGCCCACCAGATTGTAGAGTTCTGTCGTGGCTGGTTCTCACAAGGTCATCATTAGTTCTAACGAAATGTTGTCTACTCCCGGTGCCTTGTTCTTGCTTACGTCTTTCAGTGCTCAGTCAAATTCTTCACGCAATATTATATCTCATCTTCAACTTCACCTACGTCCTCTTCCATTTCCATAATATTGCCCTGCTGTACATCACCCCTGTATAGTCCCTCTACATACTCCTTGAACCTTTCGCCTTTTCCTTCTTTGCTTAGAACTGGTTCACCATCTGAGCTCTTGATATTCATACAGGTGATTCTCTTTTCTCCAAAAGTTTCTTCAGTTTCTCTGTAGGCGGCGTCTACCTTATTCCTAGTGATATATGCTTCTACATCCTTACATTTGTCCTCTGGCCATTCCTGCTTAGCCATTTTGTACTTCCTGTCGATCTCTTTTTTTGGGACATTTGTATCCCTTTTCGCCTGCTTCATTTAATGCATTTTTATGTTTTCTCCTTTCATCAATTAAATTCAATGTCTCTTGTGGTATGCAATGACTTCTACTAGCCCTCGTCATTTTACTACTTGATCTTCTGCTGCCTTCACTATTTCATCTCTCAAAGCTATCCATTCTTCTTCTGCTGTACTCCTTTGCCCAGTTCTCGTCAATCGCTCTCTAACGCCATTCTGAAACTCTCTACAACCTCTGGTTCTTTCAGTCTACCCAGGTCCCATCTTCTTAAAGTCCAACCTTTTTGCATTTTCTTTAGTTTTAATCTACAGTTCATAATCAATAAATTACGGTGAGAGTCCACAGCTGCCCCTGGGAATGTCTTACAATTTAAAATCTGGTTCCTAAATCTCTTTCTTACCATTATATAATCAATCTGAAACCTTCCGGTGTCTCCAGGTCTCCTCCACGTATACAACCTTCTTTCATGATTCCTAAACCAAGTGTTAGCGATGATTAAGTTATGTTCTGTGCAAAATTCCACCAGGCGGCTTCCTCTTTCATTTATTACCCCCAGTCCTTATTCATCTCCTAATTTTCTTTCTCTGCCTTTTCCTACTATCGAATTCCAGTCCTCCATAACTATTAAATTTTCTTCTCCCTTAACTATTTGAGTAATTTCTTTTATATCATACATTTCTTCAATTTTTTCATCGTCTGCACAGCTATTTGGCGTATAAACTTGTACTACTGTGGTAGGCGTGGGCTTTGTGTCTATCTTGTTGCGATAATACGTTCACTATGCTGTTCGTAGTAGCTTATTCACTTTCGTATTTTTTAGTCACAATGAAACCTACTCCTACATTTCCCCTATTTTATTTTGTGTTTATAATCTTGTATTCACCTGACCAGAAGTCCTGTTTCTCCTGCCACCGATTTTCACTAATTCCCATTACATCTAATTTTAACCGATCCATTTCCCTTTCTAAATTTTCTGTTCTAGCTGCCAGATTAAGGATATGACATTCCACTCCCCGATCCGTAGAACACAAGTTTTGATTCTCCTGATAACGTTGTCGTCCTGAATAGTCCCCGCCCGGAGATCCGAATAGGGAACTATTTTAACTCCAGAATATTTTACCCATAAAACGTGGATTAAAAAATGATTCTACACCCGTTTTTCTCGAATGTGAGTCTTGTGCCTTACCACTGCGTCATCACCGTCTCCCAACGGTCTTCCCACCCCTCTTCCCCACTTCCCGGTGCTAGACAAACTATAAAAATACTACGAAGACTCAAAAAGAAGAGAAATTTTCAGAAAACCTAAACTAAAGAAGGAGACATGTTTATGGATCACGTGCTCAGGCATCGACACGTAGTTAACTCTAGACACTCATTAGGTGTACTATTTCTCTCGAAAGACCACAAAAGATGCTTTATAAATAAAAGTGAAACGCATCGGGTGAAAAATACACTTTCACTGTAATAAGATCAAGACGGAATAAACAATAACTGGACGAGCAGAATTTCGTGTCTAAAATAAAGATGAGTGTCATTTCCTCTCCATTGATGTGGGGTTTCATTGATTCTTCAAATATTCCTCACGGAAGTTTAAGTGGGGGTAATTCCATGGATGATTCTCTGGCTTGTTCGTTTCCTATCCCAGCTTTTGTTCCATCTCTATTGACCACGTCGTCGACGGTAAACCCAAATCCTTCCTCGGTTCTTCCCTCCTTAATACAGAACTACCAACATTTTAACATCAGTGTACACCGAGACCCCTAGTACCACAGTATCCTTTCTTGCTAATCTGAGGGAAATTATTTTGTTAGGTTTGCCTTCTTCTTTATATACATTTCAAGAAATCTGTGTCAACTTCTTCTGTTGTGCAATAGTTTAGTGAGCATAATCACAGAGTAAATTCTGCTAAACATTTTGCAGTGGCATGTTGTGTTTGTGTAAATGACCATAAAACTAAAGGGAGGGAAACAGTGCAACTCGTAGCACAAAGGGGGAACCGTGGTTGACCACCATCAATAGTGTCCCATGTTCTCACTCCCTGAGGCGCTGGGGAGAAATCTGAGATTTAACTCAGAACGTTGATACACTATCTGGATGATGTACAGGGGATGTAATTTTATGGCTGGAAATGGATGGTAATTCTCTGCCTCATGATAGAGGACTATTGCAATACTCAGTGTTTCCGTGCTAAACTGTCGAGGCTTTTCTTTTTGTAAAGTTTATGTACCCAGATTGGCCAACGTCTTGTTGATAAGAATAATGTATCTCGGCAAGGACGTAAATAATTTCTTTTCGTTCTTCAATCATACGGATTCATGCAAATAAAAGAGACAACCACAAGAGTTGTGCTGGTTGCTGACGATATTAGCCTGTTCTACGTGCACCGTAACATTTCCAAGTGCGACAAAAGAATAATTTTCAACCGTAGATTAGTCTGT
This sequence comes from Schistocerca gregaria, assembly GCF_023897955.1. Taxonomy (NCBI): domain Eukaryota; kingdom Metazoa; phylum Arthropoda; class Insecta; order Orthoptera; family Acrididae; genus Schistocerca; species Schistocerca gregaria. Next base: position 437,350,569 of record NC_064925.1, on the reverse strand, counting down.
GAAATCTTCAATCACGTACAAAAACACAACCAGAGACTGTCCAGTTCAGTTTGGTCACGCTTTTCGATTAATGGAAAGGCAGTGAATGAAGAGAGAGATAAAAGGCCTGCACATTTTGCCTACCTTCCCGAGTGGGTTTTTCCATTTTTGTGGAAGCAGCTCATTCAGCTTCCTACTTAGACTTTCTGGGTTTGAAAACACTAACAACATTTCAAACTGGAAAAAATAATTTGCAGGGTTATAAACAGAGGCACACCCAGATGGCTTTTCCGTGTATCGTTTTTTCTCTGGCCGAGATAATTAGCTGAGCTGTATAATTAGCAGCATACGTTAGTGAATGTCGGAACGGGTCGCCAGAGAAAAGCACGCCAAGACTATATCACGCAGCTGTCACAATTACTATAAGGATCTCGAAACCCTCTGGCTTCTCCTAAAAATCCTTCGTTCAAGCGAAACACGATAGTGTCTTCTATAAACTCATTTTAATGAAGCCTTTGAAACATTCATCAGAATACGACTCATATGACATGATTGGTTTCTTACGGAAAGATTTACACAATAGCAAAATTCGAATGTCAATTACGTAGTGGAACCAATCACCATCTAACAGTCTTTACTCTGTCGAGGGAAAAATGTAACAAATTTACTTAAGAGACTGCCTACAACACGCTTGTCCGTCTTCTTTTAGAATACTGCTGCGCTGTGTGGGATCCATGCCAGATACAATTGAGGGAGTAAATCGAGAAAGTTCAAAGAAGGGCAGCACGTTTTGTATTATGGCGAAATACGAAAGAGAGTGTTACTAAAATGGTACAGGATTTGGGGTGGACATCATCAAAACAAAGGCGTTCTTCGTTGCGACGGAATCTTCTCACGAAATATCAATCATCGACTTCCTCAAAAATGATTCAAATGGCTCTGAACACTATGGGACTTAACATCTGAGGGCATCAGTCCCCTAGAACTTAGAACTACTTAAACATAACTAACCTAAGGACATCAGACACATCCATGGCCGAGGCAGGATTCGAACCTGCAACCGTAGCTGTCGCACGGTTTCGGACTCAAGCGCCTAGAACCGCTCGGCAACATGAGGGCCAGCCCGGACTTTCTCCTCTGAACGTGAAAATATTTCGTTTGTCATAATAAAACAAGGGAAATATGTGGTTGTTCGTTCTTTCCGCGCGCTGTACGAGATTGGAATAAAGGAGAATTATTATGAAAGTGGTTGGATGAAACCTCTGCCACGCACTTAAATCCATGTAGATGTAGATGCAGATGTAGATGACGGATCATGATATTTGTCATAGTACATTTCTTATGCTGCAGTGTCAAGGTCGCAATGATGATGATGATGATGACGATACAATGGTCTACACCCGGAAAATCCAGTTTTTAATGCCCGTCGTAACCGCCTCATGACAAAAAAATTATCATCTCAGCAACCATTAAATACAGTGATAAGCCAAGACACTGCCTCCTCCCACTGAATGACAAGTTTGTTAATCATTCCTCTTTTTTATTGGCTATCTGACAGTGTGCATTCAGCCATCTCAGTAATGGAAAGACGATACGATAGTATGTTGTAGACGATTTTCTTGTCACTTAACGACGATACGAATGTAAGAACAACACAGTTCGCAGTCCCAGAGTGCAGAAAATCTCCGACGCGGCCGGGAATCGAAACCGGATTCCTTCGGTTAGCACTCTGCCGCGCTGACCACACAGCTGCCGAGGTGGACCGTTCCACGTTGGGAACGGAATTACATCAGGGATAACGTGGGTTCGGCAGCTCCTACGAAGGTTTTGAGATATATGGGTCCAGGTGTCTACGCACAAGTCATGGAATTCCTGCAGTTACCCCGCTGGAAAACGACATCACTGACGAGTGTGAAGGAATGCAATAAAGATCAGGCACTCCACAACTGACATGGTGCTTATAGGGTACTACCATAGGTCTCAAGATTGTGCACGTGAATATCCCCCACAACATAATACCGTGCCGCCCGTTTTGGCCGAGCAGTTCTAGGCGCTTCAGTCTGGAACAGCGCGACCGCTACGGTCACAGGTTCGAATCCTGTCTGGGGCATGGATGTGAGTAATGTCCTTAGGTTTAAGTTATTCTAAGTTCTAGGGGACTGATGACCTCAGATGTCAATTCCCATAGTGCTCAGAGCCATTTAAACCATAATACTGCCCGCACCATCCTGTTCAGAGCATGTTTAGAGCAGATTTTCCTTTGGATGACGTCGTAGAAGGGCAAGACCATTGACCTTGTGTTACAAGAACTGTATTTCATCCGACCAGCCGGTACATTTCTATTGAAGCAATGATGATCCCATGCCAACTGCAGTCGTAATGAACGACATCTTTGGCTCAAAAGAGAACACGTAGGGGTCGCCCACTGCCCCCTTGTTCAGTAATACGTGTTGTGTGTTCGGAAACGTTTGTGCTAGGACGAACACTTCGCTCTGACGTGAGATCTAACACGAAACGCAGCCTGCTCATCTCATTGGAATTAACTGCATTACTAGCGACAACTGGTGCCATGAGCAGTCATCGCCGATGTACTAGCTCATTGAGATCGTCGTAATATATATACTGCGGGAGTCGACAGTTCACTCTTTTATGCTGAATATCAGTATCATCACCACTGCTATTTTTTCATCATCCATTACAGATTTTGTAATGGATTTGTATTTCACATTGTTCCGGATTTTGAATTCTTTCGCAGATCAGTCAGAAGCAATATTTCACGATACATTTCCAGTTCTTTAGGCGAATAATTTACAGTTTTTGTGGGTCTTAAAAAAATAAGGTTCAGTAGACCAGGTGATCTTCGAAACTATCGCCGATCTTTATGTGATCTCAATAAAAGTTATAGGCTTTGTGCCCAAGAAGTATGGCTTTTCACCACTGAAATCAAAAATTTTATCTATCCTAGCGTCGCTGTGACGGTTGATGCAATCGGCAATAGCGTCATCGTCGTCGTTGTGGTATTTCGCAGAGAATTCATCGAGTGACTGAGTAACTGGTTTAAAGCTTTCTCACTGTGTCTGTTCCTGCTTCAACTGCTCTAACTTCAGCAGCCGTAACTTCTCTCGAACGATCTTCCATGACTCGAGGACTTCATGGTTAGTCGACATCTCGTTGTATACCAATCGGACTTTTGTACTATTCCCCTTCTCGATAACAGCTACTTTCCCTTAAGTCACATACTTTCTTTTCAATTGCATTAACCCTGTCATTCAGTGTACTGTTCAGTCTCAGAAGGGTATGTCAATACATACGTCTTTAGTTCCTTCTGTACGCCTCTCACTTCACGTTTGAATTTTGGCGTTTATGTACAAGCGAGTGTTTTGTCTACGCACACCCATCCTATCTGCCTGAGCTCCCGGAAAGCGTGCGAATTTATCTGTGATGGATGTATTGATGTAGTCACCTCTTTCCATGTCCCTCCCTAGATCTCTCTCTCTCTCTCTCTCTCTCTCTCTCTCTCTCTCTCTATATATATATATATATATATATATATATATATATATATATTCTTGTTTTATCAACGATGAAAAACCGATACTGTGAGTAACCCCAATCTGCACATATCTTTACAAAATTACTGAACGACGTATCGACTGCCGGCCGCGGTGGTCTCGCGGTTCTAGGCGCGCAGTCCGGAACCGCGTGACTGCTACGGTTGCAGGTTCGAATCCTGCCTCGAGCATGGATGTGTGTGATGTCCTTAGGTTCATTAAGTTTGAGTAGTTTTAAGTTCTAGGGGACTGATGACCGCAGCTGTTAAGTCCCATAATGCTCAGAGCCATTTGAACCCTTTTTTCGTATCGCCTTCTACACGCGCGTGGTAAATGTGTTTTAAATTCAGATTGTCCTGTTTGAATGCCATAATTAGGTTTGCATTATCCGTTACCATCTGTTTTGAGATTCTGGAATATGTATGACTTAGATAAAATACCTCAACATCCATATGGCGACCAAAACAGAAATATCGTCGAATTTGGTCTTGGTTTTCCAGAACAACATCTTCAAATATGAACACTGTGTTTGGTATTACTTTTTTCCGGTGGAGGGTATCACTGCTCTCACTGAATGTCATTATGTCACACCACCTAACTGGGCTGAAAATAGACATAAATGCTCAAAGAGGTCTCCTTATAGACGTGTTAGCAGTGACATGAGTACATTCGTTTTGATGCTGTTGGATGGACCTACAATTATTGCGCGTATGCTGTTGGGAAGAAGTACGCCATTCTTCTTCCTGTCCTTTTGAACGCCTTCACAGCTCCAGTCGCTTACAGCAAAGTCTTGATGGTTCACCCACTCTACCATGATATCGACTGCGTCGGGTACTGGCGTGCAACAGGCTTTTACAGAGAATTTAGTTTTAAATTTTCTGCTGTTGCATGTTTACAGTGAAAATACTGGTAGCAACCGCTTTAGTACTTGCAATATAATGAGAGGTAATAATTAAAACACGTGCATGGCTATATAGATTTTTATTCAGTAGACACGCAAAGGGTGAACGACATCAACAGGTTCTTTATCTTCCACTGGTACAGAATATAGAAAATAAAGCTTTCTTGGTAGCACAGAATTCATCATATATTTCTCTAAAAGTTATCGGTAGTACATAATTTATGTTGGCACCATATTGGCCCACTGTTCGAAGTCATCTGCATGCACACTGTTTGTATGGAGATACTTTGCACTGTCCCTATACACAGCTTCAGCCGTGCTGGGTAGCCGCGCTGCCTGAGGCTTCTTGTCACAGTCCGGGCGGCTCCAGCCGTCGGAGGTTCGAGTCCTCCCTTGGGCATGGGTGTGTGTGTTGTCTTTAGCGTAAGTTAGTTTAAGTAGTGCGTAAGCTTAGGGACCGATGACCTCAGCCGTTTGGTCGCATAAGACCTTACCACAAATTTCCAAATTTCACAGCTTTAACACAAGACAGCCAAATATTCAGTCTATCCAACACAATGTAAATTATTCGTCTAAAGGTCTTGAAAATGATCGTGAAATATTGATTTTGACTGATCTGCGTAAGAATTAAAAATCTGGAACAATGTGAAATACAAATCCATTACAAAATCTATATTGGATGGTGAAAAAATAGCTGCGGTGATGGTATTGACATTCAGCATAAAAGAGTGAGCAATCAACTCCCGCAGTATATACCAGGTGATCAAAAAGTCAGTATAAATTTGAAAACTGAATAAATCACGGAATAATGTAGATAGAGAGGTACAAATTGACACATATGCTTGAAATGACATGGGGTTTCATTAGAACAAAAAAAAACAACAGTTCAAAGAAAGTCCGACAAATGGTGCTTCATCTGATCAGAATAGCAATAATTAGCATAACAAAGTAAGACAAAGCAAAGATGATGTTTACAGGAAATGCACAATATATCCACCATCATTCCTCAACAATAGCTGTAGTAGAGGAATAATGTTGTTAAGAGCACTGTAAAGCACGTCCAGAATTATAGTGAGGCATTGGCGTCGGATGTTGTCTTTCAGCATCCTTAGGGATGTCGGTAGATCACTATACACTTGCGACTTCAGGTAGCCCCAAAGCCAATAATGGCACGGACTGAGGTCTGGGGACCTGGGAGGCCAAGCTTGACGAGAGTGGCGGCTGAGCACACGATCATCACCAAACGACGCTCGCAAGACATCGTACGTTCCAGCAGGTGTTTATCAGCCAGGCTGGGGATGATGCGATTCTGTAACATATCGGCGTACCTCTCACCCGTCACGGTTGCACTTTTGCTGTCTAGCGCCATCTGTCGGACATTTTGTGAACTTTTTTTGGTCTAATAAAACCCCATGTCATTCCAAGCATGTGTGTAAATTTTTACCTCTCTATCTACCTTATTCCGTGGTTTATTAAGTTTTCAAATTTATACTGATTTTACAGAAGTTGGGAAGGAAAACAGGTACAAAGAAGGTAGCTGCGAAGAAACCATGGGTAACAGAAGAAATACTTCAGTTGATTGATGAAAGGAGGAAGTACAAACATGTTCCGGGAAAATCAGGAATACAGAAATACAAGTCGCTAAGGAATGAAATAAATAGGAAGTGCAGGGAAGCTAAGACGAAATGGCTGCAGGAAAAATGTGAAGACATCGAAAAAGATATGATTGTCGGAAGGACAGACTCAGCAGACAGGAAAGTCAAAACAACCTTTGGTGACATTAAAAGCAACGGTGGTAACATTAAGAGTGCAACGGGAATTCCATTGTTAAATGCAGAGGAGAGAGCAGATAGGTGGGAAGAACACATTGAAAGCCTCTATGAGGGTGAAGATTTGTCTGATGTGATAGAAGAAGAAACATGAGTCGATTTAGAAGCGATAGGGGATACAGTATTAGATTCGGAATTTAAAAGAGCTTTGGAGGACTTACGGTCAAATAAGGCAGAAGGGATAGATAACATTCCATCTGAATTTCTAAAATCATTAGGGGAAGTGGCAACAAAACGACTATTCACGTTGGTGTGTAGAATATATGAGTCTGGCGACATACCATCTGACTTTCGGAAAAGCATCATCCATACAATTCCGAAGATGGCAAGAGCTGACAAGTGAGAGAATTATCGCACAATCAGCTTAACAGCTCGTGCGTCTAAGCTGCTTACAAGAATAGTATACAGAAGAATGGAATAGAAAATTGAGAATGTGCTAGGTGACGATCAGTTTGGCTTTAGGAAAAGTAAAGGCACGAGAGAGGCAATTCTGACGTTACGGCTAATAACGGAAGCAAGGTTAAAGAAAATGAAGACACGTTAATAGGATTTGTCGACCTGGAAAAAGCGTTCGACAATATAAAATGGTGCAAGCTGTTCGAGATTCTGAAAAAAGTAGGGGTAAGCTATAGGAAGAGACGGGTCATATACAATATGTACAACAACCAAGAGGGAATAATAAGAGAGGACGATCAAGAACGAAATGCTCGTATTAAGAAGGGTGAAGACAAGGCTGTAGCCTTTCGCCCCTACTCTTCAATCTGTACATCGAGGAAGCAATGATGGAAATAAAAGAAAGGTTCACGAAGTCAATGAAGTTAAGGAATTCTGCTACCTAGGCAGTAAAATAACCAATGACGGACGGAGCAAGGAGGACATCAAAAGCACACTCGCTATGGCAAAAAGGCATTTCTGGCTAAGAGAAGTCTACTAATATCAAATACCGGCCTTAATTTGACGAAGAAATTTCTGAGGATGTACGTCTGGAGTACAGCATTGTACGGTAGTGAAACTTGGACTGTGGGAAAACCGGAACAGAAGAGAATCGATGCATTTGAGATGTGGTGCTATAGACGAATGTTGAAAATTAGGTGGACATAAGGTAAAGAATGAGGAGGTTCTACGCAGAATCGGAGAGGAAAGGAATATGTGGAAAACACTGATAAGGAGAAGGGACAGGATGAATTGACATCTGCTAAGACATGAGGGAATGACTTCCATGGTACTAGAGGGAGCTGTAGAGGGCAAAAACTGTAGAGGAAGACAGAGATTGGAATACGTCAAGCAAATAATTGAGGACGTAGGTTGCAAGTGCTACTCTGAGATGAAGAGGTTAGCACAGGAGAGGAATTCGTGACGGGCCGCATCAAACCAGTCAGTAGACTGATGACCAAAAAAAAAAAAACTGACTTTTTTTATCACCCGGTATATTACGACGATTTCAATGAACTAGTAGATCGGCTATGACTGCTCATGGCACCAGTTTTCGCTAGTAATACAGTTAATTAGAATGAGGTTGTTTCAGTAATTTCTGAGCTTAGAGTTATCATCGAATAAGTATGGAGTGATATAGATGAATGGACGTGTCACATAACAGTACATGGAGTGCAGAGACATTGTACACTGTTGTAATGGATGGAGTCAGTGAAGCACAGCAAATGTCTGGAGGAGGACGGCTCGAAAGATACTCGGTGGTCAATTGGTGCTTGATGTAGGCCTCTGCCCGGGACAGCTCATCCACTTCCATCTTCGTAAACCGCTCCTTAACACTTTAGCTGCATTCTCGTTCTCTATCACAACACACCAGTCTCTGTCTGTGGATGCTTCTACATGTAAACGCTTCGAACTACTAGAAGTTAACATTATACACTGAAGTAAAAGGTAGTGGAACACAGGACTGATCTGGTATCTTCTCATCCACTAAATCCACACTTCGTCCATGCAGTGTCACTGTAATATTCTACAACGGCCTGTATGATGGCGTCCAGTACCGACCTGTGTCATGCTGAGTAGGATGTCTGGTGCTTTTCAGCGAGTCAGGGGCTGGCAGGGTGTCATCAACCGACAATAACAGCTCAGTGTCCTGCTCCAACAAGCTGACCAGGTGCGCAACAAGACCCCAGGTGCTGCAGCTGGCGCGGGCCCTAACAGACTGGGACATGTCGTAGCTGTAGACCACGATAGGCTGGAGGAAGTCGCATCCACTGACGAGCAAAGAAGAAAAACAGTTACAAGCGCTAATAGCAGCACAAAGACTTCGTCTTCCTCAGACGACAGTAAACACAGGCATTAAGCAATGGGCACTTACTCTTCCGCTGCTTCTTCCTATTCCTCTGCTGCTGTGGCTGGTCAGCGCTGGACGTTCACGGCTGTCGCTTCATGCTGGCTGCAACTGAGGCTGCAGAGCTGTCGCGCCCGCCTTATATCCCCAATGTGATCGGATGCTGTGTTCCTATTGGCTATTGCCAATATCAGTGTCCTCTGGTGGCATAATTATGAACTAGACCAGTGTAATGTTGATGCATTAAAGTGTTCAGTAAGCGGTGCTGATATTCAAGACAATAAAAGCGGGTTAAAAGCTGTGACCTATCTGGGCAAGTTAACCTTGCATTACTGAGCAACTGTTTCACCAGGTATCCAGTCTGGCTTACAAAATTCCCAACCAGACTAACATTAATTATAATCTTTTAATAGTCATCTTACGACAACCGGTGATATATAAAGAGAATTTAAATAAAATAAACAAATCAGTTTATATTTGGACATTTATTTTAACACTGAAGATTGTTCCGTTAAAATTTCAGCATACTAAACTTGATTCATAACTAAACTGATGCCTTATTTAGGATTGTGAAAATGTGAGTTAGTAATCATACAGATCACATCAAATATGGAGCCAAGATTGGGAGACTGCATACAACACTGCATTCATAAAATAACACACGAAGAACGTTGAAACATGCAAGAGGAAATTAACCACAACCAACCGATTCAATTTTCACTCAAAGAAGTTACGTTCGTAGTGCAATCTTGTCCGTCATGAAATTACCACACAGTGGTATACTAAATTCATACTAACTCTCTGTGAAATCTTCCCAAAAAGAAAAGGTAAGGGCTACTTTGATGACTACACCACATGCTTCATGAGGTCAATTTGGTTTACACAAAGAGTGTAACTCCACAATAATTTTGATAATTAAAATAAATTACATCGAAACGCAATTTACAAAAGAAAAACCTCGAACTGGTTACTATCGTCTTACTATTAACCTGATGGGTCAAACAATTGTATAAGCACGTGGTACTCATCTCACAAAGTACAACCCACTTAGGTTGAACATAAAGAAAAGTTGCTATATTAATAAATATTGTCAAGACGAGACGTTATAATCTCACGCACATTCGCATTTAAGATTGATGATCTTAGTTAGAGTTACGGATCATCAACACGTGGTTCCACTTTACTCACAAAGTAGTGACAAAGCAACTACTGGAAGATATTCTGAACTTCACACTTGTTGCAATTTAAGATAACATAAGATATTTTAAATCTAAACCTGAAATAAAGGTGATTAAATATTCAGTTAGGCTGAACTTAAGAAATCCATTGTCCTACGGACTTAGCAGGCACGCGCTTAGCAGGAGATCTTAGCACTTCAGACGCTCGCAACAGACAGACTGGGCTGGGCCCCTACCAAGGGTGCTTCACATATACAGATGGAAGTGACCAGAGAGGCAGCTTCCTATACCAACATGACAAGGGACGGACAGACCATACTTAGAATAGAAACCTCTTTGCTTTTAGAAAGCGTAGCTACCTGTTCCAAAGTTGGTCCTACTGTTCTCTAGCAGACAGGCTTGTCTGCTACCATCAAGCAACAACTAGAAATAAATTTGCTCATTCATCCTTTCACACAGAAAGGAAGGGGGATGACAGTATCTTATCATATACACTATATAAATAAAGCGCATGTAGGTTCCGTATGAGACTGTGTGACATGAATAACATATAAACTGTGTTTTAAAGTGTAGTAGTGTGACAGATCGTTCTTGATTATGTGTAAAAGTAACACGTTCCGCTGCTCAGTCAGAAACACCACAGTAAATTTAGAAGTGGAATGTATGCCACAAATGACAACAGATTTAAGAAATTAACATGAAAGGAATCCAACAGAGACCTTTCTCCAGTTTCTTGGTCCTCTGTATCAGAGACAATGTTTCTTGTGAGGTGGGAAGTTGATTGTGAATTTAAAAAATGTCAGACAGCTGTAACAACAGTATTGGTGTGCCTGACTTGCAGAGTGCACCTTAATACCATTCTGCTGCATGGCCATTATTATTCCTGTTCTACTTCAGACACTCATTAAAAGAAAACCTCTCCATGTTGCATGTAGGAGGCTACGGACGCAGACCTCGGTTGTATGCTTACAGGCAACATGGCTGTTAAACTCCTCACAGTCAGACACCAGCACCTCTTCAATATATCACATTCCAGGCAGCTGCAAGGATGGCAAGCGAGTGATGATGAGATGAGAGGACAGTTTGGTGGTGAGGGAAGTGGAAGGCGATGAGCAGTTTATGCTCTTCAGCGGTATATTTCACATATACGAATATGCCTCCACTGAAGCAAATTAGCATCAACTACCCACCTCTTCCGTTTGGAAAGACTAAATGCTTCACATGGAATATCTTGGCAGTTTGTACATGATCTTGAGCATGTATTGGTTGCAACATGTGTCTTGGCTTCATCCTTCTGCTTTGTCACTGTTTCGGCCTGTAACACAAGAGCAGAGAAGGCTGTGAAACAATGTCAGCCAATAGCACTCTTACTAAGACAGCACAACGGCAGTATCAGCCCCTGTACAGAGAGAATATAAGCGCTGCTCCGCCAGGCCTCGCCCGCACTAGAAGATGAGTTGTATTGCAACGATTTAGCGGTAACGTGTGATCTATATTAATTGCTTGCATGGTAATTGTGTATATCGAAGGACATTGATTATTTTTTGCGACACCTCTTAGTAAAAAGGCAAAATTAACTATTGTCCATTTAATTTACTGTAATAAACTCCATTCATAAGATTTGCTTCAATTGTTGTCTAGCTATCCGAGAAAACAGTTTCCTTAGACTCCCTACATTAAACGAGTGGGCAAGATCCCACATTGGTGACGTGTTATAGGAAGAACCCAGTGCCGGCCTGGGTGGTCGAGAGGTTCTGGACGCTACAGTCTGGAACCGCGTGACCGCAACGGTTGCAGGTTCGAATCCTGCCTCGGGCATGGATGTATGTGATGTCCTTAGGTTTGTTAGGTTTAAGTAATTCTAATTCTTAAGGGACTGATGACCTCAGAAGTTAAGTCCCATAGTGCTCCGAGCCATTTGAACCAACCACTTTGAAGAACCCAGTACCTGGCGGCCAGAGAACTTTCTTTTGTGTTTTTCTAGCACCTAAATTCTGTCTTGCCTTTTCTTTCCAGAGCTGCTCACTTGCTTTATCAGTCTCTTATCTTGTTTTTTCTAAGCAGTGTTTTCAGGTGGCTGTAGCAGAAATTTGCTTTGCTTTTATACTTATTTTGATGCTTGCCTTGTCTCTCTCTTGCATTTGTCTCTTCCAACATGCCCACCCCACCTATTCCACCCATTGCTCAGGCGTCACAGCCGCCAGTGCTAGATGCAACACAACTAATGCAGATGTTTCAGTTCCAGACTCCGCAAATATGTACACTGCTCAACACAGCGCAACAGCTACTGGCCTATGCTGCTCGCCTGGCAGAACAAGCACCACCTACAGCAACATCTACAGCTATACCTCCTTTCCTTCAGTTTCGTGAATAAGAAGAGGAGAATGGCTCGAGTGGTTGCAACAGTCTGAACCCCACATAATTGCTCACAATGCACCAGGCACTTTGAAAAGCCGTTACTTTCTCTCAACGCTAGGAAGTGCAGACTGAAACAGAAACCGTTCCCTAACGCCACTCCAAGTGAACTTCCGTATGGACAGATTGTAGATTCACTAACTATTATGACAAACAAGTGAATGTGCTAGCAGCAAGATATCAATTCTTTAACTGTATAAAAACCGTCGGAACAAACTTATCACTATTGGATAACAGATTCGCAGTGTATGATGAGGAAATGCAAATTCAAATGTTCTTGTTCTTCAGATGTGTTATTGCGTGATGCGATGGTGTATAATGTACCTCGTGTCAAACTCAGAGAACAGATTTTGAAACAGCCTGATCTATCATTTCAGAAGGTAGTGCAAATACTAGATCAGTACGATTCAGGTGTCCTGTCTGCCGATAAATCTGTGCAGCCGACAATTTGCTGTGTTGAGTCCCCTGTTTGCGACTGGCCCATTCTGCAGGGACAGCTTGTGCTCGCCAGGCAAAGTAAACAACGCTCCGCGCCACATAAGCAGCTCACTCAATAGGCAGCTACATAGGTGGACAGAATTAAGTATTGCCCTCGCTGTTATTTATGGTACAAATGCCAAGACTGCCCCTCCCGACAAGCTCAGTGCTATGCTTCTTGTAGGAAAGGATATGTACAATCTGTATTTTTGCAACGGAAGAAACATACAAATTCTGTCCACTCACAAAAATCTGATCACAAGGCCAATGTCATTAATGCAGTATATTCAAAGTTTGCAACAGGCATTAGCAAAATTGGCAAATATGCAGTTTCTTCGGTGATATGCCAGTCCAAGAAACGTTTTGTTCATTTACTTCTTTGTGGGAAATGTGGCAAATTTCAATTGGACATCAGCTCCTCTTTCACATTGCTCAGTATGAACCGTTAGGCTCCCCATGCCTGTGTCAAACTAGCGTGCAACTAATGGCTTATAATGGACCAGACATTCCCATATATTGCTCACACACATGGTGAATTTTACGGTGCTAAAATCAGTGATTTTGCGAACATATTTGCTCTTGATTCATTTCATTTGTTTAGCTTTAACATTCAGGACAACATGTTGTCAGTGTCTGCATTCCACGTACAAGGCAGTGTAGCTAGCCTGCTAAAAAGGATTCCCGGAACTCTTTTTTAAAGGTTTAGGGAAGGCTAACAATTCTGTTGCACACATTACTGTGAAAGACAATGAATGCCCAGCCGAAATTTTGACTGGCCATTTCCTCGCAATGTGACAGAACTGCAGTCAGTCTTAGGGAAGATAAACTATTATATTCGGTTCACACCAAATGCTGCACAAATGGCAGCTCCATGGCACTCCTTGCATCGCAAGAAAGTCCCCTTTGTTTGGTTAGATCAGCGCCAAGTGATGGATGCTTATTTCACTTTGATCCTGACATACCAGTTGTATTGCTAGTTGTCACTTTCTCTTACGAAATCAGTGTAGTGCTTTCACACAGAATTGGTGATGAAGACACCTTTGCATCAAAGGTGTGGTTCAAAGCTCAGCAATCGCGATAGGCTACAATCCGATCAAAGTCGGAAACGTGATGGTACACGCTTCTCCTCCTTACGAGAGGCATCACAACAACGTTTCACCAGGCAACGCCGGTCAACTGCTGTTTGTTTTTGAAAAATCGGTTGGAAACTTTCTTCATGTCAGCACATTGTAGGTGTCACCACTGGGTCAACCTTGTGTGAATGCTCTGAAAAGCTACTGTGTATGGTGTCGCCAAATTCCCCCACTGTTTGTGTGGCAGAAAATTCTATTTAGTAACGAATCACAACCTTTGCAGTCCTTTTCCTTCTGAAGTAACCGGTTCCTGCACGAACTGCCCAAACATTGCTAAGATTGGGTTTGTTGTTTTCTCAGTACCACTATGAGACGACTAAACATGGTCATTTGGACTCACATTTGCGTCTTCTGATTGGCCCTAATCCAGACTTTACTGCTTCTGCTGCATCTCGTTGTCACATCAAAGCTCAGGGTGTTTAATTGCTTCAGTCTTTTCTGCTGGACTATAGGAAAATTGCACAAGCTACCCAAGCTCATTCAGATTTGAACTCATGTACTTTCACACATAAATGCCTCATTCCTTACATAGCATACAGAACTCTGCAGTGTTCTGATACTTTGCACGTCGGCATAGCCTCGCTAAATAGAAGGGTGCGATTCTTGTTCAAAGTGACACTGAATAGTCCCTAAAGCTTTGCAAAAAATCAGTGTTGCAGATACTACACCAAGGACACTGGGGGATTGTTCGTACAAAATAGGTAGCACGTCGCCACTGTACTTGCTGGCGTGTGGACATCCAAATAGAACAGGTGACGTCACAGTGTCATGCATGTGCGGAAAATCAGTCTCCTCTGCTGCAACAAATTTTTTCATGGCCTATCAAAATTGTACCAGTGCCACCATTAGCTCACTACTCATACACTCCTGGAAATTGAAATAAGAACACCGTGAATTCATTGTCCCAGGAAGGGGAAACTTTATTGACACATTCCTGGGGTCAGATACATCACATGATCACACTGACAGAACCACAGGCACATAGACACAGGCAACAGAGCATGCACAATGTCGGCACTAGTACAGTGTATATCAACCTTTCGCAGCAATGCAGGCTGTTATTCTCCCATGGAGACGATCGTAGAGATGCTGGATGTAGTCCTGTGGAACGGCTTGCCATGCCATGTCCACCTGGCGCCTCAGTTGGACCAGCGTTCGTGCTGGACGTGCAGACCGCGTGAGACGACGCTTCATCCAGTCCGAAACATGCTCAATGGGGGACAGATCCGGAGATCTTGCCGGCCAGGGTAGTTGACTTACACCTTCTAGAGCACGTTGGGTGACACGGGATACATGCGGACGTGCATTGTCCTGTTGGAACAGCAAGTTCCCTTGCCGGTCTAGGGATGGTAGAACGATGGGTTCGATGACGGTTTGGATGTACTGTGCACTATTCAGTGTCCCCTCGACGATCACCAGAGGTGTACGGCCAGTGTAGGAGATCGCTCCCCACACCATGATGCCGGGTGTTGGCCCTGTGTGCCTCGGTCGTATGCATTCCTGATTGTGGCGCTCACCTGTACGGCGCCAAACACGCATACGACCATCATTGGCACTACGGCAGAAGCGACTCTCATCGCTGAAGACGACACGTCTCCATTCATCCCTCCATTCACGCCTGTCGCGACACCACTGGAGGCGGGCTGCACGATGTTGGGGCGTGAGCGGAAGACGGCCTAACGGTGTGCGGGACCGTAGCCCAGCTTCATGGAGACGGTTGCGAATGGTCCTCGCCGATACCCCAGGAGCAACAGTGTCCCTAATTTGCTGGGAAGTGGAGGTGCGGTCCCCTACGGCACTGCGTAGGATCCTACGGTCTTGGCGTGCATCCGTGCGTCGCTGCGGTCCGGTCCCAGGTCGACGGGCACGTGCACCTTCCGCCGACCACTGGCGACAACATCGATGTACTGTGGAGACCTCACGCCCCACGTGTTGAGCAATTCGGCGGTACGTCCACCCGGCCTCCCGCATGCCCACTATACGCCCTCGCTCAAAGTCCGTCAACTGCACATACGGTTCACGTCCACGCTGTCGCGGCATGCTACCAGTGTTAAAGACTGCGATGGAGCTCCGTATGCCACGGCAAACTGGCTGACACTGACGGCGGCGGTGCACAAATGCTGCGCAGCTAGCGCCTTTAGACGGCCAACACCGCGGTTCCTGGTATGTCCGCTGTGCCGTGCGTGTGATCATTGCTTGTACAGCCCTCTCGCAGTGTCCGGAGCAAGTATGGTGGGTCTGACACACCGGTGTCAATGTGTTCTTTTTTCCATTTCCAGGAGTGTATTATCCTCTCCCTATAGGCGTCACTGGATGTGGATATGAAGGGGCATGTGTCAGCACACTGCTATCCTGGCCATTGTCAACTTTCGTGATGTGACGCATAGGAAACAAAATTTGAAAATTATACCCCTACTCTACGCTCCTTCTGCTGCTCTTTCCAGAGTGAAGCAAAACAATAAAAACGTGCAACTATAGGATTTCCCGCTATGTGAGGAACACGAAGGCCCATTTTACAGCAAATATATGACCCAGTCATTAACCAACAGTGGGATACAAAAAAAATTATTTCTCTTAATTCTAGTAAGTTTTAAATTCGTCATTCAGGCAGAGGCATAGCAACTAGGTTGGCTGAACAGGAATGCAGCTGGAAGTTGCACAATTATGGCTCCATACTTGCTGAGCATCTATTAAGTGAGGGCCACGGCTAACAACCACAGTGCCATGTTCTTCACATAGCAAACAAAGGCCAAAAGCACAACCTGTTGGAAGCTCTGGAAAACATATGGTCCACACACTTGATTTAATATGAAACGACCAAACCCAGCTCACTACTTCCCCTCTTCTAAACATCACATAACCCACGCAGTTTTCTAGTGCTTGCCTTTATTTCCTCCATTTTTCTGTGTTTATTTACTTTATTGTGTTTGCCTATGTAGTCCATACATTCTGTTGTTAAGTCTGTCTTTCAATCTGTTTTCTGTGTCGCTTTACATATGCATTACTTCTGCAAGCTATTCTTTAGCACTCTTCACAAGTATTTTATTGGAACTGTTAATTTTAATTCTTATATAGGCATTATTTTTCCTATTTTGCTCACTTTATATTTATGTTCTGTTCCATTTTTAATTTTTGAATTGCATTATCACTGCACTGTCAAAAATGACATAAGCTGTGGTAGAACCTCGCTTTAGATGAGTAACACTTAAAAATATTGTACGTTCTTTGGGAAAATTGTTTAAGTTTCATGATGGTCCTGTAAACCGAAAACTGGTCAACTAAATAAATTAATCCTGTATAAAATGCAAAAAAATTTACTTTTGTAGATTTTTACATCTACATAAAGATGACACTATGACCTCTTCCAACTCACTATATTATCAACACGTATATTCTGCGATTTTATTAGTTAGCAGCTGTTTTCGTCTGTGGTAGTTTCTGTAGATGACGCCTAATTCCAGTGAATACTCGCTAGTATGTGACAGAGGATTCATAGAATTCGTTCTGACTATTTCTCGACGGTTCCAACAACATTTGTTGAAGTAATGGTGTAAGTCTTGTATTGCTGCACAGCTGTGATCAACATTAGAAACCAAAATATCCACGGGTGTACTGCCGGTCTATAGTGTCCAACGGGCACAATATTTCGGCGATCAAACATGTCGGCATCATCAGGTGAATTGACGGACTGAGCTCCTGTGAACGTGCCGGCACGGAGATCCGTACGCTATGGCTGCTCAGGGGGAACTGGGTTCGGTCGCTGACGCTGACGCTGGAATGACGAGCCTGTCCTTGGCTCAAGGTGATGCAGTATAGACATACATATGTCGTTCCTGCAGTTCCTGTAGGGGAGAGAAATATTAATTAACAGTCTAGTCGAATGGTCCTGTCTGGTTTTACCTGAAACAGAGAAAGACACACTCTGTTGAGGGATTAGTAAAAACTTAATCCCTCAACAGGTCAGGCCGATTTAAATACCCTCCGCCCGCGGCGCGCTCCCTCCGCCGTCCGCGCCCCGCGCCACGGTAGCGCGGTGGAACAGATTGCGACGGCGTCTGAGATGACGTCGGTGTGATGGCTCTGTCCGCCGTGGTCGTCACAACTATGCGTTTGCTCGATTTACTCTTGATTAACCCAATCGCTGGTTCCCAAGCCTTGCTAAGATTATAGCCACAGTCACGGTTTATGAGGTCGTCATTGGTGCGAATTTACTTGGTGTCCCAGTATCTCGACGTCTGTACCAGAATCCTCGTGCGGTCATACTCCATAGCGTGATTTTCCGACAAACAATGTTCAGCGACCGCCGACTTGCTCGGATACATCAGTCAAGTGTGCCTCTGGTGTTCACGGCATCGATCCTCGACGGTACGCATCGTCTGACCAATATACGACTTGCCACATTGACACGGAATCTGGTACACGCCGGCCTTCCTCAAACCGATGTCATCTTTGGCGCTCCCCACCAGTGCACGAGTTTTATTCGGACCCTACAAAGAAGGTGGAGAACAAGACGAGGGTTCTTCTCAAAGACGCAGATTTACCGGAGGGTGACGCTAAGAAATTGTTACCCCAAGGTCCGGTACCGCCTAGACTATATGGACTCCCGAAGGTTCACAAAGAGGGGGTACCATTACGCCCCATTGTCAGCAACATCAGGGCACCTACATGTTTGTTGGCCAAATACCTGACGGGAATATTAAGTCCTTATGTGGGTAAATGCCCTCATCATATCCGTAATTCCGTGGATTTTGTTAAACGCCTTGATAGCTTCAGGTTGGATGAGTCAGATATCATGGTGAGTTTTGAAGTCGTTTCCTTGTTTACGAGGGTACCCCTGTGAGAGTTGATTGGTCAGAGGTTTGACGAGAATACCACTGAACTTTTTAGGCATGTCTTGACTTCCACGTATTTTCTTTTTAATGGAGAATACTACGAACAAACGGAGGGAGTCGTCATAGGTAGCCCACTCTCACTGGTGGTAGCGAATTTGTACATGGAGAACTTCGAGGAGGAAGCCCTGTCGTCATCCGAATGGAAACCTACTTGCTTTTTCCGTTACGTGGACGACACGCCTTGGGCTCATGGGCAACAAAGTGGCGGTTGAAATTCAACGCCACAAAGAGCCAGGCAGTCGTCTTCACTCGAAGACTTCTGCCGCCAGGGCTTACGCCGCTCGAAATCCTGGGAGAACCCATCCTATGGAGTGGGACGGCGAAATACCTAGGGGTTACCCTAGACCGCAGGCTCACCTGGAAGCAACACATCCGTGATGTGAAAGGGAGAGCAATTGGACGCCTCCGCGCCCTGTATCCACTGCTAAACCCGCAGTCGACATTGCCACCTCAACACGGCATCACGCTTTACCTAACATTGGTTCGCCCACTGTTAGAGTATGCGGCCGTGGTCTGGGGGAAAGCCGCAGATGCTCACATTGTGACTCTGCAACGGACACAGAACCGCGCCCTGAAGACTGCTATGCATCTTCCGAGGCGCTTTTCGACGCGCCAACTCCACGAGGACACCGGAATCCTGCCTCTTCGAGAAAGGTTCCGCGCCATCGCCAGGAAGTTCTACGAGTGGACGGAACACTCCCGCAACCGGCTCATCCGTGGACTGGGCCAACAACCACATCACAGGTCAACCACGCGTTGGCCTGACCTGCTGAGGGATTAAGTGTTTACTAATCCCTCAACAGAGTGTGTCTTTCTCTTTTTCAGGTAAAACCAGACAGGACCATTCGACTAGACTGTTAATTAATATTTCTCTCCCCTACAGGAACTGCAGGAACGACATATGTATGTATATACTGCATCACCTCGAGCCAAGGACAGGCTCGTCATTCCAGCGTCAGCGTCAGCGACCGAACCCAGTTCCCCCTGAGCAGCCATAGCGTACGGATCTCCGTGCCGGCACGTTCACAGGAGCTCAGTCCGTCAGTACACCTGATGATGCCGACATGTTTGATCGCCGAAATATTGTGCCCGTTGGACACTATAGACCGGCAGTACACCCGTGGATATTTTGATTATCAAATACGCCGGGAGAAACTCAAGAATCACAACATTAGAAACAATTAAGAAACGAAAAAGATAGAATACCTTACGAAACATCACGGATCTACCTACAAAGGAATAAAGATAGAAATTGAAGCAGAGATAAAACGATCTTTACACTCTCGTTTCCTTCTCCACACTGTCAGACACACGAACAATAAACATGAGACTTAGATTCTTAGAAACGACACTATAATGATAACCAATCAAATCATTAACCCATCGGAAGTTTGGACTTGTGCGACAATACGTGTTATACAGGCTTTGCAAAACGTCCTTAACTAAAAATATTTACTAGAACTCGAAACAACGAGCAAATGATAACATAAAGATATATACAAATAACAGATAGAGAAATCAGTGAATGTTGCACATACCTGCGTATAATTGCTTACAGATGCAATACAAAGCCAATAATTTCATTGTGTATAGGTCCACAGACGGAGGATTCTTATTGAAGACTGAAACCACATTAGCACATCAAAATTTTTAAGCTGTGACAAATGGCTTTAGTTTGGAAAAACCTAGTGCCACAATCAACAAAGGGTGTTTACTGTTGACTGGAATCTCAATTTTGAAGAGCAGGTACACAACTGGACCAATACTAATCCAGAATATTTAGGAAAGAAAGATTGAGTCCCAACAAGTGATAATTTGGGATTTTCGGATACTGAGAATACTTTTTCGTATTTCAAGAGAAATTGAATTTAGCTGCATTAATTTTGGTGGGAGAAGTCACAGGAAGTACGTGTAACCACTCTTTTTCAAGTGGGAGTTAAAACTCTACCTGTCAACGTCTGCTTAACTTTGCTCTGTTTTCCTTTTGTTCAACAGTAAAACAATATCTGTGTCGTATTGTAAAATATACACGTCCTTAAATACCTGTTCTTTTTTATCTTACCTGCTAAACGTGTCCGATTATTCCTCGCCCTTTCTCTGATCCGTCAACTTCTCCTCCACATATGATTGGTTCTGCACTGTTTCTATATATTTTTGTTAGGTGTCATTGCTTACATTCGATAAGAACGTAATGAGGAGATTGCCTACCACGATGTTAATAAGACTGACATTTCTTAAATTTCTCATATTAATTACTAGATTTGTTATCATATTTATCTATATCAATAAAAATATAAAAGTGCATTTGTTCAAAACCGTAAATCCCCAAAAGTCTTTCAGCAAGTGCTTTGAAATATTGAAATAACGTTGCATTTGAATACACGCGTTTATTTATATACCTCTGTGTATTATATAAATTATAGACAAAGCGAAAACAGTTTAAAAAAAATATGGGCGGTTCCACGCACATCGAAACAAATATTGTTCTCTAATGTTGTTCTTTCCTGTGAAGTTTTTTTTAAACCAGTAGAGGTTGTTTTCTCTTCACCATAATTAAACAAACAAACAAGTTTCAGTTCTTTACTAACAAGGCACAACAGTATTAACGCAACACAATTACTTCAGTTACAGAAGAAGTTCGAAGTTCCTCCACTGAGGTCTAAACAAAGGTACACTGGTGGGCTATGTTTTGTCTGGCAAGTCAAAGACTGTAGAAGTGTACTAAATTCCTACTGCTGTTGCTACCCTGGCAACATGTCTCGTCACACAAACATGTCCAGAGGGGTCACATAGGGGATGGAGTTGGCCATGGTATAGGACCACCACTACCACTCCACTTTTCTGGAAACTGGCGGTCCAAGATCGAAGCACAGAACGACTGAAATGTTCTGACGCCCCGTGACACTAGAGCCACATACGTCGTCTTGTGGCGAGTGGTATGTAATATAGAAACTAAACTCTAGCAGTGCTCTGGCGAGGAAACAGTAATAATGTCCTTCATTTAATAACGCAGGTAAGAGATACAGGCCATTTAAACAGTCGCCAACAACGCCTGCCTAAACGTTCATGTAGAAACCGCAACTGATGTGCGCGAGTTCATGTTCAAAATGGTTCCAATGGCTCTGAGCACTCTGGGACATAACTTCTGAGGTCATCAGTGCCCTAGAACTTAGAACTACTTAAACCTAAACAACCTAAGGACAACACATACATCCATGGCCGAGGCAGGATTCGAACTTGCGACATTAGCGGTCGCGTGGTTCCAGACAGTAGCGCCTAAAACCGCTCGGCCAACACACCATGCGCGAGTTCATGTGGCGTGTGTTATTAATCGCCAGCAAATCATGCGAAATGTGGATGCTGAGGACGTCATCACGCATGAACGTTGATTCGTCTGTAAACTGCACAGAGGCCGGAAACGTAGGATGCATTTGACGCTGTTCCAGGTACCACTAGGAAAATTGTGCTCTGAGTGGATAATCTTGCTCATGAAGGACGTTTCTTACATTCTTCTGATTCGTCCCCACGTTATGGACAATTGCAAGAAACGTTTGTTTCATTTAGATAAACACAGGCTACATATTTTATATGTACTTAAACGTTGCTAGCACACAGGAAAGTCGTATTTATGGTTTGTCAGCTTATAACTAGAATACTACTACAGAATCTGGATTTGCGGTAGCAATAAAGTACATTCAAGGTCAGAGAGAAGGGGAAAGAGGAGATGGACGGAGGGGTGGGGGAAGAAAAGGATATAAAAGTGGAAAGGAAAATATGGATAGAGGGATGAGGACAGGAGGAGATGGAGAGAGTGGGGGAGGAGAAGATGGACTGAGAAAGGGGTGAGGAGGTGATACAGAAAGAGGAGGAAGGAGGAGAAGACGGACAAAGAAAAGGAAATAAAGAGAGATAGGGGGAAAAGGAGGAGGAGATAGACAAAGAGGTGAAGGAGAAAAAGGTAGGGGGAGAGGGGGGAAGACATTGACAAACAGATGGGGAGGACGAAACAGAGATGAGGAAGAAGGAGATTAGGGGGGGACCCAAAAGTAATCGGAATCGTAATGCTGCACATTGTGTACTTGTAGCAGGTTGCGCCGCCAGAGGGTTGTTGTAGGAGCTCTGCCACACGGATTCATCCAAGAGTGAGAAGTGTGGTTTCTTTGGCAGTGCTTTGAGTGTGCGTACAGTGCAGACGTGACATGAGGAAATGGCTAGTTCTTACGAACAACGTGTGGCAGTGGAGTTTTGTTTCTTGCTCGGCAAGAACGCAACAGAAACTGTTGTGATGATTCAGACAGCCTACAAAGACCATGCTCTTAGTAAAACGCAAGTGTACGAATGGTGTTATCGGTTTAAAAACGCAGATATGGTGGTTGAAGATCAGCCCCGTTCCGGTCGACCTTCGACTGCTCGAAGCGAAGACATCATATAACACAAGCGTCTGTCACCGCTGTACCATAACCTTAAAGCTGGAAGCAGGTTGTGAAATAAAACAATCTTATTAAAGCAATTATGGTATAACGCAACAGAGCAGTGTTACCCTCTGAGAGGAATTTTGTTGTGTTGACCGTGTTGTACCTAACGGAGGTGGCTTATCGGAAGTGAAAGTCAAAATTACGGAAATATTTGAACAGTAACAAACAAAATTTTGCCTATTTGCACTGATTAACAGGTAAAGAAAACGGTCGCCAACCTAACTAGGCAAGAGAATGATTAACATTCTCGTTCAAGAAAATAGTTATTAGTAACTTTAATGGATAAACACAACCTATACTTTGTCACATGTGAGTGCAGTGAACTCTTGACACATACGTATGTTTTAAGATTGAAGCTAACAACTGGAGCAGCACAAGCTATTTGCAAATTTATAACAGATACCGAAACATACTATTACTTTAAGGGCTTACACAAACTGGATGGTCTTTATAACGTTATTATTACTATTCACTGCAGAATCATTAATTGGATATAGTTTAAGTCTCTCTCATTTAAATACTTTACTATTTAATATGAGAGTTAATTGGAATCCAATAACAGGATGCTTCTCACTATCATTTCAATAAAGAAATTATGGTTTTCTTAATTAATGGTCTTTCTGTTACTTGCTACCGAGCATTAACACAATAGACAGACTGTGGATCCTGGTATACTATTCATATGCACTTCTAATACACAAGAGAAACAAACACTTAGCAAACATGAGTATATAACGTTTCATACTGCAGTTTTCCACTCTTACTACATTGAGAGACAAAATTAACATATATGTAAGATACTGACTCACCTTCTTTGATTTACAACAGGCAGTAATGAGATCATTTACAAAGCAAAACTTTATAAGCCTCAGTCTTACGAACTCTTAATTTGAAGTTGGCAACAATACGTTAATAAGCAGTTTTATTAGGAAAATTACTTTCACTAACTTTCTTTTTTTTTATTCAAGAGGCATTAATTAACAAAAACACTGGTCTTTAATGTTCTTTCAGTAGGGACACTCGGAAATCACTTTAGTTCAAACGGAGAGGAACCTGAGAGGTGTTATGATAAGGAGAAAAATCAAGGTAGGTGCATAAACTCAGTTATAAATTATCTTATATTTGAGCACACTAACACATCCATTTAGCTGATCCTTCACTGTACATTGCTATAGTGCTCCATTACAGTGATTGCGCAATGTGGTGGCGATTGCATGTCGGTAGGTGGAATTACAGGTAGAATTGCTGGACTCTGTCATTTCTTGGTGGCGATGATAGATACAAATTCCAGAATAGTTCCAGCTATTTATGCATCCATCTGAGGCATTGGAAAGTAGCAGAAAAAACCTCTTTCGGAACCAGCACAGTATGCAAAATTTACATCGTAGTGCACAATTTGGTAGCTCGTCCTCGACTCGTGACTCGCCCCCGACTGACTCTTGTTCCACCTTTTCTACCTATCCCAACCACAATTTGCGCGCGCTACACAGTTCCGTCCCCGAGGGGAACCACAACACCTTTTACATACAAACTAACTAAGAACCTTAAATGAGGATCAGGAGTTTACATAACAGCAACCAAAGTCATTCAATAAAACAGAATATTTGCACATATTGACATTGCTGCAAAAAATTATTCACACAGAATTACAATTATATACAGTAAGTTTTGTTCCCTCCAAATGAGACAAAGAATTTAAATGACAGACACACTACATTGCATAGAATCATATCATGACATCGAAGTTCTTACAAAGAAATGAGTTTACAATTTTATGTTATCGATTCAAACAAACACATTTACAGAAGCTCAGTGATGTAACATTAAATGAAACAAAAACCAAAATAAATCATTGGAGTATTAGAGAGCTATGGTGTTACAATCATCGACGAATTCCGTGATCTCATCAGTGAAGATCGACGCAGGACAATCGACCAACTCGAGAAACTTGTCCTGGTTGCCCTGGAGCTCAATTCAGTGCATCTTGACCATCGATTTGTGGATGCGAAGAGTAAAATTCGTGCCGAAGCTTCTTACCAGAGATCAAAGGGATCGTCGAGTTCAAGCCTGTTTAGAAATGTAGGACGCGTTCAACAAAATCATTACAGGTGATGAGTCATGGTGCTATGGGTACGACCCAGAAAGTAAACAACAGTCATCACAATGGAAATCATCTGGCTCACCTCGACCAAAAAATTCTCGACAAGTGAAATCGAATGAGAAAAATATGTTGACTTTTTTTTTGCATCAGAGGGATCGTACACTCTGAATTTGTCCCTGAAAACCAGACAGTAAACCAACAATTCTATTTGGAGGTTATGAAACGGCTTCGCAAAAGTTTGTCGGGAAAACGTCCGGCCGTGTGGGATTCTGGCGTGTGGTTCCTGCATCACGACAACACACCCGCGCACACGGCTCTCAGCGTTCGCCAGTTTTTGGCCTCAACGAAGACGACCCACGCGCCCTATTCGCCGGATTTAGCACCCTCAGACTTTTTCCTGTTCCTGAGGATGAAAATAAACTTGAGAGGGAAGCGTTTTACGGATGTGGAAGATGTAAAACGCAATGTCATGAAAATGCTAGCAGGTATCAAAGAGGACGAATTTAAGAGGTGCTTCGAGCACTGGAATGAACGTTTGGATAAGTGTATTAATGCTAACGTAGAGTACTTCGAAGTAGATTAAGGTTGTATTTGAAAACAATAAAGTATATGCTTTCTAGAAAGAAATTCCGCCCCCCCCCCCTTGTATTAGGAACGTCTGCTTTCTCTTTTCTTTCTTTTCCACTTATTCAAACTGACCAACACTAACACGTGGCCGGGAAACGCTAGCTGGGTGTTAGTATTATTATTATTATTGCAGTATTATTTTGTTACTGTTGTTTAAGTATAACCAGATATTGACTCAGTAAGGATAAGTGCTTAGACAGTTCTAAGCTCTCCGCGTGAGATAAATGCATAAATGAATGAACAGTGAATAAAGTTGAGATAATGTGGGTGGATCTAGTGTGGTAAATGACAGTTTCACTTAATCCCTTTGATGGTGAAACACCATTCTTGAGTTGAGCTGAGGCCAGCCAGAGTCAGACGGTCAGCTCTGCAAGGCCCGGCCCTAAATCAGAGCCTTCGACAGGTCCAGACGCTCTGGGAAATACGGCGGAGAGCTGCACCGACCGCCGAGTAACTCTTGTGATGTCATCGCTCGTCCTGCCTGCAACCGCCAACGGCGAGCGACCCCGACTCCCTGGACAAGCCCTCCTCACCTTACCAACCCCCTGTATCGCTCCCATTCATCCTGATGCTAAACGAGATACCGACTGCGCTATTTTTGCAATTAGATAGCAAAATTTCTCTCGACTAGTAAAGCGCTGACACTCGTAATTTATGTATCCTGTGAAGCTAATTGGCCAAGATACAAACGCAAGAGCACGATTCTGGGCAGGAAATTACACGTCACCGTACTAAATTTACCCGTTGATTGCATGTATCGGTATTCCTATGATAACATACATTGGCATCTCGAGTGAATTCGTTTAATATATGAAATAGTAAAAACCTAGTGAAAAATTGCTCATTAGATTTATGAGAACAAGACCAATACACAAATGAATTATAGCTCTCTCAGCGACGGTCGACGCAAAGATACATTAAATATCGGAAGCCACACAAACCGTAAACCAAAACCTACATTTTTTTGTTTAGTTTACAAATCTTCCTATCGACTGATGGTTACAACGGCTCTGAAGTAAAACCTGTACAAATAAAAGAAATAGTGCAATGAAAATGGAAGAGATCTCTTAGATACTGCGGTATCAGGACCTATCCGGTCGGCCGCACTTTCAAATACGTGCACCGTCAGTTACACCGCCGCGCCGCGTTTCCTACAGCCGCCCCCACTTCACGAGGGCGCTGCCACGAAAGACTATGACGCTGCCAAAGAGGTGCAAGCAGCGGGTGTACTTAAGTTCGAACGTTTATGAATGCACTGAGCCCACTTTATGGGTTCACCAGTCGAGTAGCATTTACAAACTTTCTTAGTGGCCAGGGCTTGTGATTTACTGAATTGGTATTATATTGAAGACTGACAAACGTTTGTATGTCTGCGGTATCTGTATGTATTTCAACATTCAAAGTGACTGTTAGCAATTAACGCTGCAACCAAGCACCAAAGTTATGTAATATACTTCCTGTTCGATATTAGATGTATAATAAATTTATATCTAAATTCTGTCTTCATGAACAGCATCAGTTCCTTCCTCCTGTATCCACTAAAGAACTACTCACCGTCCAAAGAAGAACAGCTCGTTTTGTACTATCGCAAAGTAGAGGAGATAGTGCTGCAGACATGATACGTGAATTGGATTGGTAATCACTAAAACAAAGGCGTTTTTCGTTGCGACGAGATATTCTCAAGAAACTTCAGTCGCCAGTTTTCTCCACCGATTTGCGAAAACAATCTGTTGGCACTCATCTACGTATGGAGAAATTATCATCACGATAAAATAAGAGAAATCAGTCATCGCACAGAAAAATTTTAGTGGTCGTTTCCCCCGCGCGCCGTTCGAGAGTGGAACGGTAGACAGACAGCCTGAAGGTGGTTCATTGAACCCCCTGCCAGGCACTTCATTGGGAATAACAGAGTAATCACGTAGATGTAGATGAAGGAAGTTATAACAGACAAGAGAGTCTCGACCTTTAAATTTCTTTCTGTCTAGTCTTAACCTACCTGCATAAACAAATGATACGTTTAACGAAGTTCTGATTGAGGAAGAAAACTAAAATACAGGTAAAAGCAAAACGGCGAAATGATTTTGATTCACACAAACAGATAAAATGGCTAAAAAGAGTATATAAATGTTTGTTATACAATGAATTACATTTAAAATTAAAAAAAATAACATTTGGGAACCATTGCCTCCGTTTCGCATACAAATAAAAATTTATATTTTGAACATTATTGCCTACAGATTTTCTACAATTCGTTAGAAATGCACGGTTCTTTCATTTATTATTTGTTTCGTATAATTATTGTGTCATCATCTTTGTCAGTATGTTTTGTTTAAAAATTGGGCGAGAATTATCTTAACTTTCCCTAAAATTCAGATTTTTCGCAGATTTATGTTTAATTTCCACATAATTACTGTCAGTTATTATTATATTATCGCGTATTATAATTTTTGAGCTATATGTATTAATAACAAAAAGTTTATTCTTAAAAAAGGAATAAGCAGTTTAGTTTATTCACAGGATAGCTATGTTGAGAGCTGTCAGTCCATTCTAGTACAGGCTAACTCAAGGAACAAAAAGCACAGGAAAGACAGGCTATCATCCCAATGGAAAAAAAGCTCTCCGTCTTTAGGCCACGTGCGGCCTGCCGGGACCATCCGACAGCCGTCTCACCCTCAGTGGAGGATGCGGATAGGAGGGGCATGGGGTCAGCACACTGCTCTCCCGGTCGTTATGATGGTATTCATGACCGAAGCCGCTACTATTCGGCCGAGTATCTCCTCAATTGGCATCACGAGGCTGAGTGCACCCCGAAAAATGGCAACAGTGCATGGCGGCCTGGATAGTCGCCCATCCAAGCGTCGACCACGCCCGACAGCGCTTAACTTTGGTGATCTCACGGGAGCCGGGGTACCCACTGCGCCAACGCCGTTGCTGCATCCCAATGGAAGCAACACCCGAAAGGAAATATTATGGTTCATTTTCGGTCGAACTAAATCATTTCAAAAACAAGTCCCTGAAATTGTGTGTTTAAGGAGATCAAGATATGCTATTTGAGTCCTTATGTCGCGCACTTAAGTATCTTGACAGTCTGATCAACTCCCCTCACACTATGTTTATAGAAGATACGGCCTTCATAGTACAGAAATGAGTAAACTGCCTTTGTCTTATTTAAATGACAGTTGACAATTATTTAACAAAATTCTATAAAAATATCCATTTGAATATTTTCTACTGGCATATACACATTAGTTCTTATCACAATGTATAAAGTCACAGGCAGTTATCTCTTTTCCAGACGTTTGAAAGAAGTTTAGGAGGATTAAACTTTAACATCAGTTCGACGAGGTCATAAAACGTACAGAAGATAATTAACATACAGGATAGCGTCAAGTACTGGTGTGCCATGTAACGTGGTTATGGAGTGGAGGGAGGGGTTCTATTGACTGTTAATTGAGCTGAATGGTTTTTTATTTAAAACGTAAACAGAAAACTAAGTCCGCTTGTGTTTTTATGATGACTCTGGTGCCAATAACGGTGCATCTGCAGAAGACTGAAGGTGGAATGCAGCTAGACACCACAAACAGTTTGCTCTGAAACAGAACGGCGTAAATAATCTGGCGTTTCCTTATTTACACACTCTTTACGGCAACGTTACAAATTTGACAGGTGAACTACTTTAAACGTTCATATTACCATTAAGGAATAAAATGTAGATGAACTGCAGCGACTTGAAAACTTTGTTGAAAGTTTTCCGTATCCTTGAAGAGAAACATATCCCTAATACACGTATAAAAATGCCTTCAATAGCATAAATAAAATTTATGATAGACGGCTTAAGCCGTAAAACGAATCCACAGGCTCTCAAAAACTCGCAGATCAACACACACCGCCACACACACAAAAGCACGCCCAACGTAAAACTGCACAAACAGACAATCAATAGCAGTAACTACTGGACAAAACAATCAATAACAAAGTTGGTTAGATCACACACAACAGCTCCGCATTAGCCGGCCTGTGTAGCCGAGTGGTTCTAGGCGCTTCAGCCTGGAACCACGCTACCGCTATGGTCGCAGGTTCGAATCCTGCCTCGGGCATGGATGTGTGTGATGTCCTTAGGGTAATTAGGTTTAAGTAGTTCTAAGTTCTAGGGGACTGATGATGACCTCAGATGTTAAGTCCCATAGTGCTCGGAGCCATTTGAACCATTTGAAGCTCTGCATTGTCTCCAGTTATTAACGGAACTTTTTACGCCCTCCACCACAACCGTTTGCTAAGCTATGAAGCATCTCTAAGAAGGCAGCAGCAGCCATAAATACAAAATTTTTCTTAAGCTGTCAGGTACTAACCCGTTTATTATGAAGGAAGGAAGGAAGGAAGAAGATTTGGCTTTAACGTACCGTCTATATCGAGGTCATTGTATATGGGTTAATTCAGAAATGGTATTTCGCGCGATGCTAAATATACCTTAACTAACGGTGAGAAGTAGTTCTGTCTTCTCATGCAAGGATTAGTGAGAGTCAATTAATTCTTAAAGTAGGTAAGTAAGTAAAATAAGTCTTTACTTTGAAACTAGACAGTGAGTGGTCAATTTGCTATCGCCTTTTGTCGCTGCAAACACTTTGTACTAATGCGCCTACTGAGATCTAGACAGAATTAAAAATGGGGAATATACCGCACTAAATAACACACAGAATGATTCAGCTGCCCCTACGTATGGTTATTACGCAACGCCCAATAACTTTAAATACCACAGGTAAGATTTTCATATTATCTCGCTGCATTTTCATATTCTCTCGCTCCCTACACAAAAAGTGAACAAGATCTTTTTGTAGGAAATTTAATGTTCTGAAATTTTGCTATGTTCACACTAGAGGCCCTAGTTCTCTCACTATTCAAGAAACACGCACCAAAGAGAACTTCAAAAGCGGTTTCCCTGAACAACTCGAAAATTGTGGTCCACAACGAAAACATATCCCTGTACAAACTTTAAGTACATTAAATTTCCTGCAAAATATCCCGCTCATTTTTTTCTTCTGCTGCATTAAGAGTCTGCACACAGAAAGCGAGAGAAAATGAATATCTCGTATGTGGTTTCTGAAGGCGTTGCGGGCTACATAGAAACCTTATGTATGGGTACATGAATCACCATGTTTGCAGGGCCGAGTAACCAACCCTCACAGGCCGACAAAACCTCGAGCAAGGACGAAACGACTGAAATTGACCAGTCACAGTCAAGTACAAGACAAGAGCAAATTTCCACCCACAGATACGCAATCACTTTCGTAAAAATTCTCATCACAGACGAAATTAAACAAAAACAAGAAAAGGAATCGAGCCAAAGAAACAACATACATAAAATAGACTCAAAGCAACTTCACTTCTCTCAGACATGGTTCTCAAAATGGGCGTCGCACAGACAATAGCTAGTACACACACTATGCTGCTAACTTAAAAGCTCGGTTATGACATTCCCTCTCTTCATCTATTAACAGTCTGTACAAAGCTCACAGCCACGCCAGCAGATGAATAAAAGCACTTCCTGATGCCAATGCCCGTAATTCAAAGGTGTCATTCAACAGTAGAAAATGCAAGTTAACTGACAAATGCAATTAGCAACTGCTATTACAGATGGTTTTCATGCCACAATAAAAGTACACTCCTGGAAATTGAAATGAGAACACCGTGAATTCATTGTCCCAGGAAGGGGAAACTTTATTGACACATTCCTGGGGTCAGATACATCACATGATCACACTGACAGAACCACAGGCACATAGACACAGGCAACAGAGCATGCACAATGTCGGCACTAGTACAGTGTATATCCACCTTTCGCAGCAATGCAGGCTGCTATTCTCCCATGGAGACGATCGTAGAGATGCTGGATGTAGTCCTGTGGAACGGCTTGCCATGCCATTTCCACCTGGCGCCTCAGTTGGACCAGCGTTCGTGCTGGACGTGCAGACCGCGTGAGACGACGCTTCATCCAGTCCAAAACATGCTCAATGGGGGACAGATCCGGAGATCTTGCCGGCCAGGGTAGTTGACTTACACCTTCTAGAGCACGTTGGGTGGCACGGGATACATGCGGACGTGCATTGTCCTGTTGGAACAGCAAGTTCCCTTGCCGGTCTAGGGGTGGTAGAACGAGGGTTCGATGACGGTTTGGATGTACCGTGCACTATTCAGTGTCCCCTCGACGATCACCAGAGGTGTACGGCCAGTGTAGGAGATCGCTCCCCTCACCATGATGCCGGGTGTTGGCCCTGTGTGCCTCGGTCGTAGGCAGTCCTGATTGTGGCGCTCACCTGCACGACGCCAAACACGCATACGACAATCACTGGCACCAAGGCAGAAGCGACTCTCATCGCTGAAGACGACACGTCTCCATTCGTCCCTCCATTCACGCCTGTCGCGACACCACTGGAGGCGGGCTGCACGATGTTGGGGCGTGAGCGGAAGACGGCCTAACGGTGTGCGGGACCGTAGCCCAGCTTCATGGAGACGGTTGCGAATGGTTCTCGCCGATACCCCAGGAGCAACAGTGTCCCTAATTTGCTGGGAAGTGACGGTGCGGTCCCCTACGGCACTGCGTAGGATCCTACGGTCTTGGCGTGAATCCGTGCGTCGCTGCAGTCCGGTCCCAGGTCGACGGGCACGTGCACCTTCCGCCGACCACTGGCGACAACATCGATGTACTGTGGAGACCTCACGCCCCACGTGTTGAGCAATTCGGCGGTACGTCCACCCGGCCTCCCGCATGCCCACTATACGCCCTCGCTCAAAGTCCGTCAACTGCACATACGGTTCACGTCCACGCTGTCGCGGCATGCTACCAGTGTTAAAGACTGCGATGGAGCTCCGTATGCCACGGCAAACTGGCTGACACTGACGGCGGCGGCGGTGCACAAATGCTGCGCAGCTAGCGCCATTCGACGGCCAACACCGCGGTTCCTGGTGTGTCCGCTGTGCCGTGCGTGTGATCATTGCTTGTACAGCCCTCTCGCAGTGTCCGGAGCAAGTATGGTAGGTCTGACACACCGGTGTCAATGTGTTCTTTTTTCCATTTCCAGGAGTGTATTTGCCCGTAACACAAAACTCATGCAATTGTGGAAAGAACACAGCCAAGTAAAACTCGATTTCCCAAGACTTGACATCACAGAGCTCCAGAAAACCCACTCACGTGCACATAGCCCACCTTCGTATGGATGTCAGCTAGTCTCTTGATAACACAGAGGCAAGCTCTAAATAAGGTGTCTGGGTCTCAAGCAGAGGCTTCATCGTCTCTGTGACGATCTTGGCTTCAGATTTCTTGACTTGCGCTTTTGGGTGGGGAATTGTAGGACGCCCCTACATAGGTCAGGGGTTCACTACACAAAGGAAGCTGCTACTTGGGTAGCAGGGTAGCAGAGTACTTGTGGCGTGCACATGTGGGTTTTTTTAGGCTAGGCAGTAGTGCGAGGTGTCCTGATGAACACTCACCAGTCGACGTGCAGGCAGGGAAATAAGGACGTGCTCAGTGTAAAGACACTTCAGATGTCAAGATATTAGCAGTAAATTTTCAGTGTTCGGAGAAAAGTTCCTGAATTTACTGCCCTCCAGGAAGCGTGTGGCGCGCAAATTATTCTCGGGACTGAGACCTGGCTGAAGCCTGAGATAGGAATTTCTGAAATATGTAGTGAGGGTTGGAACGTGTATCGGAAAGAGATTAAGACACCGTAGGAGATGGTGTCTTCATTGCAGTTGACAAAAATATTGTGTCTACTGAGGTCGAAGTAGAGTGTGATTGTGAAGTTATCTGGACACGTTTAACAGGGCTAGGAGAAATAAAGTTAATTGTTGGGTGTTATTACCGGCCACCAGGTTCCACCGTGACAGTTCTAGAGTCATTAAAGCGAGTCTACACTCTGTATCGCAGAAGTACCCGGATCATGCTATATTAGTCGGAGGCGACTTCAACCTACAGAGTATAGACTGGGATGTCTATGGATTCATTACAGGTAGTACAGACAAGCTGTCGTGTGAATTACTTTTGAACACAATATCCGAAAACTGTCTTGAGCAGCTAAATCGACAGCCAAGCGTAATGCAAATATTTTAGATCTGGTAGCCACGAACAGACCAGACCTCATCGACGGTGTCAGTGTTGAGACAGGGATTAGTGATCATAATGTTGTCATTATGACTATGGTTACGAAAGTTAAAAAGTCGGTCAAGAAGAATAGGAGAGTATTCTTACTAGAAAGAGCAGATAAACAGTTGTTAGCATCCCACTTAGTAAATGAATCGACTTCATTTACTTCTGATACGATGGACGTTGAAGAATTATGGGAAAATTTTAAACACATTGTAAAATGGTCAATAGATTGCAGTGCAATAAAGCAGCTGGGGTAGATGAAATTAAGTCGGAACTCATCAAATACAGTGAAACGTCAGGTCTTAAATGGCTACACAGGATAACTGAAATGGCCTGGGAATCGGGACAGGTTCCATCAGACTGGACAAAAGCAGTAATCACACCAATCTTTAAACATGGAAACAGAAAAGATTGTAACAACTACAGAGGTATCTCTTTAATCAGCGTTGTGGGTAAAATCTTCTCAGGTATTGTTGAAAGGAAAGTGCGAGTATTAGTTGAGGAACAATTGGGTTTAGGCCTCTTAGAGGTTGTCAGGACCAGATCTTTAGCTTACGGCAAATAATGGAGAAGTGTTATGAGTGGAACAGGGAACTGTATCTATGCTTTATAGATCTAGAAAAGGCATATGACCGGGTTCCTAGGAGGAAGTTATTGTCTGTTCTCCGAGATTATGGAATAGGAGGGAAACTTTTGCAAGCAATTAAAGGTCTTTACATGGATAGTCAGGCAGCAGTTAGAGTTGACGGTAAATTGAGTTCATGGTTCAGAGTAGTTTCAGGAGTAAGACAAGTCTGCAACCTGTCTCCACTGTTGTTCATATTATTTATGGATCATATGTTGAAAACAATAGACTGGCTGGGTGAGATCAAGATATGTGAACACAAAATAAGCACTCTTGCAAATCCGGATGACTTAGTTGTGATGGCAGATTCGATTGGAAGTTTACAAAGTAATATTTCAGAGCTAGATCAGAAATGTAAGGACTATGGTATGAAGATTAGCCTCTCCAAAACGAAAGTAATGTCAGTGGGAAAGAAATATAAACGGATTGAGTGCCAAATAGGAGGAACAAAGTTAGAACAGGTGGAAAGTTTCAAGTACTTAGGATGCATATTCTCACAGGATGGCAACATAATGAAAGAACTGGAAGCGAGGTGTAGCAAAGCTAATGCAGTGAGCGCTCAGCTACGTTCTACTCTCGTCTGCAAGAAGGAAGTCAGTACCAAGACTAAGTTATCTGTGCACCGTTCAATCTTTCGACCAACTTTGTTGTATGGGAGCGAAAGCTGGATGGATTCAGGTTACCTTATCAACAAGGTTGAGGTTACGGATATGAAAGTAGCTAGGATGATTGCAGGTACTGGTAGATGGGAACAATGGCAGGAGGGTGTCCACAATGAGGAAATCAAAGAAAAACTGGGAATGAACTCTATAGATGTAGCAGTCAGGATGAACAGGCTTAGATGGTGGGGTCATGTTACACGCATGGGAGAAGCAAGGTTCCCAAGAGACTCATTGGTTTAGCAGTAGAGGGTAGGAGGAGTCGGGGCAGATCAAGGAGAAGGTACCTGGATTCGGTTAAGAATGATTTTGTAGGTTTAACATCAGAAGAGGCACCAATGTTAGCACTGAATAGGGGAACATGGAGGAATTTTATAAGGGGGCTATGCTCCAGACTGAACGCTGAAAGGCATAATCAGTCTTAAATGATGATGATGATGCTGATGATGTAAATCACGCATTGGAGACGTACGTGACAAAAAGTGGGTTACGGACGGAAAAGACCCACCGAGGTTTAACAGCGCAATTCGGAGAATGCTCGGGAAGCAAAGACGGTAGCACTAACTGTACAAGAAAGATCGGGAGAATGAGGACAGGCAAAAGTTAGTAGAGATTCGTGCTGCTCTAAAAAGAGCGATGCGCGATGCATTCAATCACTACCACCGTCATACAGTAGCAAAAGATCTTGCTGAAAACCCAAGGAAATTCTGGTCTTACGTAAAATCGGTAAGCGGGTCGAATGCTTCCATACAGTCACCCACTGATCAGTCTGGCCTGGCAACGGAAGACAGCAAAACGAAAGCTGAAATTTTAAATTTAGTGTTTGAGAAATTTTTCACGCAGGAGAATCGCACAAACATACCGCCATTTGAGGCTCGTACAGATTCCCGTATGGAGGGCATAGTGATAGACATACCTGGGGTTGTGAAGCAGCTGAATGGATTGAAAATAAATAAATCGCCAGGTCCTGATGGGATTCCAATTCGGTTTTACAGAGAGTACTCTACTGCATTGGCTCCTTACTTAGCTTGCATTTATCGCGAATCTCTTGCCCAGCATAAAGTCCCGAGCGACTCGAAACAAGCGCAGGTGACGCCTGTATATAAGAAGGGTAGAAGGACGGATCCTCAAAATTGCAGACGAATATCCTTAACGTCGATTTGTTGCAGGATTCTCGAACATTCTCTCAGTTTCAACATAATGAATTTACTTGAGACATAGAAGTTGCTGTCCAAGCATCGGCACGGCTTTAGAAAGCAACGTTCCTGCGAAACAACTCGCCCTTTTTTCACATGATATTTTGCGAACTATGGATGAAGGGTATCAGACGGATGCCATATTCCTTGACTTTCGGAAAGCATTTGACTCGGTGCCTCACTGCAGACTCCTAAAGAACCCAGTACGTTGTCCTCGATGGTGAGTGTTCGTCGGAGGTGAGGATATCATCTGGAGTGCCCCAGGGAAGTGTGGTAGGTCCGCTGTTGTTTTCTATGTACATAAATGATCTTTTGGATAGGGTGGATAGCAACGTGCGGCTGTTTGCTGATGATGCTGAGGTGTACGATAAAGTTGTCGTCGTTGAGTGACTGTAGGAGGATAAAAGAAGACTTGGACAGGATTTGTGATTCGTGTAAAGAATGGCAGCTAACTCTAAATATAGATAAATGTAAATTAATGCAGATGAGTAGGAAAAAGAAACCCTAAATGTTTGAACACTCCATTAGTAGTGTAGCACTTGGCACAGTCACGTCGATTAAATTTTTAGGCGTCACATTGCAGAGCGATATGATGTGGGACAAGCATGTAATGGCAGTTGTGGGGAAGGCGGATGGTCGTTTTCGGTTCATTAGTAGAATTTTGGGAAGACGTGGTTCATCTGTAAAGGAAACCGCTTATAAAACACTAATACGACCTATTCTTGAGTACTGACCAAGCGTTTGGGATCCCTATCAGGTAGGATTGAGGGAGTACATAGAAGCAATTCAGAGGCGGGCTGATAGAGTTGTTACTGGTAGGTTTGATCATTACGCGAGTGTTACGGAAATGCTTCAGGACCTCGGGTGGGTGTCTCTGGAGGAAATGAGGCGTCTTTTCGTGAATCGCTACTGAGGAAATTTAGAGAACCAGCATTTGAGGCTGACTGCAGTACAATTTTACTGCCGTCAACTTATATTTCGCGGAAAGACCACAAAGATAAGAGAGATTAGGGCTCGTACAGAGGCATATAGGCAGTCATTTTTCCCTCGCTCTGTTTGGCAGTGGAACAGGGAGAGAAGATACTAGTTGTGGTACGAGGTACCTTCCGCCACGCACCGTATCGTGGATTGCGGAGTATGTATGTAGATGTAGATGCATAGACTCACAGCAGACTGCAACCAACAACGGACCCCTGACGAGAATCCGTGCCGAATACCGTGGCAGTGGGTGGAGCAGTAGTGGTGGGGCTGAGAACAAGCGCTGTAAGGGAATTGCCGAGCGGTGGAAGGTAAGTGCCCCTCTAAAATGAAGCCCACACACTCCTTTTCCTTTATAAATTCCACGCCTACACTTGCTTGGAATACAATCAAAAAGATCTGTCACCCATGCTTTAGTGAGTATCTAAAAGTATTACGCCAAAAATGCAGCGATTTATTTTCACCTGGCCTGTTAACCATTTGTAACTTTCAGAGAAGTGTGACAAATAGCGAATTTAGAGTAAAACCCACATATTTCTCTAGTTGCCATATTAAAATTTGTTTCTTTTGCCAAAACACAGAGAATTTTACACAGTCTCACCTCACTCTCCTGTTGTGCAGACGCAATTGGGAGAGATTTCTGAAATAGCGGTTTATTAAGTTTGTTAAGCCAGGAACTGAGGAAGAATAAGGTCAGTGTCTTATGATAAAGCACATCCTCAGTACAAAATAAACGTGTAATGTCTACACTTAAGTCGTTCCAAAACCGACAGCAATCTAGTTTCATGAGCTATTCATGGGCCTTAAAAATAACAGTCCTTTATCAAAAAGTCTGTAGTTAGCAGAGTAACACGGTAGATAATGAAGTTTTGTGTAATAGCCATGTCGCAAAATACTCTCCTTTTTGTGTGCTATCATTTTGCCAAAATCTGATTTCGATATCTCAGACCGTTTGTGAAATATGGGGAATGTCGTGGTTATTTCATTCTAGCTTTACCGCTGGTGAGACGCAAGAGCAAATGAGTGTGCCATGTCAGATCAATTTTCTCGAGATTGGTGACAAATAGATACCTCCACCCTAGTATAAAGAAAAATTTCAACATGTTTTCTAA
The DNA here is from genome assembly GCF_023897955.1 of Schistocerca gregaria. Taxonomy (NCBI): domain Eukaryota; kingdom Metazoa; phylum Arthropoda; class Insecta; order Orthoptera; family Acrididae; genus Schistocerca; species Schistocerca gregaria. The sequence continues at coordinate 437,312,020 of NC_064925.1, read as the reverse complement.
ATTTCATACACAACATATTATGTAACATGCATCAAACGCAAAATCAAAGCGACCCCTATTTTTCATTGTGAACTTTCTCGAATTTTTCGCATTCTTACTTCCACGTAAATATTACAATAACCTTGACCATTAACGAAATAATGGGCATGTGATAATGAACTTGAGATGTAAAGCTAAGTAAGACGAAAACTAAATTTTTTCCCTAAGAGTTTCAGTAAAATCTTTTGAGAAAGAATGCAGGTCGTTCACCTCGATTCTGTCATCGCCCACCGACCGAAACGTGGCAGAGAGTGTTTACCTCCTCTCCGAAACAAATGAATGACCTCGCCCAGCGCTTTGCACGTAGACTGGTCACTGCGCATTGGCCACCTAGCCACTGTATCCTGCATGGACTCCACATATTGAACGCCGACTTTGAATCAGCGTTGTACAGACTCCGCCAGTGCACTCGTCCAACGACAGGAAACCAATCAGCACGACTGGGTGGTTAAAATCAACGTGAAGTTACTGATACAGGTCCAGTGTGGACTGTAATTATCGTAATGCAGCGCAACTTGGTGGATATCTTAATGCATTGAAGATTTGCCCTGGAAAAACTAGTTCTAATTTTGGCCACCAGATGCTGATCTTGTGCTGTACAGCATCACGTCGACGTCTCCGGTGCTTAAATTGAGCAAACTGTGTATGTGGCGATTATTAATATCAACTTTATGGCTTTTCACTTGTTTGATCTTTTTTCACCCATGCCCCATTCCTAAACAGTCACGTGCAGAAACGTCTCTGTGTGTCTTTTTTGCACTCACAGCGCTAGGTATGCACCTGGTGGGCAAAAGTGTAATTTTTTTATAGCATAACTCTGCTACCCATAAACGCATTAGAATAATGTACCAAGTTTTGCCGCCATAAGATAATTACAGCGCGCATTGAGCTATGTGAGCAGCTGCACTTTAATTTTAGCCTCCCGGTTCAGGAATGTCACGCCTCACATCAGCATTTAAATGCGAAAGTAAATTTCTCCGCAATCGTGGCTGGTGATGCCGGTTGATATCAATGACGACAATGAGCACTTAGTTTACGGATAATCAGATGTTTAACGAAGAAGAGGAGGGAAAAGTTTGTATCGATATTAGCCAAAAAATGATTCATTTTACAGTTGCGAATCCGTCAGCTCATTTTCGTTTGATTATTTATGAAACTTTGTGACAATCATATTTCATTATCCGAATGACATCTGACACTTCACAATTATCTAGCAAGGTGGTGTAACGTAGAATCCACGGCAGTCCCATCTGGTTCCTCAACTGGTCATCAAAATCTTATTTTCCTTTTTTTCCCAAAAATAGCTAAAGACCAAGACCAGGATGGTTCTTCATGAAATTGTATTGGCTGATTTTCGGGATATGTTTCACAGTCGATAACACGGCTGCAGAGTTCAATATGCGTACCATACGGAATTGTAATGCACATTTGCTTGGCCACACAGTGAGAAGGTTGAACTAGACCGACATCTTGTCCTGTCAGTGATGAAGTACCTCTCCTTTACTGAGCTTAGGAAACATGTGAGGTTGGTTTACTCGAGCACGATTTTAATTCTTCACAACTATCCAGATCTGCAGAACTTTCGAAGCTGAAGCCAGAAGTATTGCCAAGAATGTTTTTGTGAACCATCGGTAAAATGTAGAAGCGCCGAATTAAGTAAATGTACTCGATATGATAAGCTAAGTATGACACAGTATGAGACATTTCATGGAAACACAGTACTTCAGGATGTAAAGTTTTCTTCACATATCAAATAGCACACCTACGTATTTCCCATTATTTTTCATTCATCCCACATAAGAAGAAGAAATGCAACTAGAAGGTGGATAACCGCGAAGAAACCTTAGATAACGGAAGACATATTTCAACTGATCAATGAGAGAAGGAAGTACAAAAATCTTCAGAAAAGATAGGAAAACAGAATTACAAGCCACTAAAGAATGAAACAAACAGGAGGCACAGAGAAACCAAGGTGAAAGCGCCAAAGAAAAAAAATGAATTCGAAAAAGGGATGGTTGTCAGGAGCACAGATTCAGCATGTAGAAAATCAAAGCAGCCTTCAGTGAAATTAAAAGTAAAGGGGGCAACATTAAGCGTGTAAGAGGAAATCCATTGATAAACACAGAAAGGGGAGGGGGTACGTCGAAAGAGCATCATCAAGGTCTGTCCGATGGCGAGGACTTGTATCGCGAAAGAACAAGAAACAGTAATCGCTATCGCAGAAATAGGCGGTCAAGTATTAGAGTTACTATCTATCAGAGTCTTCTTAAGGACACGCGAATGAATAAGACAGAATGGATATGTAACATTCCTTCTCAATTTCTAATATCATTCGCAGAAATGGCGATTAACCGACTGTTGGTGTGTACCATCCAATTTCCGAAAAAATGTCATCCACACAAGCAAGTGCAGGAAATGCGGGAACTATCGCATAATCAGCTTAACGGATCATTCATCGGAGTTACTAACAATAATAGTGTACGGAAGAATAAAAAGAAAATTTAGGGTCTGTTAGATGCCGGCTGGTGTGGCTTGAAGAAAGGTAAAGGCATTTCCGACGTTGCGTTTGGTAATAGGAGTAACACTTAAGAAAAATGAAGGTACTTTCATAGCATTTGTAGACTCAAAACATTATGCAAAATTTTAGAACTTTAGAGAAAAAAGCAATAAGCTATAGCGTAGTAAGAAATACGTACAAGAACCAAGAAGGAACAATAAGAATGGAACATCTAGAACGAAGTGTTCGGATTGAAACGCATGTATGACAGGCATGCGTTCTTTCGTCCTTACTCTTCAGTCTATAGATCGTAGAAGCAATGGCGGATTTAAAAGAAGTTTCAGGAGTGGGATTAAAATTCATGGGTATAGGCTGTCAACTATAAAATTCTCTGACGTTGCTATCCTCAGTGACAGTGAAGAAGATTAACGGGGCCTGTTATATAGAATGAACAATCTAATGATTACAGTAAATTGATTAATCGGTTGACAGAAAACCAAAGCAGAAAGTAATAAGCAGCAGCAGACGTAACATCAAAACTGGTGACCATAAAATTGACGAAGTTGCAGAAGTCCGCTACATTCCTTAAAAAAATGAAAATAAAAAAAGAAAGAAAAGAAGAAAAACATAACGGACGAAGCAAGGAGGACATAAAAACCACAGTAACGCTGAGAAAGAGTACATTTCTGACCAAAATAAGACTACCACCATCAAACATCAGTTTTCTGAGAACGTAACTTCTGGAAATGCACGCTGGAGCACAACGTTCGATAGTAGTGAAATATGGATTGTGCAGAAATAGGGAATGAAGCGAATCGAAGCGTTCGATGGCAAGTGATGCAGTACAAGGGTAATAGGCTAATAAGATAAGCAATGAGGAGATTATCCACAGAATCGGCGAGAGGAGGGAGATGTGGAAAAAATTAGCAAGAGGAAGGAGTAGAATGACAGGACATACAAGTATATTAAGACGTCACAGAATAACTTCCCTTGTACTTGAAGCCGTAGATGTAGGGGAGGAAAGAAACTGGACTGTATTCAGCAAATAATTAAGGACGTTGGGTGCAAGTACTCCTCTTCTACTCAAAAATGCTATGAAATGGCACACCTACAGCCGTTCTAGCGATGTTATTTATTATATGTGTACGAATTTCGGTGCTTTAGTACATCAGCTTCACGCCTTAGCTGACGCTGAATGGTTACCTACAATCGTATACACGATTCCATCAATGGTAAACATCAATGAACCGGTTTTCGGAGACTATCTGCAACAACGACGTTGTCTGCAACCGTCAAATACCAACCCCACTCAGAGAGGTCAGTGGCGGGTCAGGAGAATAATGAGCTAAAAAAAAAAAAAAAAAAAAAAAAAAAAAAAAAAACTAGTTTAACTATACGCATGTCTCAAATGTGAAGATCGTGAAATGTCAGTGACTCAACTGTAGGTGCTTGCTGTAAATGTGAAACATCATGCAAATGAAGCGAGGTAATGACCAGTAGTACCTCCAGTGTAGTGAAATTTCCTTTAATTCACAGCTGGTATGCAGCCCAGTCTGTTCACTGCCTCCAAGAGGTTTCCGCATGGTTAGACCTGGATGTGCCCGCAATAGCCAGTACCGAGTATGGAGAGACGGGAGGGAAGGGAGGATGATGGCGTCATTATGCAGCAGTGACAGCGCACGTATACTAACGAGCTCTCTGCCGACCGCCCGACTGCGACATTATTCGTGGAAGTGGGCCCCTGTGGCTGCCGATGGCGTGACGTCACGGCTCGACCGAGCAAGCGGAGTCCTGCCGTGTGTCAACAGCAGCGGTGGGCGGCTTTATGGAGGCTCATGACTAATTGTCGACCACCTGTCACGTTAGTGTGCCGACCTGTCAGTTGCGACCACCGGCGCTGGAGGAGGACCATATGCAGACATCTACTAATGAGTCCAACCGAACCCTGACATGACACCCAGCTCTCATCTCAGGCGGCTAACTATTCACCTCAAAGCCCCGCAGGGGCCACAGCAGGCTTCTGAGTCAGCAACCAGAGGGCACGTCAGAGTTCTGCCACATGTTTTTTACTACTCTGTCGCCAAAATGACTAACGACCACGCGACGGGTGCCAATAGATATCCTTCGGTGCTTATTATAGATCTGTGCACGCTGCATCTGTGGCAGGCCTACTCTGTTTTAATCACACCGTTCCAGGAAGACTACTCCTCCAAAAGTATTGGTTCTAACGCGTGTAGAAGACAATTCTACAAGAAAGGTGGAAAGTAGGGGACGAAGTACTGGCGGACGTATAGCTGTGAGGAGAGGCCGTAACTCGTCCTTGAATAGCTCAGTCGATAGAGCATTTGGCCGCTAAAGGGAAACGTCCCTAGATCGAGCCTCAGTCCGGCACTCAGTTAAAATCTGCCAGGAAGTCTCATATAAGCGCACACTCCTCTGCCGAGTGAAAATTTCGTTTAAGTCGTATTACCATTTAAGAAAGGAGCTCGGGAGGCGTCAGCCAAACGAAGCCTTGAATGTGCTTCATTAAATTATGAGTTGACTGTTCTTATCCATTTTCTCATACACTCTTTCTATTTTTGTAGAATTTTCATGAATCTCTAGAACTTATTGTCTGTGGTGGTGCTAAACCGTAAATTCTGCCATCACAGTGCGAGTGTTTTCGAGAATACTGTGCTCCTATCAAACGCAATATGATCTGCAGGAGGTGGAGAAAAATATGGAAACCCAGAAACACAACACATTAGCATGTTTTTTTCGGTGTAGGAAAGCGATTGACATTCAAAACGGCTTCCATTGGTCTCGGAGTGGATAGATAGAGGCCCCATATTGTTTTCCAGGCTACCTAATACCACTCTTCCTGCAAAATTGTGACAATTTCAGGTAACGGTGATGGACGAGGCTATCTATTACGAACCCTTCCCTCCAAAGTAGACCGCAAAGGCTCAGTAATATTGAGACTATAGTGGCCATGGGAGATGCGTCAATTCATCCTCTTGCTCACAAAGGCAGTCATGGGTGACGCAAACTGAGTAAACAGCTTGACCATTGGGGAACAAACATTTTACAAGGTTTTTGATGTTCCAACATACTGATGGAGGATATGATCAGCAATTTGGCTATTAAATTTTTATTTCCAGTATCCGTCTCAGCTGCGATAGTAGTCGTTTCAGTCTGGTGTCTTGTTTTGGGCACTCACATCGGTTTTGAAACAGTGGCCTTAGACACAAGTGTAATCACACAGTTTGATCAATGTACAAGTGAGTAACCAACCCATATGTACACTGGTGGAAACTGTATGATTTATGTCGAAGGCCATGGTTTTAAAATGGGTGTGATGGTCTGAAATGAGTCACTACAAAGAAACACTAATTATCGCAAATGTGGCGGATGTTGGAAGGAGCTAAAAATTTACCATGTCATGGACCTGATCAGCCAAAAGTGTCACATAATTCTTGACAAAAACGCGACCTGGTGGAGTGATTAAGGGGCCCATGGAATACCACATTATAGCTGCCCAAAACATCACCGAACCTTGGCCTTGTTTCGCTCTTAGGAACTCTAAAGAAACTTGCAAACGCTGAGATCTCGAGTAAAGCATTTATTCAAAATGGTTCAAATGGCTCTGAGCACTATAGGACTTAACATCTGTGGTCATCAGTCCCCTAGAACTTAGAACTACTTACACCTAACTAACCTAAGGACATCAGACACATCCATGCCCGAGGCAGGATTCGAACCTGCGACCGTAGCGATGACGCGCTTCCTGACTGAAGCGCCTAGAACCTCACGGCAACACCGGCCGGCAAAGCATTTGTTAAATCTAGATAACTGGTATCGGCAAGGGTATTCTTCTATCTTGATTCTTTTGTTATATAACATCACATTATCTTTTTCAATAGAAAATAAATTCTTTACTAGCGATCTTGGCGTCTGAAAGTTTCTTCAGAGTCCACACTATTGCAGATCTCTCCCACAGTGATGCAAGTCAGGAATATACATTTCTCTCTTGGAACGTAAAATCTGCCAGAAGTTGGAAACAGTGAGAAACATGACTCATCCAACAACATTCTTCCATTGCTCCATAGTCCAGCTTTCATGGCTTTGGCACCATGTTTTACAGGAATTAGCACCACTGAAAGTGGTTCTGGAATTCCAGGAATTCCACCTCGCTCTGGAATTGACTGCTTATTGTGCTTCCGTTATGATGTGACCGACCATCAAGATCAATCAACATACATGTTCGTCTGCTTGTGACTTATCGGATGATGTTTTCCCGCTTTCCCTGTATGTGGTATAGACCTTGGCTGAGGTTCCTCTTGAAACATCAAACATTTTTGCTACCTTGTTATGAAAGTAATCACAGAACGAGCAAGTATTTTCCCTTGCTCGAATTCACTTATCTCCGAATTAATCCGCTCACAACTATAAAGACATTGTCCTGACCATGCCTAAAACTTGCAACGTATTTAGGCCATTAGGTTTTTTAGCCGTTCCAGTCCTTCGATCAAATCTCAGTCACAATATAATGAGCCCAATACGCAAAGTAGAAGAAGAATATGCCATTAACCGCTCTGTTCAATGAGGCGAAAAATATCGTGGAATAGCAACATGCACATATGAAAATGGCGTCACTATCGCGGTCACAAGATATAAAGTGGCAGTGCATTGGCAGAACTGTCGCTTGTACGCAGATGATTCGCGTGAAAAGGTTTCCGACGCGATTACAGCCACACGGCGGGAATTAACACACACTGTGCCGGCCGGGAAGGCCGAGCGGTTCTAGGCGCTACAGTCTGGAACCGCGCAACCGCTATGGTCGGAGGTTCGAATGCTACCTCGGACATGGATGTGTGTGATGTCCTTAGGTTAGTTAGGTTTAAGTAGTTCTAAGTTCTAGGGGACTGATGACCTCAGAAGTTAAGTCCCATAGTGCTCAGAACCATTTGAACAATTTTTTCAACACACACTGTAAGCGGAATGGTAGTTGGAGCTAGACGTGTGGGACATTCTATTTCGGAAAAGCATTATTGAATTCAATATTCCAAGATTCACAATGTGGAGAATGTGCCGAGAATACCAGTTTCAGGCATTACCGCTCACCACGGACAACGCAGGTGCCAACGGCCTCACTTAACCACCGAAACGAGTGCGTTTCCAGAATCTCATTCTTGAAACATCCCCCAGGTTGTGACTAAGCCATGTCTCCTCAATATCCATTCTTCTAGGAGTGATAGTTCTGCAAAGTAGTTTGGAAGGTAGTAGACGAGGTACTGTCAGAATTGAAGCTGTGAAGACGGGTCGTGAATCTTACTTGGGTAGCTCAGTTGGTGGAGCACTTGCCTGCGAAAGGCAAAGGTCCGGATTTCGAGTGTAGGTCCCACACACAGTTTTAATCTGCCAGGAAATTCATATGCCCCTTTTCTAAAAACACGACATCGCTAGCAACGCATCCCAGGGCTCATGACCGTATGGGTCGGACCCCGTGCTATTGGAGAACCGTAGCCTGGTAAGGTGAATCCCTATTTCAGTTGCTATGATCTGATGGTAGAGTTCGTGTGTGGCCCACAACCCTCATAGCCATGAACTCAAGTCCTCAACAAGGCACTGTGCAAGCTGGTAATGGCTCCATAATACAGTGGGTTATGTTTACTTGTAATGGACTGAGTCCAACTGAATAGATCATTGACGTAATTGTTATGTTCGGCCACCTGGAGACCATCTGGAGCCATTCATGGACTTAACGATCTCAAAGAAAGGTGGAATTTTTATGGATGTTAATGTGGCATGTTATCGGGACACTATTGCTCCCAAACTTAGAACATGATGTATGTGCATACATTCTTCGTTTGTTATTAATGCAATGCTACGAATGCTGGTACTGGCCACATGCAAGACGTAGACAGAACTACATTCACTAACTCTGTAGTACTCGAGGGAGTGTGGAGAAAAGGGCACTTTACTCACACCAAAAACGAAGAAATGATACAATGATGTATGTGCATAAATTCTTCTCTCGCTCTAAATTAAATAACTTTCCCAATACCTCAGTTCAGAAACTGATGAAAATATCCAATACACCGTGCTCTCATAAACGTACGTATGCTCTTCGGACCATGAACTTCTGTAAGCTCTGAAACGCACCTGGATCGCGCCAAATGCTTTTGCAAATTTTGGTGACACTTTGATGAAGTGTATCTTCGTTAGGAATGTCTATTACATACACCAATTGTATTAGGTGGCCCCCACAGATAATAATCTAAAAGACAGAGATAGAGGGAGCTTGTAAAGAACGTAACTAGTCCTCCCTTACCTATCTATCAGGTACGTTGGGCGTCACACAGTGCATCTCCAGCAATGCGGCTGAAATATGTGGTGTTCCAGGCGCATAACATATTTGCTTCCTCTTATTTTAGGGGACCCGTTCTGCAGTGCTTTAAATGAGCGAGTGCTTTAAATTAAGTTCTTCTAGACGTTACCTGTGAGGTAATTACAAGGACCTATCAAAGAATTGCTTATGCATTAAATGCAATCTCTGGTGATGTCTGTGCTAAATTCTAATCCACACACAAAAGTTGTTTGTGAAAATTGTTTTTCCATATCTTCCAAATGTTGCCTCATTTGTAACAAGACTGAAGGTATAAACAACGTATTATCAATTTCTGCAACATACCACTGATGGAAATCACTCCGTGGTCCGTTGTCTGCAGCCGGCCGATGTGGCCTAGCGGTTCTAGGAGCTTCAGTCTGAAACCGAGCGACCGCTACGGTCGCAGGTTCGAACCTGCCTCGGGCATGGATGTGTGTAATGTCCTTAGGTTGGTTAGGTTTAAGTAGTTCTAAGTTCTAGGGGATTGATGACCTCAGATGTCCCATAGTGCTCAGAGTCATTTGAACCATTTTTTTCGTTAACTGCAGTCGAAAGACCGAGTCCACATTACGGTTGATACAAGAGCTTGTAACGTTCCCTGGCAGCACACACAGTATTAATAAAATGAAATGACATTTAATTGTACTATGTACGCCGCTATGAAGCAATTCGAGTGTACTGTAATTGTTTAACAAAAAATGTTACTTAATTTTGTGTAAAGGACGTTGGTTATTATTGTAATATTTACTGTAATAATATTCTCGATGTATTTACGATTGTAATATTTCTATACTCAATATGTAATTACGAAATATGCTAATATCTGCGGTGAAAAAATGTAAAATATAGCCACAGAGGAAAATAATGTAAGATTACAAAGAGACATTCACACTCAGCAATAATATAAAAAGCACTACATAATTTGCATTCTTTGTCGTCTTCCTCTAGAGCTGAGAGAGAGAGGAACCTGTGACGTAGCATTATACACTCCTGGAAATTGAAATAAGAACACCGTGAATTCATTGTCCCAGGAAGGGGGAACTGGGGTCAGATACATCACATGATCACACTGACAGAACCACAGGCACATAGACACAGGCAACAGAGCATGCACAATGTCGGCACTAGTACAGTGTATATCCACCTTTCGCAGCAATGCAGGCTGCTATTCTCCCATGGAGACGATCGTAGAGATGCTGGATGTAGTCCTGTGGAACGGCTTGCCATGCCATTTCCACCTGGCGCCTCAGTTGGACCAGCGTTCGTGCTGGACATGCAGACCGCGTGAGACGACGCTTCATCCAGTCCCAAACATGCTCAATGGGGAACAGATCTGCAGATCTTGCTGGCCAGGGTAGTTGACTTACACCTTCTAGAGCACGTTGGGTGGCACGGGATACATGCGGACGTGCATTGTCCTGATGGAACAGCAAGTTCCATTGCCGGTCTAGGAATGGTAGAACGATGGGTTCGATGACGGTTTGGATGTACAGTGCACTATTCAGTGTCCCCTCGACGATCACCAGAGGTGTACGGCCAGTGTAGGAGATCGCTCCCCACACCATGATGCCGGGTGTTGGCCCTGTGTGCCTCTGTCGTATGCAGTCCTGATTGTGTCGCTCACCTGCACGGCGCCAAACACGCATACGACCATCATTGGCACCAAGGCAGAAGCGACTCTCATCGCTGAAGACGACACGTCTCCATTCGTCCCTCCATTCACGCCTGTCGCGACACCACTGGAGGCGGGCTGCACGATGTTGGGGCGTGAGCGGAAGACGGCCTAACGGTGTGTGGGACTGTAGCCCAGCTTCATGGGGACGGTTGCGAATGGTCCTCGCCGATACCCCAGGAGCAACAGTGTCCCTAATTTGCTGGAAAGTGGCGGTGCGGTCCCCTACGGCACTGCGTAGGATCCTACGGTCTTGGCGTGCATCCGTGCGTCGCTGCGGTCCGGTCCCAGGTCGACGGGCACGTGCACCTTCCGCCGACCACTGGCGACAACATCGATTTACTGTGGAGACCTCACGCCCTACGTGTTGAGCAATTCGGCAGTACGTCCACCCGGCCTCCCGCATGCCCACTATACGCCCTCGCTCAAAGTCCGTCAACTGCACATACGGTTCACGTCCACGCTGTCGCGGCATGCTACCAGTGTTAAAGACTGCGATGGAGCTCCGTATGCCACGGCAAACTGGCTGACACTGACGGCGGCGGTGCACATATGCTGCGCAGCTAGCGCCATTCGACGGCACACAACGCGGTTCCTGGTGTGTACGCTGTGCCGTGCGTGTGATCATTGCCTGTACAGCCCTCTCGCAGTGTCCGGAGCAAGTATGGTGGGTCTGACACACCGGTGTCAATGTGTTCTTTTTTCCATTTTCAGGAGTGTATGAATGAGTAGACTTCGTTTGTCTGTATTTATCTTTAGCCGCCATTAGAGGAGAAATTGTACAGGTGAGTTATTTCAATTATTGTTATGGTCTAAATACATTATAATGTATCAAAATTGTGTATTACTAATGTAAATTAGCTTGCCCATGTCATCTATAACATTTCTTTAAAGAATTTTCAGCACTTTTAGCGATTATCGTTGGTGTTGCTGAGCTTTGCCCCGACCGAACGATTTGCAGTGGCGGCACAGTTAAGAAATTGTTCCGCTATAAAATTAACCAAACCCGTAAATCGGGACCAGGTAAAACTAGCAGTGAATTACGAAATATTTTCCTTTTACAGCGATCCTGAGGCTGACTGAATTTATTACTGGTTTACCATTTGTGCATTCGTAGGTGGATAATTAACGTTGAAGTTGTTAATGTATTGGTTCTTTCCATTTCTAAAGCAAATAATTTAAACGTATAGTGAAGTGTGTTTTGTCAATGATAACTAAACGTTTTATGTTAACAGAGACAGTCTTGTGTTCCATAGCTAAGGCCGGGAAAGAATTCAGTAAATATTTTAAAAACCCACTGCATCTCTAAAATGTGTGCCAAGGCCGAAATACGTAAAAAAAATTAATTTAAATAAGTTTCAAATAAATGTTATTAATCAGTTAGTTTGAATTTATCAGCATGAGAGGGTTGCTAAGGTTCACGTAATTTTAAATGTGTTTAATTCCGTCTAAATGAATTTTTATTACCACACATAAATAAGGGGTTCTACAACAAAGTTCGTACTGAAAGAGCAAATAACATAAATATTTAAAGCCATTTCTTCCCCATTTTTTCATCCATTCATCTTTTTACATAATAAATATTCTAATTTTTTCTGTTCAAAAGCTGTCCTTTAAGCACAAGTTGTGTCACATGGTACGTTGAAGTCTCAGTGGACAGGAGCACGAGAAGATTTTTGTCTACCTTGATCCAGCATTTGTGGTGATATAGATCTTGTCACAGAATGACTATAAGAAGCAGCAACGGCTGAATATTATCTGGAAACGCGTTTTCGTACAATCTAATGTCTTTTACCACCTGAGTGATCTTTAATAGAAATCAGATTTGCCTGCACATGAAGTGTATTCTTATCTAGGTTTAATTGGACAATTTAAAGGTAACTCACTTCCACTGCACACATTATACGCTTCAAGGCAAACTATTCTTAACAGGGAACGAGTTTTAAACATAAACTTAACTTCATAAGAAAGCAGAAGCCGAAGAAAAGGAATATATCCATCAAGGATACAATTAGCGCAGCAGCAGGATGACTTTAATTGATATTATCACAAAATAAGTTTTAATTATTGGTTACAAACTTGTCAAAATTTATCTTAAACGTATTGAACTGAAACTTTAATTGTAAATTTAAAGTAAATGATTTTGAACATATTTACGTGGCCTCTTTTTTCAGTTTTGGGGTGTGAATATAAGCCCAAGAATGATAAAAATTATAAACATACTGCAGATGGCATAAAGTTTTGAGGTTTATTTCCTGATTTTCAATTTTCAAGAGTACTAGCCTGTGGACACATTGTGACGGATTATTTTTATTGTCCATTACTCTGATACTTTTCTGTTCAACATAACATTATAGGTATGGGAATAAAAATATTACTTATTTCCTAAATTGCTGATCATTTTTGGATAGGTGCTGGATTTTATCAAGTGAGAATGAGGCTTCAAATCATATATACAAGGAAATGAAATCAGTAAACAAATTAATAAAATAGGAAAACTGTACTTAGCGTATACTACAATGTGCTACTATATATATCTATCACAGTATTGTATCAATAATTTGGGAAATCATAAGTTTTGTGTATAGCCCATAAAATTTAGTTCTTTGAGCATGACACATATTCAGTATCGATGACTAAGTTATACAAAAAATATCAGTTTCATACTCTAACCCCACTTAGATAAAATTCTGTTGAGCATTTTGCTAACAGTGTAGTTATTAGTGTTACAGTTTACCAAAACAAATTACCTAGCATGATTCTGATCATACTCCATCTCCTTACAACATATACACCTGTACAATAGTCCTATAAAACATTTACATTTACCTCAAGAACATATGAGTAAATAAACCAATGATTCCTATTACTAAATGGGTTCGCCTGTTAAGATTCTCACTTACAGATTCTTGCACATATACACTGACTGATAACAAAATTGAGGCACTCAGAAGTCATGGTCGGACGTCTCTGTAATTTCGTGCATGTAGACATCATCGGTGAGTATGTATATGATTAGAGTTGCCATTCTCCGTGACAGGTAGAACAGTCACCAGAGGACAATAGTGTTGTTGGTATCTTGTTACCAGGTATGGTGTTGTATATGCCAGAAGTCATGTCAATCATTTAGAATGACATTAAAAACGCTAGTAACATTAGCGAATCACGAAAAAAATGACAAAACTTGAAAGCAGATACGAAAAAATTTCGGGATCCCGTGCAGGGAAAACAGATTTATGCTTTACATGAGATGTATTTTTGTGAATCAGAACAGCCAAGCACTTATTTGCGAGTTTTATTACTAGCTAAATTGTAATTAATGCACAACAAGCTGCAACGCAACACTACTTATTTAAACAATTACTTACTATCTCAGCACTTTTTCCAGTTACAGTTTATCACGAGTACGAAATCAGGCTCCGCATGTTTATAATAACTGTTATGGAACAAAATGTGCCTGATATATTCTTGACTTTTTCCTGAATAATTTCACCCGCCATACTAAATTTCCTTTCACAAGCAGTACTAACAGCAGGAACAGCGAATATATGTTTTGCTGCCTGTGATAGTTGTGAGAGTATTGGAGATTCCTGTTTCCACCAGTCAAGCAGTCAACCGTCGTCGAAGTCGGGTGTGTCAATTACTTGATACAATAGACACATCATAATATCTTTGTGCATCATCGACTTCGTCACGCCAAATGTATTCAGTTCTCACCCTCTTGAATTCTTTGCTCCTTCCCTCGTCTGGTGTCTGCTTCTCGACAGCTCTTTGTGGAATTCTTCTTAAAGAATGAGTAGCAGGTGACCGTACTTCTTTCTTTTCTAATGGAAAGGAAAACGTTCTCATATTTATGAAAGGGGGACTGAGGAACTTCGCAATCCCGTAATTCATTCCAAGATTAACTCTCTGACGCAAGTACTGCGAAGCTCTCGTTGCCAGTTTTTTTCATTATTTTAAATTCGCCCACGCTCCTGAGAATACCGGACTAGTTTTGCATTATTCTCGCGTAACTTAGGAGATATTGCTGTATTTTTAGGACATTTGTCCTGATGCAGTTTGGCTGTTTCATTGTGAAACATTTTTTAAAAAGTATCAGATTTCTGAGTCTACTCCAAACCTGCTCCAACTGAGACAAAACTGAATCAAAAATTGTTCCTTTTCAGTTCCAACGTACGTCACGTTCCTGGTACAGATACTTACCTAATTTTGACTTCAGCCCAGCACATTTCATGTATACGACTAATTTTTCGCAAATTGATATTTGTTCAATAAATTCACGGCAGTATTCTGGCAACGAATGATGTGTATAGAATGTGTGACGTAAGACTGTCGCCAGTATATGGGTATAACACGACTGCCCTTTGAACTCCCTTAAAGCACTGACTATGTTCGACCTCTGATCCGCCGCTCACACTAGCTTCGATAAATATTCCTCGTCTCTTCCGAGTAGGGAAAAGTGGAGAAGTAGCTCCTGTAAAATAGCTTTTCCTATTTTGAGCTCGTCTTGAAACTTCCGAGTAAAAAATACTCTGTTCATAGGAGACCATTCCACATTAATATCAAAAGAAAATCTTAAATAATAATTATTGTCACCCGACATCGAATAATAAAAGAATAAGAATCAGTTAAACCACTAGAAAAAATAAAGGAAAAAAGTTAAACAATTAATTCATGCCCGCATCTCGTGGTCATGCGGTAGCGTTCTCGCTTCCCACGCCCGGGTTCCGGGTTCGATTCCCGGCGGGGTCAGGGATTTTCTCTGCCTCGTGATGGCTGGGTGTTGTGTGATGTCCTTAGGTTAGCTAGGTTTAAGTAGTTCTAAGTTCTAGGGGACTGATGAAAGTAGATGTTAAGTCCCATAGTGCTCAGAGCCATTTGTAATTAATTCATCGTAAACAAACCATCTCAAAAATTAAATCCTTTGAATAAAATACAACCAGAAAGGCATACCTCAAAGACAAACTAGAAATATTAAAACAAAGAGAAGTTAAAGACATCGTATAAAATTTATAATGGAACTCATAAAACGAATATCCTGAGAATCCTTTAAATTGTAAATTACTGAACCTCTCCATATAAATAACAACACCTTAAATAATACATGAGATAATAAATAAAAAAAATGGATAACCCATTGCCAAAATTCGTATTATTTAACCAAGCTGTCTGAAGGTAGAAAGCCGGCCGGTGTGACCGAGCGGTTCTAGGCGCTTCAGTCTGGAACGGCGCGACCGCTACGGTCGCAGGTTCGAATCCTGCCTCGGGCATGGATGTGTGTGATGTCCTTCGGTTAGTTAAGTTTAAGTAGTTCAAAGTTCTAGGGGACAGATGACCTCAGATGTTAAGTTCCATAGTGCTCAGAGCCATTTGAGCTATTTGAAGGTAGAAAGAGTAACCACTTTTTGCAAAACAAACAGAATTAGGCCCAAACATAAACATAGTTATACAATCAATAAAGAATAACAATCAAGCATAATTATAAGCACCCATTATTGGACTAAAACGAGTTAATGAAGATAACCTATTTTTCTAAAGCGATCTGACCACATATCTGTGCTGGGTGAACACTCACCTTGTCTGACTGGTACAATAATTTCCGGAATGACGGTCATTCTCACAATTTCTCCAGTTTTGGGGAGAGCTCGACCAACTGTCGTTGTGAAGTACAAGTTCTTCGCCGTTCACTATTCCGACAGTTGCTCCCACGATGACAGACTCGTGGATGAGTTTAATGAAGCCTCGCCCCTCCACAGCTTGGAATGGACGCACGTTCAATGTCTCATAGTGCACAGTAGCTTACTTGAAACGATCGTGCACGTACGGTGGTACAGATACAAAACTGAAAATGGTGTAAGGGATTTAGAACTACCGTCGGTAATATTCATCGCGAAATACAAGTGACCAATGATACGTAACAAGACCATGAAAATAAGATTGAGCGTAACACAGTGTTTATAAAGCTTATTCATGTCTTTTCTTGCGTGTTTTTAACATGCTAGTCTTCTGTTGAAACACAATTGTCTTGGCAGAATTTCGAGTCAACGCGCCTAATCAAATTACTATTTCCCGATGATAACTTTTATGATAATATGAGGTTACATGTCATGTACTGAACAAATCCCGGACTATTTAGTATCTAAAAATTCTCCCAAACTTGCTTTTTGCCTTTGGACTTGGATTTTGATAGGTGACAACTGCCCCTTCTGAATTGGCTTTTTTACATCTTTCACTTGCGCAATGGATAACTCAGCCATCGCTTTTCATATTGTCAACAGTAAAAGTACTCAAATACTCAAAATTCAAGTTCGCGGCAAATAATCAATGAAACTACACCAACGATAAAAACGACGTAAGAATCGTAATTTGCTGAACTCCACGTGAAATACACCATAAATGCACTATGCAACTTACGTCCATTATAGACCCGCAAATATGCGAGAGATAGGACTCGGCGGCCTAACAAGGCGCACTGCTGTATCACAGCCGGCCTCTGTGGCCGAGCGGTTCTAGGCGCTTCAGTCTGGAACGCGCGACCGCTCCGGTCTCAGGTTCGAATCCGGCCTCGGACATGGATGTATCTCATGGCCTTAGATTAGTTAGTTTTAAGTAGTTCTAGGGGACTGATAACCTCAGGTGTTAGGTCCCACAATGCTCAGAGCCGTTTGAACTTTTTTTTTTTTTTTTTTTTTTTTTTTTTTTTTTTTTTTTTTTTTTGCTGTGGCACACTATACACTGATCAGACAGAACATTACGACCACTTACATAATATCGGTGTAAACCCGTCCAGGTGATAGCAGCGTCGCCCGTCGAGGAACGACTTGTTGTCAGATACACGCACGGTGTATTTAGTAATAGTGAGTGTGCTGTCATTGTGTATAATGGGGTAGAGACACGACCTATCTGAGTTTTCCCCACGGCAGATGGTGATGGCTCATAGGCTCGGCACGAGCATTTCGGAAACTCCATGACCTGTCGCGTATGCGAAGAGTTCTCTGGTGAGTGTCTTCAACAGTTGGCGAAACTAATGTGCAACCACGTCCAGACGTCGTTGCATTGGACAGCCACCCCTCATTACTGATGTCCATCGTCGTAGGCTGAGCAGACTGGGAAACTGGACAGGTGGTGAACTATGGCAGAACTAACATCAAACTTTCATGCTGGGCTAACTACAAGTGCGCCTGAACACGAAGTGCAGCATCGAACATTCCTAAGGATGGCACTCTCCAGTCGACGACCCATGCATGTTCCACTACGACTGAAACGGGAACATGACTATCGACACTGGACGTTGGCGCAGTGGCAGGGTGTTGTACGATCTGGTAACTCCCGAGGCCTTCTTCATCATGCCGACGGGTGAGCGCGAAACCCTCGTTTCCCAGGGGAACATCTCCTTGACACTTGTACTGCGGGCGGCGACAATCTAGCGGCAGGTAAATTATGCTCTGGGGAATATTCACGTCCACATCCATGGGCCCAGAGCAGCTCGTGCAAGGCGCCATGACGACCAAGGTTGGTTGCAGACCACATCTTCCCCCTCTTGACCATAATGTTTCCTGAACGCAGTGGATTTTTCAGCCATAAGGCCAGGAGGGTGATGGATTGGTTAGAGGAACACATTGGAAAGTTCCAAGTAATATGGTAGCCTCCCAGCTCTCCAAATATGTACGCGATCGAGCTCATCAGGGAAAAAATTGAACGTGGCATCGGAGCTCATCCCTCCCTTTCCCAGAATTTGTGGGAGTTATGTGACTTGTGAATATAGATGTAGTGACAACTATTTCCACCAATCTACTGAGACCCCATCGCTTCCATGCCACTGCGCGGCGCCTCAGTTATCCGTGTCAAAGGCAGACACACCGCTATTTGGTAGCTGCTTATAATTTTTCTGGCTGACCAGAAGCGGCGGGCTACACATCTAGTGGCGTACCCGAAACCACCCGCCCGTTGCAGGACGATCGCAGTTGCCATCTCTCCATGTACAAAGTACCTCGTCTAGCTGGGATAGCAACATACTGCCATGCGGCTGAGTGCCTCGTGAAGTCTTCCATGACCTTCCTACTGCAGATACAGTTGGGTCCAAAATGCTCCAGGTGGAATCGTTCCTCATTGCTGCTCCGGGATGTAGCGTCTGTAATGCATGAAGATCATTAACCACAGCGCTCTTGATCGATACGTATTAACTAGGATATAAAACATGAAGAATCACCAGTACTTCTGCAGCAACAGGACAGCGCTGCTGCATAGCAGTAGCATTCATCTCGGGCCAGAGCAGTACTGCTGCTGCTGGAGTACTGGTTACACCTCATGTTTAATTCTCCCTGTCAATATGTACCAATAAGGCCTGCCCGGATAGCTGTGTGGCCTCACACACGGCTTTCCGGATGGGAAGGACCGCCTGGTCCCCAGCCCGAATCACCCCAGCCGACTTGTGTCGAGGTCTGGTAAGTTACCCAGTCTGTGGATGTCCCTTGACGTTCCTGCTGCAGCTACAGTATGATCCAAAATGCTCCAGGTTGAAACGTTCCTCATTGTTGCTCCAGGATGTAGCGTCTGTAATGCCTGAAGACCATTAACCGCTGTGTCTTCGATCGATACGTATTAACTAGGATGGTAAAACATGAAGAATCACCAGTACTGCTGCAGCAACTGAACAGCGCTGTTGCATATCGGTAGCAGTCAACTTGGACCAGAGCAGTACTGCTGCTGGAGTACTGGTTATACCTCGTGTTTCATTCTCCCTGTGAGTATGTATCAATAAGGCCTGCCCGGTTAGCTGTGTGGCCTAACACACCGCTTTCCAGACGGGAAGGAGTGCCTGGTCCCCGGCGCGAATATGCCCAGCTGACTTGTGTCGAGGTCTCGTAAGTTAGCCAGTCTGTGGATGTCCCTTGACGTTCCTGCTGCAGCTACAGTATAGTCCAAAATGCTCCAGGTTGAATCGTTCCTCATTGCTGCTCCAGGATGTAGCGTCTGTAATGCCTGAAGACCATTAACCGCTATGTCTTCGATTGATACGTATTAACTAGGATGGTAAAACATGAAGAATCACCAGTACTGCTGCAGCAACTGAACAGCGCTGTTGCATATCGGTAGCAGTCAACTTGGACTAGAGCAGTACTGCTGCTGGAGTACTGGTTATACCTCGTGTTTCATTCTCCCTGCGAGTATGTATCAATAAGGCCTGCCCGGTTAGCTGTGTGGCCTAACACACCGCTTTCCAGACGGGAAGGAGTGCCTGGTCCCCGGCGCGAATATGCCCAGCTGACTTGTGTCGAGGTCTTGTAAGTTAGCCAGTCTGTGGATGTCCCTTGACGTTCCTGCTGCAGCTACAGTATAGTCCAAAATGCTCCAGGTTGAATCGTTCCTCTTGCTGCTCTGGGATGTAGCGTCTGTAATGCCTGAAGACCATTAACCGCTGTGCCTTCGATCGATACGTATTAACTAGGATGGTAAAACATGAAGAATCACCAGTACTGCTGCAGCAACTGAACAGCGCTGCTGCATAGCAGTAGCAGTCCACTCGGGCCAGAGCAGTACTGCTGCTGCTGGAGTACTGTTTATACCTCGTGTTTCTTTCTCCCTGTGAGTATGTATCGATAAGGACTGCCCAGTTAGCTGTCTGGTCTAACGCGCAGCTTTCTGGACGGAAGGAGTGCCTGGTCCCCGGCACGAATCAGCCCATATGACTTCTGTCGAGCTATGGTGAGCCAGCCAGTCTATGGATGTTCACTGACCTTCCTGCTGCACTTACAGTATAGTCCAAAATGCTCCACGTTGAATCTTTCCTCATTGCTGCTCTGGGATGTAGTGTCTGTAATGCCTGAAGACCATTAACCGCTGTGCCTTCGATCGATGCATATTAACGAGGATGGTAAAACATGAAGAAACACCAGTACTGCTGTAGCAACTGAACAGCGCTGCTGCATAGCAGTATTTAAAAAAAATTGCTCTGAGCACTATGGGACTTAACATCTATGGTCATCAGTCCCCTAGAACTTAGAACAACTTAAACCTAAGTAACCGAAGGACATCACACAACACCCAGCCATCACGAAGCAGAGAAAATCCCTGATCCCGCCGGGAATCGAACCCGGGAACCCGAGCGTGAGAAGTGAGAACACTACCGCACAACCACGAGATGCGGGCCATAGCAGTAGCAGTCAACTCAGGACAGAGCAGTACTGCTACTGCTCCAGTACTGGTTATACGTCGTGTTTCATTCTCCCTGTGAGTATGTAACGATAAGGCCTGCCCGGTTAGCTGTGGGGCCTAACACACGGCTTTCCGGATGGGAAGGAGCGCCTGATCCCGGGCCCGAATCAGCCCAGCCGACTAATGTCAAGGTCTGGTAAGTTAGCCAGTCTGTTGATGTCCCTTGACGTTTCTGCTGCAGCTACAGTATAGTCCAAAATGCTCCAGGTTGAATCGTTCCTCATTGCTCCTCTGGGATGTAGCGTCTGTAATGCCCGAAGACCATTAACCGCTGTGCCTTCAATCGATACGTATTAACGAGGACGGTAAAACATGAAGAATCACCAGTACTGCTGCAGTAACTGAACAGCGCTGCTGTATAGCAGTAGCAGTCCACTCGGGCCAGAGCAGTACTGCTGCTGCTGGAGTACTGTTTATACCTCGTGTTTCTTTCTCCCTGTGAGTATGTATCGATAAGGCCTGCCCAGTTAGCTGTCTGGTCTAACGCGCAGCTTTCCGGACGGAAGGAGCGCCTGGTTCCCGGCACGAATCAGCCCAGCCGACTTGTGTCGAGGTCTGGTGAGCCAGCCAGTCTGTGGATGGTTTTTAGGCGGTTTTCCATCTGCCTCGGCGAATGCTGGCTGGTTCCCCTTTTTCCGCGTCAGCTACACTATGTAGGCGATTGCTGCGCAAACAAGTCTCAACGTACATTTACACCACCATTACTCTGCCACGCAAACATAGGGATTACACTCGTCTGGTGTGAGATGTTCCCTACGATGGGCCACTGGGGGCCGAACCGCACAATAACCCTGAAAGATTGGTTCGGCGTGGGGCGGCGGAAGGGTGGACTTCGGTAGTCATCGTGGGGTTGTGGACCACTGCGGCTGCAGCTGGGACGCAGGTTTTGCGTCGTTTCTAGGCCTCCGGTTAACATACAATACAATACAATACGATGTAGCGATAAAACGGATATCGGAATATACTAATCTGGAACCCCTGTATCAAACGTGGATGTAAAGTCCCCCATTAAAAGTTGTTTTATTTGTAACGGGAAACAAACCGATGCTTTCTATCGACTCATGGCGTCCCATGAGAGACGTGATGAGCACCATTTATTTGTACTGACTTCAGCTACACACAGCAAAAACGAAGTTGCTAATATCTGTCGAAAAGGGAGAGAAAATGCGCCTGACCATTTTTTCGGAGGAATTCCCTTTACAACTTTCAGTCCCCTCACGAGGCGGCTGTTTGAAACTGGATCAGCGTAAAGCCCCACTGTAGCCAGCAAAATCGCAGGGAGCTGAGAGTTGGAAATGACGGTTCTCAATTTGGAGTTCTTGGCAGGAGTTTACCATTTCCAGCCTTGCAACCAAGGAAATCCTCAGGACAGTTTTGTGCCGAAACTGCGGGATTGGTGCTCTTTGTAATTTCTTTATGAAACAATGAATAGTGTGTGAGACTGTTAATCTTATATTGTGGGCAAGAGATTAAGGTCTATGACTTGAGCAACATGTATTGTACACCTCCTTTGTGTGTTCTGAAAGCACACCGTTTAATTGCAACGTTAACTGTTTG